>NC_045732.1:72505683-73146660 GCF_009834535.1 Camelus ferus | reverse complement strand
ATGAAGAAATAAGAGAAAACTTTTTACCTTATATGTAAGAACAATTCTTCAAAAAATTGAAAACTATATTTATTTATTTAAGGGTAAATTTTTGGAGGTGGAGGTGCACACCAAATATAAATAAATAAATTCCTTAAAGAATAGGTTTGACTGTCGTTATAAATGACTGTAATTTTCCTAAAGTAGTTTTCCTTGAAGAAAGCAAGCTTATTTTATGCCAGAAAAATAAGCTTATGCTGGGTCCTTAAATGTCAATAACAAAAAATATAATAGCACCATCAGTGTGATCAGGAGGCATTTGTTAACATGACCAGTTGAACATTATGATGTTCTATAAATGAAATTTCTGGCTCATGGTCCATTACTTACCATAACAACTTCAAAAGAGGGCTGGCTTTCTGAAGAAACAGCATGCATGCTTGACATCTTACTGCTTTCTATTCATGAGTCAGATTCTAGAGGTCAGGCAACACTCCTGTGCAGAACTTTTAAGTAAGAACCTCCCACTGATTTCAAAGTCACCTTCACACAAAGAAAAATTCCATACAGTATAGGAGAAAGGACCATGCAAAAGGGGCAACATATAAACCTGTATCTACTAATAATCTATCTGTCTATTGATCTATCTAAGAAGCAGAAGAAATGTGACCATCGCTTCTTCTTGTATTTTACCTTACTTTTTAAATATTGTGCTTTTAATTAAATTAGTGTATTTACATCATTTCAAAATTCAATAGTTCTATATGACTTAAATAGAAATCAGTGGTCCCCTGGTCCTTTCCTCTATACCCCCGTTTCCCTCTCTCCATAGGAAATGTTTATTTAGTTGTTTCTTTTGGCATTTACCTCCATGGTTGCAAATAACATGCTTATGATTTTTTTGATTTTCAATTTTATTATACTTTCTATCATCTTCCTGCTGTTAACAAAGACGTCACTCTTACACACACACACGTACTCCTTTTCCCGTCCTCACCATAGACTTACATAATTATTTTGGGTTAAATATTCAATGCTTGAATTATATAACTCCTCGGACTCTATAACTACTATTAAAAGCTAACTAACAATTTTTAGTTTTTTTACCCCTCTGCCATGACTTGCCATTTGTTTATCCGCTTTTCAGCTTCCAAAATTGTGTTAACATTTCATCTGCTCTGCTGTTTCCTTTTTCCTGTGGATTAATGTCTTTTTATCCTATTAGTGGAGTTAAGGAGGGAGCAAAGATTAATGCATGTTCACTCTGCCATGTTTAACTGGAAGTTGGCATTGACTTTCTTGATAGATGAAAATAAACTGTACACAAAATCATTTCATGCCCTGCTACCATTCCGAAATGAATCTGTCAATTATTTCCTGAGCTTAACCTGTTCTAATGATGGCAAAGTTCTGAGTTAAAAATCACTGTTAAGGGTCAGTTATGTCTACCCTGTTCCTGAGTCACAGCCTTAACTTAACCTTCATTCCAAGAGAGCTCACAAATGTGATCTATAGCAGAACCAGGGGAAGAATTATATATAGTACTTTTTACTTCCATCCTGCAGACTAGGGAAGTTACTCACAAATATTCTTTGTAAAAAATAGTTATAATACTAATTACTAAGCAGGTAGCATGTCCTCAAACAATAGTCTGAGTTTTCTCATGTCTTATCATCATTCTCAAGAGCTCTATTTCCTGAATGTGTAGAGTCCTATATGATCAGCCTGAGAATAAATCCGATCCTCCAAGTACATGACAGCTTCTCTTTTTTGAGTGTTTTGAGAGCTGTGATTAAATGCTCAGCAGTGGCAGCAAGACAGAAACTCAGGTAGTGTTATGATGCTTAGGGACAGGGATGCCTGCTTCCATCGCCCTGCTGAGGCAGAAGGGTATGTAGAAACACTACAGGACTGGGCTGGAAGAGAGCTGGGGCCCATTTAAAGCTTTGACTTGACACTGGTGATATAGTCTATCTGCTAGACACACCGATGTCTTCAGCTGCTCTGCCCAGAACTAGGATGCATAAAGTCATCCAACTAGTGTTGACCTTGCTTAACCTTAGCACTTCACACCCTCCACTGGAAGAGAGAGAGCTTTCTGTCTGCATTTGCCTTCACTGCTTAAGTAACTCTGACGTAATTAAAAAGCAATAATGTTTAACTCTTCTCTGCTGAATATACTTCAGCAATGATTCTCTGCAAATCAGCTATTGTTTAATTAAAACACAATAAATGCCTCATTATATCTAATAAAATGCTCTTGTAAGGCAGGTAATTTACATTGCAATGATCTTTCTAGTAACAGTTTGACAATAATCTGCATTGGTATGAAAGCTCTACAAACACAAGATAGGATATATAAATTAGTTTCAAAATCATTTTCACAGATTTGTTTAGAATTTTGCATTGGTTGCCCCTTAGCCCTCCATTGAAACACCTGTCATTTTTCATCTCTAAATCCCCAAATCTGATAGCATTGCCTTGATCTTTATGTCGACATTGATGATCATTTTCATTCTTTTTTCTATTGAGGTATAGTTGATACACAATATTATATAAGTTTCAGTTGCACAACATAGTGATTCACAATTTTAAAGGTTATATTCCATTTATAGTTATTGTAAAATATTGGCTATATTCCCTGTGCGATACAATATATATTTGTAGCTTATTTATGTTATATGTAATAGTTTGTACCTCTTAATCTTCTACTCCTATCCTGCCCCTCCCTGCTTCCCTCTCTCCACTCATAACTACTAGTTTGTTCTCTATAAGTCTGTCTGTTTTGTTATATTCACGTTTGTTTTATTTTTCAGATTCCACATATAAGTGATATCATAAAAGTGTTTGTATTTCTCTGTCCGATTTATTTCACTTAGCATAATACCCCCTCCAAGTCCATCCATGTTGTTGCAAACAGTGAACTTTCTTTATTTTTTATGGCCGAGTAGTATTTCATTGTATAGATATATCACATCTTTATCCATTCATCCATCAATAGACACTTAGGTTGATTCCACATCTTGACTATTGTAAATAATGCTATGAACATTGGGGTGCATGTATCTTTTCAAATTAGTGTTTTCATTTTTTTTCAGATAAAAACCCACAAATGGATTTGCTGGATCACATGGTAGTTCTATCTTTAGTTTTTTGAGAAACCTCCATACTCTTTTCCACAGTGGCTGCACCAATTTGCATTCCCACCAAAAGTGTACAAGGGTTCACTTTTCTCCACATCCTCACCAACATTTGTTTCTTGTGGTCTTTTTGATGATAGCCATTCTGACAGGTGTGAGGTAATACCTCACTGTGCTTTTAATTTGCATTTCTCTAATAATTAATGATGTTGAGTATTTTCTACGTGCCTGTTGGTCATCTGTATAAGATTTTCTTTGGAAAAATGTCTATTCAGGTCTTTGGCCCATTTTTTCAAACAAGTTGTTAGGTTTTTTTGGTGTTCACTTGTATGAGCTATTTATATATTTTGAATATTAATTCTTGAAGCTCTCTCCTCCCTCATTTTCCCATGATTCTCCACTTTTCTTGTTTTACCTTTTTTTCCTTTTTCAGTTTTATTAGATAGAATTATTACAGTTCAACTGCACATATACACTATACTGCATGTAAATACATGTATACAGTATACTGCACATTTTTTTAGTTTACATATACGTGCTGATCATTGTTTCTAAGAACAGATTAGAGCTTTTAGTTTTTTAAACTTACATAGTTATCAAAGGAATAAAGCCAACTACAAAATAAGAATCAACAGAATATGGTAATCCAGTCATAAAGGACAGTCAAATGTGCTTACACATATTAAAGAAATCAATGATCTAAGTTATAAATAATAAGTACTTCATTTGTGTTCTTCTTAATATTTTTTTTAGATTCTTCATATAAATGATGTCATATGGCATTTTTCTTTCTCTTTCCAGCCCACTTCACTTAGAATGACAATCTTCAGGTCCATCTATATTGCTGCAAATGGCATTATTTTATTCTCTTTTTAATGGCTGAGTAGTGTTCCATTGTATATATGTACCACGTCTTCTTTATCCAGTCATCTGTTGGTGGACATTTGGGTTGTTTCCATGTCTTAGCTACTGTAAATAGTGCTGCTATGAACATTGGGGTGCATGTGTCTTTTTGAATTTTATTTTTCTCTGGATATATGCTGAGGAGTGGGATTGCTGGATCACATGGTAAGTCTATTTTCAGTTTTTTAAGGAACCTCCATACTGTCCTCCATAGTGGCTGCACCAATCTATACTCCCAACAACAGTGTAGGAGGGTTCCCTTTTCTCCACACCCTCTCCAGCATTTATCATTCATGGACTTATGAATGACAGCCATTCTGACTTGTGTGAGGTGATACCTCATTGTAGTTTTGATTTGTATTTCTCTGACAATTAGCGATGCTGAGCATTTTTTCATGTGCCTCTTGGCCATTTATATGTCTTCCTTGGAGAATTGCTTATTTAGGTCTTCTGCCCATTTTTGGATTGGGTTACTTGTTTCTTTGATATTAAGGTATACGGGCTGTTGGCACATTTTGGAAATTAGTCCCTTGTCAGTCACATCACTTGCAAATATTTTCTCTCATTCTGTAGGTTGTCTTTTCATTTTGTTGATGGTATCCTTAGCTGTGCAAAAGCTTATAAGTTTAATGAGGTCCCATTTGTTTATTTTTGCTTTTATTTCCATTACTCCAGGAGCTGGTTCAAAAAATATATTGCTGTAATGTATGTCTGCAAGCGTTCTGTCTATGTTTTCTTCTAGGAGTTTTATAGTATCTGGTCTTACATTTAGGTCTTTAATCCATTTTCAGTTTATTTTTGTATATGGTGTTAGAGAATGTTCTAATTTCAGTCTTTTACAGTAGATTTACCACTATCAGTCTGATCACAACTGTTTAGTACGTCCACATTTCACCATGGGGATCCTCTTTCTCCACACACTTGTATGTAAATCTCCCTAGTCTTGTCCTTTATTCTTTCATTGTTTAAGTTCAAGACCAAGTTTATTAGTTCTAGTAGATTTTTAGTGCATTCTTCAAAATATTATATTTATAAGATCATGTCATCTGTAAGTATAGATAGTTTTACTTCTTATTTTCTAAATTGAGTGCCTTTTATTTCTATTTATTGTCTAATTGCCCTGGCTAAAACCTACAGTACAATGTTCAATAGAAATGGTGAGAACAGACATTCTTGTCTTGCTCCTGCTTTTCTGATATCAATGAGGAAGACACTGAATCTTTCAACCCTAAGTATGATGTTAGCTATGGGTTTTCCATAAATGGTCTTTATCAGTTTATGGAAATTCTCTTCTAATGAGTTTATTGAGTGTTTGTTATCACAAGAGCTTGTTGGATTTTGCCAAATGCTTTTTCTGTATCTGTTGAAATAATCAGGTGGTTGTAACCCTTTAGTCTATTAATACATTGTAAATGAACCTTCCAAAACTTGGATAAACTTCATTTGGTCACGTTATATAATTCTTTTATATGTTTCTGGATTCAGGTTGCTAGTATTTTGTTTAAGATTTTTGTGTGTATATTCATAAGAAATATTTGCCTTTCGTTTTCTTTTTTTGTAATATCCTTTTCTGGTTTGGGAATAAGGGCAATAGAATGAATTTGCAAGGGTTCTTTTCATTATTCATTCATTTGTGATGAAAAATTGTGTTAATTTGTCTTTAAACATTTGATCACATTCACTAATAAAGCCATCTTGGGCTTTTCTTTGTGGAAAGTTTTAAAAAACTAACTCATTCTCTTTACTTATATTAGATGTTCTATTTCTTCTTGTGTCACTTATGATAGTTTGTGCCTCTCTAGAGTTTGAGTATTTCATCTAGGTTATCTAATTAACTGGCATACAATTATTCATAATAGTCCCTTATAATGTAATTTACTTCTATAAGATCAGTAATAATGATCTCTTTTTAATTCTCAATTTAATAATTTGAATCTTCTCTCATTTTCCTTGGACAGTCTAGTTTGAGCTTTGTAAATTCTGATGATCTCTTCGAAGTGTCAGTTTTTGGTTTTATTGATTCTATTGTTTTTCTATTCTTTAGTTTATATCTACTCTGTATTATTTATTTTATTCTGCTTGCTTTGGGTTTAGTTTGCTCTTCTTTTCCAAGTTCCTTGGAGTTTAAAGCTAGCTTGTTGATTTGAGAGATTTCTCCTTTATTAATGTAGGTATTTACACCTATAAATTTCCCTCTAAGCATTACATTAGCTACATCCCATGTATTGGCATGTTTTTCACTTTCATTTATCCCAACATTTTCCCTAATTTTCCTTGTGATTCCTTTTTTAACCCATTGTGGTTTCTGTGTGGTTACCATGGGGATTATATATAACATTTTAAAGTTATAAAACAATTTATTTTAAACTAATGCAAAACTAACTTCAGTTGTATACAACATCTCTACTCCTCTACAATTTCACTTCCCCCAACTTTATGTATTGATGTCACCAATTACATCTCTCTGTCTTATGGACTCATTACCACAGATTTATACTTATTTCCATGCTTTCATCTTTTAAATTCTGTAGAGGGATAAAAAGTGGAGTTACAAACCAAAATTACAATAAAGTTTTTATATTTGTCCGTGTATGTACCTTTACTAGAGAATTTCATATTTTCATACGGCTTCAAGTTATTGTCTAGCATAGTGAACTCTTTCAGTTATTGTTTATCTTGAAACATATTAAGTTTTATTTATTTATTTGAAATACATTCAGTTATATTGTATCAATTTTGGGTATACAGCATAATGTCCCAGTCATGCTCATTTTCATACTCTTTCATTAAAGGTTACATTACAAATACTGAATATAGTTCTTTATGCTATACGGAAGAAATTTGTTTTTTATCTATATTTATATATATAGTGGTTACATTTGCAAATCTCAAACTGCCAAATTTAACCCTCCCAACCCCCTTTTCCCCAATAACCATAAGATTGTCTACTATGTCTGCAAGTCTGTTTCTATTTTGTAGGTGAGCTCATTAGTATCTTTTCTTCTTTTCTTTTTTAGATTGAAACATCTTAATTTCTCCCTCATGTTGCAAGGACAATTTTGCAGGATATATAATTCTCAGTTGTCAGTTGTTTCTTTCTTTTAGCACTTTAAATGTAGAAAAGTGCTCTGTCCTCCAAGGTTTCTGCTGAATCTTAAATCCGCCTTGAATCTTTCTGAGAATCTCTGGTAAGTGACAACTAGTTCTGTTATACTGTGTCTTGCTGTGGGTTTCTTTGTGTTCATTTTATTGGGGGTTTGTTGAGCTTGGATTTATATATCCATCTCTTTCTTCAAATTTGGAACATTTTTGGCCATAATTTCTTCAAATAATCTCACTTTTCCTTTCTTTCTTCTCCTTCTGAGATTTCCATAAAGCGTCACTTTACTGAGCTTCACAGATACTGAATTTCTTACAAATTGAAGGTGTGTGGCTACCCTGCATCAAGCAAGTCTATTGGTGTAATTCTTCCAACAGCATTACTTTTTAATTAAGTATGTGCATTTTTAAGGCATAATTCTATTGCACACATAACAGAGTATAGTTTAGTATAAACCTTTTATATGCACTGGGAAATCAAACAATTCATGTGACTCACTTTATTCACTTGTAGTGGTCTGGAACAAAACCTGCAATATCTCTGAGGTATGCCTATAGTGGTCCATTTGATGGTATCTCATAAATCTCTTAGCCTCTGTTTACTATGCTTCATTCTTTCTTTTTTCTCCTCAGGCTTGATCATTTCAAATGAAACTATTATCAAGTTGGTTGATTTTTTCTTCTGCCTAAGTCCTCTGTTGAACCCCTCTAATGAATTTTTCAATTCGTTTATTGTATATTTTAGATCCAAAGTCTCTGGTTCTTTTTCATAATTTCATCCCTTTGTTGATATTATTATTTTGTTCATATATCATTTTCCTAATTTCCTTTAGTTCTTTGTGTTTTCCTTAGCCCTTTGAATATATTTAGGACAGTTGTTTTAAAGTCCTTGATTGTAAGTCTAAATCGTATGTTTTCTTTAGGGTCATTTTCTGAAGATTAATTTTGTTCCATTGAGTGGATCATGTTTCCCTATTTCTTTGCACACACTATGATCTTTCATTGAAAAATGGGCATTGGAAAAGACAACTTCCTCTCTCAGTCTTTGCAGACTAGCTCTGTGTGGGGGAAAATATTCATTAATCAATCCAGTATGAAGGCTTAACATCTTCTCATGCCTTTTCTGGTCATGAGTCTTCTCTGGTCCTGGGTGCATTTTTTCCAGTTCTCCCATATACAAGGCTGCTTTTAAATGACTTAATTTCCCTAAGTGTCTTGCCTCTGTTTCTTCTTGGGGCCTAAGGTGTTATATTGTATTCCTTTGTTCCTAATTTCTTGACTTCAGGTATCCACAGATCTGCAGGCTTCCTGCAACCTCCCTGCACCACAGCACCTACCACTGCCTTCTGTAGCTTCCAACTTGTGATTCAAGCATTCCTGTCTGAGCCCCGAGTCAGGTGATTCAGAAACCAGTTCCTTTAGGCAGCCTGTAGACAGGCCAGAATATTGCCAACAGGTTTTGCTCCTTTCTTTCTTTTCTGAGAGAGAGAGAGAGAGACAACCAGAAATCGAACCACTTCCTTCTGACCATGCCATATGGGAAAGGAGTGGGACAAGGGAGAGCAGAAATGTCACAAATTTTTCTACTCTCTTGTATGTGCTTTTTCTTGATTGAGTGTTTGCTTGGTTGTTACAGGTCCCTGGCTGGTTTTCAGAGCTCCCACAAAGCTATCTTAGTCAGTCTGTAGTTGTTTACTTGATGTTTCCATGGGCAAACGGTCTGGAGATTCTTAGTCTGACAAAATACTGACATTGTGTCTGAGCCTTAGGTGTCTCATGTATAAAACAGAGACAGTAATACCTTAGTATACAGATTTACATAAGGTAATAACACTTCATATTTATTGAGTATTTACAATATGTTACAACACTATTGTATATGCATAATCCCATTTATTCTACCCTACAACTACATGAGATAGGTTCTCTTATTTCCCCTCTTCACAGATGGAGGAAAACTGAGCCTTGAAGAGTTTGTATGATTACCCAAGGTCACAGAGAGTTTGGAGCCAAGATTTGAATCTGCATCTACCAGACTTGACAAAATCCATAATCTTAACCACTATGTCACTACAATGTGTATTGATGGGATGTTAGTTTCTTTCCTTCCTCCATTCTCTTTCTATTCTAGGGAATGACCACAATGTTGTCAAAATACTGCACAATTTTTTGCAACTGAGAAGACACACACACACACACACATACACACACACACACATATAGTTTGTCTTTTAACATGTTCTCAATAATGAGAACTGTCAGAAGATAAGAGCGTTTTACAAAAAGACTGTAATTACTTACTACTTAATCTAACACGAATTGCCCCAACAAAATCAGAAGCAAAGTCAAGTTAAAAAAAACATAGAAAGCAGCTTCCAAATAGAGAATCTGTGTCAATAAAGGAGACCACCAGGGAGCCAATCAGATAGTATGCCTGAGAGCCTGTGGTGAGAAAAAAAAATGCAGTAAAGCTGAAATCCATGTTTTCACCTGCCAGGTCTATTTGAGGGGGAAGACTGAAATGGATCAATTTTAAAAAGACAGAAAACATGGGCAATTTAGAACACAATTGCCCTTTTACCAAGTTTACTAATTGTTTCTCTTTTCAGCCAGTCTCTTTATTTCCAAATGTTTGAACGTTCGTGCATGTAAAGAGGCACCCCAAACGCAATTATTAGACTCAAAATATATAAAATGCATTAGGAGTTAATGTTGCTTTTTATTTGCTGAGGAGACCTCTGATATATGTACACACAGACAAACCATGCCATCACTCATAATGCTGAATCTGTCGTATCCAGCCTTCAATATGGCACTGGAAAATTTATGACAGCTACCCATTTTCAGATGTCCCTTTTGGCTTTTCAATTCTACATCAATAGCTTTTTCTTTACTGATGATACATGACAGTAGTAGCACTGGCTATTTCAAATTTGCAGAGGAGAAAATAAAAGGAGACTCTATGACCTTTTTGAAACATCAAAAAGATTTAAAATACCTCTTATCTTTTTTTGATGACAAAATGCTTAAATTCTTACTAATTCTCAAGAATGATTAAAATCAGGTATGTTCATTTTTATCACTCTTTCAAAGTGTGATTTTATGAATTGTAAACATTACAATCAATTCAAGTGCTTGTTAAATAGACCACATTCTAGGCCTATGGAAGCAGTAGAGGGGTAGGGCCATAGATTCTGTATAGTTACAATCCCCCAGGTGAATCTCATGCAATAAAGTTTAAGAATTACCACATGAGAACCCTTGAAGAAACCATAATGTGTTGTAGAAAAACCACAGTTTTCATCCTAGCCCCACTCTTAAAAGGAATATATTTAACACTAAGTAGAGTTACTGCTTACTGAATATTTCCTATATGCCAGGCACTAGTTTATGATCTCTATATGCATTATCTCATTTAATCCACAAAATACTAGGTAAGGACCACTATTGTCTTCATGTGAGGAAACTGAGGCTCAGGAGGTTTAAGTACATTTCCCATGGTTATAGCATCAGTAAGAGGCAGAAACCATATTTGAACATAAATGGCTGATTGAGCCCACTCTCATCACCGCAGTTTATTTTGTCTTCAAATATCTAAATATCTGAAGGAGACATTAAAGTTGAAATTTCCAGGAAGTAAAGATGTTCAAGGTTTAAGATGTTCAAAGGAAGTACTCAGTAAATCGTAACTTAGATGGTTTATATGACTTGAAAGAGAATCCCATTCAGTAGCTAGAGGTACAAGAGATAAGGAGCTTACGTTTAGTTCATCTGCATTATCAAAAATACACCTATCTTAGAAATAATTTACTCAAGATTTTGCTGAGAGGACTGACAAGGCAGGGACTTATAGGTACAAATTAAAGCACAGTAGACCCTTCATATACATGGATTTAACATTTATATTTTTGTCTCTTCACAGGCAGGTCCATGGTATGTAATAATTTATAATGGAAATCATGAAAATTTATCATAGGTTTGTGAATATTAAATAATAATATATATAAAATATCATTCACTGAGAGGCAGATGTGTGGGAGCAAATCACATAGCTAGTGAGTAAATTTAACCACCAACCTGGGGTCCATGTTACATTTAGTAGTATTTAAGAATTTAGGGAACCCCAGAGGTCCTATAATCCATCTCTTATGACTATAACAGTTATTTTATAGAAATCTTAAAAAGAAAGACTTCATTGAAGACTAGCCCAACAAGAGAGGTTTGGCTATGTCTACAGTTTCAGTTACATCTTAAACACAGTATAAGAGTTGAATATGTAAAAAAGGAAACTGGAGGGCATATCAAGAGACATCACCACCACTGGAAAATTTTCCAGTGACCTTACCTATAGCATGAGGAAATGAGACTAGGCTAGCACATGAGAACAAAAAACAGATGTTTAAAGATGAAAGAACACTGTGGGGAAGAAAAGTTGAGCATCTACTACGTAACCAGTCCCTACACTGAGGCACTAGCCATATCTTATTTAATCCTCACACTGACATTTCGATGTAAGTCTCATTTTTATTTCTATTTTATAGATTTAAAATTGCCTGTCTCATTCTACACCCCTTACTCTTTCCTGTATGCTATACTTCCCTCTTTGGAAGTTCAAAGGTGTTTTGTACCAACTGTTGCCAACTCCTAGTCTCATTTGGAGTGTATAAATACACTATAATTTTAGATAATAACAAGTTCTGTGAAGAAAATGAAATAGAATGTTGTGATAAAGAGTGATTGCAGGTTGGAGATGAGGGACATAAAATAGGGAAACCTCTCCAAGAATGTAGCATTTGAACTAAAACAGTTAGATGGGGTCAGGTAAGGGAAGATCTAGGAGGAAGCAAAGAGAAATAGTCTGAGCAAGGGCAGTCTCGCTGAGGTTGAGGACAAGCAGCAAGATCACTGTTTGCATGGTAATTGAATAGGGAAGAGAGTGATAAGAGATAAAGACATATTATACCCGGTCCCATAAACTATGAGAAGGAATTTGAATTTTATACTGTGATGAGAAGCCACTGGAGGACTTTAAGCACGGCAGTGTTATGATTTAATTCACATTAAAAATATAAAATTCTTCTGGATTTTGTGTGGAGAACAGACTGTAAGAGGACAACTGTGAAATCTAGGAAACCTGTTAGAAGACAGTCATACAGATGAGAAGTGATGGTGGCCTGGAATAGAGTAAGCGTGGAACTGATAAGATGTAGTTGGATTTGGAAAGTATTTTCAAAGTAGCGCTGATTAAGAAGTGATGATGGATTAGATATAGGGAATGAGAAATAAAAATCAAAATTCTGAAATTAGGGGTCTGAAAACTTGAGTAAATTCTATTTCCATTAAGTTGGGTGGAGAAGACTGAGGAGGAAATGGCAATATTGGAAGTGGTGGGGGAGGCAGTGAGGAGTTGAAAACATTTCTAGATGTGTTAAGTTTAAGATGTTTACTGAACATCCAAATGAAGATGTCAAGTAAGTGGTTGCATACTAAGAGTCTGGAGTCAGCCTTTTTCAATACGCTTAAAGCTAAGTGCACCTATCCTCCCCCTATACCCTCAAGCCAATGGGCTAGATAAAAGGCGATAAAAGATTGCTAGCTTCACATCCATCACGCTCCTCTCTGCATCAGAGGGGTAATGAGATGCTTCACATATTGCCATAAAATCCTTTTACAACACTGTAATTCATGTTTCTGCCTAGAGCACATCAATAAAAAGCAAGTATGACTTTCAACATCAATACTTTTCTGTACTTGGGTAGGCTATTCCAAAGCTAGCCAATTTTTCCTTATTTTTCCCAGCTTTATTAAAGTATGATTGACAAATAAAAATTACATGTATTTAGGTTGGACAATGTGATTTTTATACAGTTTTTAAATGTTACACTCAATTTATAGTTATTACAAAATATTGGCTATATTCCCCATGTTGTACTACTCATTTTTTAAAAAGCCTAGAATATCTATTGCTAACAGGTAACCCCTCAATTTAACAGAACTTCAGATGTGTAAGTACAAATAACAAACGTAGATGGCTTTCACATTGAAGCATGCTATAGTCAAGAAAAAACCAGTTTGGGCATCAGAATTTGATCTGAATCATGCTGTATTCAAAATGTATGACATACGGCAACTACTTTAAGCTTTATTTGCCTCATCTATAAAAGAGAGATATTAATAGTATCTATTGTATAGAGTTGTCATAAGGATGAAATTATATAATCTACATAAAGCCTTAACATGGTGCGCAGTAAATGCTGATTACCTTTTACTCTTGATATTAATTTGAACCAAGTGCAATTGCTAATATTTGACAATTTACTTATAAAACAGCAATTATAGGTGGTTTTAAAATAGTAAAAAATATGTAAGTCCAGTTCACTTGGCAATGGCAGAAACAAATTGGAAGCTATATCCACCACTCAAACCACATGAAAATAAGACCTCTCCCCAAACTGGAGTTAAGCTTTGGGGTGTTTATAATGACATTACAGAGTACTCTTATCACACACCTAAATCTATTTTCTAGTCACAGGTAGTTCCTGTGTGCAGAGGACAGGCTAAATTATAGATTGTGAGTAGAGAGAAGAAGGAAAAAAGAATACTAGGAGCCCAGAAATCAAATATAGACAGTGCCTTCCAATGATATCTATACCAAGTAAACTATCCAGCCACTTTCTTCTCTTTCTGAAAGACCTAACCACTTCCTTTCAATGACCAACAAGTGGTGCCTCCAAGCTGAGGCATTTTTTGAGTAACATTTTAAATTCAAGAACAATTTTAGATTTACAGAAAAATTATGAAAACTACTAGAGCTGATTGAAGAATTCAGCAAGGTAGCAGGTTACAAAATTAACGTTCAAAAATCAGTTGCATTTCTTTACACTAACGATGAATCAACAGAAAAAGAAAGTAAAGAAACAATCCCCTTTAAAATAGCACCCAAAGTAATAAAATATCTGGGAATAAATCTAACCAAGGAGGTGAAAGAATTATACACAGAAAACTATAAACCATTGATGAAGGAAATTAAAGAAGACTTTAAAAAATGGAAAGATATCCCATGCTCTTGGATTGGAAGAATCAATATTGTTAAAATGGTCACACTGCCCAAGGCAATCTACAGATTTAATGCAATCCCTATCCAATTACCCAGGACATATTTCACAGAACTAGAACAAATGATAATAAAATTTATATAGAACCATCAGAGACCTAGAATTGCCAAAGCATTACTGAAGAGAAAGAAAGAGGCTGGAGGAATAACTCTCCCAGACTTCAGACAATACTACAGAGCTACAGTCATCAAGACAGCATGGTATTGGTACAAAAACAGACATACAGACCAATGGAACAGAATAGAGAGCCCAGAAATGAACCCACAAACTTTTGGTCAACTCATCTTCGACAAAGGAGGCAAGAATATACAATGGAATAAAGACAGTCTCTTCAGCAAATGGTGCTGGGAAAACTGGACAGCAGCATGTAAAACAATGAAGCTAGAACACTCCCTTACACCATATACAAAAATCAACTCAAAATCGTTCAAAGACTTAAACATAAGACAAGATACAATAAACCTCCTAGAGGAAAACATAGGCAAAACATTATCTGACATACATTTCAAAAATTTTCTCCTAGAAGAAATAAAAGCAAGAATAAGCAAATGGGACCTAATGAAACTTACAAGCTTCTGCACAGCAAAGGAAACCAGAAGTAAAACAAGAAGACAACCTACGGAATGGGAGAAAATTTTTGCAAATGAAACCGACAAAGGCTTGATCTCCAGAATATATAAGCAGCTCATACGACTCAATAAGAAAAAAATTAAACAACCCAATCCAAAAATGGGCAGAAGACCTAAACAAGCAACTCTCCAAGGAAGACATACAAATGATCAAAAGGCACATGAAAAAATGCTCAATATCACTAATTATCAGAGAAATGCAAATCAAAACTACAATGAGGTATCACCTCACACCAGTCAGAATGGCCGTCATTCAAAAATCCACAAATGACAAATGCTGGAGAGGCTGTGGAGAAAGGGGAACCCTCCTACACTGCTGGTGGGAATGCAGTTTGGTGCAGCCACTGTGGAAAACTGTGGAGATTCCTCAAAAGACTAGGAATAGACTTACCATATGACCCAGGAATCCCACTCCTGGGCTTGTATCCAGAAGGAAATCTACTTCAGGATGACACCTGCACCCCAATGTTCATAGCAGCACTATTTACAATAGCCAAGACATGGAGACAGCCTAAATGTCCATCAACAGGTGACTGGATAAAGAAGAGGTGGTATATTTATACAATGGAATACTACTCAGCCATAAAAACCGACAACATAATGCCATTTGCAGCAACATGGATGCTCCTGGAGAATGTCATTCTAAGTGAAGTAAGCCAGAAAGAGAAAGAAAAATACCATATGAGATCGCTCATATGTGGAATCTAAACAAACGAAAACAAAAACAAAAACAAACAAACAAACAAAAACAAAGCATAAATACAGGACAGAAATAGACTCATAGACAGAGAATACAGACTTGTGGTTGCCAGAGGGGCGGAGGGTGGGAAGGGATAGACTGGGATTTCAAAATTGTAGAATAGATAAACAAGATTATACTGTATAGCACAGGGAAATATACACAAAATGTTATGGTAGCTCACAGAGAAAAAAATGTGACAATGAGTGTGTATATGTCCATGTATGACTGAAAAATTGTGCTGAACACTGGAATTTGACACAACATTGTAAAATGATTATAAATCAATAAAAAATGTTAAAAAAACAATTTTAGATTTACAGAAAAATTATGAAAACAATACAGATAATTTCTGTATAACCACAGTTTCCCTTATTATTAGCATCATATGTAAGTATAGTATATTTGTTACAATTAATGAACCAATATTGACAGATTTTACTTTAAAAAGTCTAAACTTTCTTCAGATTTCCTTAGTCTTTACCTAATATCCTTTTTCTATTTCAGGATCCCATCTAGGTTAAGGCATTACATTTAGTCATTATATCTCCTTATGCTCTTTCTAGCTGTAACAGTTTCTTACCCTTTTCTTGTTTTGATGACCTTGAATGTTTTGAAGAGCATCGGTAAGATATCTGGTAAGAACGTTCTTCAATTAGGCTATATATGATAATTTTCTAACTACTAGTCTGTGATTATGGGAACTGAAGGGAGAACAAACACAAAAGTGTAGTGTCATTTTCATCACATCTTAGCAAGGGTACATATTATCAATATGATTTATCCTGTTAATGTTGACTTTGATCACTTGGCCGAGGTACTGTTTGTCAGGTTTGTCCACTGTAAAACTACTCTTTTTCTCTCTTCCCATATTGTATTCTTTGGAAGTTACTTTGTGTAGATGGCATTTTTTTTGTAGAAATAGAAAAAAAAAAACTAAAATTCATATGGAATCTCAAAGGATCCCAAATATCAAAAACAATCTTGAAAAATAACAACCGATTTGGAGTTCTTATACTTCATGGTTTCAAAACATATTACAAGGGTATAGTGATCAAAATAGTTTTCCATGTGACCTAGCACTTCTGGGTATAAATCCGAAGGAATTGCAATCAAGATCTCGAATAGTATTTTTTCACACAGCCATGATCATTGCGTCATTATTTTCAATAGCAAGTTGTTGAAACAATCTAAATGTCCATCAATGGATAAATGAATAAAGGAACTGTGTATATGCACACGATGAAATGTTATTCAGCTTTAAAAAAGAAAACAAAATACTGTCATAGGCTACAACATGGGTGAACCTTGATGACATTAGGCTAAGTGAAAAAAGCCAAACACAAAAGACAAATACTGTATGATACCATTCATGTGAGATATCTAAAGTAATCAAACTCACAGAAACAGGAAGTAGGCTGGTGAGTGCCAGGGGCTTAGGGGAGGTGAAAATGGAGAGTTGTTCAATGGGTGTTGGTCATGAAAGGAAAAATGTTCTAGAGATCTGCTGTACAACAACATGCACATGGTTAGCAATACTGTAATATACATTTAAAAATTATTGGGGGTAAAAAAAAAGTGTCAGTAATGTTGGAAAGAAAATAAAAACATTTTGATACCCAGAGGGGAAAAAAAGAGAGACAGAGAAAGGAACAGTGTGGTTAATATTAAGCTTGTAAATCCTTAAGTAAAACTTGTTTTTTTTTCTTAAAAAAATCCATAAAGATATTTATCAAATAATTTTATGAGAAATGCTTGGCTTAGTTGCTTCAGAATCCTTTCTAAATCCCTTGTTTAAGTGTTGCAAAGTAACTGATTGTGGTAAACAAAGCTCAGACCAATTTTCCAACATATGGGCTCCATGTGTGTGTTCCTAAGACAGAAGGCTTTAATTTTCTTGGCGCTTGTTACTGTTTAGCTGGTTTTTCAGGATAAGTGCCAGAGCTGTGTGGACACTTTGTAGGCTCTGATAAAACATAATTAGATAGTAATAACTTTACAAAATCCTTCTTGATTACATTCACCCCAGTGAGCACATTATAGAATTGTTGCACCCTATGATACATGGCTCACTATCTCTTATCAATGAAAGAATTTTCAATCCAGGCACTCTAAAAATGCACTATATATTAGAGAGGCAATGTGCAAACAAAGTGTCACCAAATCTAAAGTACAATATTTACCAGCTAAAGCAATGACATAGAGCTGTTACAAGGATAAATTCTCATGTATTCCATGGCTTAAAATGGTGATTGTTTTCTATGTCCTTATATTCTTACAACAGAAAGTCAGGCATGATTACCAAACAACACTGAGAATAAAATATTTGATAGTCTCAGTTCTATCCCCAAGTTCAAGGAGAACAGGCTGCTTGGGGGCTGCCTAACAATGTCCTTAAAAGATCATTTCAAGGGTGTGTTTGGCAAGATAGATGTTTCCCCTCTATCCTAATAAACAGCAATGACCACAAAATTTGTTGTCTGAGATTTTAAGGTCAAGAGAGAGAAGATGCTGTGTACATACATTTGGTAAAATTACATGTCTTACAATTACCACTTGGAAAGAATATTGTCCTTCAGATGTACAGACAAAAATGAATTTTGAATCATGTACCTACTGCAAAACCATAGATGTTTTTCTTTGATATGACAGTTTCTGCAATTTTATTCTAGGTCCTAATTGCCATCTTTCTCAGATACCAAGTTGTTCCTTGATGCCTTTTATTTTTTAAATCTTTTAAAAATTTTATTTATTTATTATTGTATTATTTAATTATTTTATTTTGGCGGGGGGGGGAGGTAATTAGGTTTACTTATTTTTGGAGGAGGTACTGGGGATTGAACCCAAGCCCTAATGCATGCTAAGCATGCGCTCTACCACTTGATGTACACCCTCCCCATGATGCCTTTTAGCCACTCCAAATTAGTGCTCTATGATTTGACAACATTGTTCAAATATCCTTCCACTACAGCCCTGTAAACTGCTTTATCCCCCTTGACATTGCTTCCCATTCAAAAATTCCTTCTCTTTCCTCCATCTCTCCCCATTTAAATTCCTACTCCCCTAGGTTTTAATACCATCTAATAATGAGGAGAAAAACATCCCATTGCTCTAGTTCATCTAAAAAGTGACCTTTCATGATTTGAGGATGTCAGAAGTATTTGGGAAGTCTTTTGGTGTGACCTGAATTCAAGTCATGCCATATCAGAGAGGCCTACCACTATGATGAACCTTGATAGTAAAATTAAAGACTGATTCATAGCATCTATCAACTGAAGTCTCAATAGTTTTGAGCTGCCCTAGTCTCAAACCTTTGTTTTTCACTGGTCCTCAACTAGGTCTGGAATATCACCAAATTAACAAGACATGAGCAGTTCAACTATGATTTAACCTCTATGAAGTGCCATCTTAACTAGTATAATAGGTCTACTAACCATGTATTTTTGCCCTCAGTATTATGCATCTCATCTAGAACACTTCTGATTTCAAAGAATCCAAACATACATCAGTGGATTGTTTAAGAAACCCCACTCTACTGTTTCAATCATGTTTTGCTTTATACCACATAACCATACTCTAAATAGAGTCAAAAGCCCAAGAGGAGCTAAATCACTTATCTACTACTAATATGCATGCTTTTAGTTTGGGAGACTTATAGATAGCCTCCTTTCATTGACAATTCTTGTCTATTTTCTTAAGTACCTCAACCATCACCTGTAAAAACTCAGGATTAGAGTTTTGTTTTGTTTTCTTTTGTTTTGTTTTAACTAGGTGATAACAGCCTAAGGAACACAGTCCTTTTCTTACTTTTACCTTCTATTCCTTGGCAATAAGGCATTGATAGCAAGAGTCTATTTTTTCTCCAAAAGAGAGGTTAAACTGCAAAGTGAGGTAGTTTTTGAAATGCTTGTGTTATAAAAGAAGGAATGGATGGATGCCTATGTCAACAAAAGTATAGTTTTGATAGTAAGGAAGAAGTTACACAACATAAGAACGAAACAGGCAAGTCTTTTACTGCTTAGCAGTTAAATTATACATATATGTCCTTAATTCTAGAACACTCTTCAGTACACAAGAGCTTTCTATGATAGCATACTATATTCCAAACTCTATAAGAATAATAACCACGCCTGCCTTGCTCATCACTATACCTTATGTCCCTTTGGAATAACGTGGTACTTGGCATATAGTAGGTGTTTAATAAATATTTCTTTAATGAGGAAACTGAAACATATAATTATTTTCTTGACATGTCCATTTCTCCTTCTAGACATGTCCATTTCTCCTTCTAGACTCCTTGTGTCCAAGGAAAATGTCTGTATTCTGCAAATCCCTAAAAGTGTCTGGCACATGCTTATTTTTTGCCTGATAAGTGAACAAAAGGATTTTAATCACATATACCTTATATTTATTGCAGGGCCAGCTCTAACTGGCTATCCAAAATGTCTGTCATCCTGAATTCTGTTGTTTTCGTCTGTAGCCTTATGTGCTAGAGCTTTACGTGTCTTTGGTCTATAAAGTAATAAATATCTTCAGTCAAAATACATGGTTTTGTCTCTTTGTTTTTTGACTCATTTTATGAAGAAAAAAAAAGATTCTGGTTCTCGGAAGGTCCTAATCCCAGGCTTATGTGAATCTATGACTTATACATAAGGGAATACTCTGAATTCACACTCATGCTACTCTACTGTTTTTCAGCTAAATTTGTTCCCACTTTGCCTCTTTTCTACTTACATGTTTTTTTCTTTTTTTCCCAAGATGTCTAAGTCACAATTTGCTTTTAATATTTTTCTGGTTGTGCTCTGGCTTCCATCAGATTAGACCTCTGATCCTTGACCTATGGCACTCCAGAAAATGTGTTTTTACAAAATGTCCAAAATATTGTGCAGCAGTAAACGTTGCTCTCTTTAACTTATCATCAGTTTGTACTCAATTCAAATTTTTGCATAGCAGAATCAGGAAATAAAAGGATTCCAAAGAATTTTAAGACATTTTAGATCAATGGCTCTGAATATGATTTGTAGACTCATTGGCAGTGGTTGAGTAAATAAAGGAGTTAGGAAGGGTATACAGTTTTATACAGAGCTTACAAATGCCTAAGAAGACCAAACGTTGTCTGTAAATTGAATATATGACATGACATGACTGGTTTCTTCATTGTGTCTCCCCGTGTCATGTCTGCCAGGACTTCTCCCAAACCCACTCCTGCTATGATTGCTAACTGATGAAAAGTTGGGATTTATTGAGTGAAGGGCTCTAGAAGGTTAGGCTGTCCAATAGACTATAATTATGCCTAAACATTTTAATCAGCCAGGAGAAGAGGTGTGACAGGACTTCCCAGGACAAGCAGAAGAGAGTTAGGATACCATGCAAAGGCAGATATGTTGTGCTCTTCTTCAAGAGAAATTTTACCCATGGCATTTCTTTTGGCCTCTTTTCCACAACTCAGAGTTCATGTGGCCCTGCCTCCTCATTTGTTCATCACTTGGATTTGATCTCTAAGCTCTCTGAGGAACATATTTTTGTTCAGTGGTTCCCCACTATGGCCCATAGACCCCACGCTCCAAGGACTATTAGTAGGCTGAATAAATATGTAAGCCATTTCTATGTATTAACTCTGTGTTCAAAAGTATATGCTTTTGTGGTGAATAAAATATAAATTTCTTTAAAAAGTTTACGAAGGTCACTCTAGCTATTTATCGTTACATATTTCTTCAACTGACATATACCAAAAGTATAATTACTATTATGAATTTATAAATATTTAAAAGGTATCCCCAAAATGAAAAACACTAGGGAAATGTCCATTTTAAATGATTTCTGTAGGCATAACCAAAACATAAAAAACTAAAAATTTCCATACTCTGCTAATGTTCTACTTACTAGAATAGTATTTCATACAAGTATACTTCAGTACAAACCATTGAACCATTCTTTGTTATTTCATTATAGTGAGATTTGAGCTCCACATGCAAAGGAACCAAGTGCCCAGGACACACATACATACATACATATTCTGTAAGCCTAGTTTTACATCATGAATGTTAAAATCCATCAAAAATCTCTTTGCCAAAATAGTAGAATGTGCCAGCACAGTGACTGCAAATAAATTTTATTTTGCTTGCTAACTCCAATAAAAAGCCACTTACCAGTAGCAATACCATTCTGAAAATGATGCTAAGATACCATCCATGCTCAGCAGGTGAGGAGTGCCATAATCAATTAGCAATGTATTCTACAGTCATGGAAATGGGCAATAGTGGAATGCCTGCCACATATATGCCACTGTGGTCCATGTCTTACCTTGTACCTGAATTTCTGCACTAGTTTCCAAGCTGGTATCACTGCTCCAACAAATTCATCTTCTAACTTTGCCATCTTCCACATCAGTTGGATGCTATCACACAGCCTATAAGATTTCAATCAAATTACTTAACTTAATTTATGATGCCACCAGAATTTGAGGGCATCTTATGTATCTAATTTCATATTTTCACTCTACTAATTCACATCTTTAACATTTGCCAGCATGCTCATTAGCTTCTCTAATATGCTATACTCATTATTTCCTCCGAACATTGGCTTGTGCTGTTCCCCCCACTTGGAATGTCTCGTCCTTTCTATTTATTCTACTCCAAACTTTTAATTTTAATTAGATTCTTTATGTCACAAAAATGTTGCTTATCCAATTGGTATCAATAAAGCTGTGAGGGGATTTTTTGTACAAATATATGCCCACTAAAATTAAAAGTCTAACTTAGAAGCCCCCTGTAACTGAGGAAGCTCTAGAATTTGGCTATTCTGTTAATCTCTCATGGGCTATAATGGTCTTTCCACTTCTCATTTTCTACTTTCAACTTCACTCTATGTATTTACTCTTTTTTCGCCTTTCTCTACCAAATAGGCTTTTCTACTTCCTCAAAACTTCTGCCCCCTTATATTTTATGCTCCCTTATATTTTTGCTTTGGAAATTATCATCATCATGGTTTCTCTTGCTATCCTACATATCAAGACCTCTACTAATAATCATATCAATCTCTCAATATTTTTTCTTTGTTTAAAATTTTATATTTTTTAAAACATTTCTTATTGAGTTATAGTCATTTTACAGTGTTGTATCAAATTCCAGTATAAAGCACAGTTTTTCACTTACACATGAACATACATATATTCATTGTCACATTTTTTTTCACTGTGAGCTACCGCAAGATCTTGTATATATTTCCCTGTGCTGTACAGTATAATCTTGTTTATCTATTCTACATATGCCTGTCAGTATTTACAAATTTTGAACTCCCAGTCTATCCCTTCCCACCCCCAACCCCCTTGGCAACCACAAGTTTGTATTCTATGTCTGTGAGTCTGTTTCTGTTTTATATTTATGTTCTTTTTTTTTTTTTTTTTAAGATTCCACATATGAGCGATCTCATATGGTATTTTTCTTTCTCTTTCTGGCTTACTTCACTTAGAATGACATTCTCCAGGAACATCCATATTGCTGCAAATGGCATTATGTTGTCAGTTTTTATGGCTGAGTAGTATTCCATTGCATAAATATACCACTTCTTTATCCAGTCATCTGTTGATGGACATTTAGGCTGGTTCCATGTTTTGGCTATTGTAAATAGTGCTGCTATGAACATTAGGGTGCAGGTGTCATCCTGAAGTAGGGTTCCTTCTGCATATATGCCCAGGAGCGGGATTCCTGGGTCATATGGTAAGTCTATCCTAGTCTTTTGAGGAATCTCCACACTGTTTTCCACAGTGGCTGCACCAAACTGCATTCCCACTAGCAGTGTAGGAGGGTTCACTTTTCTCCACAGCCTCTCCAGCATTTGTCATTTGTGGACTTTTGAATGATGGCCATTCTGACTGGTGTGAGGTGATACCTCATTATAGTTTTGATTTGCATTTCTCTGATAATTAGTGGTATCAATCTCTCAATATTTCTTAAGTGTAAATTCAGAGACCAAGAATCTGGTTGACCCTGCTCATCTTTCTGCACCAGCCTACAGTATAGATCACTAAATAGTATACAGATTGATCTTGGCTCAGATAGTCAACCATGTGGCTGCATAGGGTGAGAGACAGAGGTGACATTTAGAATAAAATTTGGTAGCAGGGACTATGGATAGGCTACATTCTCTTACAGGGTATGAGGCCAAGCAGATAATTGGACTGACATATTCAACTTTCCTTCATTTACTATCTAACTCAAGTCCCTCTTCCTTTATGAAGCCATCTACAATGGCTAGAGATGAGAGGTTAATCTCCCTTCTGGGAATTTCAATACAATTGATAGTCAATATATTTTTAGGTTTTATGATACATATTTATAGATTGTTCTTAATTTTTAATCAAAGTCTAGTTTCAAAATTGTAGAATAGACTACACTGTATAGCACAGGGAAATATACACAAAATGTTATGATAACTCACAGAGAAAAAAATGTGACAATGAGTGTGTATATGTCCATGAATAACTGAAAAATTGTGCTGAACACTGGAATTTGACACAACATTGTAAAATGATTATAAATCAATAAAAAATGTTAAAAAAAAAATAGTCTCATATACCCAATAAATTTAAATAGACATTAACTGTAAGAACCATGTCATAGGTTTTTGTTTTGTTTTGTTTTGATTTTGTAATTATCCACAATAGCTAACACAATGTTCAGTATTCAGCAAATAGCCAATATGTTTATTGATATTATAAGGGTGGGATTTAAAATGTGATTATATTTTCAGGCTAAGGGAAAAAACAAGCATTCTCATCTCAAAACAAATTTCATAAGTCAAGATATTGAGCAAATGGGTATAATTAAATAATTCTTCCATAGGTAAATTGCTCATTTATTTCTTCTCCCCTAAGAATTTACAAGAGTCAGTTCAAAGAATCCTGAAAATTCCACTTGAAAAGATTTCCCCTGGGGTTAATTTATGTCAGATCATGTAAAATGACTTGTGTTTTCATTTAGACAGCCTAATTCCAAAGCAAGTAACATGATTATTTCAGTGGTATTACAAACTACATAGTTTTTATGTTAGAAAATCCTTATCTACTATATAGCTTAGTATAGAATCAGTATATTATCTTATAAAAATAGACATTTCTCTGGAGAACCCTGCCTAATACAGAAGGCAAGGTAAAATCAACAATTACTAGGGTCTATTTTAGGATGAGGAGAAAGCAATTGAGTCTTTCTTCTCAGAATTACATGAGCCTGATATTTGTTTTTGTTTCTTAGCACATACCAGTTGCTTACATAATAAAATCACATAATCTGATGAAATGTAATGCTCAAATCAAGGAACTGAAACTTTACTAATATATATTATACACCCTTACATAATAGAGATGACCATATTTTCTGACTTTTATTAAGCTTGTGTGTGACTGTTTCAGACTTCTCCTGAGTCTTATGCTGGTTTCTCTGTCAACCCCAATGAAGAAATATGGGGAGAGAGAAAGGACAGCAAAAAGCAGCAGAGTTAGTCTTCATTCGTTTGCAATATTATGTAGTGGAAAGGTAACCCTGCTACACTATTCCCCTGAAGTGTACCTGGGCTTCAAGTAACTTTGATGTTCTTAGGTCCTTCATTTTAGCTTTCCTTACCTACCACATTACTCAGTATCTATAGTAAATTCAAATTCAAAAACCCCCAGATCTTTCATGCCTGCCACTCTTAGCTATGTCATACTCATCCTATACTTGAATAGTTATAACTGAGAAACAAATTGAAGAGCTTTTCAAAATTTTTAGTTTCAATCAATTGTTCCAGAGTCTCATGACTTCTTGAGATCCTTCACATATTTTATTATCATGTCATTAATATCCCTATCCAAATCATTGATAAAAACTGCATGGAATAGAAACAATAATAGAGTCATCTTGAAAGAAACTTCTCTAAGTTAATATCAGCTCTTTAATTAGCTTTCTTTAGATCTAGCATTCAACCAGTTATAGACCCACTTAAGTTGTATTTTCATCTGATATCCAGGTAGCCCAGAAAATACTCTGATATATTACATTTACCTTTTTGTCTATGGAATTATGTGTATCATATAGAAACTGGCATGATGCCTTATACTAGTCTCTAATAATTAATTCCCCTCTCTCAGTCAATATTTGCCACATTAACACACTAGTAGAAGAAGGAAACTCTTCACTTTAAACACCCAAGAATAAAAGAGCAACAATACTATCACTTTAAATCTGCAAAAAGCTTTCTATCATTGTTACCATCATCATCATCATCATCATCATCTCCATTTGACACACAAATTGATACTTTTTTATTATTTCCATTTAATAAATGAGTAAACTGAAGCTCTGAACAGTTAGTTGACTTATCCAGAGTCACAATGCTAATAAGTGAGAAAATATAAAAACACAACACAGACCATCTGACTTCGTTTTATTTTCATAGTATACTAATCTTCCCACTGGACAAAAAAATTACAAATGAATAAGAAGATTAAGAGTCTAAAAATGACACATTAAGGTGACATTAAGCCATTCAAAACTAATCTACCTTTTTGGCAACTTTTACCAAACAAGGTTTATACGTATCCATTAATCCCAAATGTTGTATGAATAAAATTATTGGCTTAACCCTTAATAGAAGGAAAACACATCAGTAGTTATTTCTGCATATATACTGGCATTCTTGTGATGGAAAGAAAAGGTATTTATTTAAAATCTTTAGAAACACCAAGGCAATGACTATCTTAATCTTGCTTCAGAAGTTAATTTACTAAAATTCGTTTATAGACAAAAGTGAATATTTAGCAAAAAGCCTATATATTTTTAAGGCTTAAGTGTCAACATGTATCTTTTGGGTGTGGGTCTTTAATTCACTGATTAACTGAATTTTCCTTTTTAACACTTCTTTTTTGAAGGGGCAGTAATTAGATTTATTTATTTATTTAAATGGAGGTACTGGGGATTGAGCCCAGGACCCCATCCATGCTAAGCATGTGCTCTACTACTGAGCTACACCTCTTTTTTTTTTTTTTTTAACATTTCTGACACCAATTTAGAAATGGCCTAGGTATCACCTTTCTGATTTCTTTTATAAACATTTTAATCCTCACTACTGTTATACACTAAATTATATTTGATTTACCAGATTATAGGCCTCAGGATATAATTCAGGTACCTAGATTACATAATATCAAAATTACATATAGTTGGAAGAACTCCTAGAAATTAATTCACTTAAAATAATTATTCTTCTATCTGACATAGCATAGAAATAACCTTGCTTATATCTAGATACCAGTGTCAATCATACTAGACTTTGTATTTCACCAAATTAGGTGATAGCAAATGTATATGTGTCACATGGATAAGCTTGCCGATTCTTTGATCAGGCAAGTAGGAGGTCTTGTCACTTTGGATTCTGCTTGAACTATGCAGGGAAGATGGATAGTTAAGTCTGTTTGAGTATGCTGAGTTAGTCTGAAATGCAAGGTCAAGACAGAGGAAATAACGTCACTTCCATCAAAACCACCTCTACCGGCACCTTCACAGACTTTATTTTCTATGTTGACAATTTGCTTCTCTAGTTCTTTTTCCTCCCAGTTTAGGATTCCTGCCTGTCTTA
This sequence comes from Camelus ferus, assembly GCF_009834535.1. NCBI lineage: Eukaryota > Metazoa > Chordata > Mammalia > Artiodactyla > Camelidae > Camelus > Camelus ferus. The sequence continues at coordinate 73,119,443 of NC_045732.1, read as the reverse complement.
ACTTCAGTTTGGGAATCTGCATCTAATATTCTTATTTCCTGCTTACTATACCTTGATTTCTAACTTCTCTTCTCAATAACCTGGTATTTTGGCCAATTTCTGATTATACTTTTTGCTTTGTGGTTTGATCTTGGTGCTCTTTATTCTGCAATAGATAATGTGATTATGATGACTCTGCCACAGTGAATTGGCATAAAAGCCTTACTGAGTAGCTATTGTTACAGCATGATTTCTTGAAGCTAACTGGTGGTTATTAAGTAAAAAGAATAATCACCCTAGATTGTTGAGGAGGAGGGTTGAATCTCTTTACAGTTGAAAATTCTAAAATCATCTTCAATAATGAGGAAATGCTGCCTGTTAGCACACTACTTTATCCCATTTACTTAAACACATGTACCGTTGTAATATGAGAGAAAAACATTTGAGTCTGTATGTATTACTTAGTTACATAATTGATGAAGTCAGCAACAAATGTCAGGCAAAGATAACAAAAGGAATTGTAGGACATTTTGTATTGAATATTCTTAAAATGGTTAGAGATTCATCCATTGTTTTGAATAGGTGTGGACTTTAGCTAGAGTGACTTGATAACATTTTGAATTTCCTTCTAGCTTTCCGATTCTATTGTTCTATTTGCTTTGCCAATGGAAATAATCTACTGTATATTAATCAGATTGCCAATGCTGTCAATTTTGGTATGATATAAGCATTATGATTCATTTCTCATTACAAATTGAAGGTGTATAGAAACACACAATGAATGAAAAATCATTCAAGCAGATCTTTTAGCTTACAGCAAGGTAAACAACCATTATTACAAAAAGCAAAATATTTTGTACCCAAGAGATTCATGCAACAAAGCACACCCAGAGTAAACTTCAGGTTTTTTAATGGAAAATCATATGAAGTATTGTCTCTATCTTCCACAAAGATAGAAAAAGTAATATGAGTTTTTAAAACGCAGAGTTTCCGAGATAACTATCTGACAAAAGTGTCAAAGACAGCCTCCTCATTATTTTTAACTTAGTCATCTTTTTGGGGGGGTCTATTTTCAAAAATAAAATGTCTTCTAAGTGAATTGCAACTTTATATGTGTATGTGGCTGAAAAGTTCAAGGGCAAGTGACTGTGTCTTATTCGTCTCTACTTTTATATTATATCAAATGTACAAAAATAAATGTAGTATGTTTGTTGAATAAACAAATGATCATCCAGCTGATAAGAAATAAAAGAAAAGTATAATCAAGTCATTGATGAACTACCATATCTTCATTGCTGGGGTATTCTGGGGTATATCAAAGTATCATTTGATAATGTTACCACCACGAAGAACTTTTCCTAGTCAGAAGGACACCTTTGTTCAGATGAGAAACTACTACTTACTTCTGTTCACCAATATAGTTTCCCTGCATTTATAATTAGTCCTAATTTTCTAAGTGTAATCCTCAATGACCTTTAATATATTTCTTTCAGCCTCCACTTGACTCTACTCATTTCCTTTTTTTAATCGTCCTGCTTTACCTCATTCTAACATAACCATTGTTATACTACAGCTATTGAAGCCTATAAAGTTTTGTAGCCACTGAAACTCAGGAAGTTTTGTTGGAATAAGCATTGCCTTGATGTCAGGCTGTGTTTCAGAAATGCATTCCTAGAGATTAAAGCCTGTTGCGTTATATTTCAAAGGGGTTTTTCTTAATTAAATCAATAGGTAGTAGCTGCATCATTGTCTCTCCAAACAGGCTTTTACTTTGTCCCCCTTAATACTTCATATGAACCCCAGTTCCTTTTTGGTTCCTGCTTCCAGAGTCTGTATCCCCATGGGAGACACAGCTTTTCTATTTTTCGCTAATACACCTGTGTGAACCCTAATACTGACCAGCTGGCCACTTTCCCTATCCTTTGGCCATCTCTTCCAATAATTCCCTACTCCATTTTCTTCTACTGATTCTACTTCCTCCACAAAGGATGCAGAATGGACAGTTGGGAATGAACTGTGTCAGGACTTCTATTGTCTTACATGAAAGCAAGGGATTGGCCTTTTCAACTTGAAACTGATGTCTGTGATTCCCTCAACCACACTTTCAGTCTCTGTAAGAGTTAAAAATTGTCATATTTCTCAGAAAACCTGCAAAAGAAATGACAAAATAAGGTTACTCAGAGATGTGAATGGCTGCTTTTTCAACTCTCTGCTTTGGAGCTTTTATCTTGAGTCTAAAAGCCATAAAGACAAAGAGAACAGTAATTGTACATAAAACGAGACACATAAAAGCCAGGCTGAATTGTAGCTTCTAGTTCCCTGCGACCTTAGTTATGCAACATACACTTAACGTAACTGGGCTTTGTGAGCCAGAAATTAAGACAAATGTCCTGTCAAGGAGTTAGAATATTTGAAATTGTAACTGCCTCTGAAAATCCAAGTCTATGAGGAATAAAGGGCAAGTATTATTTTCCCTATTTGTCAGATAGAAAATGGAAGTCTAGAAAGATTTAGTGAAGGAAGCCTGGGAAAACAGACCCCAGGTGACAGAGCCCACATGTCCTTTCTCTGAGACTGGTGTTCTTTTAACTGTTATGTTCAGTCTCTGCCTCCTCTGAAAAGGCCTTGAACACCACACGGCTAATGAACTTCCCAGTCACATCTCTCCTTCAAATATTCATTAAAATTCCTAAATCAAAATGCATAATTATATTATAGAAATAATTAACATTGTGTGGAAAAAATCATTACTCTAAAAGTTTCAATCAGCAGTAATTGTGCCTCAGATAAACTTCATGAGCTGTGATATTGCCACAGCACAAAGATACATTAAAAGTTGACACAAAAGAAAAAGATGATGTAAAGTCCACTTGAATAAGAAAAAATTGTGAATGGATTATTTTAATACAGCAATGTATTACTTCCATCATTGTTGCACAAACTTTGATAACCTGAATTAACTGTGTAGCTTCTAACTTTTTAAAAATCTGACTTGCCTAGTTTCACTTGACAAAATTTCTTGCAGCATGATAAACATCACTACTTAATCTTATTCTGACATTTGAAGAAACACACATTCTATGTGCAAGAAGCATGCAACTGTAATGTCATCTTTGAAAATTACCTTGTTACCTAGGCAGGAGAGTATCACATAAAAAAACAAAAAGGGAGTGTTCTTGAGCAAAAGCAGTGCTAATCAACTCAGCATATTTAACAGGACTGAGCTACTAAGAGTTGACAGGGACTCAAATGGTCAACAAATCCAGATGGTCATTTATTAATACTTTGAGCATGTGTATGCCTTTCTTGAAGTTTGTCTGTGATGGTCCAGCAGGATACTCATGTTCAACCTCCTCTGGGACAGTCACAGATGTCTCTCAGGCAGCTGTGGCTGGGGTCTGGAGTGTCACTTATGGCAGTAGCACAAGGAAAAGCTGACTAAGTAGAGCTTGACTTTATCAACATCTTGTGCCTGTGCTTACATATTACAGACCCATGGTAATCATCATACCAGTAAAGAAGAAAGAAGACGACGTCAATTCTCTATACTTTTGTATCACACTTCAGACTGCAAATGGTAGATGAGCCATTGCCATGGTTACAAAGATAAGCAAGAATCGAATAAAACAGACCTCTGAGATAGAAATATATATAAATCTATCAGGCCTTTCGGTTACCACTAATCTAACTATAGACTGAAAAAAGGTGAGAAAATCATCACTAGGACTATCCCTACAATGCAATCCTTCCATGTGTTCAAGTCTAGAAAAATCACTAGATTTTTCTACGTATTTTATTAGACTACATATATAATAAATATCTAAATATATGTACTGAGCTCTATATGTTTCATATATTTCATCTTATTTAATCTTCATAATAATCCTGTGAAATGGGTATGATAATTTTCCCATTTTACAAATGAGGAAACTGGATATAGACAGGTTAAAGGCAAAATAGCCAAGCCACACAGCTACTATGTTTTAAAACTGAGATCTTGGCTCATGTTCTTCTCATGACATCACATTTCAAGGTCAGCTGCAAGTGAAGGGCGGATAGGCCGGGTTCCAATAACAGCATTCAGAAGCATCTCTGAATCCAATTTTTTTGTAGAAGCTCATGAAGGCCCCTGAAGCTCAACTGATGTTGAGTGGAATGCCAACTTGAGTCAGTTACAAAGAAATGAGTTTGGTTTTCCAGCAAAGACAATTAGCATGTCCTTTATCTTTCATGTAATTTGGCACCCTCAGGGAAAACTCAAAAGTGGCACTTTTTTTTTTTTAAGAGCTGCATTGTTCCCACTAGAGTTCAGCATTCTACATGGAGATTTCTACAACTGCCTTTAGGCCATGAAGCAAGTACAAGGGTGCAGGGGGAAGGGAGAGCTAAGGAAAGGTTCGTTTGCTCCTGTAAAAAGGCATAACGGGGTTATATGCTGAATGTATCCTTACCTCTTCACAGCAAATTATCCCCAGGCCTTTGATTTAAGGCAAAACTCACCCAGCTACAGGCGGGGCCAAATCTCACCAAAGCCTATTTTTGTAAATAAAGTTTTATTGGATCACAGCCACACTTATTTGGTTGCATATTTGGTGATGTCTATGGCTGCTTTCATGCTACAATGGGAGAGGTGAATAGTTAGGATGGAGAACGTATGTTCTACAAAATCTAAAATATTTACTGTCTGGATTTTTACAGAAAAATGTTGACAATTCCTGGTTTAAGGAACAAAAGCTCTCTGCCTGTGGATCTCTGTGGGACTGCCTCCTGAAGCCCTCAGCCTGTAAGTCAGACCTTTCAGGGGTTTCTTTTGGCTACAAGATAAGGCATGTGCTTTGTATTTGGTTAGGAAGCTCCCTTAATTATCTTAATTTGCCTAAAGAGCCTTTGCTGAAGGGTACTTAGTGATATTTTTAAGGCACTGAAAAAAAATACTCTTTTATTTATTTTGCCTCTTATAAATTTTATTTGAACTTTTAGAATCAAACTTTGCTTTTCTCTTGTTTTTATTACCTTAAATGAGAAATAAGAATAGTTCTGCACAGAGTCCTTTAGCTGGCCTCTTCCTCCCCACTGCCCCCAAAGAAAAATGATACAACGTTATCATTACATTCCAGTTTAAATGTAAGATGACATTTCCAAGATTCAAAGAGAAAAGTTGCTCTAGCAAATAGTTCTTTTTTTAATATCTATTTATCTGCGCATCCAGATATTTAGCATACTCACTCAGATCCATTGGGTACTTTTTCCTCAAGGAAGTTCCACCCTCCCTGGCCTTTATGTTACCTCTTCTCACATTATGAACCTTTCCTTAGCTCTCCCTTCCCCCTGCACGATTGTACCTGCTTCATGGCCTAAAGGCAGTTGTAGAAATCTCCATGTAGAATGCTGAACTCTAGTGGGAACAATGCAGCTCTTAAGGTAAGAAGCTCAACACTATCTGCACAGAATTGGTTCAAGCTTTTCAGGGTCAAAACCAACCAAATCAGCTACAAGAAATAAGAATTGGTCTCTGTTTTCTCAATTCTGTGGAAGCCCAAGCCCACTATTATTTTCATAAAATACAGTATTTCTTTTCATTCCCCTGGTAAGTATCTTTCACATAGATAATACATTTGCTGGCCTGTCCTGTTCATTTTCAGCAGCCACAGGCAATTGCTTATCATTCAACAGAGTTCTACACAATCATTTCAGATGGTTCCCTTTTTTAGGCAGCCTTTTTAAGTAGGCTAGAAACTATATCTAAAATCACTGTGCTTGCTTTGGCAGCACATATACTAAAATTAGAAAGATACAGAAAAGATTAGCATGGTCTCAGCACAAGGATAACATGCAAATTCACAAAGTGTTCCATAATTTTTGGTAACCGGTGGGGAGGGGATGGGAAGGGATAAATTGGGAGTTGGAGATTTGCAGATACTAACTACTACATATAAAATAGATAAACAACAAATTTATACTGTAGAGCACAGGGAACTATATTCAATATCTTGTAGTAACCTATAATGAAAAAGAATATGAAAATGAATATATGTATATATATGTATGACTAAACTATTATGCTGTACACCAGAAATTGACACAATGTTTTTTTAACATTTTTTATTGATTTATAATCATTTTACAATGTTGTGTCAAATTCCAGTGTTCAGCACAATTTTTCAGTTATTCATGGACATATACACACTCATTGTCACATTTTTTTCTCTGTGAGTTATCATAACATTTTGTGTATATTTCCCTGTGCTATACAGTGTAGTCTAATCTACAATTTTGAAATCCCAGTCTATCCCTTCCCACCCTCCACCCCCCTGGTAACCACAAGTCTGTATTCTCTGTCTGTGAGTCTATTTCTGTCCTGTATTTATGCTTTGTTTTTGTTTGTTTGTTTGTTTTTGTTTTTGTTTTTGTTTGTTTAGATTCCACATATGAGCGATCTCATATGGTATTTTTCTTTCTCTTTCTGGCTTACTTCACTTAGAATGACATTCTCCAGGAGCATCCATGTTGCTGCAAATGGCATTATGTTGTCGGTTTTTATGGCTGAGTAGTATTCCATTGTATAAATATACCACCTCTTCTTTATCCAGTCACCTGTTGATGGACGTTTAGGCTGTCTCCATGTCTTGGCTATTGTAAATAGTGCTGCTATGAACATTGGGGTGCAGGTGTCATCCTGAAGTAGATTTCCTTCTGGATACAAGCCCAGGAGTGGGATTCCTGGGTCATATGGTAAGTCTATTCCTAGTCTTTTGAGGAATCTCCACACTGTTTTCCATAGTGGCTGCACCAAACTGCATTCCCACCAGCAGTGTAGGAGGGTTCCCCTTTCTCCACAGCCTCTCCAGCATTTGTCATTTGTGGATTTTTGAATGACGGCCATTCTGACTGGTGTGAGGTGATACCTCATTGTAGTTTTGATTTGCATTTCTCTGATAATTAGTGATATTGAGCATTTTTTCATGTGCCTTTTGATCATTTGTATGTCTTCCTTGGAGAGTTGCTTGTTTAGGTCTTCTGCCCATTTTTGGATTGGGTTGTTTATTTTTTTCTTATTGAGTCATATGAGCTGCTTATATATTCTGGAGATCAAGCCTTTGTTGGTTTCACTTGCAAAAATTTTCTCCCATTCCATAGGTTTTCTTCTTGTTTTACTTCTGGTTTCCTTTGCTGTGCAGAAGCTTGTAAGTTTCATTAGGTCCCATTTGCTTATTCTTGCTTTTATTTCTTCTAGGAGAAAATTTTTGAAATGTATGTCAGATAATGTTTTGCCTATGTTTTCCTCTAGGAGGTTTATTGTATCTTGTCTTATGTTTAAGTCTTTGAACGATTTTGAGTTGATTTTTGTATATGGTGTAAGGGAGTGTTCTAGCTTCATTGTTTTACATGCTGCTGTCCAGTTTTCCCAGCACCATTTGCTGAAGAGACTGTCTTTATTCCATTGTATATTCTTGCCTCCTTTGTCAAAGATTAGTTGACCAAAAGTTTGTGGGTTCATTTCTGGGCTCTCTATTCTGTTCCATTGGTCTATATGTCTGTTTTGGTACCAATACCATGCTGTCTTGATGACTGTAGCTCTATAGTATTGTCTGAAGTCTGGGAGAGTTATTCCTCCAGCCTCTTTCTTTCTCTTCAGTAATGCTTTGGCAATTCTAGGTCTTTGATGGTTCCATATGAATTTTATTATGATTTTTTCTAGTTCTGTGAAATATGTCCTGGGTAATTGGATAGGGATTGCATTAAATCTGTAGATTGCCTTGGGCAGTGTGACCATTTTAACAATATTGATTCTTCCAATCCAAGAGCATGGAATATCTTTCCACTTTTTAAAGTCTTCTTTAATTTCCTTCATCAATGGTTTATAGTTTTCTGTGTATAATTCTTTCACCTCCTTGGTTAGATTTATTCCCAGATATTTTATTACTTTGGGTGCTATTTTAAAGGGGATTGTTTCTTTACTTTCTTCTTCTGTTGATTTATCGTTAGTGTAAAGAAATGCAACTGATTTTTGAACGTTAATTTTGTAACCTGCTACCTTGCTGAATTCTTCAATCAGCTCTAGTAGCTTTTGTGTGGACCTTTTAGGGTTTTCTATATATAGTAACATGTCATCAGCATATAATGACACTTTTACCTCTTCTTTTCCAATTTGGATCCCTTTTATTTCTTTCTCTTGCCTGACTGCTGTGGCTAGGACTTCCAGGACTATGTTGAATAGGAGTGGTGATAGTGGGCATCCTTGTCTTGTCCCAGATTTTAGTGGGAAGCTTTTGAGTTTTTCACCATTGAGTACTATGCTGGCTGTAGGTTTGTCATATATAGCTTTTATTATGTTGAGATATGTTCCCTCTATACCCACTTTGGCGAGAGTTTTTATCATAAATGGGTGTTGAATTTTATCAAATGCTTTTTCTGCATCGATTGAGATGATCATGTGGTTTTTGTCCTTTCTCTTGTTGATGTGATGTATTACACTGATTGATTTGCGTATGTTGAACCAGCCTTGTGTCCCTGGGATGAACCCCACTTGGTCATGATGTATAATCTTTTTTATGTGTTGTTGGATTCTATTTGCTAAAATTTTGGTGAGGATTTTGGCGTCTATGTTCATCAGTGATATTGGCCTATAATTCTCTTTTTTTGTAGTGTCTTTGCCTGGTTTTGGTATCAGGGTGATGGTGGCTTCATAGAATGAGTTTGGGAGTAATCCCTCCTTTTCAATCGTCTGGAAGAGTTTGAGAAGGACTGGTATGAGTTCTTCTTTGTATGTTTGGTAGAATTCCCTGGTGAAGCCGTCCGGTCCTAGACTTTTATTTGTAGGGAGGTTTTTAATTGCTATTTCTATTTCCTTTCTAGTGATCGGATTGTTCAAGTGTTCGGATTCTTCTTGATTCAGTTTTGGTGGACAGTATGTTTCCAGAAACTTGTCCATCTCCTCCAGGTTATCCAGTTTGGTTCCATATAGTTTTTCATAATATTCTCGTATGATATTCTGTATTTCTATTTTGTTTGTTGTAATTTCTCCATTTTCCTTTCTTATTTTGCTAATTTGTGCTCTCTCTTTTTTCTTCTTTGTGAGTTTGGCCAGAGGTTTGTCGATTTTATTTACTTTTTCAAAAACCAGCTTTTGGTTTGGTTGATTTTTCCTATGGTCTTGTTAATCTCTATTGTATTTAATTCCTCTCTGATCTTTATTATTTCCTTCCTTCTGCTGCTTTTTGGGGCTTTTTGTTCTTCTTTTCTAATTCATTCAGGTGGTGGGTTAAATTGTTTATTTGAGATTGTTCTTCTTTTTTGAGGAAGGCCTGTATCGCTATAAACTTCCCTCTTAGCACTGCCTTTGCTGTGTCCCATAGGTTTTGAGTGGTTGTGCTTTCATTATCATTTGTCTCAAGGTATTTTTTAATTTCAGCTTTGATTTCCTCATTGATCCATTGTTTTTTCAGTAACATATTGTTTAATCTCCATGCTTTCCTTTTTTTCTCCTTTGTTTCTCTGTTGTTGATTTCCAGTTTCATGGCATTGTGGTCAGTAAAGATGCTTGAGATAATTTCTATCTTCTTAAAATTGTTGAGGTTTCTTTTGTGCCCAAGTACATGATCGATCCTGGAAAATGTTCCATGTGCACTTGAAAAGAATGTATATCCTATTTTTGGGGGTGTAATGCTCTGAAAATATCCACCAAATCTAGTTTTTCTATTGTAGTATTTAATTTCTCTGTTGCCTTGTTTATTTTCTGTCTGGAAGATCTGTCTAGTGATGTTAATGCAGTGTTAAAATCTCCAACTATGATTGTATTCCCATCAATATCCCCTTTTATCTCTGTTAGTAATTGTTTTATGTACTTAGGTGCTCCTATATTGGGTGCATATATATTAACGAGTGTAATATCCTCATCATGTATCACTCCTTTAATCATTATAAAATGTCCTTCTTTATCTTTCTTTATGGCCTTTGTTTTAAAGTCTATTTTGTCTGAAATCAGTACTGCAACACCTGCTTTTTTGGCTTTTCCATTTGCATGGAATATCCTTTTCCATCCTTTCACTCTCAATCTATATGTGTCCTTCTCCCTAAAGTGGGTCTCTTGTATGCAGCATATTGAAGGTTCTTGCTTTATTATCCAGTCTGCCACTCTGTCTTTTGACTGGAGCATTTAGTCCATTAACATTTACAGTAATTAATGATAGATGTGTTTATTGCCATTTTGAACTTATCTTTGCAGTTGAATTGGTATATGCTCTTTGTTCCTTTCTTCTTCCTTTTGTGGTTTGGTAATTTTCCTTTGTATTATCATGGATTTTATTTAATTTTTGTGAGTCCTTTGTAAATTTTTGGCTTGTGGTTACCCTTTTTTGTAAATCTATCAACCCATTACTATAACTGTTTTTATTAAACTGATAGTAACATGATCTCAAACCCATCCTACTGTTAAAAAAATTTTAAAAAGAAAGAAAAAAATATTCTATATTTCCCTGCCTCCCTCTCCCACTCTCAGTGATTTGTATGTCTTCTTTTATAATTTCATGTTTACTTTATTTGTAATTCATGAGTTATCACCTTTCCAGTTGTGTGTTTCTCATTTCTGTAGCATCCTGCTGCTTTTCTATTTAGAATAGCCCTTTCAATATTTCTTTTAGCATGGGTTTAGTGTTGCTAAACTCCTGCAGCTTTTTTTTGTCTGTGAAACTCTTTATTTCTCCTTCTATCCTCAAGGATAGCCTTGCTGGATAAAGGATCCTAGGCTGCATCTTTTTTTCATTCAGGGCTTTGAATATATCTTGCCACTCCCTTCTGGCCTGTAGTGTTTGTGTAGAGAAATCAGCTGAGAGCCTTATGGGGGTTCCCTTGTAACTTACTCTTTGCTTTTCTCTTGCTGCCTTTAGAATCATTTCTTTATCCTTGACTCTGGCCATCTTGATTATGATATGTCTTGGTGTGGGTCTATTTGGGTTCTTCCTGTTTGGGACCCTCTGAGCTTCCTGTACTTGGATATCTGATTCCTTCTTTAAGTTTGGGAAGTTTTCAGTCATGATTTCTTCAAAAACCTTTTCAATCCCCTTTGATCTTTCTTCTCCTTCTGGGACCCCTATTATGCGAAGATTGGGACGCTTTATATTATCCCATAGGTCCCTTATGCTATTTTCATTATTTTTTATTTGCTTCTCTTGTAGTTCTTCTGAATGGGTGCTTTCTATTGCCCTGTCTTCTAGATCACTAATTCGTTCCTCTGCATTATCTAGTCGGCTTTGCACAGCTATTAGATCATTCCTCATCTCTGTCAATGAGTTTACCCATTCTACTTGGCTCTTCTTTATAGCTTCAATTTCATTTTTGACATATTTTATATCTCTAAACACTATCTCTTTTAATTCCTTCAGCAATTCGATCACTCCTTTTTTGAAATCTTGATCTAGTAGGCTATCGATGTCTATTTCGTTGATCTTTCTTTCAGGGGATTTCTCTTGTTCTTTTAATTGGGAAAGGTTTTTCTGCTTCTTCATCTTGCTCATACCTCTTTGGCACTGTGGTTTATGGAATATCAGTTGTTTATTTTGGTCCTTAAGGATTTTATCTATCTGATGCCTATTTAGGAATAGAACTGAGGAAAAAAAGAAAAAAAAATAAAAGAGAGAAAGAATTTTAAAAGAAGGGAGAAAGAGGGTTTGAAAATAGTGTATAATGAATAATAGAAGAGTGAGTTGAAGCAGAGTATTAATCGGGTTGAGACGTCCTTTTAAAACCTTTACAAAAAAAGGGGGGGGGAGATGAATAGATGTATTTGAAACCTGTGTCTAATCAATAGCAGGACATCAAAACCCAAGAGAAATAGAAATGAATTAAGAAGTAAAGATTAAGAAAGTAATAGAAAATAGAACAGGTAAAAACAGATTTAAAAAAAAAAGGGGGGGGTGGGTTTGTCAGTGTTCTCCTGGAGTCTGTGTGCTTTTAATGTGAAGTCTTTCTGTCTTTGTCCTGTTTTGGAAGCTCAGCTTGCTGTTTTCAGAGGCCCTCCGCTGGCTCCCTCTTCTGTGCTGCTCCCAGCACCTGTCGGCAAGCAGATCGTGCCTCCTCCTAACACTGGGTCAGGTGCAGCTCTCTGCTGTGGGCGGGCGGGTCGCTGCCCCTCCGGATGCCGCAGTCAGATGTTGCAGACTGGCCAGGTAGGAGGGCGGGTCGTGTCCCCTCCCAGCACCTCGGCCAGGGGCTGTGTTCCTGCCCGAAAGGCGTGGGGGGCCGCTCTCCCTCTACCTGCGCCGCCGGTAGTTCCGCTCTCTGTGCGGCTGCGTGCTCCGCCCTGGTGGGAGCTCCGCCCTGGTCGGAGCTCCTCGGGTGGGCTCGGGGAAGACTGAGGGGCAGCCTTGTCCCTGCTGCAAGCCAAAACCCAGCTCCTTGTTTGTCTTTGTGGAGCAAGTTCTCTGAGGGACAAGGATGGAAGGATCCTATCTGCCCCGGGCTGCAGGCCAGTCTCAGTCTGGCCTTTGAGGCTGCTAAGCCCTTCGGTGGGGATGCAGGTTTCGCCCCCGCCCCCGCCTGAGTGCTAAGCGCAGAGGATATGGCGGCTGTGCCTGAGCCCCGCCTCTCTTCCCCCGAAAAGTTTCCGCGGGTTTTCAGAGATGGGGGTGTGCACCCTTCCCCCGGGAGCACATCAACCTTGCTGTTTTATGGAGGGCCCAGGTTGTTCTGCCCTGTGCATCCACAGCCACGGCGCGCAGCCCCTTGCGTTCCCCCGGGGCTGCCTCCGTGCAGCCACTCCCGTCCTCTGCCCGGCTTGTGCAGCCTGGCCCTGCCCGCCGCTGCCGGCCCACGTCTCAGGCTGGGTGTCGGGGGGACGCTCTGTGCCCGTTTAACTTAGTTCTGTTAGTCAAGGGCTGCTCTGTACAGATCCGAGCCTCGGAGGCTCCCCCTCCATCCCGCTGGCCTCTCAGTTGGAGAGGGGAGACCCAGCGAGCGAGCGCCAGTCCTCCTTTGCCGCTCCCTCCCCGCGGGACCCGTCCCGTGCTGCTTTGCCTTTTGTTCTTTCTTTTTTCCTTTTCTCCTACCAGATTTTTGGCGTCTTTATCTTTTGAAGAGGGCGATGTTCTGTTGGAGTTCCACAGGTGCTCTGGTTGGCTGAGTGGGTCTGTAGATGTGGGTCTTGGTGTATTTGTGGGAGAGGGTGACCTGCGAGCGTCCTTCTACTCTGCCATCTTCTCCCGGAAACCACAACATTGTAAACTGACTATACTTCAGTAAAAAAATAAATTAAAAAATAAAAAGTAAATAAAATCACTGCTTCCAGCTTCTTTAAGAACTTTTAAGTTAAAGTTTTAGCTCTAGAAAGCATTAGGGGAAGTTACTTAATTTTAGGACCAATTGGATTCTGTGAGAGAAAATAAGTACACTCAAAGTCAGAGTTTCCAACATTCATAACTTTTAAAATTCAGCCACATTACCAGTCATCGGATTACAGGCTGAAAAAAAAGGATGAAAACCATATCTAAGAATAGAGCTTAAATGTAATCCTTCCATGTGTTTAATTCTAGAAAATCACTAGATTTTTCTATACCTCTTTATAGGACTAAATGAAAGGAAGTCCAGTGGGGGACTAAAAGAATCTGAAACAGAGTTAGCTTAACTGATCTATTTTACATCAAAAGAGGGTTTTAAAAGGCTTCTCTCAGAAATTCTGTTATTTCTAAACTGCTTCTCCTATCATAAAAAAAATAAGTTAGCTAATGTTGGTGTCTTTTCGAATTCTAATTATCTTTGTGATAGAGGTGGTCAGCCTTGTCAGATTCTCTCTTTACAAAAGATAAAGCTAATTCCCACCCTAACATCTAACCTACAGAAATCCTAGAGACTCTCAAGAAATAGTGAACTCATTTTGCCTGCATTGAGCTAAAGCATCCCTGGAGAAGCCTCATGGGTACCAGGAGCCAAATGAATCATGAGACAGCCTATCTATAGCCTGATAAATCCCATCCAACAGCTGGCCTTTTGGAAAACAAGCCACTACTGACTGAGCACCAGAATCAATCCAAATAACTACTACCATATTGGCCAGTTTAATACAATTCACCTTTCCTTTTCCTCCAAACCAGTTTCTTTAAAAAACTTGTTGCTCTTCAGGGAAGCAAAAGGTCTCTTGATTTTCACAGTCTGAATTGTTAAGCAACTACCTACCCATTCTTCTCTGCTTAAGCAACCAGAATCCCATTATTAGCAGCAACCATCATGAGTGCTTTTCATTTATGGAAGTAAACCAATGTCTGGGGGTAGCTGTGTTAAAATGATGTACAAACCTAACATTTGTCCTAACATATGCAGAAGAACTGCTTTCAGCCCTTTTCTATCAAACCAAATACAAAAATAAACACAAGAGTTTGAGTATACAAGTCTATTTCTATAGCAACTAAGCAATACACAAGTCATACAAGATCATAATGCCAAGATAAGAAAGAAAAATGTATAAAGGAATTGAGAAAGCAAATAGTAATTCTGAAAATGATTAAAAAGAAAACTATAACCACATCTCATCTTTTTATGTGTCTACATCTATTTGTTTAAAATCTAAAATATGCAACACAAAAGCCCATTTCAGTGATCAAGTTAATAAAAGACAATCCAATTTTAAATACTTACACTGATAATCTATATGACAGTATTTAAACTATAACAGCTGTAGCTTAGCGAAATCTGTAAAGAAAGCAGATGAAATTTCTAACATAAGCTTGATTTTTTACTATTAAGGATATGTTTAGTTAATGTGAATGATGTGAATGATAAACTTAAAGAATTTCGTATTATCATAACTATAATGAATGCATCATAACTTCATGGACTCTCATACATTCTTGTATCTTAAATATGTGACTCTGGCATGTAAAATAAGTAATCATTTATGTGTGTGTGTGTGTGCATGCGTACAAAGATGAGTGGCTGGGCCAAATCAAAAAAATCGTAAGGGCTCCATCTTCGAGGGAGAAATATTTTTGGAGTGTGAAAATATGCCATATGAAAGAGTTAGTGATACATGTCTGAACAGTGCACTAGTGATGAAACCCATGTGGACTAGGGTCAACTGAATTTTGAGAGACAGGTAAGATTTGGATAAACAGACAGGCTGAAATTAGCACTGCTTGTTCAATGGAAAATAAGGTCTCTGGGCTAGTGATTTCCTAAATTTTTGCAAACAATCTAATGGAACTAAAAAGACAGGTATTACTCATTTACAAATGTTAAAAAGAAAAGAATAAAAGATTTGTTTCATAGGCATCCTTCTAATTAGCTATACGGAGCCTTTGAGGCAGAAAGATTACAATCTTCCTTATTTTTTTTTTCTCTTTTTAAGGAAGTTTAATTCAAGCTCTGACATCCTGATGGTTCTTCTAGTGAGAAAAGTGCTTCCACTCATATCACAAAAGTCTACCTTAGAGGACACAGCTGGCATTTGTGACTTAATTCTTCAGAGTAATTATGAGCTGAATCTCATTCAAAATTCATTGCAATAGCAAAGCTCTGACATCAATTTAAAAGGCTGGAAACATAACACAAACTTTTATTGCATTCAGCCATAATTTTGGAGCTATGTTAATATCATGAATAATTCACTTAGCGCCCTGCATTTTATTTATTCACAATCTAGGAAATAAGTTATAATACACAGGGCTGAACTTGAGAGTAGGTCTACCTAGTGTAATCCTTGGGTTTACACCATATGTAGCTTTTAGAGATGCCACAGATTTCACAAGTTAGAGAAGCAATAAATAATAAATTAAACACATTTGTAAATTTAAATAAATTTAAATTTAATAAATCCTTTATTAAAATATATTGGATTTATACTTACAACATAGAAAATTGCAAAAAGCCATGATTCCTACCTTAATGTGAACAATCCAAGTAAGGTGTGAAATGATAACTTTTAAATTCATCAGAGAGCTGAGAACACAAATAAAACTAATTGAAATAACCTTCTGAAAGTGACAAGTACTTCCAAGTGGAGAAAAAAAACATAGCTCCTTTTATCCTCAGCAGGCAGGAGGCAGCAGACAGAATCAGACATGGACTGATAAGGAGAATTCAGTAAGAGCTTTTTGAAAATTTAACGACAAAATATAGGCAGACATGAAAGATCAGAACGCCTGGCAAAGAGCAACAGACCACAGAGTAAACCTGCAATCATGCCCTACCTGCCCACCAACTCAATGCCATGGGCCTTCACTGATAACAAAGCAGTAGTATGCTAAAGCAAGACCAGAATGCTGAGAGAAACTTTTATGATGTACTCTGGTATTCACAGAGTGCACAGCACAGACTGAGATCCCCGATAGTGCTGAATATATGGGAGAGGATTGTAAAGCAAAGGGAACTTCCCATTGACCCAAAGACTGTCAGTACAGATGTAAAGCATTAAAAGACCTCCAGAGTCACATCCATGCTCAGATTCCCAGCAATTCTGAAGAGGAAAACATAACCCTATCCTGAAAACAATTAAATTCAGTAATAAGCAGAATCTAAACAAAACTGAAACAAAGCCAAAATAGTTAAAGCAATCAGATCAAAAGATGGTCAAGGTGTTGTAATTAAGAAAAAGCACCTCTAAAATAAATATTATCTTAAAGGATCTTGTGGAAGAGGTAGACAATATGCATTAACAGGGGGAATTTCATTAGAAAAATGGGAATGGTAAACATAAAATAAAACAGAATAATAAAAACAAGTGGGAATGCTAACAGTGAAAATGACCGTATCAGAAGTGAAAACTCAGTTTAATGGACCTAACAGTAGGCTGGACACAGCAGAGGAGAATATTCTTGAATTTGAAGAAAGGCAAAACAAAAGCAAGCCACACTTGGAAAAGAATAGATTTTATTGAATTAGTATGGGAAAGTTAGTAAACAATGACAACAAAAACAACAAACAATAATAACAACTAAGCTGGGGGGGGGTTCCACACCCATAGTTGTCACATCATATTATTAAAAATTTATAGTTCTCATTAAGAAAATAACTGCAATATGCCAAAAAAAAAAAAAACCAAGAAAGTATGTCCATACATAGGTGGGAAGGCAGCCAACAGAAACCGTTTCTGAGGAAGCCCAGAAGTTTGACTTAATAGATTAAGACTTTAAGTGAGGTATATATGCTCAAAGAGTTAAAGGAAATTATGCTTAAATAATTAAAGTAATGTATGTGAATAATGTCTCACCAAATAGAAAATATCAATAGAGACAAGGATTTTTTCATAGGTGTATACATCTATCAAAATTCATCAAATTGTACATTGGAAATACGTATAGTTTACTGTACAGAAATTATCACAATAAATTTGCTTTAAAAAGATGGAATAATTTTTTTTGAAGACAGACATTCTGGAATAAAAAAGTACAATAACAACAATGTAACTTTTACTAGAGGGACTTTTATTAGTTTTCTGGGGCTGGATAACAAAATAGCAGACTGAGTGGCATAAACAACAGAAATTTACTTTCTTACAGCTTAGATCAAGGTGCAAGCAGAGTTGCTCTTCTTGCTGTGACCTCATATGGACTTTTCTTTGTGTGCATGCATCCCTGGTGTCTTTCTATTCTTATAAAGACATCATATATATTGGATTAGGGTACCTCCTTATGACCTTATTTAATTCTAATTAACTCTTTAAAGACCTTATCTCCAAACACAATCACATTTTAAGCTATTAGGGTTTCAATATATGAATTTTGGAAGAACACAACTCAGTTCATAAGAAGCTTCAACAGATAATTTAAGCTGGCTGAAGAAAGAACCAAGGAGTCTAAAGATAGGTACACTGAGATTATAAAGCATAAAAAAAAAAGAAAGAAAAATGAACAGAAAAAAAATGAACAGAACGTTAGAGACTAGTGGGAAACCATCAAATTGTAGCAATATACACATAAGGGGAGTCCTAGAAACAGAGGAAAGCTACAAACAGGTAGAAAGAATATTTAGAGAAATAATAGTTTAAATTTTTTTAAAATTTCCAAATATTAACACATCCAAAAAGCTCAGTGAACTCCAAGTAGGATAAATTCAAGGAGATCTCCACATCAGGACAAATCATAATCAAACTGTCAAAATCCAAAGACAATGAGAAAATCTTCAGAGTAGCAAGAGAGAATAACTTGGATATTAATAACAGAACAAAGTCTGGAAGAATTACAAAATATGTGAAATTAAACAACACAAATATAAGTAACCAATGTGCCAAAGAAGAAAACACAAGGAAAATTATAAAATATTTTGAGATAGAGTAAAATGAAAACACAACATACCAGAACTATGGGATTCAGTAAAAGGAGTTCTAAGAAGAAAATTAAAAGCTGTAAATGTCTAAATGTATATATAATATATTTCAAGTCTATAAACTAACATTCTACTTAAGAAATTTTAAAAAAGAGCACACTAAACTCAAAGCAAGAAGAAGGAAGAAAATAGTAAAGATTAAAGCAGAGAAAAAGGAAATAAAGACTAGAAAGACAATTGGAAAAATCAACAAAACCAAAATTTGGTTATTTAAAAGACCAATAAAATTGACAAAAATTTTAACTAGGCTGACAAATAGAAAAAGAGAGAAGTCAAATTACTAAAATCAGAAATAAAAGCAGGAACGTTACTTACTACCAATATTAAAAAAGTAATAAGGATTATAAGAGAATAAAATGGACAATTGTACGACAGCAAATTGGTAGCACAGATGAAACAGACAAATTCTAAAAGATATATAAACTACCAAAACTGATTCAAGAATAAATAGAAAACTAGGGGAGGGTATAGCTCAAGTAGTAGAGTGCATGCTTATTAGCATGCACAAGGTCCCGGGTTCAATCCCCAGTACTTCCTCCAAATAGAAATAAATAAATAAACCGAATTACTTCCCTCTCATAAAACAAACAAAAAATAAATAAATTTAACCTTAAAAAATAAATACAAAACCTCTAACAAGTAAAGGGATTGAGCCAGTAATCAAACATTTCCAACAAAGAAAAGCCTACAACCAGATGGCTTTATTGATGAATTCTACCAAACATTTTCAAAGAACTAATGCCAATACTTGTCAAACTCTCCCAAAAGACAGATGAGAAAGGAACTCTTCCTAACCCATAATATGAGACCAGTATTATCCTGATACCCAAACCAGAGAAAGACATCACTTGAATAGAAACTATAGACCAAAATTGTTTATAAACATGCAGACAAAAATAACTGACAAAATACTAGCACACTGAATCCAGCAACATACTAATAGGATTATACACCCTGATTAATTGGAATTTATCACAGGAATGCAATGATAGATCCACATATGAAAATAAATCAATATAATACATTATATTAATAGGATAAAGAAAAACAAATTATTATCTCACTACATACAGAAAAGAACATCTCACAAAAAACCAATACCCTTTTATTGGTTTCATCCTAACAAAGGATATCTATGAAAAACCCACAGCTAATATTATACTCAATGGTGAAAGATTGAAAGCATACCCCGCAACCAGAAACAGCACAAGATGTCTTCTCTTACCACTCTTATTCAACATTGTATTGGAAGTTCTTGCCAGGGCAGTTACACAAGAAGAAATACATTAAGTGTCCAGATTGGAAAGGAAGAAGTGAAACTACCTCTATTTGCTGATTGTGTGATCTATATAAAACTTCTAAAAAACATATTAGAAATAATAAACAAGTTCACCAGAACCGCGGGATACAAGATCCCCATGTAAAATTCAGTTGTATTTCTATATACTAGAAATGAATAATCTCAAAATGAATTAAAAAGTAATTTCATTACATTCAAATCAATAAGCCTCTACCTCTTGACATTCTTTATATCACAATCCACACTACAGCCAAATATGATAGATTTCAGTTTCTAGAACATGCTATGCACTCTCTTGCCTAGAGATTCTTACACACATTCTTCTTGCTACATGAAATGTTTTCCCTGACCCTTCTTCATCTAACTAGCTTCTCTTTATCCTTTAGGTTTTATCTTAAACATCCCTTCCTCAAGGGTATATTTAGTTACTCTAGACTAAGAGGTTAAGCCTTTTGGCTGTGTGCTCCCATAGCATCCTGTCATTCCTCTGGTGTTATATTCATCATATTGTAATCACATGTTTATTGCCTGTCTCCTCCAATAAGCTACAAATACCGTGAGGTCAGACACAAAATGTCTTGTTCACTGCTTCATCCCCAGCGCCTAACACAGTGCGGCACATGGTAGGTGCTGAATGAACAAGTGAAGGAATGGTAGAATTAGGTTAGCCCCAGAAAAAGTCCTGTGTCAGCAGTTCATTCATCCAATAAGAATTTCTGATGAACAGTAACTGTACACACATTTATTAGCTGATAGCTCAGGGAGTCAGTTTTTTTTATTAAGCAACATTTTTATGTATAAGTAGTAGCATAGGTGTTTGTTTCCCCTAAGCAGTGTCTTCAGTGCCTTGGAACCCAAAGATAAAAGGGCTCTAGAGAAAAGCTCACAAATTGAAAATTCATTTAACATCACATTTCCAAGCGCCACACATGGTGTGCAGAATGATTATTTTAGTAAACTTGCTAAAATTTCAGGAGTACCCTTGAAGGCTAATTCCTGACAGGTCTCTAAAGGCATTGAGCCAAGCTGAGGTCACAGAAAGAGAAGCAGGCCCTCTAGTTTGCCCTTTATTTCCCTGCATGGGGGTAAATCTTTTCCCAGAAATGTCCATGTTAGAAAAAGCCTCTAAAGCCCATTTCTTTTATGATTAAAAAATAGGAGTGTTTTTCTGGTGCTTCTTCTTAGCTACTCAAACTCAAGATTTCTAACTCTATCAGTTGGATCTGTGAGGTATGAGAAGAACATTGCTCACTTCCTATTCATATTAATTCAGTTTCATGTAACTTTGACAAAACCCGAGAGTTTTCAGTTCAGATTTTAGGATATACAGAAGGCCTTTGCTGCTTCCCACTTGAAAAAGCACTTATAACAATCTCTCTCACTGGGTTTTGATACAGAAAAAACAATGTATCATAAAGTGGTGTGGGGAAAAATATTACCATTATTGCCGTTCTTTTCCTGTGTAAAAATAAATTCTTACCACAGTTGCAGTGTTTATCCACTAACCTCTGAATCTGTATAAATCTGGCATAGACATTTTAATCTGGGTGATCATGTCTAGAATGTTTGCCACCTACTTTATTCCTCCCCTCATGTAAGTAAATTTTCTGATATCCTTTTGCAGACACTATGAAGACTATCTGCTTAATGCAATAGCTACATTCTGTTAAATTAAAGGTGAATAAAGTAGCCAAAAGCTATATCAAGCAACATTATTACAGATAGATTTCAGATAATGTACTTTTAACCCATTTGACATGTTTTACAAAGTCAAAGTTATTCTCAGAATCTGGAAGAACAGAATTAAGTCAGTGCCTCTGTGTCTGTGACCTACCTTGTTATAACAAAGTAGGCATGAGATTTAAAGAAGAGGCAGAAGTAACAGAGGATTTACTCAGTGGATGTTTTAGTCATTTGAAAAAGCAAGTTAAGCTAAGTTTGAAGAATCTGATTTTTCTATATTCAATATTAAATTTTATTTCTTAATATTCAAGAACTTCTAGATCAGGCATAGACACACCATCTATAAGAAAGTCACAACAGTGCTTTTTTGCTTGAAAAACC
The DNA here is from genome assembly GCF_009834535.1 of Camelus ferus. Classification (NCBI taxonomy): domain Eukaryota; kingdom Metazoa; phylum Chordata; class Mammalia; order Artiodactyla; family Camelidae; genus Camelus; species Camelus ferus. The sequence continues at coordinate 73,097,791 of NC_045732.1, read as the reverse complement.
CATGCTTTAACTCTGAGAGTTTATTGGGATTATGCTTCTTCATACACAGGTTAAGGGAAAAGTCTAAAGTATCACCAGAGTGAAGAGCAAGCAGTAGACGAGAATAAACAGAGAGTAAAAGGAGGAAGGAGGCAGAAGGGTGAAAAGACTGAAAACAGGAAGTAAAGTCAGGGAAGGAGAGAGGAATTAGTGTAATGGAGTAGAGACAAAAAAGGAGACGTTCTGGATCCTTGCTTTTACACTACCTTTACGGTCCAGGTTGCAAGAGTACATTATAAGGAAGACCCTCTAATAGTAAGAAAATATCAGAAACTATTCTTTCAGTCCCTATGATAGAGTGACAAGTATGGTGAGCTTCCTACTCTGGTACCATGTTGCTTTTTTACTTGTGTGGCAATAAAATTTACAAAAATACCCTGTCACTTATACTGACTCTGCTAGCCATCCTTAATTCCCTTTCCTCAACTTTTCACAGTAGGCTCTGGGAACTGATGTTATAGCCTATCCTATGCTCTGTACTCCTAATGGAAAATCACATAGTTAATGATTATGCACAGATTATTATTAAAATGTATTACATCCACTACCTGTTTCCAAAGTTATACTACAGCAATATACTGTAACATGTGATGCCAAATTCTGAAGGGATATGTATCTGAACCACCAGATCAATTTCATAATTTATCTCATTTAAAGTTAAGAATTTACTCACAGCTTATCTGCATCTTAAATTTTCATTAACTTTCTGCAAAGTGGAGGTGAGGTGGCTAAAGACTGCTAACATTATGCTAAACATCAGAGGTTATTGCTCAGTGTTTCCTAGGATGTTCGAAAAATAAATTTTATGTAAAGATATTATACTGCACAGCAAAGGAAACAATCAACAAAATCATAAAGCAACCTATGGTTCGTTAGAAGATATTTACAATTTCTATGTTTGAAAAGGGGATAATATCCAAAATATAAAAAGAACCCCTACAATTCAATAGCAAAGGTCTTGAATAGACATTTCTCCAAAGAAAACATACATATGGCCAACAGGTGCATGAAAAGGTGTTCAACATCACTAATCATCACGGGAATGGAAATCAAAAGCACAGTGAGATATCACCTCACATCTGCTAGGATGGCTGTTATCAAAAAGATAATCTTTTAACAGATGTTGGCAAGAGTGTAAAGGAAAGGGAACCCTTGCACACTCTTAGTTGAAATGTAAATTGGTACAAGCGTTATGCAAAATAGTATGGAGGATCCTCAAGAAATTAAAAATATAATTACCATATGATCCAGCAATCCCACTTCTGGGTATATATCTAAAGTAAATAAAATCAGTGTGTTGAAGACATATCTTCACTCCCATGTTCACTGCAGCATTACTGACAATAGCTAAGACATGAAAACAGTCTAAGTGTCCATTGACAGATGAATAGATAAAGAAAATGTGGTATACACATAAAAGGAAATATTATTTAGCCTTTAAAATGGATGCAACAACATGGATGCAACTAGAAGACATTATGCCAATTGAAATAAGCCAGTCACAGAAGGACAAATACCATATGATTCCACTCATGCGAGTCTAAAATAGTCAAAAGCAAAGAAGCAGAGAGAAGAATGGTGGTTTCCAGGGGCAATAGGGAGTTGTTATTCAATGGATATAAAAATTAAGTTATACAAAATGAGCAAGTTCTAAAGATCTGCTGTATAATATAGTGCCTGTAGTCAACAGTACTATAAAGACAAAATTTGTTAAAAGGATAGATCTCATGCTGTCTTTTTACCACAATAAAGAAAAGAATAACGCAGGTAAATTATTTACAAAAAAAAAAAAAAAAAAAAAAAAAAGCTGAGAGGCAAAGTGCCATAGGGAAGATGATCTTTTCTTTGAGATAAAGAAAACACTAGAATTCTCTGGACTCATACTAAAAATTTTAAATTATTTTCCCTTGATAGGTGGTAGGTGGTATAATATTCTTCCCTTCCGTTTCTAGATCTCTACCTTCATGTGCTTGTTCCATGCAACTCACTAGATCCCAAGGTCCTGACTGGTTTTGTCTGCCTTATCAGGACCTGTTCCCTCTTACCAGTGCCCTAGGTCCAACTTCTTTCTCCCCTCAAGCCCTATCCCTCTACTCAAAACTTCCCTGTTTAGTGTCCCACGGTGATGAGTGAAGGAGGGAGGGTTAAGAAGGAAAGATTTTGGTGAGAGCTGTTATAACAAAGGAATCTTGACAATATCACATAGTAAAATCTCAAAGAAACCCTCAAAGGCTTATCATTGACTATCAGACTACATTCTGATTCCTTATTTTGTCATTTAAAGTCATCTACAATCTGCCCTGGCTGCCCTTTCTACTGGGAATCCTATTTCTCCAATTCGTAAAGGTTTCTGCTTCAGCCACACTTTTCCACACGTTGTGCACTCGATGCACCAAGCTCTTTTTCACTCTTGAAATCTCACTCCATCCTAACATTACTACCTCTTCCAAAAAGCCTTTTCCAAGGCATGAGCTCACTCTGATATGATCATCCACTGAAATTTCATAGGTGATATCACATACATATCCTCTTAATTTGATATATACATGGAATGCTTTAACATTTTTTCTTTCTCTAATGAATACTTTAATATCTTTGAGAGAAATAACCACTTTGTCTATCCATGCTGCTAACAATAAGTTGTACATGTAGAAAGAACTTAGTAAATACCTGTTGGATTAAAACTAGTATTCTACTGGCATCATATATTTTTTCTATAGCTATGTCATTGCCATTCATGTCTTTCAGTAAACAGATTTCAGGTGATTATTTTGACTAAAGTTACAGTTGCAGGGTGTCTTCTATATTGGTTTTGCTGCTGAAGGTATGGACCCAGTCAGGTTTTGTTAATTCACAAATGATGTCTGTTCTCACACATTAAATCTCTCACTCTTCCTATGAAGAAAACAAACTAACCTGACTTAACTTTAAGATAAGAAAAATAGATCTATTCAAATACCAATTTCTCAATTGCTTATCCATATGGAAGTTCAATTTAAATATCATATTTTGATGAATATAGAGAAAAGCACCTGGGAAATAATGTATTTTATGGACTCTGTAAATGTGCTAAATCCTTGATGCAGTACTGAATCAGCTGCTAGTATGCATGAATTTTATTTCCTTGTTTTCATTTCAAATAATACTTTCCACTTAGGAGCTAATGGGATCATAAAGAGAGGTCATTAGACATTGGTTTCAACAAATGGTATCTGATGTAATAGACTTCTTAACACATTGATAGGGGTAAGTATTGTTTTTAATAAATACTAATATGAGTTTTTCTAGTTATCAAAACTAACTGAATATATGCATGGGGCACCATAGTTTTAGAGGCTAGTACATGATAATAACTTCCAAACAGTATGAGAAGAAGCTTCTAAAATCTATCTTTTTTGTTTTAAAGATAAATTTTGTACTCTTTTTGCTTTCTAAAATAAGTGAAGATACTCTTTGGCAATTGAGTTTTATAATAAGTTTTGGTTGCTCTATGAGGCTGAACTGTATCATTAAACAGAGATGGAACTATCAGTTCTACCTATAACCATGTAATAATTTTATTACATTGAGATGAAAACAGAGAAGAAAAGGAATCCAAAGTCTTTATTGCTAAAATAAAATGTATGATTAGTGAAATGGCCTATTTCAGACAACAAAGGACAACAAAGGAAGTAACAGACAACAAAGGAAGCCCATTTTGATTTATAAACATATAGATAATTTAGAAAAAGCACTCTTTTGCTTTACTCTCCTTCCCCAATAAGTGTCATTTAAATTAACACTAACTGACCCTTACTATGGCCCTGGTACCAGGAATTCACAAAGGTATACGATATCTTCCCTGCCTTAAAGGAACTCACAGTCTAGCAGAAGAGAAATGTTTAAACAAAATTTGCAGATTTATAATATGATAAGTTACACAGACCAGTTCAGTTTCTGGCAATAAAGCAGATTATATAACTTTAAATATCTCCTCTACAAAACATATGGAAGTGTTGGATAAAGTATAACAAAGAGAAGTTTCCAGAATTTGTTAAAGACAGTTATCTTCAGATAGAAGATGAATGTCAAGTTTCAGCCAGCATTTAGAATGGAGGGGAGGGGGAAACATCATAGCGAAGCTAAAGAAAATCAAAGACAAAGAGATCTTTAAAGCAACTAATGAGAAAAGGCAACAAGAATGGAATCCAGAAGACAGAGGGATAATAACCTTAAGTGCTAAGGAAAATAAATACTAATCTAGAATATTATGTACAGCTAAACCAATATTCAAGAATGAGGGTAAATACATATATATTTTTAGACAAAAACAATAAATAGTGAGTAAAGAAATTAAAATATATAGAATAATTTGAAGAAACAATCTGCAAAAATCATAATGACTAACTGGAGAGGACATAAAAACAAAGTGGAACTAAAATCTGGACATGACATGAAAGGAATGAGACAAGTATTCTAAGCTAAAGCAGTCTAAGGACCTTGTAGAAATACTGGTTAATATTACACTGTGTTAAGTGAAGTATGCATGTTAAACATTTAATGGTAATAAGGAAAAAGAAAGAAAATACAGAGATATAAATTCCAAACCAATAGAAGGAACAAAAAGGGAACAAACACATTAAATGTTCTCCATTAAGTGCTTGGAACATGAAAACAATACTACTAAAATAGCACTCAACTCTAGGTAAGTCAAAGTCTTCAAAGTAAAGGTAGAATCTGAGCTGAGTCTTGAAAGAAAAGTATTCACCTGGAAGAACGGGAAAAGTTGAATTAAAGAGTAATCTGTGAAGGAACACAGTCGTATGGTCAGGCCATTCAAGAGGGCTGTTCTCTTGCTCTCCGTACATCTCCTGCTCAAACTGCTTCCCTCACATGACTATCCAATCCTCTTAATTATAGGGCTTAATTGGTAATTGCCTACGTGCTTGCCTCCTGCCCCAGCTGCTGGTTTCCCTGGTAACTGATGAGCCAAACTGACATCTATTCCCCCTATAAATGGTAGCCTCCTTCTCCCTTGAGTAGCAAAAATTGTTGCCATGTCCCGCCTGCCATCTGCCATCCATGGTGGGGTGTTGCTCCAGGACCCTTGTTTTGGATGTGTAAGTTCCCCTGTCCAATAAACTGTTGATGTATCTGTAGCTGTCTCCAGGCTCCTTGTTCATTCTCAAGACTGGACAACAAGGCTTGCAGGCCTGCAGAGTACAGCCTAACGAAAGTTTATCTTGAGAATAGTTATTATTAAGGTGAATCTAAAACACTCAGGGAGGGACAAGAGTAGAGGGAAGAGAGCAGGATGTTATTCAAGATGAAGATATAAGGTCAAGGGCTCCAAAGTAAAAGACTTTGTTAACACTAATGAGTTTCATATTTATCCTCCAGAACAAGGGTCTCCATAATTTTTGATTACCATTCTTACCAGAGGAAAATTTGAGCATATATCCTCAATAAACATGTATATTTATTTATTTCTAAATTATTCATTTCCACTTTATTAAAACATTATGTACATTAAAATTGACAAAAATAAAAATTAAAAAGAATGAGAAAAAGTGAAATTATGTAATGATACAAAATATTATTATTATGAATACAATTACTATTAACATTTTCTATGTTCTAGATGTTTAGTTTTTAAATTGCTTGGTAATCATTCTTACTTTATACTATTATACTCCTATCATAGGACACAACAAACAGCTAAGTCAAGTTCATTATTTTTAACAGCAGATGTAAACCATATTTAAAATATTCTTCTTTATAACACAGAATTTTTTTAACCTGGGCTCTATTCATATTTTATTAGGTCATTGTTTTCATATGTTTAATATTTTTTATACATATTATTATATATTTTTACATTGCTTTGAATGGCTGACCAAAAGTTTATACTAGGAATAGAAGTGTAAGCTCTGCCATGTCTTGCTTGTTCATTTAAGCTTACATTATTAGTATTGTCTTAAATCTAAGATTTTTTTCACAAGAATATTAAGATAACTTTTCCATTTTGTGAAGTTGAATTTATTTAAAACTAGATATGATCTATAAATCCACTTAACTAGGCACATGTAAGCTGTAACACATCATGATATGCTGAAAGCAACAAAGGACTAAGGGCACTACAGATAACTAAACTGTGACATATTCATAGAACATAATACTGTATAAGAGTGTAAATTAATATGTTAGAGCTACAGATATCAATATGGATGAAACTCAAAAATATATTAAGCAAAACAAATTGTAGCATATGTACAGTATAATAATTTATAGAAAGCATAAAAGAATACAAAATACTATAAATCCTTCATAGATGCATATACAGAATAAAATATAAAGAAATGTATGAGGAAAATAAACTTCCAGTTTATAGTAGTGACTCCTTCTGGGAGACAGTGAGGGAGAGGACACTAAAGAAGAAAACAGGGTATTTCAAATGTTTTGGTAACATTCTATGGCGTAAGTTCAATACTAGGTGTCCTGGTGTTCATTGTATTATTTTTTATACATTTTAAAATGCTTTATTTCTTTTAAAATTTGTTTTTGAAAAGGAACACGATCAAGTAAAAAAGACTGACAGAGTTTCAAAAGGTAGTCAGAGAAATAAGAGAGGTTTTACAGAATTCAAGAAAAAAAGGAAGACATTTCAAAGATTTAAGGGTCAATAGTGTTCAATAACAGAGATGAGAACATGAAGTCACAGAAATTAAGAATTGGGAAATCATGTCAGTGGAGTGGTGGCAGTGGAAGCCTAATTCCAATAGATCAAAGAATGAATAGGGGCAACCTATACACTGAACTAACAAGAACTGCCCTTTACAGATCTAGAAATGCTGAAGAATAATCACAAAATAAGTTTATATACTAAATTCAGAAGAAAGGGAAATTCCCAGGTGTCAGAAACTAAGTAGTAGGATAGTGAGCTATTGTAGCAGTAGTATGAAGAGTCCCAAGACACAGATATACACCCTAATAGTTAGGAAATAAGATTTAAATGTCCATACATGGGGCTCTTGAGATAGGGAACTTTAAGCAAGACCGCTGAATAGCTAGGAAAAGGAAAAAAGGAACTCATATGTACATGAAAGTATCAAGGCAATCTGTTTATATATGAGACTTTGGATTAAAAAATACCTGTGAGAAATCAAAATACTAGGTGTGTGAGATAGTCTGATTTTAAAATATGTTATGCAAAAAATATAAAACAGGGAAATTAATATAAATTTTGTTCCAATATTGGTGAAATTCCTGAGATACCTGTAACATGCAAATGTAAGTCTGCTTTCTAAGAACTTTTCTAAAATTCAGAGTACATGCACAATGAATAATTTTTTTCAAATATAGCTCACTATAAAAAAAAAAACACATGAAAAGAATGGCCCACTGTGATGGATCCAGAAAACGAGAATTAGATTGTAAATACATCAAGCAAATAAAACATAGATAAATTATCAAATATGATTAAAAGATAAAAGAGAAAAAACATACAAGCTAAGAAGAAAGAAAAGAATACAGTAAGAAAAAGAAGAACAGATAGATTGGTAACAGATCCACATAGAATTTTTGGAAATTAAAAATTATTCTAATTACAATTTAAAAAACAATAGATGGATAAATAGCAAATTAGATAATGTTAAAGAAAAATTTAAAAACTGGAAATTTTTTTATAAAAAAACACCAAAATGCAGTACTGAGAGGTGATGAGATAAAAAACTTGAAAAAGAATTTTAAATATCTGGAAGGATAACACACAATATTTTTATTAGAAGTTCCAGAAGAAGAACATTTTTAAAAAATGGGAAAGAGAGTATATCTAAAATGGCAAGGATTAGAAATTTCTAGAAATGTTTTTTTAAAAATGAATTGTCAAGAATGCCAACCCCCAAGCAGGATTTAAATGATAATAATAATTAGCAGTAGTAAAATTTAGTGAAATTTTAGAACACTAAATAAAAGCAGAAGAGAGAAACAAAACTACAAAAAGGGAGGGGGAAGAGACTAGCTATGAAGGAACAATGCCTAGAATGAGAACAAACTTTTTGGCAGCAACAGAGGCCAGAAGACAGTGGAATTAGACCTTCAGAATGTTGAAGAAAAATACCTGTCACCCTAGAAGGCCGCAGCCAGCTAAAGTACCATTCAAAAGTGAGAGTAAAATAGACATTGTAAAACAAAGACTTAGTTTAACACTTATAAATCCTTTCAGAAAGAGCTATGAACTGCTATACTTTAGCAAAAAGGAAAATTGCACTTAGAAGAAGAGCTTGAGATACAATAATACAAATATATGAAAGTCTTAACAAATACCAAAGAATCTCTGGAATGAAGACCAAATTCCTTAAATTACTAAATAAAAAAATACAATCAAATAACAAGTTACCTTCAGAAAAAAAGGAAAACTTCTATATAACTTATAACTCATGTGCCAAAGTAGAAATTATACAAATACAAAAATATTCATATCTGAGTTTCATTCAAAACAAAATGAGAAAAACTGACATGTAGCTCTGGCTGTAGTTAGAAATAAATGTCCTTAAATGTATGCATTATAAAAAATTAATTTAAAAATTAATAAGGTTTAAAAATTTCATTACATATGTATATGTACCAAAATGATATGTTGATTAGTGTTACTGTACAAATTGTATCTTAGTGTCTATTGTATAAAAGATAAAGAAGTAACAAAAACAAAAATCAGGAGAGTTTGGTAGGTATGTGTATTAAGCACGTTATTCAGTTTCTGTATCTGATATTTTGTCATCATGGGACCTTGCTGACTAGAGAGGGACTACCTTTCCCAGAGTTAGCAGATTCCTACAGGTAGAAGCAACTATCCAGTGAGCATAGTTTTCATGAGCAAACTAACCAATCCAGAGCCCAAACAACCCCAAGCGCCTTCTTTATCATATGTTAACACCTGTGAGACACTAACCTCCTGCCCTAATCACCCTAGGATCAGCATCAGGCAACTAGGGGCAGCTCCTATACCTCTGAGCACACTGAAATTATTCCCTATTCCAATGGCATTTGTCACAAAAACAGAAAAGAACAACCCTAAAATCCTTATGGAATCATAAAAGACATGGAATAACCAAAGCAATCTTGAGAAAGAACAAAGCTGGAGACATCGCACTTCATGATTTCAAACTACATTACAAAGCTGTAATAATCAACGTAGACCAAAGGAACAGAATTGAAAATCCAGAAATAAGCCTACCCATATATGATCAACTAATATTTGAAAAGGGGGCCAAAAATACTCAATAGGGAATGGAAAATCTTATCAATAAAAGATATTGGGAAAACTGGATAGCCACAGAGGAAAAAAAAGAGAAATTGGACCCCTATCTTGCACCACTCACAAAAATTAACTAGAAATGGTTTAAGGACTTAAACCTAAGACCTGCAACCATAAAACTCTTGGGGAAAAAAAAAAACAGAGAAAAAGCTCCTTGACGTTTGTCTTTGAAATGATATTTTGGATAGGAGACCAAAAGCACAATTAAAGTAAAAATAAACAAGTGAAACTACATCCCACTAAAAAGCTTCTATAAAGCAAAAGAAACAACCAACAAAATGAAGAGGTAACCTACAGAATAGGAGAAAATATTTGCAGTCCATGTATGTAATAAGGGGCTAGTATCCAAAACATATAAGGAAGCCATACAACTCAATACCAAAAACAAATAAACCAGTTGAAAAATGGGCAGAGGACTTAAAGAGACTTTCTCTAAAAGAAGCATACAAATGGCCAGCAAGTACATAAAATGGTATACAACATCATTAATATTAGGGAAATGCAAATCAAAACCACAATGAGCTATCTCCTCACACCTGTTACCATGACTATTAGCAAAAAGACAAGAGTAACAAATGGTGGCAAGGATGTAGAAAAAAGGGAATTCTGGTGCAATGTTGGTGGGAATGTAGATTGGTTCCAGCACTAGGGAAAACTGTATGGAGGTTCCTCAGAAAATTGAAAATAGAACTATCATATAATCCAGCAATTTCACTTCTGGGTATGTACCTGAAGGAAATAAAATTATTATCTCAAAGAGATATCTGCACTCCTGTGGTCATTGCAGCATTATTCACAATAGTGACATTCTAACTGGATGGATGAATCAAGAATATGTGGTTTATATATACAATGGAATATTATTCAGTTCTAAAAAGGAAGGAAATTCTGCCATTTGTGACAACATAGATGGACCTTGAGGGCATTATGCTAAGTGAAAAAAGTCAGAAAGAGAAAGACAAATACTGCATGACCTCACTTACATGTGGAATCTATAAACAACAAACTCATAGAAACAGTAGAATGGTGGTTTCCAGGGACTGAGGGATGGGGGAAATGGGGAGATATTAGTCAAAGGTTACAAATTTTCAGTTACACAATGAATAAGTTCCAGGGATCTAAAGAACACCATGGTGACTATAGTTAATACTGTACTGTATACTTTGAAAGTTGCTAAGAGAGTAATGCTTTCATGTTGTCATCATAACAATAAAACACGGTAATTATGTGAGATGAGGTGAAGGAAATGTTAACTAACCTTATTTTGATAAACATTTCACAATATATACTTGTATCAAGTCATCACATTGTATACCTTAAAACTTATACAATGTTATATGCCAATTATACCTCAATAAAGGTGGAAAATATATACAAATCTCTATCTTTGTCAGCATGCTTGAAATATTTCCTAATACTTGGAGATAAAAACAGGCTAGAACATATTTTCAACATTATTGATTATTTCTATTTATTTGTTAGGATACTGTATCCACAGATGTTTATTTTACTAGTGTTATGCTTTATAATTTACATATGCATTTAAAATATTCTTATAAGTATTACATATGCTTTATTAATATATATGTCAAATATTTCAAAAATATAATATTAGTGAGTGAAACAAGTTAATTTAAAAAAATAAACACAAAAAGACAATGAATATATGTATGCTCGTGTATGACTGAAAAATTGTGCTCTACACTGGAAACTGACACAACATTGTAAACTGACTATAACTCAATAGAATAAAATTTTTAAAAAAAGAATAAATAAGAAGATGTCAAATAGTACATCAAAATCTTAAAGATGGGAGAGGGAAGCAGGAAAACAGATTTTTTAGAAAATAAAAGAAACACAAAGAAAAAGATAAGTAAATAACATAAAACTAAAATTAACGAAATAGAAAAGCAAAGAAATCATAGAGGATCAGCAAAACCAAAAACTGCTCAACTGAGAAAAGCTATTAACTTAGACAAATCTCTGGCAAAATTGATCAAGAATAAAAGAAAGAAGGCAAAAATGAAAAGAAGAACATCTGAGAAGGAACATGTAAAAGTTTAAAAATCACATAAGAATACTAGTAACTTTCACACAAGGTATCAAGCCCACATATTTTTTTCAGGTAAATCCACCAAACTAGTGGATAATCCCTACCATTGAACTCTGTGGTACAGACAATAGAATAGGAAGAACATCTATATAACAATAATCTTGATACCTACCTGAGGATATTTAATTAAATATGTTATATGGATGAATGCGTGAATGAATAGACAGATAGGTAGACAGGTATCAAGTAGAATTTATTCCAATATGTAAATATGAAAAACACTAGAGAATCTAATAATGCAAGTTGCCATATTAACAGACTAAAAGAATAAAAAAGTGACTATTTCAACGGATGCAGAAACTACAGTTGATAAACCTCTACATTGATTCTTGATAAAAATATCTATGCAAATCAGAAATCTATGGAGACTTTAACCAGATAAAATGTATCTAACAAAACATAATGTAAACATCATACTTAATCACTTCTAATTTTAGACATTGAGAGAAGGAACTCTTAGAGTCCTGCCTAGGATATGTAAGTTGATATGCTGCTTTAAAGATAAATTTGAAAACATCTTATAAAGCTGAATATATGAATATCCTATTTTCTATCAATTGAATTTCTACTGAATATGTGAATATCCTATTTTCTATCGACTGCATTTCTATTTATATTCCCCAAAGAAACTTTTGCACATGGGTACATGAAAAAAATATGTATAAGGATGTTCATTGCCGTACTGACTGCATTAAGAAAAATCAGAAACTTAACTCTTTTACAGAAGAAATGCTACATAAATTTTTATTTAGTCATATGGTAAATTGAACAGTTAATGAATCATAGATACTTGGATCTACCAAATAAATCTCAAAAACAAAATTGAGCTGCAAAAGAAATTTGAAAAAATATATATACAGCATGGCTTTTAATTTTGAATCACAGAATATCACTCATAGTGATAAAGCTTTGAGCAGAGGCCCAAAACAACCCAACCTAGGGCCTTAATTCTTAGTTGATATTTCTAGCTACTATTTTAAGAAAGGTAAACTTAGCAAGAGCACAGTTACTGAACTACCTTTTCCTTAAGGAATAGTATCCATGGCTTCTGTGAGCTAGACTTTTAACATATGTCACAAACATGGAAAGAGCAAAAAACTAAGAATAATTTCATTAGTTGTCCTCTTCTTTAAAATTCCTTCTTCTCCCTGAGCGAGAGCCCACATTGAACACTAGAGCCCAGTGATTATCTGGACTGGTACACTTCATTAGAGACTGCCTTTATTCTGCTTTCTATGAAAATATCCTCTAGATTTACTACACCCTCATTGTTCTTTGCAGAGCTTTTAAATACCTACAAGGTCAACAGTTCTGACTATGGAAACCTAGCCTAAGAAAATATAGCTAAAAGACTTCACCTTTTAACCTAATTAATAGAAGGTGTAAGAGTCAAACACAAATAAATATATATACATATATACACACACACACACACACACACACATATATATATATATATATATATATACCGGGCTACAATATTCATATTTTTGTGAAAGTTTCTATTTGAAGACATTATTTAAGAAGAGATAAGAGAAAAAAAATGAATTCCTTCAAGAAAAAAATAGTAGACTATTTTCAATATGCCTAACCTGAAGGGAACTAGAATGTACTTTCACACTCAATGAACCATTGAGGTTTAAGGACAAGATTTCCCTCACAGGGTGGTATTTATAAAAATTACAAGCTTCCTGACATTTTATTTATGTTTTCTTCCACATATGCAATAAATAACTTTCTATTTGAATTACTTATCAGCATGAGGAAAAGAAAATAAAAACAAACCATTAATGTTTAGATAATGGAAAATGAAAATGAATACTAAGCAAAAGCTTTTCTCTTGGGGGGCAAAAAGCAGTCTGCAGGAAACAGAATTCTTATGTACGCATTGAGCTTAGTCCTGATGTGTTAAAAGATACAGTGTGATTGAACAAAATGAGTGTTTCTGCAGTCAAATCACATTATTTCTCCTGGAAACTGCTGTGACAAACACCTTATCTGCAAAAGAAAAACTAACCTTCTTATCTATTTAACTTAGCTTGTGAAGAGGCACAAGGGCAGCCCCTGGAAGAATATCCCATCTTGTCCATATTTTTTCAACTTTGAATATAAATTCTATAGAACTGATAGGATTTGAGAAAAAAAATTAGAAGACCCCACATAGGGAAATACCCCCGTCTGGTTAACTTGAAGACTTTGGTAGCACTTTAGGAAATCTAAATGGTATATTGCTAGGTCGTTCAGGTTGTTTCCAAGCACATTTCCCTCTCTGCTGTGTCTGCTGACCCACTGAGTCTAGAAATATTATTTCTCAAGACAATAGTCAGCACTACTCAGAATTTGCAGTTAAACTGGTCAAACTGGGCCATTAACTCAAAACTAGGCAGAAAGGGACGGCGGTGAGAGGGAAAAGATTAAGAAAGAAAAGGAACAGTGGTAGGACAACACCTTGATTTAAGCCCTGTGAGAAGAGCCTTGACCTACAGAAACTGTGAAAAACTTGTCACACAGCAATAGATAATAACACAACAAAATTTAATTCTACAGAAATACTATAATCGTTAGTAAATTTATAATCTTGCACCTCAGAGAATATCACTGGGAGACGAGAAGCTAAAGCAATGAGAAAAGATCTTTCACAAGCTTTCAATACCAAATGCACCTACCTACCAGCAATACGGTTTATATACTCAGCCTTCTCTACTATTACTATGGATGAATTCCTAGCAAAGGCCAATCTTTCCACTCATTCACAAGACCCCATCTTCTCTCACTTACTCAAAAGCACTGATCCAGCAATTCTCCTCCCTCTCTCTCCTGCATCACTACTTTTACACTTTGCCAGATCATTTCCATCAACATTTTAATATATTATTTTTACCATCCTAAAAACAAAGCAACAGCAACAACAAAAAAGATGAATAACAACAAAAACACTCTCCTGGTCACATCTGCCCGTCTATTCCTACTTGTGAAAGTATTGACTAATGGATGTTTCACATACTCATTTTCCTATACTTAAATCAACCCTATGAGTTGCAATGCAGCCCCCCAAAAAAGGTTATGTTGAAGTCATAACCCCTGGTACCCGTGATAGTGATCTTCTTCGGAAATAGCATTTTTGCAGATGTAATCTACTTTAGGTGAGACGATTACGGTGGACGCTACTCCAATATGACATATGTTGTGTCCTTATAAGAAGAGAAGAAACAGAGAGAAAGATGCACAGTGGTAAGATGACAGAAGACACAGGGAGAACACCATGCTGAGACAGAGATAGAGATTGGAGCGGTGTGCCTGTAAGCCAAGGAACACCAAGGATTGCCAGCAATCCGTGAGAGTTAGTAGAGAGGCAGGGTATAGTTTCTCCCTCAGAACCTTTAGGAGGATTGAACTTCGCCAACACCTGGATTTTAAACTTAATAGTAAGAGGATAAATTTCTGTTGTTTTAAGCCACCCAAATGTAGCAATTTGTTACGTCATCCTTAGAAAACTAATATACCATTCAGACCGGAATTTCACTTACACTGTTCCACTGAAATTGTGTTTGTCAAAGTTATCAATGATTCTATGTGGCTAGATTCAAAAATCAATTCTTACTTGTCATCTTAAACTAGCAGCAGCATATGAGGGAGTTAATCATTCATTCTTCCTTAAAACAGTTTTTTTCCTTGCTTTCTAGACCACCACACTCTTAGTTTTTATTTCAGCTCATTCGTTATTCCTTTTTCTGTTTCATTTGCTGGTTCCTCAACACTGGAGTGCCCCAGGACTTTGTCCTTAGATTTCTTTCCCCTTTAACTTTCACTTACTTCTTGGTGATACCATCCAGTCTTACGAATTTATGCTATCCATATGATGATGACCCTAAAATTTATATCCCTAGATTGGACATCTTTCCTGAATGCAAGTCACCTATATTTGGGTGTCCAATAGTCTTCCACAACTTAATACTGGGAAGCTGATTCAGTCACCATGAAATCAGGTAGGAGGGCAAATGGTAGCACTACATACCATGTGACAACCAATTCTTCCCCACCTCTCCACAGCCAATTATAACCTCTGAGTAATGTAACTAATGCTTGGAAAGGCTATTAAAATACAGTTTATTACCAGGTAGAAAACCTTGCTTTTAGATGAACAAGCTTAAATATAGAGTCCAGACAATGGTGTAGAATACTATTTATATTTCCAAAACAGTTGTCTATCAAGCCATGTCTAGTCCAGACCTCCTCTTTGTTCTCCCTCCTTTATTCCCTCCTTCCTCATAATTCATTGGTTTTATTTCCCTATACTTTCCTCTAGGGTACAGACCCTCCTCTCCCCCCTCCTCCTCCCCATCCTCCTTCTCCTCCTCTCTTTCTTCTTCCTCCTTAAAGACCTCTGGTTTTTCATTGTTAGGTAAGTAGTTGCACCTTGTTTCTCCCTTGATAGAACGGGGACAGGGGACGGTGCTGTTATTTCAGGTCCTGTGAGTCATAAACATTGGAGAAGAGAAGCTGCACCCCTATCCAGACTCAGAGCAAAACATCTTTAAGACAAACCTTTCTTTTGCTAATACTAACCACCTCTTGTGTATATGCCTGTTTTTAATCCAGTAACTTACTGTGTTGATTACTATAACTTTGTATAGTAATTTCAAATCAGGAAGTATGATGCCCCCAACTTTGCTCTTTTTTCTCAAGATAATTTCGACTATCTGGGGGTGTTTTATGGTTCCATATGAATTTTAGGATTGCTTTTCTATTTTTGTGAAAAATGCCATTAGAATTTTGATAGGGATTGTGTTGAGTCTGTATATAGCTTGGGTTGTATAGACATTTTAACAATATTGATTCTTCCAATCAGTGAACACAGGGTACCTTTCCATTTATTTGTGTATTCTTCCATTTCTTTCACAAATGACATAGTTTTCAGTATACAGATTTCTTCACCTCCTTGGTTAAATTTATTCCTAAGTATTTTATTATTTTTGATATTATCATAAATGGGATTGTTTTCTTGATTTCCTTTTCAGATAGCTCATTGCTGGTGTGAAACACAACTAATTTTTGGATGTTGTCTTTGTATCCTGAAACTTAGCTAAATTTACTTATTAGTTCTAACTCTGTGTGTGTGTAGAGTCTTTAGTTTTTTCTTACATATAGGAACATGTCTTCTGCAAATAAATAATTTGACTTCTTTTCTGATTTGTATGCCTTTTCTTTCTTTTTCCTGGCTAATTGCTCTTATTAGTACTTCCAGTATTATGTTGAATAGAAGTGGTGAGAGTGGACATACTTGCTTTTTACTGGATGTTAGAAGAAAAGCTTTCAGTTTTTTTCTCATTGATTTTGATGTTCACCACGGATTTTTCATAAATGAACTCTATTGTGTCAAGGTAAATTCTTTCTGCACTTATTTTGTTGACCATTTTTATCATGAATGAATGTTGAACTATGTTAAATGCTTTTCCTTCATCTATTGAGATGATCGTGTTATTTTTATCTTTCATTTTGTCATTGTTATGTATCACATTGATTAATCTGCACATGTTAAACCAAATTTGCAACCCAGGGATAAATCCCACTTGGTCATGAAGTATAGTATTTGTCTTGTGTTGTTGAATTCAGTTTGCTAGTATTTTGTTGAAGATTTTTGCACTAATGTACAGAGGTATTGGCCTGTAGTTTTCTTCTCTTGTAGTGTCTTTGGCTTTGGTATCAGGGTGATGCAGTTGTCATCAAATGAGTTTGGAAGAATTCCCTCTAGTTCTGTTTTTGGAAAAGTTTAAGAAATACTGAAATTTTTCTTAAAATGTGTGGTATAATTCCTCCATGAAGCCAGCTGGTCCTGGACTTTTCCCTGGTCAGGAAGTTTTTGATTACTACCTCAGTCTCCTTACTTATTATAGGTCTTTTCAGGCTTTCTATTTCTTCTGGATTCAGTTTTGGTATGTTGCACGTTTCTAGGAATTTAACAATTTCTTCTAGGTTATCCAATTTGTTTGGCATGTAATTGTTCACAAGTCCCTTGTAATGTGTTTTATTTCTGAAGCAACCATTATAATATGTCTTCTTTCATTTCTGATTTTATTTACTTGAATCTTCTCTCTTTTTTTCATAGTTTATCTAGCTAAGAATTTTTCAATTTTTTTTAAACTTAGTTTTATTGACTTTTTCTATTGTTTTGCTTTCTCTATTGATTTCTTTTTCATCTGATTTTTATTATTCCCTTCCTTCTGCAAAATTTACATTTAGTTTTTTTCTTCTTTTTATAATTCCTAAAGGTATAAACTGTTTATACGAGATCTTCTATTTTAATGTAGGCATTTACCACCATAAAATTCCCTTTTATTACTGCCTTGGCTGCATCCCAAAAGTTTTCATAAGTTGTGTTTTCATTTTCATTTGTCTTGAAATATTTTTTAAATTCTCTTTTGATTTACTCTTTGACTCAATTGTTGTTCAATAGTGTGTTATTTAGTTTGCACATATTTGTGAATATTCCTGCTTTCTTGCTGCAATTGGTTTCTAGATTCATTTCACTGTGGGTGGAAAAGATACTTAACATGATTCCAATCTTCTTAAATTATTAAGACTTATTTTGTTACCTAACATGTGATCTACCCTGGAGAATGTTCTGTGTACACTTGGGAAGAACATGTTTTCTTTTGCTGTTTGGTAGAAAGTTCTCTATATGTCTTTGACATTCATGTGATCTATAGTGTTGTTCAAGTTTATTGTTCCTTTGTTGATTTCCTGTCTGAATGTACTATCCATTATTGAAAGTGCCGTATTGAACTCTCCCAGTATTGCATTGCTGTTACTCTCTTTTTTCAGATCTGTCAATATTTGCTTTATATACTTACGTACTCTGATGTTTAGTGCATATATATTTACAATTGCTATATTTTCTGTTGAATTGACCTTTTTATTATTTTGTAATGACTTACTTTGTGACTAGAGAGAGTTTTTGACTAAGAGTCTATCTTATCTAATATAAATCTACCTGCTTCTGCTTTCTTTTGGTTATCATCTGCAAGGCGTATCTTTTCCCATCCCTTCACTGTCAGCCTATGTGTGCACTTAAATCTCAAATGAGTTCCTTGTGTATAACAAAACAGAAACAGACTGACAGATATAGAAAACAAACCAGTTATTACCAGTGGGAAGAAGGAAGCGGAGAGGGACAAGTAGGGGTATAGGATTAAGAAGCACAAAGTACTATGTATAAAATAAATAAGACAGAAGGATATATTGTACAGCACAGGGAAATATAGCCACTAATTTATAACTTTAAATGGAGTACAATCTATAAAAATATCAAATCACTATGTTGCACACCTGAAACTAATATAAATCAACTGTATTTCAGTTAAAAAATACAAATAAATAAAATGAGTTCCTTGTAGACAGTATACAGTTGGATCTTGGTTTTGTATCCTTTCAACCACTCTGTATCTTTTTATTGGGGGTTTATTCCAGTTACATTTAAAGTAATTGTTGATAGGGGAGAACTTACTATTGTGATTTTTAAAATACTTTCGGTTTGTCTTATAGTTCTTTTCCCCTTGTTTTCTCTCTTGCTGTCTTCCTTTCTGAGTGTATTTTTTGAGGGGATTGATAGATATTGACTCCTTTCTCTTTTTCTTTTTGTAACTTCTATAGGTATGTTATCTGTGGTTATCATGAGACATACATAAACTATCTTACAGCTATTAACAACTTAACTTCACCTGCATATAACGTTTTTACTAATCCTTACAGCAACTCCTAATATCATTAACAGCAAAGATTAATTCTTGTTTTAGGGGCATCAAGGACATCTGCTCCAACCCTTTTTACCAAATACACTTACTTGTTGCCACAATCCACTTTATGTTATCTTCCTTAGTTGGGTAGATTATCATTGCCTGCCCTTTTTTTATGTGACTCCATAACCTCTTTGATAAAGCATGTATCTTATACATAAATTCCCTTCTACATGAAGATTTCTAGCCCTGGATTCTAATCTAAATTCTGTCACATGCTGAGAGTCACTGGATAAGTGACTCCTCTTCTTGGTCCAGAGTTTCTTCATTCATAAAATAAAATCACTGGACATTAGATGATAGCTAAGATTCTTAACAGTGTATATATACAGTGTATATATACAGTGTGTGTGTGTATATATATATATATATATATATAGGACTACAACATACAACAGTGTGCATGTGTGTGTGTATAATATGCATATATATATAAGAGTCCTACCTGGTTTCAGCCTGAGGGAGGCCCATCTTCACACTTTTCCTATGTAAATCATTTGTCATATAAGTATATTTCTCCATATGATCGCTACTGTCACATATATATTTCTATTAGTACTTTTTTGTATATGATTGACCTTTGAACAACACAGGTCTGAACTGCATAGGACCACTTACATGCAGATATTTTTCAATAGTAAATATTACATTACTACATAGTATGTGGTTTGTTGAATCTGGGGATATGGAGGAACCTCAAATATGAAGGGTCAACTATAAATTATACACAGATTGTTCAAAAGTCAAATGCATGTCTATTATTCTTTAGTTTTTTAAAGACATCATTGGCTTCAACTATCCAAAACATCAGATAACTATGTTTTTATTCTTTTTTAGTTGGGTTTGTTTTATTATTCATTTTTCCCCAAATTCTTCATTGTTAAGTTCTAGGATACAAATAATTCTTTGGGTTTTATTTCTATATTGCTCAAGACTACAGAATTGGAACCAACAGATTAAATTTACAAAGATACATTTTTAGCTAAACAGAAGTAAAACTTTTGCCAATATGTGGAGTGGGTTGCTTTATGAGGGAATAAGTTTCTCATCACTAAAAATGTTTACACAAATAATACTTAATAGACAGTGATGTAGAGGTGATTCATGCATACTGCACAGAGTAAATTATCAAGGACTCAAATACTCTAAGGTCCCTTCAAATGGACATTCTGGGAATCTATTTCCTTGGGATAATACTAAAATTAGCTTACCTTCCCTAAAACACACACCAACTAACAAAGAAGAGGGGTTTTCCAGAGCCATATTAGGTAGAATTGGAAGAAACTAATATATGTACAAATTGAACATGGATGTTAGTAATTGATAGTTGATAATCATGGAATGATAATCATGACAATACACTGAAGTACTTTGGTATTTTGTCTTTGGAGTACAATCTGAAAACTATTTATAATAAGGAAGACTTCCTTAGAATGAGTCACTTGGACATTTAAGTAACTATATTTTATTTAATAGAATCCAAGAAAGATATGTCTTATATAGAAACCTTCTCTTTAACAAATAATGATGTATTGAGATTTCCTGTATATTCTATTACATTATATGATCATTGTACTTTGTAATTTTCTAAAATTAATAGTATACATTGTCTACAGTGTATCATCAATATATATTGATCAACTAATAATATATAGTCAGGCAAGTTTTCAATATGAACTGAGTTTAAAGGTATCATCTAGTTGCTTAAAATAAGCCAAACTTTTAAAATTAGGCAGATGAAATGTATGGATATTATAGAATTTGGGGAGGGCCACCACATGCTTTTCATTTTTAGTATTAGTGGTGACTGTGACTTAACCCCAAGAACTAGAGATAAGGGAAATAAGAAAATAAGACAATTTTCTGGAATATAATTCACTAGTACCATGTAAATAACCACCTTGGAAAATAAATAAAGGATTATGTGTAAATGAGTGATTCAGAAAAGTTGGGAGACACAAAAAAATCCAATCAAGATGACCCAAGGAGTCAGTGCAGGAATGTAACTTTAATTAACTTAAATGGAAACCTAATCAACTGAATTTTATCTTAATTGGAAACTTGAACTGCATAGTACTCTATTTAAAGAGAAACTTAGTGAACAGAAGAGTCGGCCGATATTACAGAATTGGTGAAGCCCAGAGAGCCAGATGTGAGCAGTGCCTACCCAAATATTGTCCAGAGAAGAGAGTTTTCTGTGACACTCCTCTTGCTCTGCTTCCACATCCAAAAAATGTTAAATCTGACAATTTGTCTTGACTACAGGGAGAGATTGTCTAGATAAGGGGAAACAAGCATTTCTAGCCTTTTTGATATTTTTATTTCTCAGAAAAAAAAATAGATATTTTGTTTTATATATCCATCTTTACTACCTTGGTTAATGTTAATCCAAGCTTCCTCCTCTCCTCACCCCCACAAAGGAAACAACTACTCTTGATGTGTTAAGAGACTCAAATTTCTGACAGCCAAACCCTAGACCATAGTGAATTTATCAATATAAATACTAAGTTGTGAGGCCTTTCAGCACTCAACCAAGACTTCTTTTAGTATATTGTGGTGGGAAGTTAGAGCAACTAAACTGATAACTATGGTTCTTATTTATAATCCTCTCACTGGCCTAGAGTATTTTCCAACTATTCTCGAAAATAAGCTTACTCTGATTCTTCAATATAGAAAAATTGCATTTTACCAAATGAGTTGCTGAATTCAGCCACTGCTTCTATTGTTAGTGCTTTCTGAAGCTTCTTTTAGAATTGAGGAACAGAAA
This sequence comes from Camelus ferus, assembly GCF_009834535.1. Taxonomy (NCBI): domain Eukaryota; kingdom Metazoa; phylum Chordata; class Mammalia; order Artiodactyla; family Camelidae; genus Camelus; species Camelus ferus. The sequence continues at coordinate 73,075,784 of NC_045732.1, read as the reverse complement.
TGTGACTTAAAAAAAGCAAGGTCAGATTACTCTGAAAAAGGAAATTTGAAGAAGAGGAAATTAACCTATTTTGAAACTTTAAGAATCATTCATATTTTGTTCATCTCTTCTAACAACTGACACTTAATATGAAAGGAGAGACATAAAAAAGAAACCTACTGACCAAGAGAGCAACTAACAGCACACTACCTGTTAGCCTGACAACTGGCAAGACCAAGCAATTCATCAGACATATTTTCTCAGAGTGGGACTTTCAAACTGTCAGAGCTCCCAAAAAGGTCCTGACTTTTACTAATAGTTAAAGTAATAAATATTTTCAGTAGGGACTCTGGTGGTGAAAGTGCGGTCTTATAGCCTCCCTGTTGCAGGTCTTTGTACATGTAACAAAATAATATCTCACCTGCTTGAAACTGAATTCTGCAGCAAACCAAATTGTCCATTACAGAGCTAAAAACCAGAGGATAAAAAATGAATTGCTTCATCCAGTGAAAATAGTCCATGCACTAAAAATCATCTATTTTACTCAAAGGAAAGTTTCCAGGCTTCTATTCATATTCCATGTGTATGTAATTCTAACAACCTTGGTTATATGCTTTATCAACTTGTGTCTATATATTAGAATGAAAGAAGGAATGCTAATCCAGGAAATCACACTCTGTAAGAAGTGACATATGACACCACAGGAGAATACAAAATATAGAAGTGACAGGTGTAACTACCATTTCTCCCCACAAAAAGAAAAAAAATGCTGTTGTCTTAAGCCACTTATTACTGGAGCAAATATGGAAGCACATTTAATGAAGTCCAGAGGGTATCACCACATTCCAGCATAATGTAAGCCTGATGCTAATAATGATGGCCCTGAGCCATTAATAAAAGGTAGACTAAATAAAAGGGCATATTTACTCTCTTTAAAGTGATGGAAAAGTGGGTCACATATTATTAAAAGACGTGCTAAAATTTTTTTTAATACTGTTTAAAGGAATATGCCCAACATACAGGCATCCAAAATAGCTCATTTTCACATCATTTCTAAATGGCTCAGATTTCACTGTATATGCACTTAAGACTACTGGCAACTCAAGACTTCTGGACAGGAGGCTTTGAATTAAAGCAAAATAAGATATACTTTTCTATACATTCAACTGTATTTCTGGAAGTTAGATGTTCTGTATCAGAGGTTTTCAAATGAGAATTTCTTGGAGCTCTTCAGAAATAAGATAGTAGGAGGCTTCTGCCCTGTTTTCTATTTTTTATTTATTGGGCTTCCAAGTAAACTTTTATTTGCAGAAAAAGGTCTAATGCATTTTAAAGTTTTACTGAAGTATAAATTATAAAATATAAACTTCACATTTTTATGTGAACAATTTGGTTAGTTCTGATATCGATACACTCATGAAACGAGTAACGTAAGCAAAATTGTGAGCATATCTATCACCCCTGACACTGTACACGTAGCACTAATAAGGCCTCTTTCCCAGCCCTCTCAAGCAACTCCTCATTTTCCTTCTGTCACTATTGATTAGATTGCATTCTTTAGAATTTTATATAAATGAAATAATAAACTATGTATTCAGTTTTCTGGCTTCTTGAACTTCTCAAAATTATTATGAGATTAATTCAAATTATGTATGAATAGTATAGTATGTGTGTATGTGTGTGTATATACATATAGTATATATTCATAATATAGTATCAATAGTTCATTCATTTTGTTGATGAATAGTAGTATCCCATTTTGTCACCATAGAGAAATTTCTTTTTTCATTCACCTTTAAAGGATATTCGAGTGGTTTCAAGTTTGGGGCCATGACGAATAAAGCTCCTATGAACATTGTATGACATTGTGTATATGTAGACATATTCCTTCTTTCCTCTTGGGTAAATGCCTAGGAGTGGGATGGCTGGATTATGAGGATGTATGCTTAGCTTTTCAAGAAATTGCCAAACTGTTTTCCAAAGTGGTTGGGCAATTTTACATTCCCACCAGCAATACGTGAAAGTCCCAGTTGATCCACATCCTCATCAATATTTAATTTACTTTTACATTTTTTAATTTTAGCCATTCTAATAGGCTGTAATGGTATCACACTGTGATTTTGACTTGTATTTCCCTAATAACTGATGATATTGAACATATTTTTATGTGTCTATCTGCCAGCTGTACATACTAATTGGTAAAGTATCTGTTCAAATATTTTCCCCACTTTTTATTGGGTTGTTTCTTTTCTTATTAAGTTTTCTGAGTTGTTTATAAGCTCTGAATGAAAGCCCTGTATCAGATGTACTCACGGTAAAGATTTTCTCCCATTTGTGGCTAGTCTTTTCAGTTTCTTAGTAGTGTCTTCTATAGGGAAGGTTACATTTTGATAAAGCACATTTTATAGATTTTACTTTTATAAGGATCATGCTCTTGATGTAATAACTAAAAAATATTTGACTAACCCAAAGTCAGAAATATTTTCTCCTATGTTTTCTTCTAAATTTTTTTTTTAGTTTTAGGTTACGTATTTGGGACTAGGGTCTATTTTACATTAATTTTTGTTTATGGTGTGAGATACCGATTGAAGGGGGGTTTTTGCATATGGATTTCCAATTATTCCAGCTCTGTTTGTTGAAGACTATTCTTTCTCCACTGAATTGTTTTCATTCTACCTCAGTCCTCCTCACTGTGGTGTGCCCGGATACTGCCTCAACACAGTAAGCTGGGGCAATTATAGTGCTGACCTCATTTGTTTTCCATCTCTCTGAGGCTACTGCCATTCATTACCTGATGTCCATTATCTGAAAAATGTTGTTTTGTTTCTTCTCTATTTGTTTGTTTGCTTTTAGTTGCTACACATAGGAGGATAGACCTGACCTTTGTTATTCCATATTAACTAGGATCAGAAGTTCTAAATCTTTATCATACAATTTAAAATTCCTGATACAGAAATAAATTTATGATAATGTCTAAAGTGAAAATGAGAAAACATTTCATATTTTAAAACTAATTAGTTCTTGACTTTTACTCCTAACATGCCCTCTCTATAGAGAAAATTCCTTTGAAATTCTGCCAAGATGCTTCATGAGCCCTAAATCTGTCATCTGTAAACCCTCTGACCCTATGTAAAGTGGCCTACATTGTTTCTGACTGCTATTCAGATGTATTGTCATAGGACAGTATCCAAAATATTTTAGAACACATGACAAAATTTTGTCATAGTTGACAGTAAATGGGATAAATAGAAGCAGCTCGTTAGTCACATATTTTAGTTACCTGAATGTTGGTTGATGTCCCCTTGGTACTCAGAATTTATTAAGATATGAAATATTTGGAGATCTTATAAAAATTTGTATTCCTAGGACCAACTTTAAATCTATAGAATGAGAATATGGGAATTGAGCCTGGGGGAGGAGACATGCAGGGTAACTCCATTTTAAACAAACTCTTCAGATAATTTTTTATGCATGTTACCTGTTTTATACCAGCCCCTGTCCTTAGCACTCATATTTGTTACTTAAAGGCTAAGATACAGCCTCATTCTTTAAAAGAAATTCAGTGTGTGCGTGTGTTAATATATTGTATAAGTATTAAAACAGAGATATGCATAAGTACTGAGTGAAGGCTCAGAAGAGGGAGTTACATGTGAATACGGTCTTGAGAGATAAACAGAAATTCTTACCAGATAGTAATTTGAGAAGAAAGGATTGGAGGTCTAATGAGTGAATGAATATCTTTGCAAAGCATTGGCACTGCAGAAGGTGAAGGACATTTGAAAGAATGAGGAGAAATTTGGTGAAAAAGACAATAGGGCAGTGTTTCTGAAATTGGAGTATGTGAATCTCCTGGGGGCTTGTTAAAAAATCGTTATTCCCATGTCCTATTCCAGAACTACAGATGCAGAAACTTAGGGAGGACTTCAGAGACCTCATTGTCAACAACTTCTCCTGGTGATTCTAATATGCAATAATATTTGAGAAATACTCATCAGGTTGATTTGTCTTTACTCTTCCATTGATCTTTCTTTTTAGAATGAATGAATGTAAAGCAGTTATGTAAGCATGCCCAAATTGCCAGTGCTTACCAAACCATGTCAGACAAATACTACCTTCATTACCTTCCAAAATAATAGGGGAAAAAATGTAAATACTGCCCCAACCCATTGTAGTCTGGTAGTATTTACATTCTTTTTGGCAGAAAACTTTCTACTTTATATTTATTTTTATACTTAGATTAAGCATTAGCAAAATGCTGGTCAAAGGTTTTTAAATTGTTGTCAGAGACCATAGTTTTTACCAAATGTAGTGAAAGATATATTGAGAATTATAGAACCTCATTCAAAATAGGACAATATACAGAGGGGAAAAAAGCCCTTTCAAATAAAGATACCCTTAAGATAAGTATTGGTTGTATTCCTCAACACCTATTTTATTTTATATAACAGGTTCACTTCAATATATGTAACATTCATTTTTCTTTTTACTGTGGAGTTTGGGTGTTTTTAATTCAATTTTCAGATATATTTCATTTAATTAAATTTAATACAAAGACAGATTTAAGTTTCTATACTTTATGTAAATGCCTGGTCACTTTATAATATAGACACCAAAGTGCCTTTTATAATAAATTTATTTTTTTTAATATTTTGAAAAAATTTTAAATAAAAAAATAAAATACTTTGCATTTCATTCCTCTGATAGAAATATTAAAGAATATGTCAATTAGTAGTTACATTCAAAATGTTTATGTTTTTGTTTCCTGAAAAAAGAACTCTTCCATTTACCAGGAACCCCAAAGAACCTACATGCTTTATAGACTTTTAACTCACTAATAAATTGGCAGTCTGTCTGAGAAAATCAAGAGCACTGTACTCTACTGAAGATGACCTCTCATCAGACTTCAGACAAAAGAAAAAATGTGACTGAAGAAATCACTTTGCATGATGGACTATTTTTATTAATTACAGATAGTAAGAGCCATTAATCAGGAACAATGGATAATCTATGACTTGAAGATGGAAACATACTTCATGCAATTATGGTTAATGTTTTCTTATAATCCAGATGAGTTACGTATCTAAGTAAGTAACTGAGTAAAACACAATTCTCAAGTATCAGCCTATGGCAATTAACTAATGCTTTATATTTGGCCTTTCCTGGGATCCCCAGATTCACTTGTACATCAAATATGTATTAAAGATTGCTTTACTTTACACATTGTGTGTTAGATTATATTCTTACATCTGACCACATAGTCTACTCTAAGACATCTCATGTTGAATTTACATGATATATTTATGACTAAGTGCCACAATGGAGGTATGTACTACATGCCACAAAAATACAAACATACAAGAAATAAACCATTTCCCTCTAGAGTAGCCAGGTAGAAGTTAATTGAAAAGGTGAAATTAAAGCAAATTAAAAAAAAGAGTAAGAAAGAAAAGAAAATAGCAAAAGGGTATTCCAGGCAAAGAGAACAGCACATGCAAATGCCCCAGATATGTTTTGGGGTTGGCTAGTGAAGATCAAACTATAGTATGACTACAGGATACTCAGGATGGCAATGTGAAACCATTGAAGACTTTCAAGCTGAGGCAATGGTAACAATCACATCTATATTTTACAAGGTCACTGTGGCTTCAAGGTGGAGACTGAATTGAAGTGAAGAAGAATGGTTTCATTTTCAAACATGTTAAATATGAAATATATGCAGGATATCATGGAGGGATATTTAGTGCACAGTTGGGTACAAGAATTAGAGCTTAGGAGAAAGGAGGCTGCTGGAGATACAAATTCCTATGGAGTCCACTGAAATAGATAGGATTACCTAGAGAGAATATACATGCAAGAAAAAAAAATACATGATGACGGTAATGACTTCAAAAGCAATAACACTGAAGTATTGGGTAGAGAAAGAGGAGCCAGCAAAAATGATGAAATAATGCGAGAGGTAGAAGAAATAAGAGAGAACTGCATCACAGAAGGCAAAAGAGAAGAGGTTTTAGTGTTTTGTTTGTTTGTTTGTTTGAACAATAGGGCTAAACACTGCAGAGAAACCAGGTACCATGAGGAACTAAGAAACAGAATTCTGGATTCGGCAGTTTCAGGAAAATGATGGGGATACAAAGCAAAATGCAATAGGTTAAGATTGTGAGAAAATGGAGGCAAGAAGTGTAGACTACTCTAATAAGAAGTTCGCTGTGCAAAGAATACTAACACCTGGCATATTATAGGCATTCAATAAATCTTTGTGTAAGAGTGAAAGGAAAGAAGGGAGGGAAGAAGACACTTAAAAAAATGGCCTGATGGACAAATGAGAAAGTTTCCTTAATCTGAGGATCTTACCAAAAAGAGAAGTGATCTTAGCAATAACCGGAGGAAAGTTGTTTTTTGTTTGTTTGTTTTGCCCATAAGAAGCTAAAAGAGCATGTCTAACTCTTTGAAAAGTATGAACAGTACACAAAGTTATAAGCAGAGCAACTGTTCCACGAATAAGTAATTAATCCATTTATCATTTTAGACTCTAAGAAAAGTGTCACAGGGCCTTTACATGCTGCTTCCTCGATCTGGAATGTCATTTCTTCAGAGAAGCGTTTTCTAATCCTCCAAAATGAGGCCATATTCTTCATATGATACTCTGTCTACTATGGTCCCAAATGCCTTTCCTTCACAACTCATGTCTCAGTTGGTAATTACATATTTGTTTGTAGGATTGTTAGATTCTTTTCCTACTCTACAAATTTGACTACAAATTCTGTGAGAGGATGTGGCAGACCTGTCTCTGTTCATCAAAATGCCCTCAGTGCCTAGCATCGTGTCTGATAAATAGTAGGCACTCAACAAATATTTGCTGAATGAAGGACCAAATGAGAGGTCTAATTGGTGAAAAAATTTCCTAAACTCAGAGCCTTGCACTGGAAAAAGGTTCATGCTCTCTGTGGCCTTTTCCTTTGAGGCAAATACAGATAAAGATCAATCAAACTGAGATAATTTATATCAGACTCATTGTAACAAGTGTCACCCCCCGGGACCTGTAATTCATAGCTCTTTTTGACAGATTTCTTGATGAATAGCGAAATTTTTTACTTGGAACATGGGAACTCCTTTTTGGTTAATGACATTTCTCAATAGCTTCCTAAAGACACTTTTAATGTTAACCCCCATTAAATGGGCACCATAGCACCTCTATCCCCAGAAGCAACAGGGGCTTTGTATAAGAGTAAGGAGATGATTAAGATAAGAATTCCAAACAAATAAAGCAAGCAGAGAGCACAGGAGCCAGATGTCTGAGTTCAAATTCTAGCTTCATTTTCTAGATTTGTAAACTTTCTCGATTTGTAAACAAGTTATTTAACCTCTCTGAGACCCAGTTTCCTCATCTTTGAAATATGGATATCAAAATGGATACCACTATCACCTAACAGTTTTTCTCAAAATTAATTTAGTTAACATATGTAAAGGACTTAGAACAGCACCTGTCATATAGTACATGCTCAATAAGTATTAGTTGTTTTTATATTATTATTATTATTATTGCTCAATGTATATGACTAGCCTTGCTCTAAAATTCAGTATTTAAGGTTCAGAAAACATACCACCTAAACCACATAGTAATGCAATCCACATTTGCCACTTGTCCCTATTCAATGGCTTCACAATTAAGAGGAAATAAACTTAACTTTGTAAGACTTTTTACTCCTATTCGCTTTCCAGATAACTAAAAGAAAGTAAAAACATTATATTTTAGCTTTTGTTCCCTCCTCCCCTACAACTCTCCCAGGCCTCTCCTTCCCACTTACCTTCAGGAGGATCCTCCAACCAGTTTATCCATTTCTAAAGCGGGGAATCTGTTCCTATGTATCTCCTGCAAGCACTGACAAGATAAACTGACAAGTCTCAAGCAAATAAGCTTATAGAGGCCACCTACATAGGTTTGTTTAGCTTGCAACCAACTCACTATTTACCTACAAAAAATATCTTTGGTCTTGCCCAGCTGTGTTTGAATCAGTTTAACTTCCAAGGAGGTTAACTTTTCAGATAAAAAAGAAACATCATTCCTTCTGGATTAAATTCAAAGAAATACCCATCTGCATGACAGGATGGGTGCAGAATGCCACTGTGACAGAGGTGGCCTAAAGATGCTGTTACATGTTGAAAAGCAGGGGATACTTAAGGCTAAGCCCTGGTGATTTTGTTGATTTAAAAGGTCTTAAGGACAGAAGAACAGTTGCTTTTTGGCATTTTCAAGTTTTATTTTGTTTAGATAAGTAATGATAATATAGAATATGTCATGATGCATTCCGAAAGAGAAGTATAAACAAACTGTTCTGCCTTCATAACCCAGAGGAAACTGTAACTAGGGCTTCTAGCACAGATTCTTTTTTAATATTCTAATCCAAAAGCACAAACTTCGGAATATAAAACATGCTTTCAAATAGGAAGAAAATGTACATTGTAGCTCTCTGGATTTCTTACATAAAAAGAGGGTTTTCTCAGGCAGAGTGACATACTTTATGAATAATTGATAGCAAAGAGTGTATTTGCCTTAGTGTCTAATGGTCTGAATTCCTCCTAACTTGCTATGTGACCTTGCCAAGTATCTTCACCTCCCTAGTACAGATATTCAACCTCAAAAATGTCTTGAGACGGTGAAATTAGATAAAATTGCTTTGAAAGTATTTTGAAAAAGTTTCAGGTCCTCTAGTACTGTCTGGTGTTACTACCATATAGATTGAAATCAAGAAAAATTTGCTTAACTCATAATCCTGAGTTAGTATATATGCTATTAATTAATTTTATTACATTTTAATTTTAAAAGGTTATGCATGTCACCTCTTTTCCTAGAAAGATGGCAGATTAAAAATCTTGAGAAAAATACATTAAAGCTCCAAGGAATTATGGATAAAATATAATAAGCATGCTATTAAATTCATAGCTGATCAAAATATAAAATTTAAAATATTCATGTATGAGATCCCAAGAAAGAGAGCAAATTTTTGAGTCAGGAAGAAAGGGAGAGAGAGAAGGATTAGAGGAAGGAGAGGGAGAGAAAGACAAAAATAGGGAGACAGAGAGAGAGGGAGATGGAAATCAGAGCAAGAAGCTAATTATAAGGCTGCAGTTTCTCTGAAGAGATTTACTAACATCAAAAATAAAAAATTTGGATTAATAAAGGAAAGATATGTGAACGATTAGATACATCTAACAAAATCACCCAAAAATTCAGTCCAGAAATACAAAGAGATGGAAAATATTAAAACAGAAGTTTAGAAACATGGCAAAAAAATGAGAAGGTCCAATGCATATATGATAGGAGTCCTAGAGAAAGAGAATTACGAGAATGAGGGAGAGTCAAGAGCCAAAGAGGTAATGACCGATACCTTCAGACTAAAGAAACACAATGAATCACAAGCAGGATAAATTAAGAGGTCCACATCTGACATGTCATAGTGAAACTGAAGAACGCCAAAACAAAAAGACATTAAAAACAGCCAAAGAGTAAAGATAAAATCACTTTAAAGGAATGACTACTAAACAGACAGTAGACTTCTCCAGAGTAGCACCAGAAAACATGACAGTGTACTAATAACTTCAAAATGCTGAGAAAATATACCAGCTCTCATTCAAAATTCACTTTTCTATAAAACAAAAATGGAGAGAATTTACATAAAACAGACATTCACTGAAGAGAATTTTAATGGATATACTTCAGGAATAAGGAAAAGGGAGCCTTCCAAAAGGAGAGCTTAAAACACAAAAAGAAATGATGAGAAAAGAATAAGAGGATTTGCATAAATATAAAAAAAATTAATTGAATAAAATAATAGTGTCTTATTAGAGGAGTAAAAAGGAAAATAAGATAAAACTAAAATACAGGAAAGTAGTAACACATAAAATGGAGACGCAGTGATGAGAGTCAAAGCATTCTAAATCTGTAGATTGTTCAAGAGAAGACTAGAAATATTGACTCACTTTAGATTCCATTTGGTCTGCATCTTAAATTTTTAATGGTAACTACTAAAAGAATGCAAATAGAGTGTATTTTCTTCCAAACTGTTAGAAGGAGCATGAAAAAAAAATGTATAAAGGAAATGATACATTTCTGGCCATCTAGTCAGGAGCCTGGAAGGAAAAAGACAGGAAAATCAGAGACAAAGAATTCTGGAGTAGAAGCATATGAACTTATGGGAGTGGGCACTATATGAAAAGATTTTTTATATTATACACTAATGCCCAGCAGACTGTATCTAATGTGGAAGAGGCAATGAACAAACAAGTAGACAAAATAACTCAGCCAGTTGTCACTAGCTAACCTTTGTCATGGACCACCCTGGAAATGGTACAATGGGCACATGAACAAAGTGGCCAGGCTGGCAAAGATGGAGGTTATATACGGCCCTAACACCATGGACTGCCACTTCCAAGGCTACTTCAGCTAGTGCTGCCTCTGAATCTCCATGCTGCCAGCAACAGGGACAAATGCTGAGTTCATGCTATGGCTCTATGCCTCGAGGAGACCAGCCAGCCACTTGGTAGTAAGTCATATACATCAAGTCCCATCTATCTAAGAAAAGTCAGTGGTTTGTCCTCATCAGGATATGTTTATTCTAGGTACTGTTGCCTTTCCTATCTGAGGAGCCTCAACCAACTCTACCATCTAGGTGCTTAAGAAAGGCTCAATCCATGAGGATAGAATCCTACACAATATAGCATCCAACATCCCACCAAGGTACACACTTTCAAAGGAGGTGCAGAAATGGCCTCATGGCCATGGTATCCATAGTTGATGTCACATTCAGCACTCTCCAGAAACAACTGACTTCACACAGCATTGGAATGGCCTTTTAAGGTCACAGCTGAAGCAAAAGCTCAGATGCAAAGCATTGCAGAGGAGTGCCATCCTCCAAAAAGCAGTAAATGTATTAAATTAGAGATCTGTATATGGCATTGTGTCCCCAAGAGGAAGAGTATGTGAGCCCAGGAACCAGGGGGTCAAAGCAGAAGTGGTCCTCTTACCATCACTTAAATGAAGAGGATTGCACATCTTCACAATCCTAGGTTCTGCATGGTTAGAGACTCTGGTGCCCAAAGAGGGTACACTCTTGTCAGTGAATACTTTCTATTAACTTTTTTAAAAATAGCTAGATTGAAGTATAATTGGCATGTTTAAAGTGTACAATTTGATAAGTTTTGATATATCTATACAAGCATAAAATCATCACTCCAGTCAAGCTAATGAACACATCTACTTCCCTGAACTTTCCTTGTGCCTCTTTGTAGTCCCCTTCTCCTGCCCCTCCTAACACTCCCCAACAGGCAGCCAATGATCTGTGTTCTGTGACTATAAAGTTTTCATTTTCTAGAACTTTATATAAATGGAATTATACAGTATGAGCTTCTCTTTTTTGCTTGACTTTATTCATTTAGCATAATTAGAGATTTATTCATGTTGTTGCATATATTAATAATGAATGTATCACAGTTTCTTCATTCATCTGTCTGTTGATGAACATTTGAGTTGTTTCTAGTTGTTGAAAGTTATAAATAAAACTGCTATAATTATTCACATATAAGTAACTATAGGGACAGATGCTTTTATTTCTCTTGTGTAAATCATTGTGAGTAGAATGGCTGAATTGTGAGAGATGTATATTTAACTTATAAGAGAGTGGCAAACGGTTTTCCCAAGTAGCTGTACAATATTACATTCTCATGAGCACTGTACAAAGTTTCAATTCTTCCAAAGCCTTGCAAACACTTGTTATGGTGAGTCTTTTGAAGTTCAACCATTCTAATAGGTATGTAATGGTATCTTGTGGTTTTAATACACATTCCCTTAATGACTAAAAATGCTGAGTATTTTTTTCATGTGCTTATTTGCTATGCTGTATCTTCTTTGATGAAGTACTTGTTCAAGTCTTCTGCCCATTTATTGGGTTCTTTGTATTTTTTGTTGTTGAGTTTTAAGAGCTCTTTATATATTCTAGATAAAAGTTCCTTGCCAGATTTACAATTTGCAAATATTTTCTCCTAGTCCATGATTTGTCTTTTCATTCCCTTAACAGTGTCTTGTGAAGAGCTATGGAGAAATTTCTAATTTTAATGAGTACAATTCATCATTTTTGCTTTTATGGATTGTTCTTTTGTCATGTTTTATACAGAGGTCAGTAAGTTCTTTTTTCCCTAGAGAACTAGATAGCAAATATTTTAGCTTTTCCAGATCATATGGTCTCTTTCACAACTATCTGACTCTGACTTTATAGTACAGGAGCAACCATAGACAATACATAATTAATAGTCAAGGATACGATCCAGTAAATCTTTATCTATAAAAACAGATGGTAAGCTGGATATGGTCTACAGACTGTTGTTTGCCAGTCCTTAATCTAAGAAATATTTATATTGAGGTCTATGAACCATTTTGAGTAAATTTTTAATGTGTTATGAGGTATAGATTGAAGTTTATTTTTGCATATATCCAATTGTTCCAGCACCATTTTTTGAAAAAACTCTCCTTTTCCACTGACTGAATTGTCATTGCACCATTGCTAAAAATCACTTTTATATACATGAGTCTATTTCTGAACTCTTATTTTGTTCTGTTGATCTATTTGTATATCTTAACACCAAAACCACACTGCTTTGATTACTAGAGTTTTATAATAAGTTCTGAAAACTGGTAATGTTAGTATTTCAGCTTTTATTCTTATTTAGAAAAGTTGTTTTCATAACTCTACTCTAGGTCCTTTGGATTGTTATATGAATTTGAGAATCAGTTTATCAATCCTACAGGAAAAGCCTGATGGGATTTTGACAAGAATTGAGTTGACTCTATAAATTAATTTTTGGAGAACTGATGTCTTAACAATTTTGAGTCTTACCCATGAACTGTGGTCATCAAGAAATGTGCTGGCTAAATCTCCTGCTAATCAAACTTAGCTGACCAACAGCCTCAGCTGTGGCTCCTCTGGGTCCACCACCATGTTTCTGTAAAGCTCGTATTTCCCAGGCTGTTCTTAGCCAAAATTTAAACGCAGTAGGGGAATATGAACAGGCTTTTTCCTGCAGGACTTGCTCTTCTCAAATGGGCAACTTTGGATCAGGGAATACTTACTGACTTGACCAAAACTTTCTTTGAACAAACAGTAGCCCGAGACTCTTCTGCTATTATCTTTTTTTCCCCTTTTCTTTGCTTTCTCCTACAGGGGTCAGACTTGTTCCATTCTCTGAAGATGCTCCCTGCCTATAAATTCCTTCCTTTTGTCTTTCACAGGCATTTCCCTAATAAGTCTCTTTCAAGTCTAATCCTGTTTTGGCATCTGCTTCTTGAAGAATCTGAATTAAAACATGTGATGAAGATTTGTGGTTTGCACTGTTGCTTAGTCAGAGCTAGACAGTGCATTAGAGTGGAGGGTGGGGCTGAGCAGCAGAGTCATATTAGTTGTAGAAAAGACTAACTTGTCAGACTCTTCAATTCATATGATATAAGTACAATGAGTTGTTGCATAACTAAGTTTCATCTCAGAAAAGTGCCTAGCATCCATTTCTTGCTTCTCTTCCTGATACAACTCATGGTTCCTGAGAAACCCACAAATTGAGCAACTGCACATGTTGGCTGATAAATATTTTCATTATTAAGCAATTCATATTATTCCTAAAGGTGTATTTACATCTGTCTAGGCATGACATGGGTAAAATACAATATCTTTTCTTCGGTTAATAATGCATGGCACACTAAAAATTTGTGAATAATCTCATTTTATACAAATATTTAATAAGGTTTATCTTTTTTAAAAATTAAATAAATATTTTAACTGGACATAATGTTGATTTAAAAGTGTGATATTAATTGTGTTTCTTAATTTTAATCCTTCAAATCAGAATTGCAAACAGAATACAGATTAGGTGAAAATCTTGATCCCAACACCTAACAGTAACCTTTCTGCAATGAAAGCAAGAAAAATAGAGTTAATGGAACAAATACTAACTTATGAATTCTGTACGTATTTTGTTACTCCTACAAACACCACCAATCTATTAACACAAAGTCATATATGTAAAATAATATTTCAGCAGTTTTTGGCACTTTACTAATTTTCAGCATATGAAAACCACGGATATAATGCTTTGATTTTATCAATATGAAGGTATAGTTATCGAGGTAGGAGGTAGAATACTATTTTTTTGATTTTCTGGTAGCTCTAAATTCAGCTTTTCAGTATGTATAAATATGATACACATGCTTTTGTTGGTATGTCTGCTTTGGACTCTGCAAATTTAGGGATAGGCCTGGCTTTCAGAGTGAATGTGCATGTGGAAGCATCCAGCAGAGGTCTTGTCAAGAGCTCCTAGAGGTGGAGCCTCCTCTTAATGGAGGTGAGGGAGAGAGCAAAGTTACCAGGAGCAAAGAGAGCTCAAGGACTCCCTCTTCACTCATACCTGTGGTAGTTTACAGGCCAGGAGAAGTATGGGCCTGATAGATATACAGCTTTTTTTTAAATTGAGGTATAGTTGATGTAGAATATTATATAAGTTACAGGTGTAGAACACAGTGATTTGCAAAGGTTAGACTCTATAGTTATTATAAAATATTGGCTATATTCTCTGTGTTGTACAATATATTCTTGTAACTTATTTATTATATACATGATAGTTTGTACCTCTTAATCTGCTACACCTATCTTGTCCCTCCCCATTTCCTTCCCCCCCACAAGTAACCACTAGTTTGTTCTATATATCTGTCAGTCTGTCTTTTTTGTTATATTCACTAGTTTGTTGTATTGTTTAGTTTCCACATATATATGATATCATACAGTATTTGTCTTTCTCTGTCTGACTTATTTCACTCAGCATAATATCCTCCAAGTCCATCCATGTTGCTGCAAAAAGCAAAAATCTCATTATTTTTTATGGCTGAGTAGTTTTCCATGGTGTATATATACATATTATACATAGTATACATACATACATACATACATATACATATACATATACATATATATATATGTATGTGTGTGTGTATATATATATATATATATATATATATATATATACACACACACACACACACCACATCTTATTTAACAATCCATCTATTGATGGATACTTAGGTTGATTCCATATCTTGGCAATTGTAAATAATGCTGCTATGAACATTGGGGTGTAAGTATTTTTTTGAATTAATGTTTTTACCCTTTTCAGATAATATATACCCAGGAGTGTAATTGCTGGATCATATGGTAGGTCTATTTTTAGTTTTTTGAGAAATCTCCATATTGTTTTCCACAGTGGCTGCACCAACTTATATTCACATCAACAGTATACTAAGGTTCCATTTTCCCCACATCTTCACCAACATTTGCTATTTACAGATTTTTTGATGATAGCCTTTCTGACAAGTGTCAGATGATATCTCATTGTGGTTTTGATTCGCATTTCTCTGATGATTAAAAACGTTGAGCATCTTATTATGTGTCTGTTGGCCATCTGTTTGTCTTCTTTGGTAAAGTGTCTTATTTATGTCTTCTCCCCATTTTTTAATCAGGTTTTTTTTTTTTACGTTGAGTTGTATGAGCTGTTTTTATATGGATATTAACCCCTTATCAGATAAAGGATTTGCAAATATTTTCTCCCATTCAGTAGGTTGTCTTTTCATTTTACCAGTGGTTTCCTTTGATGTACAAAAGCATTTAAATTTAATTAAATCCCATTTGTTTATTGTTGCTTTTATTTCCTTTGTTTTGGGAGAGGGATCCAAAAAAATATTGCTACAATTTACATCAGAGTGTAACACCTATGTTTTCTTCTAGGACTTTTATAATTTCCAGTGTTACATTTAGGTCTTTAACCCCTTTTGAGTTTATTTTTATGTATGTTATTAGAGAATGTTTTAATTTCATTCTTTTACATGAAGCTGTCCAGTTTTCCTAGTACCACTTATTGAAGAGATTGTCTTTTCTCCATTGTATATTCTTGCCTCCTTTGTCATAGATTAAATAACCATAAGTGCATGGGTTTATTTCTGGACTTACTATCCTGTTCCATTCATCTATGTGTCTATTTTTGTGCCAGTACCATACTGTTTTGATAACTGTAGCTTTGTAGTATTGTTTGAAGTCAGCAAGTGTAATTCCTCTAGCTCTGTTCTTCTTTCTCAAGATTGTTGTGGCTATTTGGCTCTTTTGTGTTTCTGTACAAACTTTAAAATTATTTGTTCCAGTTCTTTGAAAATACGCTCTTGGTATTTTGATCCTGATTGCATAATCTGTAGATTGCCTTGGGTAGTATTGCCATTTTAACAATATTAATTCTTCCAGTCCATGAACACAGTATATCTTTCCATCTGTTTTTGTCATCTTAAATTTCTTTCATCAGTGAAATCTGTTGCATTTCTATACACTAACAATGAACTATCAGAAAGAGAAATTAAGGAAACAATCCCATTTATCACTATGTCAAAAACGATAAAATACCTAGGAATAAACCTACTCAAGGAGGTAAAAGACCTATATTCAAGAACTGTAAGATATGCAGCTTTAAAAAGGCTATAGCTCCAGGCAGTGGTCCTGGGTATTATCTTTTTCTTTCCATGATCAAGAGAGTTCCACTGAAGCTCCTGATTTCAGGCTGTGAATTTAGTTCTGCCTCTCCATGTATGCAATGCTTTTGGCTCCTTTGTTCCACATCAATAAAATTTTCAGTGACTTCTGCCTGTATCTGAAACTGGAACTCAGTTTTATGCTTATAGTTTCACTACTAAGTATACCTCTATTCTATTTCTGGTCCACATAGTAGTTTATCTTTTTGAGCATGATCATGTATTTCTAATTTTATTTTATTATTTTCATTTTTATGTGTCTCATGTGGGTAACAGGGAAGATTAAGATATAAAACTCATTGTGAATTTTTCCTACAGTATTTTTACTAGTAAAGATAAACCTTTCTGCACCTTTTATTTGTAGTCGTATTTTTTTCTTTTATGAAGTTTTGATTCATAGTGTTTGCCCATTTGGGGATGTTACTATGTGTACATTTTTTAAATTGTCACTGATCTGCAAAATTTCTTTACATATTAAATGCATTGGCCCTTTGCATATATTTATAGTAATTTTACCTCACATTGTTATCTGCCATAACATTTTATATTTCATTTAGATGGACAAATGCATCAATTGCATCTATTTATTTTTAAATTATAAATAGTCAAATTATAATGTTTCCTTTGTAATTATTATCTCAATTTATATACTATAAATTCAATATATTCTATGAGTCTACTGTGGCCATGAGTCTTCTCTTAATGTTCTCTTGTCAATATTTAAAATCTTTAGAGTGAAATATTTCTGATGTCTGTATTCCTTTTAAATAGTGACAACAAACTAAGAACCTATCAATTTTTACCTATAGTTCATGTTCAAAAGCTGTATAACGTAGCTGCATTATTCAAATTCCCTATTTTATCACTAATTGAATCTACACGCACAAAAACATTTTACACAACAGCTGGAGAATTATAATATTAAACTCCCACTGCTGACTGCTAATTATTTTATTTCTTTCTTTGTGACAGATCTCAAGTTGTCAGAACGCAATAAAATAATGCACATTACAAATAGAAATCACATTACTGTGAATTCAATTTGCCCACATCTTTATTGGAGAAAGACACTAATCATAACTTACCAAAGAAAACACCATAGCCTAAATCATTCCTATTTAATCCTTCTTAATGCAAATAATTTAGAAACTTTCCTGAAGCTTCAAGAAGGTGCTCTCCCTATGTGAGAGTTAGCACAAACAGGTTAGCTCACTTCTATGTGGATTCTTCACTGAAAATAAAACATATTAGTTAGCTAAATCCAATGGTCCTCTCAGATTGTTTAATTCTCAGAACTGCATTATTATGTCTACCTTCTAAGATTTTATTTCTCTGTTTCTTTCCCAGGTTCCACTTTTTTTTCATGGAATACAATTGAAAAAGCACTGGATTTAGAATCAAAAATCAAGTATTAGAATCCAAACTATCAATTTCCAGCTGTGTGACTTTGGTTTAGTTACATAATTCTTCTGAGCATTAGTATCATTACAAAGCTGTTATGAGAATTCCATGAGATCACATATGTAAAAACACCAACCCTAGAACACAGTGACTAATCACTAAATATCTCAAATCTAAATTTGAATTTACCCACTGACTTTTGGAAGGCACCATGGTTCAGTTCTAAGCTTTCTGTTCTTTTTCCTCTAAATTCATCCCCTCCCATGTAAAACTTCTTGAAAGTCTAACTGGCACCTGTGAGATCCCTTCTTTGATTGCCGCCGGAAGAGTGGCCCACCTTAAATAGGAGTCCAATTTATCACAAAATCAATCTATATTTGTTGATATTTTGCTTTTAAAATGCCTCCAATTGAATATGTTTGATTGCACCAAGTAGTGATCAACTATTTGAGGCCATAAGGCATGTCTTCAGTTTTTATAGGAGTTGCTCTAAGCATAATACAATGAATGAGGGATCCCATAGTATGCAATGCTTTATATCCCCTTTTAAAATAAACACTGCAGCATTCTGTCTACTTGCAGATTTGACTGAACTAATATGACAGCCTCATCAATCAAAGACAACACAATTATTCTGCTTTGTCGCTAGCTTAAGCAATATAAAGTATATTTTTCATACTATGACTATGCAAAAGAAGGGCCAGGTAAGACTATAAAGAAGAAAGATAGGAGGAGGAAGTAAAGCAGCCTAGTGAGGGATTGCTGGTGAGCAGTAATTGAGAAAGGAGTCAAACAAGCTGCACAAGGAAAATGATATATGAGGAAGTCTTATTTTTACAGTTTAAATAAATAAATGACAACACTCCATTCACATTTACTTACTAGTCTATCAGCATTTCTCTTCATGAAAATTCATATTTGATCTCTATGCACTGTATAGGTAGGCCTTCACCTTGCTCCTTCACTGTCTGTTGCTTTAGAGGAGTAACGAGAAAAAAGACAGAATGAGCAGAACAAGGTGTGAGGAATATGTAATCTGGGGGAAAAGATTCCAGGTAAAGTCAAAAAGAAAAGAGTGGAAAGTGAGAGAGTACACGGTAATTGAGGTGTTTGAAAAAGTTAAGGGTAGAGGGATTTTAAAGACCCCTTATACTGCAGTAAGAAGTTAATTATTGATTTGAGATTAAGATGGTGGAGTAAGAGGACATGGAGCTCACCTCCCTCCAAGAACACATCAAAAATCTACATGGGGAACAAACAATTCTCACTGAAAACTAACTGGAAACTGGCAGAAGGACTCCTGTACAAACAAGCTATAAGAAAGATACACTTGGAATAGGGTAGAAAGGGAAGAAAAGTGATCGGGTCTGGACCTGTACCCCTGGGAAGAGACTCAGAGGAAAAAGGAGATTGCATGGGTGGACACCAGCTCTGGAGAGTAAGCAGGTCGAGCCACAGATTGGATGTCCCATTCCTGGGATCCTATGTGGAAGAGATAATCCTCCCTGGTTGATAAGAGAACCTCTGGGGCAGATAGAAAGAATGGGGGAGCCTGGACCCCACTCATGAGGAACATGCAGGTTCTGGCTTGCCCCCAGACAGCCAAGAGAGATCTTCTCTAGCAGCTGCCAGGTTTCCTGCAACCACCTCAGTGGAATATTACAAGCCATCAAAATCTAAATTCTGTCATTTGCAGCAACATGGATAGACCCAGAGAACATTATGCTTTGTGAAATAAGTCAGACAGAGAAAGATGAATATTGTACGATATCACTCATATGGTAAATCTAAACTATAATACAAATTAAATATATAGAAAAATGGAAACAGACTCACAGATATAGAAAACAAACTTGTGGTTACCAAAGGGGAGAGGAAGGGGAAAGGGACAAACTAGGGGTATGGGATTAAGAGATACAAACTACTATGTAAAAAATAGATAAGCAACAAGGACACATTGTAAAACAAAGGAAATTAAAGCCATTATCTTATAATAACTTAAAATGGAGTACAATCTGCACAAATACTGAATCACTATGTTGTACACCTTAAACTAACATAATACTGTAAACCAATTATGCTTCAGTAAAAGAAGAAGTGAATTGTTTTTCAAAGCTGCCCTCAGTGGTTGAAGGAGGCCCACACTCAGGGTTTGCTCACACTCTCTTGTACAGAGACAGACAAGACCATGGAAGAACTTCCAGGAGACAGATGAGAAAACTGGGAAATTTCTTCTCCAACACAACTTTGCTATATTTTCCACCTGCTGATTTCTCTCTTGCCCTTTTCTCTTCCAATTCTCCCCTCAATTCTGCAGTTTTTTTCTACCACTCTATTGACCCGTTTGTGAAAACACTCTTAAAACTGCTGTTAAAAAACAAAATTCAACTGAGTAAAATTTAAAGATCTTATTGGATTTATTCAGTGATTCATGAATTGAGCATCATCCAATCTAGCAAACAGAAAGGAGCTCCAAGGAGCTATACAAAATGAAAGACCTTTATAGGCAGAAAGGAGCAAGAACAAGGAAGCTGTAGAAGGCAAAAATGTGGGTTGGTTATTGTAAGGTTACTTTTCTTTAGGGGATGGCAGTATTATATCAGGCATATCACCTAACTAGTGCTGATCAGGAGATTCCAGATTCACTAGTTTAAGGTTCAATTTCTGGGAGAGCCAAAACTGTAATTAAGTCTAGGTTTGGTGATGTGGGGTTGGTAAAAATGACTTCATTTTGGACCTGTTGTCTTGTTTTTAACACTGTGGAGGGCAACAAAGCTAATTCATTGTATTCTGCCTCTTGCCCTTGGCCAAGTTTGATCACTAAAGGTATCATGATGTGAGCTACATTGGGCACGAGCACTCTGAACTCATATCCAACCTCCATCCACTCAAAACTCACATAGTTTGTTTAGGACAAGTGTGGTGAGGGTAGAGGTGGGAATCTATCTAGCCTGAATATAAAAGTTAAATCTAACCAGAGGAGAGACTGGCTTATCCTAAAACAGTCAACATGCACTATGTAAAGTACATATAAAATGTTCAAAGAAAGAAATGTAGAAGAGAAGCATACTATAGACCTTATAAATATTCATCTCCCCAAAAAAGCTTTCCTTAATATACAGATAAGGACTATTTCAAGAAATACCATTCTTAAAGCCAGTACCACAGTCCTGAATTATAGTTAGAATTTTCTCTTTGCCTCTCCAGAAGCAACTTCATCAGCTGATAGCAAAAAGCATAGCATAACTGGGTGTATACATCAAAGAAATGGCTTTTGACTTCATGAAGCACTCTGCTCCTTACTTGGAAATGTGAGACCACACCAATCAGTCAGATTTCACAGATGAGCTATAAGTGATCCAATAAATGGAAATAATACTATAAGATAGAAATATTTAATTTGTTCTGGCCTGGGCAGAGAGTAATTATTATTATGATATAGTTTATCAAAATACTCCAAAGGGAGCAAACTGAAAGGAAACCCATTTCCTTATGCTTAATTTATGTTAAAATGTTATGTTAAATGAGCCTAAATAATTGAGGCTACTTAAAATTGCAAAGACTTCTAAGAGTACAGAACACTAGGAAACTTTGACTAGAAAAACATAAACCTGGGTGAAAATGCTAGTGAGTCAAAGAGTTAATGACAATTGACAGTTGTTGAGAGCTTACTCTGTTTCAAGCACCTTTTGAAGCACTATATATACATACATATATATATATATATACACATATATATATATATATACACACACACACACAGATATATATGAAACATCTCTGCGTCATCAAAACAATCTTATGTGGTAGACACTCTTGTACCTTTATTTTGTAGATGGGAAAATTAAAGCACAGAGAAAGAATAAGTAACTTGTTCAAGGTCATGCAGTAAGTGACAAAGTCAAACACTGACAGCCTGGCTCCAGAGGTCAAATAGTTAACTGCTGAACTGTAGTTGGAAACAAGAGAACTTAGTAGAAACAAGACCAGTTAGGAGACTAGAGTCAAAGTGGAAGGCAATGAGTGCTTGAAATGATGATAGATGAAGTACAAATTTAAAAGATTTCAAGAAGATGTTGCAGAAGAATAATCAGTACAAGCTGATAATTGATTATATATGAAGGCTGAGAAAGAGTTGTTTAAGTTGACTGAGGTTTCACACTGTACAGCACAGGGAAATATACACAAAATGTTATGATAACTCACAGAGAAAAAAATGTGACAATGAGTGTGTATATGTCCATGAATAACTGAAAAATTGTGCTGAACACTGGAATTTGACACAACATTGTAAAATGATTATAAATCAATAAAAAATGTTAAAAAAAAAGAAAACAAAGAAATATTAGTGGAGATAAGTGATGATACACAACTCTTTCAAGACATTCGGGAAGAAAATGTAAATAATAAAGGACAGTTTTAGGAAGAAAACTGGGTCAAATAAGGACTTCTTTAAACCACTGACTCTTTAAGCACAGGTGTAAACAGAGATAAAGGAACCAGTGGAGAGATGTATTCAAAATAAAAGATGGAAGAAATAATTTATTCCTTTTCCTAAGAAGAAATGAAGATAGGACTAAGATCACAAGAATATAAAGGCAGAAGATGATAACATTAATATCAATGTTTTCCAAATGCCAGTTCATGAAGTGATTCTACAAAGCCTCAGAATCATCCCAAGAATTTATTAAAAAGATTGATTCCTGGACTTTGTCCTCATAGGTTCTAATTCAGTGGGCCTTCACTGTGGCCTAAAAACTTGTATATTTAAATAGCTGCTGAAGCAACACTTGAATTGCTATAGAGCAATGGTCCTCACTTCTATCAGAACAATGCCTACTTGCCTTAACAAATATTTTGTAATATTCTCTTTTTGAAAACTATAAATAACAGAACTCATCTACAGACAAAATTTCAAAATATCAATGTAATTGTTTAACTAAAACATAAAAGAGAAATACCAGGAAAGGCTTTATAATATAATAATATATAAATATAATACATTACATGTTTAAACATGTAAATGTTTGGGCATGAACATACTGAAAGACATAATGGAGTAGTCAGCTGCTTATACCTACTTAAAATGAAGAAGTTTGGATTTAAGATAAGACAATATTGAACTGAATATTTTACTACTTTTTCTTTATATTTGACATTTCACAAATAAGTGTTATAGAAATATGTCCATAGAATTACCATGAATATGACATAATTGCCATGCATGTGTCAACTACAAATGGAGGTTAATACAGGTGTATTGTATTGACAACTCAAATACCAAAAGTGAGCATTGGCACTGATGACATATTTTTGGAAATAGTAAACAACTACAGGTGAATTTCTAAACAAAACAAAGTATGATCTTCCCTTGAGTTACACAGTAGTTGCATTTCTGGAAAAGTCTGTGTATATTAAAACTATACAAAAATAATTTTAATTTATATTAAAAAAAGGATTTATATTCTAAGCCCAGATAACTGTAGGTTTTTATCTACATGAATGTTTGAGGAAGGCATTGAAAGCCATATAGGGAATCACAAAAGACCCCAAATAGCCAAAAAAATTTTGAGGAAAAAAAAAAAGCTGGAGATATCACACTCCCTGACTTCAGACTATATTACAAGACTACAGTAATCAAAACAGTATGGTACTGCCACAAAAACAGAAATGGCAATCAAGGGAACAGGATAGAAAGCCCAGAAATAAACTGGTGCACTAATTCAAAAAGATATATGCACTCTAATAGCAGCATTATTTATAATAGCCAACATGTGGGTGCAACCTAAGTGCCCATCAATAGATGAATTGATAAGGAAGATTATACACAATGGATTATTACTCAGCCACCAAAAATATTGAAATTTTGCCATTTGCAAAACATGGATGACCTAGAGGGTATTATGTTTAGTGAAATAAGTCAGACAGAGAAAGACAAATACTGTATGTTATTACTTATATGTGGAATTTAAAAAATAAAACAAATGACTGAATATAACAAAACAGAAACATACTCACAGGTATAGAGAACAAACTAGTGGTTACCAGTGGGGAGAGGGAAAGGAAGAGGGACAAGATAGGGGTAGGAGAGTAAGAGATACAAACTATTATGTATAAAGTAAATAAGACACAAGGATATATTGTAAAGCACAAGGAATATAGCCAAAAAATACTGAATCACTATGTTGTATACCTGAAACTAGCATAAAATTGTAAATCGACTATACTTCAATTTTACAAAGGTCAGTTTTTTTAAGAGAATGTCATATGGGATACAGGGAAAATATTCACCCTAAAGGCTCATCCCATGTATTGCAGGGTATCTAGTATTCTTGGCCCCAATCCATTAATTGTCAGTATCATCCCCATGCATTGTGACAACCAAAAGAAAGTGTCACCCCATTCATTTCTAAAATGTCCCCTAGGAATGGTACTTCCCTCCCTGGATAACCACTGCTCCAAAAGAAGAAAACAGAGGCTACAAGATTAAGTTCCTTCAGGTATCTAAGAGATCATAGAATTATGGGAAATGTATGGATGTTAAGTGATAGGGTTTGTGGAGCCTGTGATGAACTAGAGAATATAGACTTCACCTTAAGGTTTTACATTAGAAATATTTTAACCTTAAGGTACTTACATTAAAATTTTTTCCACATTGTATCAGCAAATATACTTATTTTTCAAATGAACAAATGGATGAATTTAACTTGTAATACAAGGATAGCCTTTATGTGGTCTTGTGTCATATTTGCACTTTACAAAAAGCAATCCTTAAACACAAGAATTTTATCCTTGAAGAGAAGTTTCCAAGTATCAGCCAGAAATGAGCTTTTCAAAATGAAAGTTTGATATTTAGGAAATTGTGACCACTGATGCTATAATAAAAGTGATTAAAATAGACTAGAACAGAACATATCTGATTACATAAGGGTATTATTTTGTCAAGTGTTTATTTCAGGTGTGCATGTGTGTGCGTGCACGTGTATGTATGTTGGAAATGATGTAAATTGTATTTTACTGTGAGTTGTAGTAAAAAGGACTTTTGAAAACACCCAGGGTAGACTATTAGGATTTAGATTGTAAGAGGATCTTTCCCAATAACACTGTAGCCACCAGTGGTCTTTTTTTTTGAGTATTTGTTAGAAGCAGACTTCACAGTCAAAGAGAACAGGTTTTGAGTTCCAGCTTTACCCCTCAGATATGTGACTATAGGCAAGTGGCTTAAGCTGTCTTAGCCCCAGTTTCCTTATCCATAAATTGAAGATGGGATTGTATTATAAGATTTTGAAGATAATTACTTAAGATAATGCATGTAAATGCTTAGGATACTGTCTGATACATAGTAAGAAATAAGGCTGCTACTATTATTTTAATAATCACTAGCATGTAAGGTTTGCCTGTTAGAACAATAAAATATGAGATATAACTGTCATATGTTCAAATATGTATCAAATGTTTTCTTCCTTTTCTAGAGAAATTCTTTGAAATGTATGATGCCATCATATTTGTATTCATCATCTATTGCTGTGTAACAAATTATTCTAAAATTTAGTGGCTTAAAACAATAAACATTTATTATTTCACATAGTTTCTGAGAGTCAGGAATCTGGGATCAGCATAGTTGGGTGGTTCTCGCTCAGGGTTTTCCGTAAGGTGGCAGTTAAGCTATGACTAGGAATACAAGCTCTAAAGGGGCTAAAGTATGCACTTAACAATCACATTTATGTAACTGTTGGCAGAAGGCCTCAGTGCCTTGCCATGTGGGTTTCTCCATAGGCCTGCTCGTGACATGACTTTCCCTAGAGCACATAATCTGAGATAGAGACAGACAGACAGAGAGAACACCAAAGATAGAAGCCATAGTTTTGTAAATCTTAATCCCTGAAGTGACATAACATCACTTCTGCCATAAGCTATTGGTCACAAAGTCTAACCCTGGTACAATATGAGAGGAGACACAAGTGTGCAAAAACCAGGAGGCAGTGATCATCATTGAGGGCTATTTTCAAGGCTGGCTATCACAATATTTACTAACTGTTCACCCTCTTCAGGTCTATTTTAATGCAAATATATTTTGTAAGCATAAGTAATTATTGCTCATGGTCTGAGTTAGCATTAATACAAATTTGAGGAGTCATCAATTTTGTTAATAATGCATCACAGTAGTTTACTTAATCAATTATATTAGCTATCAGGAAAATTTTACATAATCTTAGAGTTTGATCTTTCTTTCAAAAAATTGAACTTCAGTAAAGGTATTTTACGTATACCTGTATGTTCTCCCCTACATAATATTCGACTCTTTCTGTGGAAAAATTATTTCATCTAGCTGAACTTTATTTATTCTAAAAGTAAACATTTGAAGGCAGTCTTCCTTTTCTGAGCATACAATCAGACAGTAGTATAGGGTTAAGACTTCAAAGTACAGGGAAATATATACAGGATCTTGTGGTGGCTCACAGTGAAAGAGAATGTGACAATGAATGTACGTATGTTCATGTATAACTGAAAAAGTGTGCTCTACAGTGGAATTTGACACAACATTGTAAAATGACTGTAACTCAATAAAAAATGTAAAAGAAAGACTTCAAAGTAAAAACAGTGATGATTTTTTATTAGTATAAACCTTTTCATAGATGACAAAAGTAGAATGTGAAATGTCAATATTCTTAATGCCAGGTATTTGATGAACTACAATACATTAAAATAATTGCAAAGTATGATTTTAATCATAATACAAAAATGAAGTTCCTTATTCAGACAATGATAATTAGACTATAAGTAAAATCAAGCTAGAAGATCAATACTCTTTCTTTATAAAACAAAAAAACTCACTTATTTCCAAGGTGTCATCTAATTTAAGAAAATTCTGGTACTATTTTTTAAGTTTGACTTTTATTTTAATGTAAAGTTTATCTTGTCTTCAGTATTTACCATTGTATATTTCAAATTTACTCCTGAGTTTATTCACATATTTAAAGCAATATATCAGTTGTGGCCTTTGGCAAAATAATATAATTGACTCTCCCCTCCTCCATCTGACTTCTCTTCTTCTCTTTCCCATGCTTGTTCCTTTACTCTGTGCTCTCTACTTTCCACACTTGTTCTGTTAAAATATTTTCTGATACTCATTCACAACGAGGGATAAATGACTGAAAAGAATTTAAAAGTGCTTAACACACATATACCTCTAGGGGATAGCATATTCATTAATACAACACATGTACATCATCTATCACAATTCTTTACATAAAGTAGGTGATTAATAATCACAAGTTTTCCTTTTTTTGCAGCTTTACCTTACCACTTTTGTAAGTCAAATCTGCCTATTAATATTAATTCATACTTTTCAATAATGCTTACTCTTGCCAGCCTTCCTGATTTGCACATTTATATATGCATTACCTTATTTATCACAACAACTATACAAACTGGGTCTTACTATAATTATTCTCATTTTGTAGATGAGGAAATGGTAACTCAGAGCTTGCCACAGACAGTAACCGGTGACATAAGAATCAAGATGAGATCTTTTTGATTCCTCTATCCATTTTCTAATCCTCTACCTTTTATCTTGCTATTCACAATAAACATGCCCTGCAATTTTTGAGAGCGTTGCTTATTTTTTGTGTTTTATTCCCTCCCCACCTCCTACCAGTGTACATATTCAATACACCACCACACAACAGCCAGTATAACTGCAGTGTAACAAAACAGTGTATATTGTACACAAATTTTTTCAACTCTTTTCTTTTCCATTGCAAATCACCCAATAGATTGAGTTCACAAATGGCATACATCCCCACTGACATTGATTCAGGATCTGTTATTTAACCCTTTTCTTTCTTACATAAGAAAGCATTCAGAAATACAAGTATTACAGAGTCTGCTAGTTGTCCAACAAAACTAGTTATCCTGTTTTTCCAGAGGAATAGCAAGAAGAACAGCTAGAAATTACATTTCCAAACATGTCTTGCAGTTACTTGGGGCCATATGGCTAATTCTGGTCAATAGGATGTGAATTAATGTGATGTGTAACTTCTGTGTGACCTCCAATATATCAAGCAACAACAACCTTAAACCTTCACTTTCCCTTAAAGTTGAACATGAAGTACCTGATACTCAGTTTGGACCATGCTGATAAGGACAATTCTTTTGGGTAGAGATGGGCAAACTTTTACTGTAAATGGTCAAACAGTAAATATTTTAGGTTTCATGGGCTACATAGGGTCTTTGTTGCAACTACTCAACTCTACCATTGTAGCACAAAAGCAGCTATAGACAATGCATATACAAATGAGCATGGCTGTGTTCCAATAAAAATATATTTACCAAAAACAGATGGCTGGCAAGCCAGATTTGACCCACTGGCTATAATTTGCTGACCCCTGCTCTAGAAGATGGTAGAATAACAAGATGAAAGGAATCTCAGAGTCCTTGAATGTCCACCAGTCATCTGGACCACTGGTATCTGGATTTGTTATATGAGAAATTTCTTTCTTCTGTAAGCCACTGAATTGGGGCAGTCCCTTTATTACAGCATCTTTAACTTTACCCAACTAATATGGTGATTGATATAGAGATATAAATTACATAAAGTTTAAATCTGTAATGAAAAAATTTAAGTAAAACTATCCAATGTATTAGTATTTAGTTAGTAAGTAAATAAACGAATGAATAAATAAATAAATACTTGCACATACTCTCCAAATAGATTTTGCCACAAATTAAGGAATCAAAATGCTAGAGGGGAAATCAGCTGCTAGATGTGATCAGCTTTACCACAGTTTCCAGAAACCCAAATTATCAGAAAATTGGGGATGATCTTTATTTACATTTGTTAAAGGAATTAAAGCCTTTAGATCTACCACTGTATTTCGGTTATCAAACAATGTGAGGGTAGGAGAAGTTTTAGGGAGACAACAGGGCTCTCCGCCCTCAATACCTAACTCATAAGACAAAATCAGTGGCCTACTTGGCCTGCATGTGTGGCTGTCCCTATTGATAAAAGCATACTAAAAGGCCATGGCAACATAATTCTAATACACCATGCGTATCAGTTACACCTGGAAGGGGCGCTTGAGTCTATCTAAATTACATATCTTATAGTGTACCCTCCCCCTACGTTTGTTATTTATTCAACCAGTAAGTTGACAGATTCCTATATAGCCTCTGAATTCCTTATCAGAATTGATAAATACATGAGTGAAACAGCCTTTCCCTCTTCATCGGGGAAGCTACTTTGCAGAACAAGTCTGCCCGCATGGTGGCAGCTATGCCTCCCACCTTGATGGCATCTAGTTCATCACTTATAGTCGTTACTAAATCTAGTTAAACATCCAAACCACTGAGGAAGCAGATTTAAAATGCAAATCCTCAAGTATTATGCTCCATTTCTATCATAATAAACTTAGAATGGAGCCTGGAGAGTTTATTTTTAAGAATCAGATGATCATAATATATCCAATGAGCCACTTATCCCCATATACACTTTGGAGCACTGATATAAAATATTACAATAAATACACAGTTTGACTCAAGCCTGATCCTTGCATATATGATTTGTCATAATTTTCCAAACACACTAATCCATTGATAAAAGGCCTTGGAAGACAATTGTTAAATCAAATAAAGTAGAAAAAATGCTCAAAATTTTTCTTCTCCAAGCTGCTTTTTTTTTCTTATTTACCCAACACTGTTAGATGAACAATTAACTTCCCATTTCCTCAGGGTTATAAATGTTGACTGTTTTCTCCCTGCCCTTTCCATACAAAAGATTTCCTCAAGTTTTACTGCTTTGGTACTTTCAATTCCTAGAAAAAAGGGACTATGTTTCTTTTATCCCTTTATCCTCTGTGCCAAGTAAAATATTTATACTCTCAGACAATAGGAATAATTATGATATTTATACATTATATATCTGATAAGGGTTAATATACAGAATATACAAAGAACTATTACAACTCAACAATAAAAAGATATAGAACACAAATTAAAAATGGGCAAAGGAACTAATAGGCATTTCTTCAAAAAAGATATACAAATGGCCAATAAGCACATGAAAAGATACTAAACATCATTAGTCACTAGGAAAATGCAAATCAAGACCATAATAAGATACTAGTTCCTACCTCCTAGGACAGCTATAATAAAAAGACAGATGATAGTAAGTGTGACAAAGATGTGGAGAAATTAGAACCCTCAGATACAATGCTGATGGGAAGATAAAATAATGTAGCTGTTTGGGGAAATAGTGTGGCAGTTCCTGAAAAGGTTAAGTATAGTTACCCACACGATCCAGCAATTCCATTCCTAGGTATATACCCAAGAGTAACAAAAACACATCCACAGAAAAACTTGTACATAAATATCTATAGTAGCATTATTCCTAACAGCCAAAAACTGAAGATAGCCCAAATATCTTTCAGTGTGTGAACGCTTAAACAAACTGTGGTACATCCATACCATGGAATAATACTGAGCAGTAAAAAAGAGTGACACATGCAGCAAGTTGGATGAACTGCAGAGGCATTATGCTGAGTGAGAAGAGATAGTGTCAAAAGGCTACAGACTGGATGATTTAACACATTTGACATTGTTGAAGAGGCAAAAAACCTATAGTGATGGAAAAAAGATTAGTGGTCATCAGAGGATATGGATATGATGAGTATATGACTGTAAAGAGAAAGTATAAGGGAGTTTTTTGAGAGGATGGAACAATTCTGCAACCTGATTATGATGGTGGTTGTAAAAACCTATGCAGTTGTAAAAATCCATAAAACTATACACTAAAAGGAAAAAAGTCAATTTTGTTTCATGATAATTTTGAAAATAAAACAATATATTTAAAAAATAACTAAATGCTCAATAATAAGGAATTAGTTATACAAACAAGGTTCATTATTAAAAAATATAAAATTTTGCAGCCATTAAAATTGTATCTTAGATGTATATTGAAAGGTATTAAAAGTTATTCATAATATTTTAACTTTTTAAGTCAATTATCAAATAAGATTTTTATATTTTTCCATTTTTTGTGAAAAAATGAGGTCAATGTATAATACATAAACAAAAGGGTTAGAGGGCAATAAATGAAGACCTACATCTGTTTTTTTCTAGGCAGTCTGGATGTTTCAAACTTTTTTCTATTTATTTTTGAATTTTCAGATTTTTAAGTGCTGTATTACTTTTGTAATTTAAAATGTAATTTTAATATTATAAACTGTTAATCAAGCACTCTAAAACTTCTCTATCAAATGCTACTTCCCACTCTGGTCCCCAATCTAAACTACTTCTATTGAAAATTCACCTCATCTAGCAATCCCAACTCTAGGAATATATCCAAAGGAAATGAAATTACTATCTCAAAGAGATAGCCATACTCTCATGTTTGTTGCAGCATTATTCCCAACAGTTAAGACATTGAAACAACCTAGGTGTCTGTGAATAGATGAATGGATAAAGAAAATGTGGTGTATATACATAATGAAATAGTATTCATCCTTTAAATAAAAGAAAATCCTGCCATTTGTGACAACACAGATGAATCTTAAGGGCATTACGCTAAGTGATATAAGTCAGACAGAGAAAGACAAACACTGTATGATCTCACTTATACGTGGAATCTGAAAAAGCCCAACTCATAGAAACAGAGAGTAAATTAGTAGTTGCCAAGGACTAGGGGTGGGGGAAATGGGGGACATGTTGGTCAAAGAGTACAAACTTCCAGTTATAAGATGAAATAAGTTCTGGGGATCTAATGTATGGCATGGTGACTACAGATAATAATACATATTGTATAACTGAAAGTTGCTATGAGAGTAGATCTTAAATGCTCTCACCACACACACACACACTCACACTCACACAGGGTAGCTATGTGAAGTGCTGGGTATGTTAACTAGCCTTACTGTGGTAATCATTTCATAATATATATGTATTTCAAATCATTATGCTGCACACCTTAAACTTAATGTTATGTGTCAATTATAACTTAATAAAGCTGGAAAATAATTTCTGCACGTCAATATGGAAAATAAAACAATTCGATTTCTATTTGAAAAATCCAATTGGGTTATATTTGTTGCTCTACCAAATAACTTTGCTTCTATTTTCCAACACACAATTTGGATTCCCCTCTACTCAAAACGTTTTTTGCCTCATTTACTATAATCTATGTACTAGCCTAGTTGTTAACTCTCTTACTTTGTCAAATTGAAAAGCAAAACATTTCTGCTTAATTTTTTTTCTAAGTTCTGTTTTCAGGCATGTAGGCATTTTACACTTGAAAATAAGTAGTATTTTAGTTATCTGTTAGGGGTTATTAATAAAATAAGTAACTGAGGTGAAAACTCACATCTCTGGATGCAGATGAAACCACTCAAAGTTGCAGCTAGGAAAGTAGGAGGAGGTTGAAGTACCTCTATCCTTTTTCCAATGACAGAGGCAAGCATTAATTGGTGAAAACAAACATACAAATATTTCCTGAAATAGAGAATCAGAGTTTTTCTCTAAAGGGTAAATGGAAGGGTAGCTTTTAGAGTAGAAAAATAGAGATAAATGCTTTTGAGGAGCATGAAATTGCTATAAAGTAGCAAAATGATTGTTATGAAAGTTCTTAAACAGGATCTTCAATAAGATAATGCTGAAATACAGATGTCCATAAAGATGGCACTTGTGGAACATGCCACTGGGAATCCTGATGCTGCACTGTTTCAGAGTGAACTACTAAAAGTATAGTTCTAATCATGGTATATTCTGCATGTTTATGCATCCATTTCATTTATAATTATTGAATATCTCTATATGCCAAGAACCTTCCAGATATTCAGGATATAACCATGGACAAAATAAACAAAAATATCTGTCCTTGTATTACTTGCATTCTAATAAGCAAGATTAGGGTTAGAATAATCTATTAGGCTTTAATGAGGCTATAACAAGATATAATATATTGAAAGTTATATGTGGGAGGGGGATCAAGATGGCAGAGTAGGAAGACCTTAAACTCACGTCCTCCCACAGACACACCAAAACTACAACTAAATACTGAACGACTCTCTCTGAAAATAACCTGAAAACTAGAAGAACATCTTTTCTACAGTTAAGGACATAAAGAAACAAAGCACACTGAGATGGTAGGAGAGGCAAAAATATAATCTAGTCAGGATCCACACCCCAGGCACAGGGACCCACAATTAGGAGGAGACATCATAAACACAGAGGTCATCCCTAATGAGCCAGAGGCTCAAGCCCCAGATCAGGAACCCCAGGCCTGGGGACCAGCACTGGAGAGATGAGTCTCCATAACTAACTTTGAAAATCAGGACTTTTGTCCAGGAGAGCCAGTGGGCTGTAAGAAACAAAGACTCAGCTTTTAAAAGGATTCACACACAAATTCACTCAATTTGAATCCTAGCAGAGGCAGCAGTATGAAAAGCACCTTGTGTTCTAGCCAGCCTGCCAAGGTTGCCCCAACGCACATCCAGCCTGTATCTGCTCCAGCAAGATGCTCCACCAAGGTTATGGCCCCATAGCACCTTGGGCAAGTGCCAGCTCACACTTACTCCAGCTTCAACAGTCCCGCCAAGGTGGCCCTGGTGCACTTTGTGAAACCCTGGCCCACATCCACTCCAACTCCAGCTACCTCACAGAAGTGGCCCCAGCCTGGCTTGGCATGCCCTAGGACATACCTGGCCCACTCCCAATCCAGCAAACAAAATGAGGAGACAGAGGAATTTGTTCCAAATAAAAGAAAAAGATAAAAACCTAGGGGAAAAAACCTAATGAAACAAAGATAAGTAATTTACTTAATAAAGAAGTCAAAGCAATGGTCATAAAGATGTTCAACAAATTCAGGAGAAGAATGGAGGAACACAGTGA
The DNA here is from genome assembly GCF_009834535.1 of Camelus ferus. Taxonomy (NCBI): domain Eukaryota; kingdom Metazoa; phylum Chordata; class Mammalia; order Artiodactyla; family Camelidae; genus Camelus; species Camelus ferus. The sequence goes on along the minus strand of NC_045732.1, from coordinate 73,041,919 downwards.
GAACTTCCAAAAAGAGAAAAAAACCAATCATCAGTGCAGAAGAATACAATAACTGAAATAGGAAATACACTACAGGGAATCAACAGCATATTATGTGATACAGAAAAATGCATAAGTGGCCTGAAACATAGAATAGTAGAAATCACTCAATTGGAACAACATACTCAGTGAAATAACTATCAAAATACCCAAGGCATTTTTCACAGAACTAGATCAAATAATCCTAAAAATTGTATGGAATCACAAATGACCCCAAATAGCCAAAGTAATCTTGCGGAAGAAGAACAAAGCTGGAAGTATCACACCCCTTGACTTCAGACTACACTACAAAGCTACAGTGATCAAAAAAGTAATGGTACTGCCACAAAAACAGACACAGCAATCAAAGGAACAGAATAGAGAGCCCAGAGATAAACCCATGCTTACATGGTCAGTTAATCTATGACAAAGGTGGTAAGAATATACAATAAGGAAAAGACAATCTTTTCAGTAAATGCTGCTGGGAAAACTAGACAGCTACATGTGAAAAAGTAAAAGTAGGCAATTTTCTAGCATCATATACAAAAATAAATTCAAAATGGATTAGAGTGAAATGCAAGACCTGAAACCATAAAACTCCTAGAAGAAAACATAGGTAGTATGCTCTCAGACATCAATCTTAGCAATATTTTTTGGCTTTCTCTCCTCAGGCAAGAGGAACAAAAGCAAAAATAAATAAATGGGACTATATCAAACTAAATAGCTTTTGCACAGCAAAGGAAACACATGGAGAACAATACATATACCACAAACCATTTCTGATAATTTAAAAACCCTTGTTTTTAAAGAAAATATCTTAACATATACATTTAAATTTGCACAGAAAAAAATCTGAAAGAAAATACATCTTGTTACAGTAGTTACCCTTTGAACAAGGAATAGTCTCAGTCAGTTGGATGAGAAGGGTTTTAACTTTTTATTCTCTATGCTTATGAATTGTTTGAATTTTGTTTCAAGGAACACATTATCTTGTGTTAAAATTAATAAAAACTAACAATCTGTCATAACAGTAGTAAAAGCTACTTTTTATTTTTTCCAGATAGATTCCTTTATCTTGACATTTCATTGCTTTTAAGAGAAGTTAACTTTAAATATATTATATTTTTGAACATTTATTTAATGTTTTCAGAGACTTACCATTTTGGATCAAAAGATCTACCTTTTATGTATAATGAATCTGAAAAGTCTATGCTTGAGACTTCAAATATAGAACCATTATTTCCAGTTTTAGGGAAATCACTAACTATAGCACGCTAATAGCATTTGGTGGCAGCAAAGCAAATCACAAGGCAGTTTTTGAAAAGTGGTATAATCTTATCTGCAGCTGAAACTAAGGAGATTGACCTCTAATATAGGAAGTGCCTGTGGGGTTAGTGCAATAAAGAGAATTTGTCTAAATGGGCACAGTAAGTGAACCAAGTACAGACAGTATAGGGACATCAGTTTGAAAGGGGACAGGACGTTTTAGGTTATAGACAGTGATCAAGGCTAAAACTAAACCAAAGATAAAAATAGTCAGGCCAGGGCCACTGCTGGCCCATATAGTGCCTTTGTGCAAATTATTAAAAGTTTCCTATTCCTCCAGGCACCAGAGCCCCATGTCAGACTCCATTTCCCCCCTCATCCTGGTGCTTTAATGCAGTTAACAATCTGTACCAATAAATAGGCACTAAATGTGAGTCAGTCTCAGAAAAGCAAAGAAAAGCTGGGATATGAGAGCTAGTATGTGAAATTTAGATCAAATTAGGCTCTAATAGGGTTACCTATTTCTGACGTGACATTGTGCTGATCCAGCCTGAAGCAAGGTGGGGGTCAGACATGAGTAGTTCTTCTTTACAAGGCCAAGTACAACTGATACCCTACATTAGTCAGGGTTGACACATAAAGTCACATCACAGACCCTATCAGAATTTATAAGATAATAACCATAAGGCAATAGTTTTGTTATATTTGCAAAGAAATGGTTATTAAAGTAGACCAAATGAACTTACATTGAAACAATACAGAGATATTTGAAATTTTATAAAAATAAAAATAGAACATATCCTGACAAAACATTCAATTTGATCAGGTTTGATCCCATTTTATTTTATAATATTAGTGACACTGCCATATACTTAAAATTTTTCTATTGCATTAACATTAATGCTGTATGTCTGCTGGTCAATGATAAAAAGATGATGAATTTTATAAAGTTTATCCATTAAGCAGACATCTGAATGGCACATTTTTCAAGGCATCCAAGTGTCACATTGATTTTCTCAAATTTGCACAGAGACCATGCTATTCTGAACGATTTTTCATCAAACCGTATTGATAAATCAATCATTTAATCAAGCACCTTCTATGTGCCCAGAGGCATGCTAGATGTTGTAGGGAATCACAGGAAACAGAGGAAGAAAATCCTTTTACTGAGGTGCTTGAAATAACCAGCTGAGGAGACAAGGCCTACACTCATAAACCATATAAAGAACGTGAAAGTATGTACTTAAGTGCTTAAGTCTGTGATATCAAAACTAAACAATAAGGTTCTGTTTGTGACACATACAATAAATGCAAAAAAAGAAAGGGGGGGTGGTAAAGAAGGGAGAATTCATCAGGAAAGTTTTCACCATAGAGGAGACAGGATTTGAATTGAGCCTTAAAGAATAGGTTGGATAAGCTTAATTTTTCTGTCCTATAACCAATTTTGAAAGCATAAAAATGACATGAAAAAAAGTGTGTTTTTCCCATATAAACTAACTATCTATTCAGGACTTCTAGAGGGCACCAAATGCGTTTCCGGCCCTCAGACGTCTGGGGAAAGAGGGGAGGGGCAAGGTCTCAGGTACTGGCACAGAAGGCTTGCTTATCCTTTGTGTAGGGAGACAGTCCTAGCTTCCACTTTTCTTGGTCTTTCAGACTTTAGATCAGTTCTGTTTCATTGTAGCTGTACTTAAGTAATTAGAGCATTCAAAATCTCCAATTCCTTGTGACCAAGTCCTTTCTGCCATTTCTAAGGTTATATAACTCCTTTGATGAAAGCTTTTAGAATGATCTGAAAAATTCAATACACATTATCTTCTATCTGTAATAAAAGCTCTTATTCATTGTTTCCTTAAAGAGAAAAATAAGACACAATTTGAAAGGGCTGATCAGGGTATTCCATTCTTCAATTATTTTAACAATAATTAACCATCTCGAGTTTTGTAACTTATGACTTTGCAGGAGGATGGACGTTCCCTATTTACTACAGGACGTTTATGCTTGATTATTGAGCATTTGTATAACTAAAGAGACATGCATGTACTGAAGACACAAATTATTTATTAAAATGACTACAAAGGATAATGACATATTTCTGACTTTTTAATGGTGCCCCACTTCTTCAATCATGGGTTTCCATTTTCAGTTTTCCTTAATTCTAACTGTAAATGCCATGAAAATATATAAAATAGTATCTTTCTAGGGCTAAACATATACTCATAGAATCAGAAAATATCATTGCTGGAGGACATATTGGATAGCATACCTCATTTGCTAGAAGAAATAGCCAAAGAGGAGATAACCAGCTATTGACAGTCAGAAAGGAATTCATGTCTCTTGATATGAGTTAATCTAGAGGTTTTTTATTTTTATTTGTTTCTTTCTAAAGAGGAAGGCTGAACTGAAAAGAGTAAAAGTGTTGGCAGCCTATAAAGCACTGCCATAGTTCTGCTATGCATCTTCAGTGGTTACAAGCGCTTCAAAACTCTAAAAACCTTGATGCCAACTTAAGGCTGATCTTCAGTCAGTGCCAAGACACCATGAAACAGTTCTTGGGATAGGTTAATAGCAGAGCCCAGTGGGAGACTCCATAAGAGATACCTATATACTCACCAGTTTCTGTAGGTCATTTTAACAAATGCTATGTTTCCTCCCCATTGTAGCCCCTAACCCAAGCCTGCATTCACACACTGCTGACCCACATAGTTATTGACTAATAATTATATATACCATATAAATACTGGGAAGGAAATCTCAGCAAGGAAAATTCTAGTAACTAAAAGAAGATCAGCATGGGTTACTGGCCCAATAAAGCATTAAAGTGTTAACCAAAAAGCCATATTGAGAAAGATCCAGTAACAGAAGATCAAAACTCATGCTCTTTCTCAAGATCCAGTACTCAACACAGTATTCTATATGGTACGTAATGGGTGGCCAATAAATATCTTTAGAATGAATAAGGACTCTAGTGAGCCATGTTTACATGGATGTTGGACTGGAATACACACTGGACTTGGGAGTTACATTCAATGATTCAAGTGGGAAAGAGTTTGTGGGGAGTAAGGCATAAAGGTAAAAGGGGAAGAGAAGCACATAGATAAACAGACTAGTTATATTAAATAAAGAGAACTGAGGACTTCTCTTGTATTTAGAATCAACTAATAAACTAGATTTATGATGCCATGAATGCATTACAACAATTACTAGTAATTGATTGAAATAGGCCATGGTACACAATCACAGGTTATAGTAGTCTGAGCTTCAAAGTAAAGCATGATCCTTAAGGATTATATTTTAAAATGATCATAATAGTAACTATATGCTGCATCAGCTGATATTGTGATTTTAGCACATAAAAGGTATAAATTTTGCTCTTCACACTTACTCATGGTGTGTGAGATTTAATAAGCAACTCGACCAGAGTGGTAAAACTTCATTATCTATTTCCTCCTCTGCCTGTCCCAGAGGATCCTTCTGGAATGCTCAGAGATTCATGGGATATGCAGAAAATTTCCCATCATTCATTCATATGCTGAATAACTATCTGGTTCTTGGATACAACTATCCTTAGAGTTAAAACTAACAGTGGCATCAAAATACATGGAGCCTATGGCTTCCCAGTATAACATCTCAACATTACAGAGGAAAATATTAAGTCAAAATTAATTGAAAGTTTTGCAAACTGTGAAATAAAGGACATGGTTCTATTTATTTTGTGACTGTCACAAAATTTTTCATTAATATAGAAAATACAAACAAATCATAAGAGAATTATTATCATGGAAAGACCTACCTTTACTATGTTTACATTATCTTTTCTCTTTCAACCATTTTCTAGCAGGGTCAGGAACTGCCTTAGTTGAAGGAGACTGTATAATTCTTCATAGCAAGACATTAGGGGAAGGTTTTAGAGGGCAGATTAAAGTCCACAATAAAAAGTGTGACAAGCCATGAAATTTGACTTTTCTCCTTGGTTGACAAGGTTTCTTTATCTTACCTCCTAATACATAGGATTCTGCACTAATATTAGAGGCCCAAAGAAGTGGCCAAAGGATTCTAAGTCAAGCCTTTTCCAAATCTCCATGGCCTGACTCTCATTCATTTAATCAATAAAATGTTATTGGATACCTAGTATTTGCTAGTCACTATGATAGATTTTGACAATTACAACAAATATTTGTATAGTACTTTGGAGCTATCAGTAACAAGATCAATAAGAAAGGGGCAGCGGCTACCCAGAGAAAGCTCTTTCCACGGCTCTATCAGGAAGGGCTAGAGCGCCTGCCTGCATAGACACATTTTAAATCTGCTTGCTTATATCCAACTGGCCAAATTAGTCAACTCACCAGTCCAACCCCAACAACACTGGAGGCCAGAAATAAACTCCTCCAGTGGAAGAGGAGTGGCACTAAGCTGAACCATCACCTGAACTTCTGCATGGGGTATTATAGTACAGTATGAGTATGGAGGCTTCTTTTGTTAGGATGGTTGGGGATAAATGCTCCAAGGGGTTGAAAAGAGGAACTATTTGGAGGAAGAGCACTCCAAACAGAACAATAAATTCAAATACTCTGAAACAATGAAGAGTTGTATGTTTTGTTCAAAATGAAAAAGGTCAGCAGAGTGGCTGGACGACAGTGAATGGGGGAAAGGGTAGAGGTGAATCAGAAAAGTAGACAAATCATATAAATCTTACAAGGGCCTTATAAGGGGTTTGGATTTTATTGTAAGTGGTTTGTGGACCCACTGGAGATTTGCTTGCTTTTTAACGAAAAATCCAAACATATATATATATAATAGAGAGAATGATATAATAAACCCCATATAACCATCATCCAAATTTATTAATTATTAAAATTTTGCTATATTTGTTTCATCTGTGCTATTTTTTCCTTTGCTTAAGTATTTAAAGCAAATCCCAGACTTCATGTTATTTCACTGATATATACATAATTCAGTATGCATATCTGAAAAGTATTTTTTAATTGAAGTACAGCTGATTTACAATATTATACTAGTTTCAGGCATACAAGGTAGTGATTCAATATTTTTATAGATTATTCTCCATTTAAAGCTATTATAAAATATTGGTTATATTCTTTGTGCTGTACAATACATCCTTGTAACTTATTTATTCTCTATATAGTAGTTTGTACCTCTTAATCCCCACCCACAACTTGTTCCTCCTCCCTTCCCTCTCCCAACTGGTAACCACTAGTTTATTCTCTATATCTGTGAGTCTGTTTCTGTTTTATTAGTTTATTCATTTGTTTTATTTTTTTTAGATTCCACATACAGAATTTGTCTTTCTCTGTCTGACTTATTTCACTAAGCACAATACCCTCCAAGTCCATCCATAATGTTGCAAATGACATTATTTCATTCTTTTTTGTGGCCAAGTAATATTCCAGTGTACTTATATATACATCTTCTTTAGCCATTCATATGTTAATGGACACTTAGGTTGCTTCCATATCTTGGCAATTGTAAATAGCGCTTCTGTGAACATTGGGGTTTATTTATATTTTTGAATTAGTGTTTTCCTTTTCTTCAGATTACATACTCAGGAGTGAAATTACTGGATCATATGGTATTTCTATTTTTAATTTTTTAAGGGACCTCCATACTATTCTACATAGTGGCTGCACCAATTTACATTCCCACCAACACTTTACGAGGGTTCCCCTTTCTCTAAATCCTTGCCAACAATTGCTATTTGTAGATTTTTTTGACAGCCATTCTGACAGGTATGAGGTGATGGCTCATTGTGGGTTTGGTTTGCATTTTTTTGATGATTAGCGATTGTTGAGCATATTTTCATGTGACTATTGGTCATCTGTATGTTTTCTTTGGAAAAATGTTTATTCAGGTCATCTGCCCATGTTTTAATCATACTGTTTGTTTTTTGATATTGAGTTGTATGAGCTGTTTACATATGTTGGATATGAACCCCTTAACAGATATAGGATTTGCAAATATTTTCTCCTATTTAGTAGGTTGTCTTTTCATTTTATCAATGGTTTCCTTTGCTGTGCAAAAGCTTTTAAGTTTAATTAGATCTCATTTGTCTATTTTTGCTTTTGTTTCCTTTGCCTTAGGTGACAGATCCAAAAAAATATTGAGTGATATAATTTGATTTACTCTTTAGAAAGATGCACTGTGGGCTGGGGAGGGCAGATATAAAGGCAGAAAAACTAGGTAGATAGCTAAAGCAAAGTCCAAGTAAGAGGTAGTGGTGTCCCAGAGTAATATTTTAACATTGGAAATGGTGAGAAGTGATCATAATCAGGATGTGCTTTGGAAGTATTCAAGAAAACTTGTTGAAGAATTGGATGTGCACTGTGAGGGAAAGAAAAAAATAAAGAATGTCTCCTAGGTTTTTTCCTTAAGCAAGAAAATGTCATTTACTAAAATAAGAAATGCAGATTATGGAGTTGAAAGAGAGCAAAGTAGAAATAATTTAACTGTTCTGTTTGATAATATTTAGTTTATTATGTCCATAAGATACCTAAGTGGAGTTACTGAGTAATCAATTATATTTAAAGTTCAGGTCAGGGCCAGAGACATACATTTCAAAAAATATTTTATTGTAGTATCATACACATACAGTAGAGTACTCAGTGAATTTTCAGGCATTCCTGTATAATGAACACCAAGGTCAAGAAACAACATGACTAGCAGTACAGAAGTACCCTGTGTGCCCCGTCCTGGTATGTGTTTTATTCCCAAAGAGCAACCATTATTTTGACATCTAAACAGCATATATTGATTCATATATCTGGTTTTGTGTTTATATTAATGAAATCATAGAGAATATATTTTGTCTGGTTTTCTTTTGCTCAACATTTTATCTGTGAGATGTATCTATATATATGGTATTAATTTTTATTGTTGTAAATCTTTTGCCTATTTTTCCTATTTTGTTACCAATCATTTTATTGATATATGAGAGCTTTATCTTTTTCCATTAATAGACTTTATTTTTTTAGAGCAGTTTCTGATTCACAGCAGAATTGAGCAGAAAATAGAGAGTTCACAGATAGCCCTCCCCACCCACACATATACATTCCCCTACTCTCAACATCCCTCATCGGTGTGGCATATTTGGTACAACTGATGAACCAACATGGACCATTATTATCAACCAAAGTCCGTAGTTTACATTAGGGTTCACTCTTGATGTTGTACATTCTATGGGTTTTGACAAATGTATAATGACATGTAGCCACCACTATAGTATCATACAGAATAATTTCATTGCCCTAAAAATCTCTTGTGCTCCATCTATTCATTCCTCCCTCCCTCCCTCTCCCCTGGAAACCACGATCTTTTTATTGTTTCTGTAGCTGTACCTTTTCCAGAATGTCATTTGGTTGGAATTGTATAGTTTGTAGCCTTTTCAGACTGGCTTCTTTCATATAGTAATATGTCTTTTTAGTTTCTTCCATGTCTTCCATGGCTTGATAGCTCATTTCTTTTTTTTTTCACTGCACATATATTTTTAAATTTGCATATATGTACTGTTCATTGTTTCTGAGAACGTTTAGGAGAGCTCTTTATCTTAATACTAGTCATTTGTTAGTTACATGTTTCACAGATATCATGTCCTACTTTGTGAGTTACCTCTTAATTTTCTTAATGAAATCTTTTGATAAAATTAAGTTATAAATATATATATATATATATACATATATATATATATATATATATATATATATATATATATACACATACATATATAAAACTACTTTCTGTTCCATAGTCAGCTTGTTTTTCCTTGCACCTGTATTAACCACTACAGCTTTATAGTAGGTCTTAGTACCTGGTAGCATAATTCTCTAGCTTTGGGGTTTTTTTTTTTAATTTTTTGTCTTTTATGATTGTCATGGCTATTCCTTGGAGATGTAAATTTGAGTCACTGGCCTTTAAATAATATTTTAAGTTTTGTGACTACTTGCAATGCCCAAGGAGAGAGTGCAGATAGAGAAGAGAAGAAGATTCAGGATATAACTTAAGTATTTCAAGTTAGAAGTCATATCAGAGAGGACTCCAGCAAATCAGGCCTAGAAGACACTGCCAATGAAGTAGGAAGAAACCAGGGAAGTTTAGTGTAATGGAAGCCAAGAAAAGAGAATGCTTCAAAAAGGAGGAAATGATTCATTTTGGAAAATAGATTTGAAGAGTTAAATAAATATAAAATAGAAGAACAGTGCTAGTGCCAAAACATAACATGAAAATATGAAAGAGAACAGAAAGTTTAGAAACAAACCAAACATATGTAATTTGTTTCACAGTGAGCAAATAATGGTGGCATTTCAAATCTGGAGTAGGAAAAAGGAAAAAACATAAATATATAGATCTAGGATATTTAGAATATAGACATTTTATGTGGTACACCAACTAGGTTAAAGTAACCGTTCTTAGTGTGTGGTCTGAGGACCACTAGAGATTATTCAGACCCTTACAGAAGGTCCATGAGATTAAAAACAATTTCCCTAAAAATACCAAGGCATTATGTGTGATTTTTCACTCTTATTCTCTCATCTGTATACATGAATTATATAGAGTGCTTAACACAGTGCCTGGTACCTGGTATTATTTTAAAATTATTATAGTTGTTAATTTGTTATAAAGATTATTGTAAGTGTTGTCATAGAAGGCAAAGACTAGGGTGTGACCTTTAAATTGGGTTGCTAGAGTGGAATAAAAGTGGTTAACTGCAAGACTGAGATCTTGAGTGAATCATCTGTATAGTTGCTTAAATTATGTGATTTAGTCCCAAATCATAAAACATCACTATGAACTACTGACTCCAAATAAGTAGATGAGTATTATTTTAATATAGCCAAAAATTTTGACCTATTACATTGCATAAAACAGGGGAAATTAAATGAGGAAGAAAACATGACTCTCTAAATTATAAACTGTATTTTTCCCCTTGAACCTAGCATAAATCTTTTTCAGCCCTTCCTCAAATTGATTTACTCACAGATGTAAACATTATGGTATCACAATTCTATTAATGTGGGCTTACAATTAAAATCATCTTGAATTTAACTGTTCAGCTGGGCTCATATACATTCATCACAGAAGCAATATCTAGGCACTTAAAAGTCACACGCTTGCACTTAGTAGAAAAGTCAATCTTTTATTTTTCAGAGTAGTAACAGCTTTTCAGAAAAGAAGAATGGATGTAGACAGGAAAGGCAGTACTTAGTGATACAAATTCAATGACTCCTACTACTTCCCTTGACTTAATGAATAGTACATGTTATGTGCAGAGAGAGCTGATGTAGGTGTTCAAATAAAGGAACATCTGTTGTTTCATGCCTGACAGGTAGTCATGACAACAAGAATATGACATCAGTATAAAAGTCCAAAAAATGTACTCCAAACATGCATTTACTCTCTGCTCACATTTACATAAACAATGACAAACCAATCAACTGACAAATAAAAATTCAGTCAGGCCAGTTATGTGTCATCACATAGACCATCACACACAGTCTGAAATGAGCCATTTCATTTTTCTCAATTCACAGCCTTCATTTAAAACTGAATGCTCCACTATCATGGATTATTAGTGTACTAATAGTAGATTTAAATATGTGACTCATGAGACATTATTGAGCTTCTTAAATGAAAGAAAAATAATAATCTCATTTAATATTTGTAGGCTATGGGCCATATTCATATCAAGCATCTGTCTTCCAATTACTGGCTCCACATACCATTACAAAGATTTCAAAAAAGATAAAAAATAAAAAAGGCTTCTCACCTTCTCATTGCTATATCTTTGCTCATAGTATGCCATCTTCATTAAATTCCCCCTCTCATTTTTACAGATTGAATCCTATTCTTCCTTCAAGTTCCAGGTTCAGTGACGTCATCTCAATGATCTCCCCAATAATGAGTATGCATTCCTCTTCCTCTGAAATTCCATGTATGTGTTTCAGTATCTTTTATAACACATACTTCCTAGTTAACATATGATGACATTTTGGAGGGATATCTTATTCTCTCTACTAGGTTTTCAATTTTTTGATGAGTAATACATATTAATCATGTTTTATCCCACAATGTCTAGCTCACTATTTTATACACAGTAGGTCCTTGGTAATTACTTACTGAAGAGACAATGAAGCACATTTCATTCTGCAAAAGTAAAATTCTTCCCTTTTTAAAAAATATTCTCTAGATTACTAATTTACACTTTGACATTATAACAGAGGTATTTCATTTTTTTTTAAAGTAACACAATTTAACTGGAAACCTAGGTCTGTCTCTTTTTCAGTTGTCATCTAGCCTTTTCATTTGCAAGCTCCCAAAAGCCCTGCTTGAATTTTCAAGATGACCATCACAGATGCTTTGCGTGTGATCATAGGGGAGAAAGCATGAAGTCATATTTTATAGACATAGGACCTTGGGTCAAAGTTCAGAATACTTGGTTAGTCACCTCCTGTCTATCTATAATACCACTAAATGAGATAATTTGGCTTACCTATGGTCAAAGTGACAGAAAAGAGGTAAAAAGTTTTATATATTGTCAACTCATTATTTTATCACTGATAATTATCCAACCATCACTTTGTAAAATGTCAGCTATATGAATATTGAAATAAAATAGCAATGAGCTAATATCCTATACTTTCATGAGTCCATATTTTATTTACACTTTTTCCCGTCTGAAATATATTTGCCTTCAAACAATATCCAAATGTTTACCCATGTGTCAAATGCTCTTTTGCCTATGATGTCTACTCACATTCCATCAGCCAAAAATGTTTTCCCCTTTTTAATTCTCATAATACTTTATCTTAGCCTTTCTTTCTGAATTTTTTAACTTGTATTAAAGTTATTTTTATGCATATATTATATTCACCACTAAATGGTTCCTTGAGGGCCAATATGGCATGGCTATATATGATTTATTTTGTATGTCCCAGGTGCCAAGTACAGTATCTCACACATAGAAATAGCTCAATGAGTATTTGCTCATTAAAAGAAAAATTCCTCTGCTTTCAAATAACCCGTTTTAGGCCTAAACACATTTAGTGTATTCTTTATTTAATTCATTCATCCACTCATTCATTCATTCATTCATTCAACTAATATTTATTAAGTACTTATTATGTTCTGGGCAGTGTTTTAGGAACTCTAAATGTGGTAGTAAGCAAAACAAAGTACTCGCTCTCATAGATGTTACATTTTAGTGAGGAGAGAAAAAAATAAACAAATAAATATACAATAAGCCAGGTTATAATAAATGATGTGAAGAAAAATAAACCACGTAAAGAGAGAGAGAGGATTGGTCAAGTACTACTAAAAATACATTGGTCAGGTAATGAACCATGATTTCTCTAGTTAACAGTCCTATAGTGCGTATTTGAAAGCTGCTAAGAGAGTAGGTCTTACAAGTTCTCATCATAAGAAAAAAATTGTAACTATGTATGATGATGGATGTAAACTAGACATTGTGATGATCATTTTGCCATAAATATAAATATCGAATCATGTTGTATATCTGAAACTAACATAACGTTATATGTTAATATTTCAATGCATGTAAAATTTAAATATATACCTTAACGATATTCCTTATAGATATCATATCAATAATAGAGTTCTGAAGTAGAAATAAGCAAGCAGATTTGGATTCATCAGTTCCAATAAAGTAAAACTTAAATTGAAAAAGTTTAAGAACCTTCATCCACTAGCACTCAGAAAAAATCTTAAAATATATTCCTGGAATAAGGCAATCCAAAATCCAATTATTCGATTTGAAATATTCACCTGGAGCTTACCATCTCATTAACAGTAAAAACATTTTTTGATAATAGGTACATTAAAAACTCAATATGATGGCCTACAAACTAATTTCACACTATTTTAATGAGTTAGAGCTAAAGAAAGATGAATGCCAATTTAAAAAGTTTTGCTTCTCTGCTGAGGAATACCTTTCCTCCAATGAGTTCAAAGGACTCCCCCCACATTTAAAAATGTAAGAACTAGAAAACTTAGATTAACGGCCAAGAACAGATATCACGTCTAGTGCTTGAATTTCTGAGGACCATGTTTATACTTCTATGGAGAAATTTTTTATCAGAAAAAAATTGGAGAAGGGAGAAAGATTCTGCTTTTATGATAATCTATAAGTTACTAAATTCTGTTAGGAAATATAAAGTCAATGCAATTCAAACATGAGCCTTAATACTTTGTGTATGTGAATTGCACAGGTCACTTAACACATATTGATGGACATTGGTGACTCATAATGAACAGAGATCTTAATTTCAATCAATACATGTTTCAGATATTTTTGTTTAATCTTTGTTAAATCCTGCTTTCATTCTGATTTAATCCTTTAATCAACAACCTTTAAACTATTATACTTGGTATTCAAACCTTTCTATAATACAATACCACTCTAACTACTCAACTTGAATTATTTCTACCCCTCAGCATCCCTTATTTTCCGTGACTATTTCACTAATACACCAGAATCACACTAGGTCTGTCTTAATTTAGACTGTTTACTTTACACAAATCCTACTCATCTTTCAAATTCTAGTTCAAGATCCGCCTACTCTATGAAACTTTCCTTTATTATTCCAGTCCTCATTGATTTCATTTTTTCAATTCTTATAGCACTTGGTATACAATATATATTTCAGTCTTTATTTGTATATCAGTTTGGATTGGGATAATGATTTCATGTATATTCATGCAATGAACATTAACTGAATATGCCTCTGAAATGCCTGGCACTATGCTAGGCATTCAAGTTAGGAAAGTGCCTAAGAGAACGGCCCCTTCCCTAAAGAAGCTCATAGTTTACCAGCGGAAGAGGCAGACACACCAAATGTGAGAAGTAATATTAAAGGGTTATAAGTAAAATTTTACAATGACATAGAAAATCAATTAACTTTACCTTAGGGAAAAGTGTATTGTGTGAGAGAAAGTTTTATAGGAAATTAAAAATGAGCTGGCCTTTGAAGCATAAGTAAGTTTTCTGGGTTGTTAAGAAAAGAAAAGGCATTGTAGGGTTTCAGCTTCCAGATGAATCTCTCCCATTCCATGTTAAAAATTGTAAAACATATTTATTCAGGGAACGGCAAATAGCCCCATGTGACAGGGCAGCATTTCCCAAAACATGTTCTATGAGAGAGTCTTATGCTTTTAAAGAAATGTTCTTCAAAAATTGTTTCCATGGTTAAATAAATTGGGAAACAACTGATTAATGTTAAATAGACCTCTTCATTACAGTATTGTTTCAGAGCTTTTAACATATTGCATGCATTTCTAACAAAAGAATACAGTATATAGTACTTCTCAAATTTATATGGCAATGGAAACTTTTCCCCCAGAGCTAATAGAATTAAGGTTCTATAGAAAATTATTTGGAAGAAGTTAGACTACAACATAATTTGCATTGTGAAGGGGATGAGGGTGGTGAATGGTGTAGCTACAAAGACTGGGGTCAGATTTTGAAGTACCTTAACTTTCTAAGGATATTAGATTTGTCTTTTCTAAAGGCAATAAAGAACCATCAAATATTTTATAAAAGGGAGTTATATAACCAGACCTATAAAAAGATACTTTAGGTAGCAAAATAAATGATGGATTTAACAGAACAGTATCTGGAACCAAGGATATCCATTGAGACATTACTGCAATGGGAAATAAGATGGAGGCCTGCACTAGATTAATAGTAATGAAAGAAATGTTGGTATTGTCTCAACTAATGGCGATTTATTTGAAAACTAACACTATGTTGAATATTATATTTCTTATACCCCTCTCTCTCAACCACAGGATCTAGCTTAATGCTGAGAATGTCAGAAGTGTCTGGGTTTTTTTTATTATTATTATTCATTCTTCATTAAGTATCTTCTGAGAAGTAACTGAGTGTGTCAATTTTGAGCACCTGGAGAACACTGGACAAAAAAGAAACATTTCTTTACATCAAGACTTCTAAGTATAAACTTCATTTTTCAAGTAGGATCCAGCCTCCAAGCTATCCCCAGTGACCCCCATCTCCTAGTATTCACACTTGTAGAGTCTCAAATTATACCAGTGTTCATCTGGATGACCAACAGAACATAGCAGGAGTTATGGCTATGTCACGTCTGAGCTTAGCCTTTAAAATGGATCTTGGTCATTCATACTCTTTTTCTCTTGGATCACTCACTCTGGGGGAAGCCAACTGACATGTCATGAACAGCTCTATAGAGAGGCCCACATGGTGAGGAACTGGAGTCTCAGCCAACAGCCATGTGATTAAGCTTGGAATTCAGATCCATGTAAACAGTGAGCTTAAGAATCCTAGAGTACCCAACCATAAAAAAGAATAAAATAATGCCATTTTCAACAACATGGATGGATCTAGAGACAGTCATCCTAAGTGAAGTAAGCCAGAAAAATAAATAAAACTACCATCTGATATCACTCATATGTGGAATCTAAAAAAAGAAAAGAAAAAAAAAAGGATACTATAAACTCATCTACAAAACAGAAATAGACTCACAGACATAGTAAATAATCTTATGGTTACTGGGGATAGGGGGTGGGAAGGGATAAATTTGGGAGTTTGGGATTTACAAATGTTAGCCACTACTTATAAAAATAGATTTAAAAAAAAACCATTCTGCTGTGTAGCACAGAGAACTATGTTCAATATCTTGTAATAACCTTTAATGAAAAAAAATGAAAACAAATATCTGTATGTATATGCAAGACTTGGACATTGTGCTGTACAGATGTCAGAAGTTGACACGTTGTAACTGATGGTACTTCAGTTAAAAAAAAAAGAAGCCTAGAGTACCTATACTAATATCCAATAAAATACATTTTAAAACAAAATGTATGTCTGTTTTTGTACCAAAACCATGCTGTTTTGATACATTAAAACTTATATGGAACCACAAAAGACCTAGAATTGCCAAAGCATTACTGAAGAAAAAGAAAGAGGCTGGAGGAATAACTCTCTCAGACTTCAGACAATACTACAGAGCTACAGCAATCAAGACAGCATGGTATTGGTACAAAAACAGACATATAGATCAATGGAACAGAACAGAGAGCCCAGAAATGAACTCACAAACTTTTGGTCAACTAATCTTCGACAAAGGAGATAAGAATATACAATGGAATAAAGACAGTCTCTTCAGCAAATGGTGTTGGGAAAACTGGACAGCAGCATGTAAATCAATGAAGCTAGAACAGTCCCTTACACCACACACAAAAATAAACTCAAAATGGATCAAAGACTTAAACATAAGACAATATACAATAAACCTCCTAGAGGAAAACATAGGCAAAACATTATCTTGCATACATCTCAAAAATGCTCTCCTAGGTCAGTCTACCCAAGGAATAGAAATAAAAGCAAGAATAAACAAATGGGACCTAATGAAACTTACAAGCTTCTGCACAGCAAAGGAAACCATAAATAAAACAAAACAACAACCTACGGAATGGGGGAAAATTTTTGCAAATGAAACCGACAAAGGCTTGATCTCCAGAATATATAAGCAGCTCATACAACTTAATAATAAAAAAACAAACAACCCAATCCAAAAATGGGCAGAAGACCTAAATAAGCAATTCTCCAAGGAAGAAATACAAATGATCAATAGGCACATGAAAAAATGCTCAATATCACTAATTATCAGAGAAATGCAAATCAAAACTACAGTGAGGTATCACTTCACACCAGTCAGAATGGCCGTCATTCAAAAGTCCACAAATGACAAATGCTGGAGAAAAGGGAACCCTCCTACACTGCTGGTGGAATGCAGTTTGGTGCAGCCACTGTGGAAAACAGTATGGAGATTCCTCAAAAGACTAGGAATAGACTTACCATATGACCCAGAAATCCTGCTCCTGGGCATATATCCAGAAGGAACCCTGCTTCAAAAAAACACCTGCACCCTAATGTTCATAGCAGCACTATTTACAATAGCCAAGACATGGAAACAGCCTAAATGTCCATCAGCAGATGTCTGGATAAAGAAGAGATGGTATATTTATACAATGTAATACTACTCAGCCATAAAAAAGAATAAAATAATGCCATTTGCAGCAGCATGGATGAACCTGGAGATCGTCATTCTAAGTGAAATAAGCCAGAAAGAGAAAGAAAAATACCACATGGTATCACTTATATGTGGAATCTAAAAAAAAAATGACACGAATGAGCATATTTACAAAACAGAAACATACTCACAGAAATAGAAAACAAACTTAAGGTTACCAGAGCAGAAAGGGAGGCTGGAGGGATAAAATGGGATTCAGGATTTGCACATACTAACTACTATATATAAAATAGATGAGCAATAAGGTCCTACTGTGTAGCACAGGGAACCATATTCAATACCTTTTAATAGCTTATAATGAAGAAGAATATGAAAAGGAATATATATGTATAAATGTATCACTACGTTATACATCAGAAATTAACACAACATTGTAAATTCAGTCTACTTCAAAAGAAGTTTAAAATTTTTAAAAATTTTAAAATAAACAAAAAGTGACAAAATTAAAGGGAAAAACAGACAATTCCTCAATCATAGTTTGATATTTTAACACCTGTCTCTCAGAAACTGATAAAACAATCAGACAAAAAATCAGCAAAAACTTTTATCTGAACAAAATTATCGATCACTTCAATCTAATTGATTTATAGAACACACACAAAAATGATAATACACATTTTTTAAAGTACACATAGTACCTTTCCATATTTATATTCAATGGATAGTTGACAAACGTGTTAAGGTAATTTCATGGAGAAAATATACTCTTTGCAACAAATGATGCTGGAACAACTATATAGCCGCATAAAAAAAAAGCCCTTGATTCTTATCGCACACCAAACACAAAGTTAAGTCAAAATTGATCATATACCTAAATGTAAGGGCTAAAACTGTTAAACTCCAAGCAAAAAACATAGAAGAAGATTCTTGTGACATTAGGTTAGATAAAATTTCTTAAAGAAGACACTAAAAACACAAAGTATAAAAGAAAAAAGTGATAAGATGGACTTCAACAAGATTGAGAAAGGTTTCTCTTAGAAAAACATAATTAAGAAAACAATAACAAAAAAGTCAGAGCCTGGGAGTAAATATTTGCAAAACATGTATTGCACAAAAGGCTCTTGTATTAAGACTACATAAGAAATTCTTACAACTCAACAACAAAAATACAAATAACTCTATATAAAAATAGTCAAATATCCCCATAGAAATTTCTCCAAAAAAGACACACAGATGACCAATAAGTACATGAAAAATCAGCATTATTGGTCATTAGGGAAATGTAAATCAAACTTGCAATGAGATACCACTATGCACCCATGAGGATGGCTATACTCAAAGTGATGATCAGTAACAAGTGCTGGTGAGCATTTGGAGCATTACTGGTGGGAATGTAAAATGGTGTATCCACTTTGGAAAACAGATGAGCATTTCCTCAAAACTTTAAGCACAGAGTTACCATATGACCTAGCAATTCCCCTCCTACATGTTTACCCAAAATAAAGGGAAACACATATCCACATAAATATATATATATATATATGAATGTTCATAGTAGGCTTATTTGTAATATATTATAAAACATGAAATAACTTAATGCCCATCCACAAACAAATAAAAGAAAACTGTGGCATATCCATAAATTAGAATACTATTCATCAATAAAATGAGTAAACTACTGGTACATACAACAACATGGATGAATCTCAAAAACATTATGGTAAGTCTATAGTTCCCAACCAGGAATGATTTTGTCATCCAGGGAATTACTGGCAATATCTGGAAACATTTTTGATTGTCATAACTAGGAGGTAGTACTGGCATCTCATAGGTAGAAATCAGCAATGCTGTTCAACATACTACAAAGCACAGGGTAGCCCCCAGCAACAGATAACTACACAGCCCAAATGTCAATAGTATCAAGGTTGAGAAACCCTGTGCTAAGTTTAAAAAGTCAGACACAAAATATCACATACTGTATGACTTCATTTATGTGAAATTCTAGAAAAGGCAAAACTACAATGACATAAAAGAGTTAAATGACTGCCTGGGGTCAAGATGGGGAGGGGGTCAAGTTAAAGAGATATGAAGAAACTTTTTAGGTGATGAATCATGCTATATATAGTTTGTGGTGGTTTTCACACAAGTGTATGCAATTACTAAATTCATCAAAATGTACACTTAAAATCAATTGTAAAAATATTGCATGCATATTAGTCACACTTTAAACATAATGGTATCCCAATGGGGGAAAAAAGCATTGAAATAGAAGGTAAGAGAACTCTGAAGATGAGCTTTGTCAACTTCACCTGTATGACTGAGAACTGACCTCAAACTGCGTTGACTACCCAGTAGAACATCACACCAGGGCGCCTTGGTCTCTTGAAAAGAAAGAGTTAAATCAGTTTCCTACTGGGTTCTACAAGGGACAGTGAATAACAAGGAGATTTTATTCTTTTCTAGGTTTTTTAATTCTTCAAAGAATATTCCCATTAACAGGAAATCTGATTCACTATTATTCCACCAAGTGAGGATTTCTGATAGAGTATTCCCTATGGCAAGCAGTGCTACACATAGTACTATTATGAATTTTTATAACCTTTACTATAGTTTCCTTGATACATGAATGAAACCTTTCCTGGAACTCCTGAGGTGAACTTATTCCTTTGAAATTCTGAGAACACTGGAACTCTCTCCTTAACAGAGGCTTACATTTGCTCAACCCCCCTTCACCCCTCAAAAAAAACATCTATTACACTTCCTTTAACAAATGCTGCTTTGACTGTGAGAAGTAAACAAAGGTAGAATAAGAGCTGATGAAATCTGATCAACAAGGAGTGATTTACTTCTCCTTCTAGGGTTAAATCAGAACTTTTCTTTCATTTTGAGTCTTGTTGAGACAGTTATATAGGAATAGCCCTTTATCTCTGCTACTCTGAAACAAGTTATTTCTCCCATATGTCTCATTAAATCCTCAAAAAAAATCATCTTAGAAGTAACAAAAATCATTACATTCAGCTATGTGTGGGAGATTTCTTATGAAGACGGAGAGATACATAGCCAGGCTACCTTCAGAGTCCCTGGACGCTTCAGAGTTCTACGTGAATCTTGGCAACCCTACTACAACTATTAAGAAAAAAGGAAATGTAAGAAGATAAAGAAAGCTCTTTTCCAGAGATTTGAAAGGTTGAAAAACAAGCATTTTTAATGCTGACTTAGAAAAGCACTTAGATTTACAACCTTCATTTAAGTGAAAGCTTTTCAATGCTAATAACCTACCCTTGCATATTTCTCAGATGCCTCTCATGGCTCTATAGGTCTCATTTCTGTTGATAAAACTCTAAGGGCTTTTAATTTGGAGCTTCCAAATAACCTCTCTGGGATGATGCCATAGCTAAGAATGCTAGCAGATAGGCCAAGATGGCCAGTTGAACTATACGGAGCCTCTCTATGTCTACTTGGCATACAAAGTATGGTTGGAGGAAGAAAAAAAAGAGCTTACAGCCAGGATGTGAAAGGCAGCTTGATGTGAAATAGTAGAATATGAGAATTTGGGGGAAGAGGATTCAGAACTATTCAAAAATAGAATACTTTCAAAATATTATTACTCAGTAACTAGGTTATACGCGAATGTGTATTATGCACCAAACTGCCTAGTTCCCTTTAAAGGTATCCTGCTATAGAGAAAATACAGGGATTGCCTACATTATCATATATAACAGTTACTAAGCAATACATTTTCAAAAATATTCCATTGTTTTTGATTTACACCGTTTTC
The DNA here is from genome assembly GCF_009834535.1 of Camelus ferus. Classification (NCBI taxonomy): domain Eukaryota; kingdom Metazoa; phylum Chordata; class Mammalia; order Artiodactyla; family Camelidae; genus Camelus; species Camelus ferus. The sequence continues at coordinate 73,020,820 of NC_045732.1, read as the reverse complement.
ATACATTGAGTAGCTCCAACTACCTCAACCTCGCAATAGCAAGAGTGAATGCAGTCCTGGAACATTCTCCTTTCGTGTGATTTCAATGCATTACATATTGCAGACATGGAAAATGAGGAAAGGTCTTTGGAAAATCAAATATTTTAAATGTCTACATGAACCATTTTTCATTTGTCATCCATGTCCTCTACTCACACACTCTGTCCTTTGAACAATCACTCTCCTGAAACACCAAGAATACATTGTTCTATTGCCTTGTCAGTGGTCCAAACCAAACATGTGCAACTCTCTCTCTCATTCAACTTCTCATTCATTCGTATTATTCCTCTCGCTCCATTTCTTTCTTTTCTTTTTCTTCCCTTGTAAGTCTCATCATTCCTTAGATCTTCCTCCATCGGGCCCCTGCTCTCATCTAGACAGCATACACAGAATACACTGAACTAATCTTCATGTGTATTTATGGGTTGATAGGCCAGGCAACCCAGTGCTTATTAACACTATTCAAGAACCAGCTCTTCTTTCTATCCCAGCACATTTCCTTCACTGTCAGAAAATGATTCCAAGGCAGTTTCCCCTTACAAAGTTACTCCAATTTATCCCACCCATTCCTAAATCTGCCAACAAAAACTCAGCATCCTCAAGATAGTTCTGTGAGCATAGGCACATATTTACTGGCACAGAAAACAAACTTCATCTCCAGATGTGACTGCAGCACCATGAGCGATTCCAATTCTGTCTCATTAATCTACAAATGGAGTAAACACATTCGCTTCCCGCATAAGCCTACAATCTACTCTTTAAACCAAAATGAGGTTGTTTTATACACGCACTCATACATTTTTCAGTGAGAAACTAATCCCCTTAATTGTAAGAAAAAAATAGCACTTAGTGAAAGGACAACTCAGCCACTTGGAAAAAATATCAGAAAGGCACAACTCACAAAGAAGAAGAAAAAGCCCATTTGGAAATGATGTTTTGATACTGAGTCCATTAACTGTCAATTGTCATTTGTGCTTCTGCCAGATCCGAAAAACTCATAGATAAGATACAGAAAGTTGATTTAATGTCCATAACATGTATACTATGGGGCTTTGGGTTTTGCTTTTTAATGTTGAGTAATTATTTCAGTCAAGTCTTAACAACTGCCTAGGCCACCTATTTTAGCACCTACATACACATCCCACATTGCTATTTAACAGTTCAATGTGATTTGTTCATTCATTGTGCTTATATGTATATGTTATATGGATAAGGCTTTGTGCTTCGGCAGTCCATAAATCCCTGATGGGTGTGTTCAATAAATTATCACTGAGCTGGCCTCAATTGAATTGAGGAGACAATAACATAGATAATCCCCAGTTCATCCCTATTTGGCATTTTTTATATGCGTTTGTATTTCCATTTCAATAAGGATCTGTCTGGGATATTAAGACTTTGCATAATTTCAGATAATGAAATCACACTGAGAAGACGTGATTTTGAAGAAAATGGAAAGTAACCCAGTTCATGCTCATGCTGAGGACTGAAGCAAGGCACCAAGCCCAGACTTAGGGGCTTTTGATGATTACAGGCTGAATGACTCACATCTTCCCCAGGGAATGGAAGAATGAATCACAAGTCTGTTTTAAAGACCTCTCCTGACCACTGAGCATGGATGCGGAGGTGGGGCTGGGGGCAAGAAGGTAGAGGGAGCACTGCACACACCCTGAAAGTTCTTTTCTTTCCAATTCCCCCTGAGCAGCATGCTGAATTAGAAAAGGGAAGAATTAAATTATGATAACGTCAACAAAGGAATTGAAAAAAAAACAGCATGGCTTTGTTCCCTGTTCCAATTACTTAGCAGAGAATTTATAAAGATTTGCTTCTGATAAGCTTTAATGCAATAACTGAGAATTAACTCTTTCACTGATCCCACACCCATCCATCACTTGCCACAAAAAGACAGGCAAATCCTTCCTAAAAACCACTGCTAGACTAATCTTAAGGTGCTTCTTTCAGCATGTCATTCGCCTACAAGGGCATCCATTTGCCTGTAAAGGATCAAGTCAAAACCAATCAACCTGGCATTCCAGGTCTTCCATCAACTGGCTCCACCCTACCTATTCATCCTAACTTCTCACTAATCCCCAACATGATCACTGGCCCCAGTTCTGTCAAACTAGCCTCCTTAAAATCACGTGCGGCATTCCTGTCTCCATACCTTCACTCACACTTCTTGCCTGTATCTAAAATGCTTTCTCATATCTCTTCACCATTCAAAACTCAAAATTTACTTTTTTCAAAACTCTAAACTCAAGAATCATCTTCTCCATAAGAGATGTCCAGTGTAACTCTGTCTGCCTGCAACCATTCCCTTACTTGAAATGTCTACAGCATGTGTACATGTGTACCAAATGACTAACACATACCTTAATGTCCTCAATATATGACTTGCTTCTATAATTAGATTCTAATCAGAGGACAAAGGATCTTTTTGTCATCACTAACATCACCTAACACAGTACTCAAGGTATATATGTATCTTAATATCAATAATCAATAAATAAAATCCTGCATTTTTTAAGTCATCTTAGGGTTAATTTGACATGGGAATAAAGGCTTGTTAGCATTTTCTCTTCTTTTCATAGTTACATAGCCATTTTTAAATGTTCAAATCTCCTTACCTGCTTCATTTTTCTAAACTGAACTCATTTTCATTTTACTTTCTTTTTAAAAAGAACCTGCTCTTTATGTTCAATTTTTAAAGCTCTGTTTTTGAGTACAACACCAAGGGCATGAACAACCACCAGGCTTTAAATGTTCCAATTGAGGTACTGTAATTTAACCTCTACACATATCTGTAGCTCAGTAACTTGGGCTGATGGAAGTGGAAGATCTTTCCCACCAGGAGGCCTTGAGAAAAAGATTTTGTTCTTTGGAATTGAGTTTCACAGGGAGAATCACTTTCTCTCCCACTTGGATATAAGCTCATCTTGGGAGCCTGGAGGATGATTTCACGACTCAGAACAGATGGATTTTTTTCCCCTTTATGTATTATTCTTTACTTAGACAGGTAAAGAACAGCTGCTTGAACTCTTTTTTTAAAAACTATTTTCTAAATCACACTATTTCTTTTTGTCTCTTTTGGATATTTGGAATTCCAATCAAGGGGAATGATTATTTTATATTCTTAGAAACTAAATTCATTCATTTTCTTACCCCTTTTAGACAGAGTACAGCAGAAAGAATTTAAAATCCGCTAGGGCAGTGAGTAGCCATGACAGACAAAGCCCGTCATGGTATGATTTTTAAGGGCAGGAAAACTTTCTAGAATCTCTTCACTTTAAGTCTGATCTACTTTATCCATCCCAAAATTCTACTAGCTAATAGATTTTCCTGTCTAGGCATCCTCCTATAAAATTTAAATGTCTTCAGTAACAATAACAAATGAGTCATGCACGCTATAATTTAAATTGGTTTATCAAATTCTCCTCTTAACTGATAACTAGCTGTGCATTATGGGAATGGAATTCGTAATGGCATAGTCTCTTAATTAGTCAGTCTGGAAATCTCAGAATCAGCTTGAATTAGCTAGATTAGTCTTATCTTCTACTTTGCCCAATACACTCACCTTATTTGCAATCATTCAAACAAACCATGTATTTTTTTAAAATCATGTGATTCTGTGCCTTTGCCCATGCTATATCCTTCTGGATAGATTCCCTTTTATACAATCATATCTTTTTCCATGGCCCAGCTCATGCACCACATCCTTCAAGATACCTCTGCGTATTTTGCCCGGCAACATGCCTCATCATCCTTCTATCATTTCAAATGCTACCTCCTCCTTTATGAAGCATTTTCTGAAATTTCTAGGTAGCTATAGACACTTTCCCCTAGGCTCCCACATCATACCTTGAATTACACCCTCACACATCATATTATATTGAAATTATCTTATTATGTGTCTGTACCCATAAGACTACATGTTCCACGGTGACATGAACTGGATCTTATTCACCTTTGTTTTGCATGTTTGTTTATTTTTCCCTAAATATTCAATATTTGTTGAATAAATAAACCCAGGATTAGCCTAAATAGCAAATTAAACAAGATCCAAATTCACTTCTATAGGTATCAGATGATTAGTTCATCTTAAACCATGAACACTCCCTAACCATCTCAGGGTAAAAGAACAGAGCAGTTAGCTGTGTGTGGAAACATCAAATTTAAAATGCTGTTATTGTTATACTAAAAGTGAGTTTCTAAATGTACTTTTCTTGTTTGATTTTTAAAGTCACATCAAGTAATCCTTTCCTTACTTTAACTTTCAAACTTAAACAAAAGAGCTAGATGGAGAGCAGTGATTGTGAGACCAAACTCATTCATTAATTCTTTGAATATTTATCAAATATCTACCATGCACAAATTTAGAATAGTAAGGCAAACAGATACAATCCCTCCTTGCCCTCATGAAACTTACCCTCTGTGGGGGAAAAGATCACAAATTGGAAATAGATAGATAATGTGAGTTAATGATAAGTTTATTAAGAAAAATCACCAGGATAAGAAGATAAAATATAATAACTTTAAAATGTGGTTATTTTAGACAAAAAGGCATCTTTGAGAAGATTATATTTGAGAAAAATCTAAAGGTAGAGAGTGAGTAATGAGCCACCATCAGGAAGAAGAGCGGCAGGGTCAGCAAGTGCAAAATACCAGGACGGAGGAAGAATTTGTGGTAACCTAGCAATAGCAAGGAAACCAGAATAGCTGAAATGCTGTGAGCCAGGGGGAGCCTGGTAAGAGATGTCAGAGAAGTAGGAAGGATTCAGATCACGTAGAATCTTGTAGATCATGGTAAAATCTTTGGAATTCTAAGAACGCAGAAAGTCATTTGAAAGTTTTTAGCAAGCATTTATTTCTAACAGTTTTGGGGACTGGAAATTCAAGATCAAGGTGCCAGCAGGGTAGGTGTCTAGTGAGAGCTCTCATCTTGGATTTCAGACAGCCACATTCTTGTGTCTTCAAATGTCCTTTCATCTATGCATGTGGGGTTGGTAGGGGGGTGGGAAGAGAGAGAGAAAGCAAGCTCTCTAGTGTTTCTTCTTATATTGGCATTAATTCTGTTATGAGCCCCAACCTCATAACCTCATCTAAACCTAATTACTTCCCAACATCCTTATCAAAATACTATCACATTAGGGGTTAGGGGTTCAACATGAGTTTTAGGAGGACACAATTCAGTTAATAGCAGAAAGCTTAGTTTGAATGTCGTGTGGAGAACAGACTCTGAGGAGACAAGAGTGGAATCAAGAGAACCTGGTAGAAATCTATTGCAATCATGTCAGTAAGAGATAATAGTGGCTTAGACATGGGTAGAAGTGTTGGTAGTGGTAAAAGGTGATGACATTTTAGATACATTTTAAAGGTAGGTAGAGCCCATGGGAGTTACTAATAAGCTGTATGTGGATTATGAGAGAGAATAGTCAAGAATGTCTCCAGGGATTCTGGCCCAGGCAACTGGTGACTGTTGGTGCCATTTACTACAATGGGAAACACTGGGAAACATTTTGGGTTGGAGAGGGTAGAATCAGGAGCTTAATTTTGAGCCTGTCAGGTTTAAGCTGCCAGGTAGGTAGTGGAATATATCAGTCCAGAGCTCACGGAACAGGTCTATGATGAATATATAAATTTAGGAGCCATTAATGTATACATGATGTTTAAGGTCAAGGGATGATACCACCTATGGAACAAATGTAGATAGAGAAGAAAATAGGACTAAGGATAAGCTCTAGTTCACTCCAACATTTTGAAGGGGTGGGGGTAGAGAAAGAAAATCCAGAAAATAAAACAGAGGAAACAGCTAGTGAGGCAACAGAAAAAAAATTTAAAAGAACAGAATTATGTTGTTTACTGGAAGCCAAGTGAACAAAGGATATCAACTTGGAAGGAGCAGTCATCTGTGCCAGTACTGCTGAGAGGTCAAATAAGTGACGGATGAAAATTTACCATTGGAGTTGGAGACATAAGCCGTATGCCCTTTATTAACAATGGTTGTCAGAATGTAAATGAACTTGATGAGCAGTAGCCACCTTCTGAGAGAATTTAAATGGAAAAAGGGATAAAACTGCAGGTTAGATAGAAAAGAGAATTTTATCCTGACAAAAGTGCATGGAACATTAAACATTAACACTGCAGGGTTGTCTCAAAAGCCTTCTCGAGAGATCTGTACAACATGATGGGTAATGATTTAATGCTGCTTGTGGGAGAATTATGCAAAGGTAATCCAGCAAGGAGATGTAAGCTAGACTGTCTACAGATCATTTTCAGCTTTGAGGAAACTTTACTATCCTTTATGCAAACCAATGGTTTTTACAAAGCTGCCTGTAGTTCACTTTTATAGACCTCTTTGTGCATGGAAATGTTCATGAGGCTTACCTCACATTTTTAAAAAAAGTCTAGGTTCAGTGTTAGAAGCAAATGAAAGAGTGGACAGTGGTATAACAAGAGAAAGAAGAGATCTTCTCTTGTAAATGTGAACGTGTAAATACTAGGGAGTATAGTCCTGGTTAACTGCTGATAATGAGATGATTCCGTGTGGAGTGACTACTTTTGACTCCTAATAACAGTAATAGAGTTGACAAAATTTTATAATGAAAATGAAAAATCTCTCTTATACTTGATTGAATGTTAGTCAAATCTACTGCTTTGGGTCAGAATAACACAGCTGGGGTTAGACACAGACCAGATTCCTTTATTCCTATACCAAGGATGAAAGAAACTTAAGGTCGTAAAGTCACAATGTCTTTATAGTTGTATGCCTCCTTACTAAATGAAAAATCTCCAGAGAAATTACTCAAATAAAACTTAAGTAAATGCCCATCATCTCCTGAAGATTTGAGAGGTATCTTAATTGCAAATTTTCTGTGCTGATCATATTTTTCACCCAAGAATGAATTCTGTCCATAAAATACCCTGTCATACATCTGCTTTTATAAACAAAATAAAACCTTATTAAGAAATTTCACTTAATGTAAGACATTCAGATTTTGTGTGTCTCCTGTGAAAGCTTAAGTTCTGGCTAGATAATTCATTAAATAAGAAATATAAATGATTAACAAAGATGTATAAAAAAGTTAAACATCACTATACATGTATTAGAATGGCTAAGATAAAAAAAAACTGGCAACATCAAATGCTGGTGAGAATGTGAAACAACAGGGACTCTCATTCATTACTGGTGGGAATGCAAAAATGGTACAGCCACATTGGAGGACACATTGGTATTTTCTTACAAAACTAAACATAGACATCATATGATTCAGCAATTCTATTCCCTGGTATTTATCCAGATGAATTAAAAACATGTCCACACAAAACCTGCACATTAATAGTTAAAACAACTTTATTTATAATTGCCAAAACTTGGAAACAACCAAGGTGTCCTTTACTGGGTGAATGGATAAACAGCCATACATCCATACAGAAGAATATTATTCAGTGATAAAAAGAAATGAGTTATCAAGCCACAAAAAGACCTGGAGGAACTTTTTATGTGAAAGAAGCAAATCTGAAAAATCTACATACTGTATGATTCCAACTATATGACATTCTGGAACAGGCAAAACTGAAGACAGTAAAAAGATCAGTGGTTTACAGGGGTTAGAGAATAGGGTGGGATAACTAGGCAGAGCACAAATATTCTAGGGCAGAAAATACTATGTATTTCATGTACTATGTAATTTACATACTATGAAAATACTATGTATGATACTATCATTGTGGATACATGTCATATACATTTGTCAAAACTCATGGAATACACAACATAAAGAGTGAACCCTAATGTAAGCTATGGAATTTAGTTAATAATAATGTATCAATATTAGTGCATCATTGTAAGAAATATAACACACTAATACAAGATGTTAGTAATAGGAAAAATTGTGAAAAGGGGAGGTGAGGGAGTTTATGAAAACTGTAGTATTCACTCAATTTTTCTGTAAACCTAAATCTGTTCTAAAACATAAAGCATACTAATTTTAAAAAACCAACAAACTTCTGAAACTGACTCAGTAAGACATAGAAAATCTGAATAGACTTATAACAAAGACATGAAAATGTTAATTAAAAAACCTTCCCACAAAGAAAAATACAGGTTTAACAGCTTTATCAATGAATTCTCCCAAATGTTTAAAGAAGAATTGATACCAATCCTTCACAGAATCTTCCAAAGAATGGAAAAGAACACTTCTCATAACATTCTATAAAGTCCTGACAACAAAACTAGACAAAATTATGCCAAGAAAATAAATTACCAACCTAAAATCTCATAAATATAGACATGAAATCCTCCACAAAATATGAGCAAAGAAAACCCAGCAATATAGTAATGTTGTGCTTTTAATTTCATTCCAACTTTCACTGCTGCAATATAGTAAAGCAATTTATCATTGTATATTAACCTTTTACACAACAACTTTGCTATAATTGCTTATTACCTCCCAGAGTTTTTTGATTAATTCTTTGAATTTTCTACATAAGCAATAATATTATCTGCAAATAAAAAGTTTTATTTATTCCTTCCCAATCTGTATAGCTTTTATTTTGTTTTCTTGTCTTATTGCATTAGTCAAGATTTCCAGGACAATGTTGACTAAGAGTGGTGAGAGATGACAACATTGCCTTACTCCTCATATTAGCAGGAAATCATCTGGTTTCTTACCAAGGATGATATTAACTGAAGGCTTTCTGTAGATGTTCCTTACCAAGTTGAGGAAGATCCCCTTTATACATAATTTGCTGAGAGTTTTTATCATGAATGTGTGTTGAATTTTGTCAATGCTTTTTTCTGTTTTTGTTGATATTATTATATGATTTTTCTTCTTCAGTCTGCTGAGTGAAGGATTATATTAATTGAATTTCAAAAGTGGAGCCAGCATGAATATCTGGAATAAATCCCTCTTACTTGTGTTATGCAAATTTTTTATACATTGTTGGATTTCATTTCCTAATATTTTTGCATTTATGTTTATAAGAGATATTGGTGTATACTTTTCTTTTCCTGTAATGAGTTTACCTAATTTTGGTATTACTAGCCTCACAGGATGAGTTAGGGAGTATTCCTTCTGTTCTTTTCTAGAAGATATTCTCTAATTTTTATTATTCCTTTTCTTCTTCTTACCTAGATTTAATCTGTGCTTCTTTTTCTAGTTTCCTAAAGTAGAAGCTTAGATTATTAATTTCAGATCTTTCCTCCTTTCTAGTATATGTATTAAAGGTTACAGAATTCCCTTTAAGCACTGCTTTTGCTGCATCCCACAAATTTGCTAAGTTGTAGATTCATTTTCATTTACAATGATGTAATTTTTAAATTTCTCGAGACTTTCTTGACCCATGTGTTATTTTGAAATGTGTTGTTTAATCACCAGACTTAGTGTTATCCAACTATCTTTCTATTGTTGATTTCTTGTTCAATTTCACTGTAGTCTGAGAGCACATTTTGTGTGATTAATAATCTTTTAAATTTATTAAGTTGTGTTTTATCGCCCAGAATGTGGTTTATCTTGGTAAATGCTCTGTGAGCTTGAGAAGAAAATTCATTCTGCTGCTATTGGATGAAGTATTTTGTAAATGTCAATTAGATCCAGTTGATTGATGGTGTTGTTCAGTTCAACTATGTCCCTACTGTTTTTCTGCTGGTAGGATCTTTCAATTACTGAAAGAGAGGGTGTTGAAGTCTCCAAATATAATAGTGGATTCATTTATTTCTCCTTGAAGTTCTATTCATTTTTGCCTCACATATGGTGACAGTCTGTTGTTCAGTGTATATACACTCAGGATCATTATTTCTTCTTAGAGAATTGATCTCTTTATCATCATGTAACACCCCTCTGTATCTCTGATACTTTTCCTTACTCTGAATCTGCTTTGTCTGGATATAATATAAATATTAATTTAACTATTCTAGTTTTCTTTTGATTATTATTAAAATGGTTTATCTTTCTTCATCCCTACATTTTTAAAAAATCTGTCTTTATATTTATTGGAAGTTTCTTATAGACAACATATAGTTTCTTATAGAAAACATATAAACATTTGTTTTTTATATCCACTTGGGTAGTCTCTATCTTTTAATTTTTGCATTTAGAGCATTGATGTTTAAAATGATTATTGATATAGTCAGATTAATATCTTACCATATTTGCTTCTGTTTCTATTTGTTGCCCTTGTTGTTTCTTTTTTGTCTTCATTTTTCTTCTGCCTTAGGTAGTTTTAATTGAGTATTTTATATGATTTTAATTTTTCTCCTCTTAGTATATCAATTACATTTTTAAAAAACTTTTTAATGGTTACCTTTGAGTTTACAAAATAAATTTATATATGTAATCCACATTCAGATAACACTACATAATGTCATGGATAGTGCAAGCACTTTATAACATTGTTCCAATGGAGATTTCTGCTCCTGGGCTACTGCTCCAGTAAACTACAATTCTCTGTATTCACCTGTCTCTCTCTCTCCAATTTTGAGGGGCAGCAGTTTGACCTATGATCTCAATTCTATGATGGATGAAAAAAGAGTTGTTGATTTTCAGTCTGTTCAGCTTTCTTCTTGTGAAGATGAGAGTGATGACTTCTAAGTTCCTTACTGAACCAGAAACCAAAAGCAGTAGTTTTTATTGTCTAGGAGTGTTAACATTTTATCTTAGTTATCTACTTGTTGGCATAAAATTGTTCACCTTATTCCCTTATTATCCTTCTCATTTCTATAAGATCAATAGTGGTGTCTCCTCTTTCATTTCTAATTTTCATTCTTCTCTCAAAAAAACTTATTTGATCAGTATAGGTACAAGTTTGTCAATTTTGTTTATTTTTCAAAGAACCAACTTTGTTTACCTTGATTATCTCTATTATTTTTTATTTACTATTTCTTCCCTAATCTTCATTATTTTCTTAATTCTGCTTGCTTTGATTTAGTTTGCTTTCATTTTTCCCCATGTCTTAGAAGGTATAGTTACCGATTTGGGAGCTTTCTTGTATTTTAACATGGGCATTTAAAATTATAAACATCCTTGTAAGCACAGCTCTAGCTGTAACCCATAAGTTTTGTATATAGTGTTTTTTTCTTTTCATTCCTCTCAAAGTATTTTCTAAATTTTTGGTAATTGTGTGACTCATTCGTTATTTACAATTGTATTTTTAAATTTCCACATATTTCTGAATTTCCAAAATTTCTTTCTTTTACTTATTTCCAGTATTATTTTATTGTGAGTAACAAACATATGCTGTATGATTTTAATCTTTTTAAATGTATTTTGATGCTTATTTTATGGCGTATCATACAGTCTATCCTGGGCAGTCTTCCATGTGCACTGAAAAAGGTGTACTCTGCTGTTTGAGAGGTAGAGTATTCTGCAGATGCCTTTTAGGTCTAGTTGATTCATGGTGTTATTCACGTCCTCTATTTCCTTGTTGATCTTCTGCTTAGCTATTCCATCTACTACTGAAAGTGAGGTATTGAAGTCTAAAACTATTATTGGTGAATTGTCTATTTCTCTCTTCAGTTCTTTCAGTATTTTCTTCATGTATTTAGGACTCTCTTGTTAGGTAAAAACATGTATCTTTGTCTGCTAGTGCTGCTATAACAAACAACCACAGACCGGGTAGCTTAAACAACATGATTTATTTTCTACATTTCTCCATTTTTCTGTTGATGGGCACTTGAGTTGTTTCTACCTTTTGGCTATTGTAAATAAAGCTGCAATAAACACTGACATACAATTATTTGTTTGGACCCCTGCTTTCAATTGCTTTAGGTATATACCTGGATTGGAACAGCTGAGTTATATGGTAATACTATGTTTGACTTTTTGAGGAACTCCTCCAAACTATTTGCCATGGCAACTGTGACATTTAACATTCCCACCAGCAATGAATGAGGGTTCCAATTTCCCCATATCCTCAACATGTTAGTTTGCTAGGGCTGCCATGACAAAATGCCACAGACTGGGTGACTTAAACAAAGTATTATTTTTACAGTTCTGGAGGCTGCAAGTCTAAGACCTAAGTGTTGGCAGGTTTGGTTTCTCATAAGGCCTCTTTTCTTGTCTTGAAGATGGTCATCTTCTCACTGTGTCCTCAACATGGCCTTTTATCTATGCATAGGCATTCCTGGTACCTCTTCCTCTTCTTATAAGGACATCAGTCATATTGGATTAGGGCCCCCACCTTATAACTTCATTTAACCTTAATTACCACTTTAAAGGCTCTATCTCCAAGTATAATCACACTGGGAGTTAAGGATTCAACATATGAATTGGAGAGGGGCTCTCTTTGCCCTCTAAATCCTCAAAATTCATGTCCTTGTTATATGTAAAATATGTTCACCTCCATCCCAACATGCTCCAAAGTCTTAATCCATTGCAGCAGCAACTCTAAGTCCAAAGCCTCATGTAAAGAATCATCTAAATGAGGTATGGGTTAGACTAGAGGTATGATTCACCCTGATGCAAAATTCTGCTTCAGCTGGTACCCTGTGGACCCAAACAAGTTATCTTCTTTCAAAATGCAGTGGTTGGGGCAGTTATAGGATAGATATTCCCATCATAAGAGGAGGAAATAGGAAAGAAGAAAGAGGTGATGGGTTCCAAGAAGTCCAAAACCTAGCAAGGCAAATTCCACTAGATTGTTAAAGCTCTAGAATAATCCTCTTTGGTTTGATGCTTTGCCCTCCAGGACCAATTTGGTGGCAACTCCACCTTCTGTGCCTAATGGTTAGTAGATCCAGAACCTTGGCTCTGGATGGCAGCTTTGCCCCTGAGTTCCTGGGGGGGCAGCAGCCTGGTCCACTGAAACTGTGAAAGAGTAAATCTCGCCTCCTCCTGGAACTGAACCCTCCAGGTCCATAGTGAGAGTAGTAGCCCTGTCACTCTGAACTGTCTTCAGGTTCATTCTTCTTGAAAGACAATGCATGTTCATAGTCAGATAGTTCTTTTGTCCTGTCCTGTAGTATTCCAGAAGTTTGGCAGCCTCCCTTCATTTTCTCCTTTGTCCCCTTCAGTCCAAGCTGGCATAATTTCTATTGAGATGGTTGATTGGTTCCAAGTCACATTGGTACTATTCTCTTTATGAAATGGTTGTCTAGCCATTCTCTTGGAGCTCTCTCCAGTATATACCTTATTTGTTTGTAACATGCATAGGCTGTTAAGTTTCTAGATCTTCATATTCTGGTTCCTTTTTACTTAACAATTACTTCTGCAAATCATCTCTCTAATGTTTTACACTAAGAAGTAAGAGGAATCACGCCATACCTTAAAACTTCGCTTAAAAATCTCTTTAGCTAAATATCCAAGGTCATCACTTACAATTTCTACTTTCCACAAAACACTAAAACATATTTTGGCCAAGTTCTTTGCCTCCTTATAACAAGGATTAACTTTCTTCCAGTTTCCAATAACATGCTTCTCATCTGTCTGAGATTTCACCAGAATCACCTTTAGTTTCCACATTCCTACCAACAGTCTCTTCAAGGTGATCTAGCCTTTTTCTAGCATGTATCTCAAAACTCTTGCAGCCTCTACCTATTTATTACCTAGTTCCAAAATCACGTCAGCATTTTTATGTATTTGTTATAGCGGCAGCACACTTCACAGTACCAAAACTTGTCTCAGTCAGCTAGGGTTATCATTAAAAAATACCATATACTGGGTAGTTTAAACAACAGAAATTTATCATCTCATGGTTCTGGATCTGCTAGTCCAAGATCAAGGTACTAGCAGGGTTAATTTCTGCTGAGGTCTCTCTCCTTGGCTAACCTTCTCACTGTGTCTTCACATGGCCTTTTCTTTGATGTCTCTTCCTCTTCTAATCACGACACCAGCCACATTGGATTAGGGCCTGATTCTTATAACTCAGTTGAAATTACCCCCTTAAAGGTCCTTTCTCCAAATCCAGTCAAAATGGGAGTTAGAGCTTTAACATACAAATTTGGAGGAGGACACAATCTAGTACATGACATATGTTCGAAATTATTTATTCCTAATGTAGTGACTCTTTGTCACTATAAAATGCCCCCTTTATCTCTAGTCATATTTTGTTTTAAATTCTATTAGTATAACCACTCTAACACTTTTTTGGTTACATATCTTTTTCATTGTTTGGCATTTCAGTTATTTCGATCTTAAATCTAAAGTGTGCCTTCTACAAACTGCATATAGCTGGATCTTGTTTTTTTAAATTTATGCTGATAATACCTGCCTTTTGATTGGATTGTTTAATCTATTCACATTTAACATATTATTGACATGGTTCAACTTATATCTGCCATTTTACTTTTTGTTTCCTATATGTCTCATGGGTCTTTTGTCCATCTGTTCTTCTTTTACTGCTTTTTTTTAATAAGTGACAATTTCCCAATGTAATATATTCATTCCCTCAAAAATTTTGTAAATATACATTTTTAGATTTTTTTCTTTTAGCTGTTGCCCTAGGGCTTACGATATACATCATAAATTATCAGAATCCATTTCATATTTATACTATTTCCTGTGGGACATAAAAACATTATCTCTAAATAGCTCTATTCCCTCTTATTCTATTTTACGTGCTATTGTTTGTTTTATATATTACATCTATGTATGTCACAAATGCAGTGCACTTTTATAATTATTACCTTATAAGATATAAATGTCATTTAAAAGTGCTGAAAGAAGAAAGGAGACAAAGTATATATTTATCAAACTTGTTATATTAATCTTTTTGACTATTTCTGGATCTCTTAATTTCCTGATACAAATTGAAGTTACTGTTTGATGTCATTTAAAGTTTTTAATACATTTTTGCATTTTTTTCTAGAAGTTTACATAATTTTATTAAAATTACTCTTTGGCATTTATCTTTGATGCTATTTTAAAAGGTACATTTCCCTTTTCATCATTTTCTGTTTTTTACTATAGTATATAAGTGAGTTTTGTACTATATTCTGAAAACAAAAACACTGTATTCTCTACGATTCCTAAAAATATATGTATCTAAATTATTTGGATTTTCTACAGAGACAATCATGTTTATAAAACATGACAGTTCTGTGACTTGAGAGCAGTTGTCTTACTCCAAATCTTAAAAAAAAACAACTATGTATACTATAAGTTTCATTTTTATGCTCATTATCTGATTAAAGAAATACCCTTCTACTCTTAGTTTGCTAAGAATTTCTATCATGATTGAATAAAGAATTTTATGAATTTTTCTATTTGCATTAAAATTATTCTCTCATGTTCTTTTAATGTTGTGAATTACATTAATCCCTTTTCTAATGTTAATACAACCTGAAGTTTCTGGAATAATCCCAATGTGTTGAAGATACTATGTTTTATAACCATTGCTGGGTCCTGTTTATTAATATGTTGTTTAGAAATTTCATCTATATTCAGAATGACTTTGTCCTATAATTTTCAGGTACTTTTTTGGGGTCAGGATTTGGTGTCAACGTTATGATAGCCTCATAAAATGAAACAGAAACTTTCCCTTCTTTTTATCTACTCTGGAACAATATGTAGAAGACGGAAATAATATGTTCCTTAGATATTTGATATTATTCACTATTAAAAATTGTACAGGCACAGAAGTTTATTTGTAGTAAGATTTACATTAATTATTTAATTTCTCTAATAATTATGGTATTATTCATATTGTATGTTTCTTCTTGAGATACTTTGTTATCTTTTTCTAGAGATCTTTCCATGTTATATAAGGTATTAAATGTATTGGTGTTCATTATATCCTCTTATCTTTTTAAAAGCAGCTTTAGTTATTGTATATATCCTTCTGCTTCCCTAATATTGTACATCTTGTACCATGCCTTTTACTTTTTTATCCCTTGCTCACTTCTAACAGTGATTCATCTATTTTATTTTTTCTTCCTAAAGAGCTAACTCTTGGCTGTGTTGGTACCCTTTATTTTATGTTTATTTTGTATTTCACTAACCTCTACTTTTTGTTCTTTCCTTATTTAACATTTCTTTACATTTATTTTTCTATTCTTTTTCTAAATTCTTACGATATATGCTTGTCATTAACTTCCAGCCTTTCTTTCCTTTAATATAAGCATTAAAGGCTATTATAATTTCCCTCTATTGACTTAGCTGAATCTAAATATTGTCATGTTGCATTTTTTTAAGATTTCCAGGTATTTTCTAAGTTCCATTTTTTAATTTCTCCTTTAATTTGGTAATTATTGAAAAGTGTATCTTCATTTCAAGATATATGGGGATTTTTTTAGTTACCTGTTGATTTCTAACTTAATCACATTGTGGTCAGAGACTGTTGCCTATACGATAATCATCATTTGAAATTCAAAGATAATCAGTATGTTTACCTTCCAAGTGAACAATATAAAAACCTGAGAAGACTCTAAGCCTGATTCAATTTCACTAAACCTCCTCTGGACTTATCTGCTACCATTATCTAGTATTTGGTTTTCTTATTCCTCAAGACATCATTATTAATTATTATTTTAAATATTCCATGTATGTTTATGTTTACCCATGGACTTATGATTTTATTTCTTCAGTATTCCTTCTTGCTTTTCAAACCTTCCAACTTGCATCACATTTTTGTTGTTTAGAGAACTCTAGTTTGTCAGTTGCTTTCAGATCACTTTGTCTTTGGTATTCTATAGTTTCAACATAATGTCTCTAGGTGTTGATTTCACTTTTTTAATCTTGCTTGGGATTAGTTAGGCCTCTTGAATCCATGTATTGATGTCTTCTAATAGTTCTACAAAAAGTTCAAACTTTATGTCTTCAAATATTTCCCCTGTTCCACTCTCAATTTCTTCTCCCTTTGGATCTCTGATTAAATGTAGGTTAGATCTTGTCAGTCTATCCTACAAGTTCGTTAACCCTTCTTTCATATTTCCCATCTCTTCATCTCTTTGGACTGTATTCTGTATATTTTCTTCAGTTGTTTATTATAGTTCATTAAAATTCTATTTAATTGTGTGCAATCCATTGTTAAACTCATCCACAAAATTTTCCATTTCAATTTTAACACATTCCATTATTATGGATTCGTATGGTTTGTTTTAATATCCACTTGCTTTTTACTTATATTTTTTAATTCTCTCTTTAACTTACTGAAATATGGAAAACAAACTTATTTTATATCCTGAGTCTGATAGCTACAAACATGAAGTTTTTTGGCTCTTATTCTGTTGTCTTTTGTTCCTACTGGCTCTCACTCATGGTGACTTCTTCATAAATTTAATTATTTTTTCTCATTTTCCTTTGATCTCTATCTCTGGGAATTATTTTGCACTTGAGTAAAGGTGAGTCCTCAAAAGAGGATTTGAGTTTGGTTCTGTCAGTCACTTGGAGGAACCGCCAGTCTGGATTTGCTTTAAACTAAATATTTAGCTTTAGGTCTTCCAGGCTACCTAGGTAGCATGTATTTGGGCTGTAAACCTGAAAGAGGACTAGCATGCTATTTAAAAATCTCAAGAGGGGATTACTTCACATTCCTACCAAGGTTCAAAGCAGACAGTATAGTTTTCCTTGTAGTTTCCTGGATAAGGAACAGATTTATTTCTAGTTAACCCTTAAACTGTGGGTGTGGCTCTTTGGGGCCCAAGCTTTGTAGAAGGCTCTCCTGTTTGATTCCTCATGTTAGGTGGATCATGGGCTTTGGCTCCTATTCCATGAGCTCCACAAGACTGTGAAAAACAAAGTTTGTTAGGCTCAGAAAATGCTCTGGAAGTAAAAGTTGGCTTTGGAGAGCTGCTGAGCCCTTCTGGGTCTTCGCCTTGGGTCTTCACTTTGGATCCTGAATAATAATTTCTTATTTTCTTTTCAGTTTGTAGGTGTATTCAAAAAGATTTATAAAGTGTTTGTATTCACTTTGTTTTGTTTTTCGTGGAAGAGTCAGTATGGACACCTGGTGTGCCAGTTTACTAGAAACAAAAATGATTGCTATCTTTTCCATGTGGTAGTACTCAATTCTGGTAAGAATACAGTGAGACAGACACTCTCATATATATACTGGTGGCTGTATAGATAGGTATAATCTTTCTGGATAATAAAATGTACAAAGAGCCTTATAGTCATATACTTGGGCATAATAACTGTAAATGTCCTAGGGATATGATAAGAAATGCAGAAAAGCGAATTTTGTTTATGGGTTAAAGCATGGTACACATCAATATAACATTATATAGCAATTATAGCTGTATTTTAGAAAAATATATAGGGACATGTGGAAATGCTTACAATATAATACTAAATAAAAAATTAGGATACAAAATTATACACAAAGCATTGTACTATGCATACAGAAAGAGTGTTGAGATGAAATAATTACTAGACATTTTGTTGGGTGTCTGTTGTAAAAATATGAGTACTTTTAGTTAACTTTAATTTTTTTCTGTATTTTCAAAATTTTTCTGTATCTTTAAACTTTCCTGTATCTCTTTTGAAATAAACTATTTTATTTATAAAAGAAAAATAAAGGGGTTCTTTTTCTTTGCCATTTTCTTTGTTTTTAAATAGAAGTCCTATGACAGTAAAATGGTCTTAAATGTTGGTACACTGAAAAATTGACCTTTCCTAGTGTTTCAGTAACACACTTCATTCTGCCAGTGTTTAATGATTAAGAATGTCCTTTGTGTAAAAGATAGCACTTTTAATGAATGATTTGAAAAATTATACCTGATTAAAGGTGATTAAGAAACAGCCTGAAAAATAGTCAGTCTGGTGTTTTCAGGCATTTTAACAAGCAGAAAGAATTTACTGCAAAGGTGATCCCATTGATTATGCAAAAGCGCAATCATTAAGAGGTCTGGAAAAAACAGCTTGATCTAAAAATAGCTTCTCTAGCAACCAGTAAACTTGGGCCAACTCTGCATGCTCTTAATATTATTTCTCTTTATTTTTTTTTTTATTGAAGTACAGTTACAGTGTGTAATTTCTGGTGTACAGCACAATGTCCAAGTCATGCATATACATACATATATTCATTTTCATACTCTTTTTCCTTAATGGTTATTACAAGATACTGAACATAGTTCCCTGTGCTGTACAGAAGAAACTTTTTTAAAATGTATTTTTATACATAGTGGCTAACACTTGTAAATTTCAAACTCCCAAATTTATCCCTTACCACCCCCTTTCCCTGGTAACCAACCATAAGATCGTTTACTATGTCTGCAAGTCTGTTTCTATTTTGTAAATGAGTTCATTAGTGTCCTCTTTTTTCTTCTTTTTTTTAGATTCCACACATGAGTGATATCATATGGTATTTTTATTTCTCTTCCTGGCTTACTTCACTTAGAATGACAATCTCTAGGTCCATCCATGTTGCTGCAAATGGCATTATTTTATTATTTTTTATGGCTGAGTAGTATTCCATTGTATAAATGTACCACAATTTCTTTATCCAGTCATCTGCCGATGGACATTTAGGTTGCTTCCATGTCTTGGCTATTGCATACAGTGCTGCTATGAACATTGGGGTGCATGTATCTTTTCACATTAGAGCTTCCTCCAGATGTGTGCCCAGGAGTGGGATTGCTGGATCATATGGTAAGTCTATTTTTAGTCTTTCAAGGAATCTCCATACTGTTTTCCATAATGGCTTCACCAAACTGCATTCCCACCAACAGTGTAGGAGGGTTCCCTTTTCTCCATACCCTCTCCAGCATTTATTGTTCATGGACTTTTGAATGATGGCCATTCTGACTGGTGTGAGCTGATACCTCACTGTAGTTTTGAATTGCATTTCTCTTATAATTAGTGATATTGAGCATTTTTTCATGTGCTTATTGGCCATTTGTATGTCTTCATTGGAGAATTGCTTGTTTAGGTCCCCTGCCCATTTTTGGATTGGGTTGTTTGTTTTTTTCTTATTAAGTTGTATAAGCTGTTTATATATTCCAGAGATTAAGCTTTTGTTAGTCGCATCATGTGCCAATATTTTCTCCCATTCCATAGGTTGCCTTTGTTTTGCTAATGGTTTCCTTTGCTGTACAAAAGCTTATAAGTTTAATGAGGTCCCATTTGTTTTTTTGCTTTTATTTCTATTGCCTGGGTAGACTGCCCTAGGAGAACATTGCTAAGATTTATTCCAGAGAATGTTTTGCCTATGTTTTCTTCTAGGAGATTTATCACATCTTGTTTTATATTTAAGTCTTAAGCCATTTTGAGTTTATTCTTGTGTGTGGAGTAAGAGAGTGTTCTAACTTCATTGATTTACATGCTGCTATCCAGTTTTCCCAGCAACACTTGCTGAAGAGACTGTCTTTTCTCCGTTGTATATTCTGGCCTCCTTTGTCAAAGATTAACTGACCATAGGTCTCTGGGTTTATTTCTGGGCACTCTATTCTGTTCCATT
The DNA here is from genome assembly GCF_009834535.1 of Camelus ferus. Lineage (NCBI taxonomy): Eukaryota > Metazoa > Chordata > Mammalia > Artiodactyla > Camelidae > Camelus > Camelus ferus. The sequence goes on along the minus strand of NC_045732.1, from coordinate 73,000,453 downwards.
GATCCATTATGTCTGTTTTTATGCCAATACCATGCTATTTTGATTACTGTAGCTCTGCAGTATTGTCTGGAGTCTGGGAAGTTTATTCCTCCAGCTTCATTCTTTTCCTTCAATATTGCTTTGGTAATTCTGGGTCTTTTGTGATTCCACATAAATTTTAGGATTATTTGTTCTATTTCTGTGAAAAATGTCCTAGGTAATTTGATAGTTATCACATTAAATCTGTAGATTGCTTTGGGTAGTATGGCCATTTTAACAAAAGTAACTCTTCCAATCTTTTATATCATCCCTAGATGTATCTTTGATGCCTAGTACATTGCCTGGCATACACCTGGCATTATATATTTAATATACTATAAATTATAATTGGCTCTTATAGTTATTCAGAAATTCTCCATCTGTCCTTTCATGTATGTTTCCACTATCTTGGTATAATTCCATGCATGACTCAGTGGCCTGTATCTTCAACACCCTCACACTTTACTCAGCCATCATCAATGCCAATGTCCACAGCTACTCTGTCGCCAGAATAATATGTCTAAAATGCTATTTTTGTCATGTCTCTCACCTGCTAAAAACCACCAAACCACAAAACACACCAATGTCTCTCTTTCATCCATAAGATAAAATTAAAACATCCAAACACTTTAATTTGCATCTAGAACTCTTCAAAACCTAGCCCAAACCTATCTTTTCAAGTATTTACCTCCCAAAATTCCTCTGTACTCATAGTGTGCTTCCTTATTGGATTATTCTTCCTGTTTCACTCCAGCTGCTCAAGTTCCACTTCCTCTATGAAATCTTTCCCAGTTACTCCAACTCATTGTAAACTTATCATCTTATTAAATCCAATTATCGTTTAAGTTTTGCATTTTGATGCAAAATATACCTTATCTTGCATTTTAAAATATATACATATCTACCTATCTTGAAATTATAATTTTTCAGAGTATAGGAACCATACTTGTTATTTGCTTCTTTACCCACAATCCTAGAATAATAAGTGAAAACAGTAGATAGAACACAGATACTTGCGGTTAATTGGCACACTCACATTTCCCTCCCTCCATTCCTTTCTTTCATTTATTTACTACTTTTGAGCATCTATTCTGTATGCCTGACAGTGAGGACATAAAAATGACAAGGCACATTCTCTCGTTTCAAGGACTTTACTGTCCAGATTTCTGTCACCAAGGAACATTAAAGAATCCACTGATCATCTGATGGAAGAGGTCTGAACTCTAATTTCTTGACCTGATAATCATTATTGCTTTTACAAAATTCTATTTTTGTCTGAACTTTCATTATTGCATTTTTTTAAGGATACATTTGCTATTAAACAGAGGTTAGTGGCTAAAGCAAAATAAGGGCCATGTAGAAAACTCTAAACCAGTGATTCTCAAACCTTGGTTGCACATAATCCCCTGGGGAGTTCTTAAAAGATATCCAATGCTTGTGTAACAATATAGATCAAATCAATCAGAAAAAAGAGAGGTGGCCCATCTAGAAATCGCCTTTTTAAAAGCTCCCCAGGTGGTTCTAATATGCAACAAAAGGTGAAAAACACTGCTCTAGGCTAAAATAAAATTGCATTTCTATATATTAATTACAACTATGTTGAAAGCATAGTAACAAACATGTAATTTACATATTCATATGAAAATAAAATAGTGCCATCATATCCATTGGTTTAAACAAGTAAATGAGGGAATATCGTCTAGGAAATAATTTCAAAATTCTTTACTATTTTTAATCAGTGTGGATAAAGAAATTACCAGCTCTTACATCTTACAATACGTTAGCTCTCTATTTTCATTTTGCAAAATTAAATTATGAGTTAAATTTCTCTCCATTTCTGTTTTTAAAATACTGGTTTGGACTGAGATGATCTAATAGCAAATGTAAAGGTCAGCTATATTACACAAAGCTCATACGAATCTAGAGCAGTGGTTTGGTTCTCAAATTCCTCAGGCCTTAGAATCATCTGGAAGATTTACTTAAACCAGATCGCTGAACCCCAGCTCCAGAGTTTCTGATTCAGTAGGTCTGAGGTAGAGCCCCATAATTTGCATTTTGGACAGATTCTGAGGTGATGCTGATGCTGCTGTTCCAGAGACCACACTTTGAGAACCACTGTTTCAGAGTAACAGCTCATAACAGATGTTTGATAAATATTTGATCAATTTGAGTCAAATGGTGTTTTGAGGGTATAGAACCCAAAGCACATTTCAATATGTATAAGAATAAACTATATTTTCATCAGGTTACTATTTTTCAAGGTCTTGCTCATGAATCACTATGTAAAACTCACTTTAAGTAGCTGTTTAAAATGCAGCTCCCTGGGTTCCATAAAAGACCAATCTAAATAGAATGTCTCTTGGTGTGGCCCAAGAGCCTGAATTTTTAACAAAATCCCTGGGCATTTCTTGCACACATTAAAATTTGAGAACTAATGCTTTACTTTCTTACACTATTCTTTCTTTCTGAAATGCAGTTTCTCTCCATCTCTACAAAAATCCTGTCCCCTTCTTCAAAGCACAGTTCAAATATAAATTATTTTGAAGCAGTCTCCTCTGATTTCATAATTACCACATTCAACAGAAAGAGTACAGGGAACTGTTGGATGCTCTGGGATAGGGTAGTGAGGCAGCTGAAACAGAGGTGTAGGATTGGCTCTGGGTTTTACACAGAGGTTATACACCTAAGTTTATGAACATGAATGGGAAGCTACAGGAGTTTTACGGAGGATACATATAAAATTACTTAACAGTGAATCCCTTGGTCAATATAGTTATATTTGAGGCAGAGGTATGGGGGGCATGCATGGATAGTAGAGAAGACATGGAGGAGAAAAGGAGACAGAATGGCTGCACATTGGATAACTTCAAGTGTGCATTAGGGGAAATGGATAATAACATTCACTGAGGGGCCTTTCCTTACCCAAGAGGAGAACAAAATAGGCAACCACCTTACTCAGTTGGTCTTGAGCCTATCATGGGGAATGAACAACATGAAGGAGTTAGATCAGGTAGTTGGCAATGGCATCCAAGAGGGCTGAGGGTTAAGTGTGGAGCTAATAAGTGACAGAGTTAGAAGTTGAACTCAAGAATTTCTTTAACGTCTATGGTAATTTTCTCTAAGTATGGTACCTGTCTTCCTGATCAGAATCTGCATTTCTTGCAAGCTCTCCAGATGATTTTGGTAAACACTAAATTTTAAAAACTACTAATCTACTGTACTGGAAATGTATGGAAAAGTATGATGATTATCTAAACTTGGACAAATCCTTGTAGCCTCCTCCCACTCAGCAGCTAGTAGAAATTATGCAAACCAATGTAATACATAAAAACAGATGATACATATTTGGAAAAACAAAGAGGACCTTGAGGACTGGTATTAGGCACTTTCTTCTTTTCATTCTCAACAGTTTATGTAAGATAATCATCCAGGCCATCAACTAATACTTACTGAATGCTTTTGATATATTTGCTACCACAGGATAATGTTGTTTGTAATTTGTTGTCTTAAATATCTCTCACAATTAAAGAAAAGAATTGCTAAGACATTGCTTTTGTTTTTTTTCCTATAAAGAGCTAGAACCACAGACCAGGACTTAGAGATCATTTAATCCAAACATCTAATTTTAGAGACATGGAACTGATTGAAGCCCAGAGAGATCAAAAATTAATTTGTTCCAAGTCCCTAAACTATTGAGAGACACAGCCAGTGACTAGATTTCTGGTCTCCTGTCAGTCTTGTGCTCGTTTTTTAAAAGTGTCAAGATTTAGTGAATATTCTAGCAGCCCAAGTCTGTGGAAGTGTCAAACTCGCTGACTTCAGTGCCATTTACTTTTATACATAGTAGTGCTGGGATGGGGGTGTGGCTGCAGAAATTCACATCAATGTATATTTTGCAAAGCCTTCATGTAAAAGTTAAAAATAGGAAATGCTATAGCAAACATTTTGCCGTATAAGAGTATGTGTTCTCTAGGTATAAAATTTTATCACCTCACCATCAAAAATTGATTGCTAGATTATCTTGCTAGCTAAAACAAACCATTAAGTGTAGTAGATTAGTACACTCTCCAGGTGATATTTATTCTCTTCATTTGACAATTGACTGGTCACACCTGCTTTCTTTTCCATAACATGTACATGGAATTATCAAGAAAAAGGCCTACCAGACATTCAGTTAGCCCAGCTGTCACACATCTGTTGCTGTCTCTATAAATGTACCAATTTGCTGGTAATTACTCCTCTGATAACAATCAAAAACTTCACACCTTTTTTTTTTTTTTTTACTGTGATGATCTCTTCTTCCATCAGAACTGTCTCAATGACTTTGTAATCCAAAGATTCCAGAACATGTTATCCAACAATTTCTGATCCTCCAAATGGGCTGGCAAATAAGTCTGGCACCCACGTAGCGATTTGAAAGCTTACAGATGTCTCAGTGTATTCCATTGAGTTTCAAAACAAGAACCTAGACTAGCTAACAAAAGTCTAAAGCCATTATTTTACTCCAAACATGACTATAAACTTGCTATGAGAGTGTAAGTAACTGCATTATTTTGTCCTAAGTTTTCCGATCTGTAGTATGTGCAGGAAGACTGACTTATCCATTACACTTTACAAATCTTTTTGGAGTTTAGTTCATGTTTGCTGTGTTCTCAAGGTTTGTGCCCCACCCCCCACCAAATTCATATGTTGAAAACCTAATGCCCAAGGTGATGGTATTAGGAGAAAGGGTTTGGGGGTGATTAAGTCATGAAAGCCGAGCCTTCATGGATGGAATTAGTTCCCTTCTAAGAGGCCCCAGAAAGCTAGCTCACTCCTTTTACTATGCGAGAAGTCTGAAGCCCAGAAGAGGGCCCCCACCCGACCATGCTGGCATTCTGATCTGGGTCATCCAGTCTCCAGAACTGTGAGAAGTAAGTTTTTTGTTTGTTTGTTTTCTTTTTAATTGAAGTATAGTCAGTTACAATGCATATAGCACAGGGAACTATATTCAATATCTTATTATAACCTTTAATGAAAAGGAATATGAAAAAGAAATGTTTGTTGTTTAAAAGCTGCCCAGTATATAGTATTTTGTTATAACAGCTGAAACTAACAGACAATGATATATAAATTTCCTCGGGCATCAACTATGTTGTGGTAATAGCTTCTTTTGGAAATCTGAAATTTATAAATCTACTAGGACAGCTGTTTTTCTTAATAAATTAAGTAATAAATACTACCACTTATTTATAGAGCACTAGATTATTTAAAAGAGTTTCAACCATAATGCATTAATTTAAGTACCTACTATGTGCCAGACATTGTGCTAGGTGCTAGAACTATAAAAATGACTAAAACCCAGTCCCTTGCTTTTGGAGTCTGAAGCGGCCCTATATAATCTCTTTCCTGCTCAAGTTCTCAGCCAGTTGAGATGTAGGACATAGCAGTAAGGTAGATAGGTACCAATATAAACTTTATATCTCATAAAACTGATATTCAAGAATATGTTATTTCTAAGGCCAGGTGGGTTTCATAACCAGAATTAATTATAAACTTAAACATGTACCAGGATTAGACCTAAAAAATGGAGCCAGTCCCCAAAGAACAGCACAGGGTACATGCTCCCTGCAGGCAGATGCTCCCAAGGAAGTAGGAGCCAGGAAAGGGCTGCACTACACGTGCTTAATCTCTGCGTCCGAAGTCACTGATCAAATAATGTAGTCCTCTCTCATTCCCAGTTAAGAATGAATAAAGAAATAGATAGAGGCCAGGTGTATTATATTAAAGAATATCTTTCCACGTAGAAGGAAACATCAGGAGTAAAGAGGAACCAGTCCCCCACCCCAACACCTGCCCCCTGCCCTCAAGGACCTCCTCTCTTTGATATTCACAGAAACCCTGAAAGGTAAACAAGAAGTAATTATTTTATATGCTTCATGTAAGAGGAAGCTGAGATCTGGAAAAGTCACATAGCTAGGTTGAAATCAAGAGAATAATATCTCAATTCTTTATGGCTTGGATTTGGATATTGTTACCAATAAAATCCGATCATGGACTTGTCTACACAATGCTACATTCTTTTGCAAGGGAAACATAGTCACAAAAACATCTGGAATCAAAGCTTAGCTAAGATTTTGACCAAAGCATCTATCATCTTGTGTATAGATGGGGTTATTTGCAAATTTGAATCTTCTACCTAAGAACAGATAAGCTTTAAAAAATTGAATGACACTCTAGTAAAGTTTTTATAGGGAAAGCAGCCAGGCAAAGGTGAGACAAACAAGTAAGATGAAAGAAAACCAGGCAGTTATCCAATGCTCAATATGAGAAAAAGAATGCCTAATCTGGTCAGCTGGCACTGTGTTTCTATGAGAGTTGTAAGAGTCACTAATACTTGAGATTCTGACATTTTTAGGTTCTGGCTAAGCACTATTTATGTGCACTATCATTTAATTTTTACAACAAATGTACAAAGAACTTTTATCTTTCTTTTCAGATGGGAAAACAGATTTATTTAGATCAAGTGACTTATCTGTTTTTCACATAATTACTAATATATGGTAGTGTAAGGATCTGAACTTAAGACTTCTGACTCGAGAGCCCATGTCCTTAACCAGTACATTAAGAGCAGAAAGTGAGTTACCTCTGGATGCCGCACATTCCAGCAAGGGACAATTAAATAGATCTAAGATAGCCACTTTATTTTCAAGCTTGTAATACAGTTAGATACACATCACACAAGCATTAAAAAGGCTGAAAAAATGTTGACAGTGCACAAGTGAGCACAAAGGAACATACTAATAAGTGCATGAACTCTGAGAGGAGCTGGAACGAAAAAGTGATCAGAGCAAGAGAGAAGCTGACAAGCCCGTGCTGAGCTATTTAAAGATGGGATAGCCTGCTTCAGGAAGTAGTCAATCCTCATCATGGGAGGGGTGTCCCACACAGGTTTGATGGACAAACACGTGGTAGATCAATTTGGGTTGTTTTGAATAGCTTCTAAAGTCCCATCAACCCTGAGAGTCTGTGATTTAGTCAACTTACTTTGAATAGCCACCATGTGCCTAGTACTAGGATAAGCTCTTTTCACAAAGAGAAATAAGACACACCCTCAAGGAGCCCACAGTCTAATGCGGCAGTTAGCACAACCCAGAAACATAGACTGAAGCACAGTAAGTGTGCATATGGCGTGGGAGCAAGAAGACCTACGCCTAACTCGAATTGGGAAGAGGGATTAAAAAGGGAAATTGGACATTTCTTAGAGGTAATGCCTAAACTAACCCTTGAAGGAAGAGTAAAATTTAGCCAGGTGTTCCAGTTATCTATCGCAGTGTCACAAACTATCTCTAAAACTTAAAACAATAGGTATTTATTCATAATCTGGGTACCCACTTAGCAGCTGGGCTGATTGGTAGAATACAATACAGTTTCATTCACATGCCTGGTGCCTTGGAGGAGATGGCCTTAAAGATGGGTCTCAGCTAGAACCCTCTCTCCCTCTCCACAAGATTCACCCAGCAGAGTAGGTGGATTCTTACAAAGTGACCCTGAGCTCCAGGAATGGGTGCCCTAAGTGACCAAGATGGAGGCTGCAAGGCTTCTTACAGCTTAGCCTCAGAAGTCAGGCGGTATCACGTCCAACATAATCTATTGGTTACACACATGGGCCGGTGTGGGTGGGGACACACAATTGTGTAAATACTCGGAAGGTGTGGTTTATTGGAGGCTTGCATATAGTCTGGTTACCATGTCAGGCTAAGATGTTTGGGAGACTGGGAGTGTACAATTTTCAGCTAGATGGGATATCATGCACAAAGACCAAGGCATCTGAGAATAAGTCCTGAGAAACACTGGCATGGCGGTGCATGAGCCAAGGGATGACCCGGGCCACGCCCTATTTCTCCGCCTTCCAGGCATCGGCTCCTGCATCCTAGGTCCCACATAGATGACCCTAAAACCAGAAATGAGGGATCGTTTCAACAGCCTATCAAAACATGGTGGACTACTATGATGTTCTAGGTGTGCAGAGACATGCCTCAGCCCTTTAAGGCTATTAAAAAAGCATATCAGAAACTGGCGCTGAAGTGGCAACCAGATAAAAATCCTGAAAATAAAAACTAAGCAGAGAGAACATTCAAACCCTGAGAATAAAGAATAAGCAGAGAGAAAGTACAGACAAGTAGCTGAGGTGTACGAGGTGTTATCAGATGCTAAAAAACAGAACATCTATGACAAATATACCAAAGAAAGGTTAAATGGTGAAGGTTAAAGTGGAAGTCATTTTAACAATCCGTTTCAGTTTGGCTTTACATTCCACAACCCAGATGACGTCTTCGGGGGATTTTTCGGTGGAAGGGATCCGTTTTCATTCGACTTCTTCAAAGACCCTCTTGAGGACTTTTTTTGGAATTGAGGAGCCCCAGTGGAAGCAGAAGGTGAGGCACAGGGTCTTTTTCTCTACCTTCAGTGGATTTCCATCTTTTGCAGGGAGATGTGCTTCTTTGATACAGGATTTACCTCCTTCGGCTCACTAAATCACAGAGTCTCACTTCATTCTCTTCCATGTCATTTGGTGGTAGTTGGATGGGCAACTTCAAATCTTTATCAACTTCTGAAATTGTTAATGGCAGAAAAATCACTACCAAGAGTATCGTCGAGAATGGTCAAGATAGAGCAGAAGTTGAAGATGACCATTTAAAGTCGTTAAGGATAAATGATAAGGAGCAGCTGCTATGCTTGGATAACAAGTAATTCAACGCATGCATTTAACAGAAATGTTAACTGTAACAAGTTCCATTTGGGGGTTAACAGGACTTTTTTTGAAGATGTCAAATGAACTCAACTTTCAGTATAACTGTACCTGAAGTATTTATAAACAGCTCATCCTAGCCACTGTTGGTTATAGACTTTGAGTTTATTGTCAGGAACACATAATAGGACCATTTTTTGGTCTTTAAAATTGTTGTTCATCTCTGCATGCACTTTGCTTTAGTATTAAAAGTAATCCAGGGTGGCTGTGACTCTTTCCTACACAAACACTAGCACAGACCTGCTTTTCTATTGTGTTTGAAATGTGAGCCACGTAGTGAAAGCCTGCTGTGAAGACTGCTAGGATAAATCTTCCTTAAAATATATATATTTTTTTAGTATTTAGTACTGAAATATATTAATGCACTAATGGTAATGCATTTCTCATTTAATTAATATAAACAGGATTTTTCTAGTTGTGCATGAATGCTGGCAACTTAGTAAGTTTTGATAATTGTTTATTTTATTGAAGTGTAGTTTACTTACAATATTATATTAGTTTTGTGTGTAAAATATAGTGATTGGTATTTTTATATATTATATTCCATATAAATGTATTATAAAATAATGCCTGTATACTCTTATTGTACATTACATCATTGTATCTTGTTTATTTTGTACCTAGTAGTTTGTACCTCTTAATCTGCTTCACCTATTTTGTCCCTCTCCCCACCCATCTCCCCACTGGTAGCCATTAATTTGTTCTATCTGTGAGACTGTTTCTGATTTGTTATATTCATTCACTTTTTTATTTTTTATATTCCACATATAAGTGAAAACAGACAGTATTTATCTTTCTCTGACTTACCAAAGTAAGCATAGTATCATCCAGGTCCACCCCTGTTGTTGCTGGCAAAATTTTTATTTTTACTTTTTTATGGCTCAGTAATATCCCATTGTGTATGTATGTATGTGTATGTGTATAAATATATATATTTTTCACATCTTCTTTATCCATTCATCTGTCGATGGACATTTAGGTTGCTTCTGTATCTTGACTATTGTAAATAATACAGCTATGAACATTAGGGTGCGTATCTTTTTGAATTAGTGTTTTCATTTTCTTTGGCTATATACCCAGGAGTGGAATTGCTGGATCATATGGTAGTCCTACTTTCAGTTCTTTGAGGAACCTCCATACTGTTTTCCAAAGTAGCTATGCCAATTTACATTCTCACCAACAGTGTCCTAGGGCTTTCTTTTCTGCACCAACACTGTCCTAGGGCTTTGTTTTCTCCACATTCTTGCCAAGACTTGTTATTTTTTGTCTTTTTGATGATAGTCCTTCTGACAGGTGTGAGGTGATATCTCATTGTGGTTTTGATTTGTATTTCCCTGATGATGAATGATGTTGAGCATCCTTTCATGTCTGCTGGCCATCAGTATGTCTTCTTTGGAAAAATGACTATTCAAGTCCTCTGCCCATTTTTAAAATTTTTTAAAAATACTGAATCATACGAATTCTTTATATATTTTTGATATTAACCCCTTATCAGACAAATCATTTGCAAATATCTTCTCCCATTCAGTGAGTTGCATTTTTGTTTTGTTGATGGTTTCCTTTAATGTGCAAAAAATTTTAAATTTGATTAGGTTCCACATGTTTATTTTTGCTCTTATTTCCCTCACCTGAGGAGACAGATCAAAAAAAAATTGCTAAGACCTATGTAAAAGAGTGTACTGCCTATGTGCTCCTTTAGGAGTTTTATGATTTCAGGTCCTACATTTAGGTCTTCAATCCATTTTGAGTTCATTTTTTTATATGGTGTGAGAAAATGTCCTAATTTCATTCTTTTACATGTAGCTGTCCAGTTTTCCCAACACTATTTATTAAAGAAACTATTTTCTCATTGTATTTTTTGCCTGCTTTGTCACAGATTAACTGACCATATGTGCATGGGTTTATTTCTGAGCTCTCTATCTTGTTTCATTGATCTATGTGTTTATTTTTGTGTCAATACCATACTGTTTTGATAACTGTAGCTTTGTAGTATAGTCTTAAGTCTGGGCGTTTAATACCTCCATCTTTGTTCTCTTTTCTCAAGATTGTTTTGGCTATTTGGGGGTCTTGTGGTTTCATACAATTGTTTAAATATGTAATGTTAAGCTTAGGTTTTTAAAAGTGAAGCTGGTAAACTGGGTCTTCGTCATTTGCTTAAAAAAAAGGAAATAACTATGAGTGTGTTTTGATGCATTAAAAAAAAAAAGCTGAAAAACACCAGGTTAGGGAGCAGTATAATGTGGTTAAAGGTGCAGGCTCTAGAATCAGACTCTGGAGCCAGTTATTCCTCAGTGTAGATTCTGTGTCCTAGAACTGAGTTGTCCAAAAAGAGTATTAATTAAATTAAGAATTCAATTCCACAGTCTCATGGAAGCCACATTTCAAGTGCTCAATAGCCACATGTGTCTAGCGGCTACTATATTGGGCAGTGCAGATATGGAACATCTCCATCATGACAGAAAGTTTTATTGGACAGCAATGTGCTAAAAGCTCTTTTAACTGACCATTATTTAACTAGCTTTCCATGTTAACTCTGTATTCCTCATTGTAAAACATATCAACTTATGTCCAAGACACACTGAAACTTACAGGTAACCACACATTTCTTCATTCTCCAATTTAACTGCTTGCTTATAAAATGTCAGTTGTGTTTGTTCCCAAATTTGTGTATTCCAGTCTACTTATATTGCAATTAGGTAACCTAAATTTGTCAATAGATAAAATATGGAAAGGAAAACTCTCACTTCTATGTAAACTGAATTGAGTGCTTTATTAAGAGATTAGAAGATATTAAAAGCAAAAACGTTTAGACTTCTACACTAATGTCACTTCAAGAGCTCCACTTTAAAGAACCTGAAACTGAGAAGTCTTAGATTTTTTAAAGAAAGATGAAGCTGAATTCCAATAAATAGAACCATTTATTAAATGATGGATAAATAATCACACATGATATCCTAAGTAAATATAAATATATTTAGAGAGATAATCAGACATTGTATGCTTCCTAGTGGAAGACAACACCACCACGTATAAAGTAAGTCTGGAAAAAAATCTGTAGATCCAACCAAGTCTCTAGATCCAATTGCCATTTTTCAGGAAATACAGAGGACAAAGGAACTTGTTAAACTACACCATAGGAATGCAATCATCCAAGTCCATACTGTGGGAAATTCTACAAGACAAACAACACGAATTTTTCAACACACTGCAAAGAAAAAGAAGAGAGATGGTGGGGTAACTTGTGGATTAAAAGAGACTTAAAAGAACAACAGATCACAAGGTGTAGACCTTATCTGGATCCTAATTCATATATAGTATGTAAAATATTTACCATTCATGAGACAATTGGAAATCTTTATAATGACAGGATGTTTGACATTGTTAAAGGGATTGTTGGTAATAGTATAGGTGAAATAATTGTATTGTCATTATGTTTAAAAATGGTCCTGTTCTTTTAGAGATACATACCAAAATATTTACAGATGAAATGATGTGATGAATGGGACTTACTTAAATATGGAAGGGGGGCAGTGGCTGGAGGTATGAATGAAACACAATGGACTGATTATTATTGGGACTGAGTATTGAGTACATAGGGATTCATTATACTATTCTATCTACTTTGTACATTCTAAATTCTTCATAACACCAGGTTTAGAAAAGATAAAATAAAGCATCTATCATTTTTCTCACGAAGTATTTCTATTGAGACTGAGTTCAAGAGCATCAAATGAGGAAAATGAAAACATAGTAAAATAATAAAGATTAAGAAAGTTATTGTAATTATTTTCCATAATGTTCTCCTTTAATATCAAACCAAATTTGAAAAAAAATGTATGTCCCTGCTTCAAACACGGGCTGAAGGCACTACAGTCTGCCTACTGAGTATTCAGCACTAACTCTGGAATCAGCACTGATTCTAATTCCAGGTTTGCCACTAACTTGCATTACCCATGGACAAAGTTCTTATTGCCCATAAACCTCAGTTTCCTCATTTATGAAGTGGGAGTAAGGATAAAATTATACAGCATAAAGTCAGTGTGAAGATTCAAGAAGATAACTCAACATGTTTAGCTTGTCTGCAGCAGGGCCTATGCCAGGAACTAATAAGAGAATCACTATGGAAATTGCAAATGAGAACAATATGGAGTAGTTTTGAAGATTATACCAATGAGTTTGGATTTGCTATTTTACATGAACCATAAACGTTCTAAGAACTTGAGTAAGAAAAAATGATGTTTGAGAAAATTGATTTAACTACTCTCTATGTAGGATGGGCCCCGTCGGGGAGAAATAGTAGAGAAACCACTTAGTTGTTGCAATTTTTGTACAAAATCCTACACTTGTCTGGTGGCTATAGAAATGGAAAATAGTGGACATCCAGACATTACTGTGAAGAGATACTAAAGTTACAGATGCCAAGGTGTCCATCTGACTGCTGGATAGACTACTGATTATTGGGGAGCACCATCTTCAAACTACTCACCCCAAATGGCTAAAGACACAGGAAGAAAGAGATGGAAAGAAAGGTGGAGGAAATAAAGTAGACCTGTCTCAGGTTTTTAAGACGGTTGCCTATTTACTCACTTTATTCAGTGCTAACACTAAAAATGTCAGAGGATTAATGCAGAACTGGATAAATGTGTAAGGTATCAACTGAGGTTTAATACAACCTGATCGCTTGAGACAGAGGTAAGTTTCAGGAAAATGTCCAATGCAGTTTTCCCGTTGATGCCTGAACAAATTTTTCTCTTGCCACTCTCAGCTTGCCTGTAACTCCCAGCTGTGAAGGTAGCTAATTGCTCGCAAAGAGAACTACAAGAAAACCTGAAAGTCACAAATTTCACTGTTGCTCAACAAAATAGACTTTTCTTCCCAAGGAAGTAGCATTCTTTATAAAATTAAAATCTCTTAAGCAAACTTTCTCAGACCAGAGCAGTAAGAAATACATTTAAGACTCTCATTCCTTCCTAACTGTAATTATCCCCAATGTTATTTTTCACTGAAAAACTGAGCAATATTTTAGCTTTTCTTAGACCATAGAGCCAGTCTTATAATGTTCAACTGGGTAGCTCAGAGGTTTCCCTCAGGCTACTTCACTGCTTCCCCTGATCAGCTAATTAAAATGAAGCTCTAAAAAGACAAGCTTTCCACATCTTGACTCCCAAGAGAAGACAGCCAGAGATTGGGTGTTCAGTCCCTGCCAACCTTCCTGACTTTAGGTGATTGGAACAGACCACTTACATTTGTATTACCAGTATACCTCTTTTCAACAGAAGGTCTATTAATCCTGAAAGTGTCATGGGGCTTGATTTTTACTGATTTCTTTGAGTAAAATAAATTCTGGAGGCATTAAGCACTCTTACATGACAGAAAAAGACTGAAGTACACAACAATAGAAAAAGAACGCTTGATTTTGTTGAAAGGACTATAGCCTTTAAAATGAAGGATTTAGAGCTTACAAAACGTCTCCTCTCAAATGCCCTTCTTTTTGTATTTGATCACTTTCTCAGCTGTGTACATTTACAACATATTCAAGTGTAAACCAGATCACCAAAACAATGAATCCATTCACAATTCATAGACTGTCCACATCCATGAAAAAAAAATCCCCTTTTGCCAATAATAAATAGGAACAGTCTCTGTATTACTACGAATTCCATAAGGAAATATTCTCAGAGGTTGCTTTCTGACCTCTTTTTTAAAAACAGTAACACTTCATTAATTTATCTATTTAGGCTTCTGGGAAACTTACTATCAGTTCATCACTTTAGTCTTGCAAATTCTACCCCCAAGTAGTTTGTTTTGTTTTGTTTTTAATGCATCAAATACATAACCCTGCTATGCGAACATACTGACACCAGGTGGCAGTTGTATGACACGGCCCCCAAGGTTTGAGCTATAAGCTGTTAACTGAGACTTGTTTGATTGAGATAAAGAGACATTCTGGTGTAGTTTGTTCACATCAAGAGCATATGAAAAAGAATATATAGATTCAGTTATATACAGTATATATATTCAATTATATATAATATATATACAGTATATATATTCAGTTATATATAGATAACTGAATCACTATACTGTACACCAGAAACTAACACAACATTGTAAATCAACTACACTTCAAAAAGAAAGCATATTATAAACTTTAATAGCTAAATCTTAAAATAACACTTCAGAGCAAATGTCAAAAAACTGAACTCCAGGTTTATTCATCATCTCTCAAAAGTCATCCATCATCTCACAACTTACTTTGCTCCAACAGCCAACCATATACTGGTGTTTGATTAGAATGCTAATCCTCATATCTATTATCACCTGCACTTAACTGTCCTTCTTGATTTCTTTTAATCTTCAATTTAGGATTGTTTTGCACCCTCGCATTGACTTAGTCAAGCATGATATAGCCACCTTACCTGGCTCTCCCAACTAACTAAAGGAACAAAGATTCTTGTGGTCTCTTCATCTCCCTGCAGCTTTCTGGATCTCTCATTTGTTCTCCCTGTATTCCTCTTTACTTAAGAGACATAACTTACTCTCCACAGTTCTTAGATGGCTTCTCTTCATGTTCATCCCTGATGTTTAAAATCAGTTTTATTTTTCTTCTTGTGAAGAATTTACTCTGCTCCATTACTGGAGCTAACTGAAGCTTAGCAAAAATAGTGATTAAAAGTAGGCAAACAACCCAATTAGAAAACAGGTGAAGGATTTGAACAGATATTTCTCCAAAAAGAATACAAATGGCCAATAAGCACATGAAAAGATGCTCAACATCCTTAGTCATTAGAGAAATGCAAATTGAAACCACAATGAGATACCATTTCACATTCATAAGGCTGGTTATAATTTTTTTTAATGAGAAATAAGCCTTGTCAAGGATGTGGAGAAATTAGAACTCATGCATTGATGTTGGGAACGTAAAATGGTGCAACCACTGTAGAAAATAGTTTGGCAGTTTCTCAGAAAGTTAAACAGAATTACCATATGATCCAGCAATTCCACTCCTAGGTTTATACTCCACAAAAATTGAGAGCAGGGACTCAGATACTTGTACACACATTTTTATAGCAGCATTATTCATAATAGCCAAAAGGTGAAAGAACCCAAGTTTCCCTCAACAGTTGAATAAATTAATAAAATAAGGAGTGTGTGTGTGTATCATATATGTGGAATATTATTGAGCCATAAAAGGAATGAAATTCTGATACATGCTACAACATGGATGAATCTTGAAGACACTATGCTAAGTGAAATAAACCAGACATAAAAGGACAAGTGCTGTATGATTCCATTTATATAAGGCACCTAGAGTTGTCAAAATTCATAGAGGCAGAGAGTACACTGGTAGTTGTCAGGGGCTGAGGAGGGAGAATGAGGAGTTTAAGAGTTAAATAAAGTTTCAGTTTGGGAGGATGAAAAAGTCTAGAAATAAATAGTGGTGATGGTAAGGCAACAATGGGAATGTACTGTAGAACTGTATACTTAAAAATGGTTACAATGGTAAGTTTCATTTTGTGTATATTTTACCACAATAAAAATTTACTTTTTAAAAATGCCCTTCTACCACCTACTGATAATGGAAGCCTAAATAGAAATTGTCTCAATTTAAAGAACAATAGGCCATCAAATGGAAAATTTTCAATAAAGGAAAAAAAAGCAAAAATGTACCTGGCTGTATCACAAATCCATTAATTCAGAGCTTGAGATCATTCAACCCAGGTTAGTCCAATGTTGACATTTAAGTGTCTAGTAAACCATTTCTTTTCATCAATGTAAACAAGAGATAGAATTAATCAATTTAAGAATAATTTATAAGTTTTGTAGCACACTTATAGTCTACATGGAGAAGAATGCCACTAATTATAGTGCTTGCCCCACTGTTGAATTTTCCATAAATGCCAGTATTTAGGGTTGTTTATTATGCAATATACCTTTGTTTATCCTGTGCACATTTCTCATTTATATGAAACTTTTGTTGTTTCTCTGGCATGATAGAATATCTCTTACCTCTCTGATAATTGCCTAACCACTGCGGAGGAACCAGTGTACCCTCTTCCTCGGTCCCAACTTCTCTGGCCCATATCCCAGGCAGAGGAAAGAACCTGAATTATCTGCACATCATGAATATTGTATTAATATTGCCTACTATTGTTCAGGCACCTAGTTTATGAGAGCACTGTGCTAGTGTTATTTCTAATTCTAAAAACCCTGGGATATAGATATTGGTATCTCTAGTTCAGAGATTGGGGAACTGAGGTGATAATAGTGATGTGCCTTTGATTAAGACCACAGCGCTATAAAGTGGTACAGACAGGTTTCTAACACAAAAGCCTCTTAGCACCAAAGCCTGCGTGCGGCCTTTCTGATACTGTACTGCCTACAGAACACTGACTTGTTACAATCAGACAAGGTATATATGAGGCTTTGTGCTAGTCCTGAAGGAACAAAGATGCATTTCTTGGGAAAGAATGTACAATTTGAGCTTTGCCCTTCAAGTGGCCTTGCTCTTTTCTTCTTTTCCTTTCCTGATTTAGCGCAGTGTGACTGTGAAAGCCTTATAGCTCAAAGGTCCCTCTGCATCTGTAATCTTTAGTTCCCAGGTTAATGTTAGTGTGTCTCAGGGGACAGTTTTCTTCCTGACGACTTTGGCAGGAAAAGAAGTTAACCCCCACATCAACCCAGTCTGTACACAATACCAAAACATGAGAGGGCCTCTGTTTTTGCTTCAAATATCTCTTTATGTAAATCCCCAGAGCCCAGCCAAGGCAGCTTACAGGGTAAAGCAAATGTCTTCTATGACTGCAGAGAAGCAAAGTGTCCAGGAAGCTAGGGATCTCTGAGGCTATCCTCAGCCCTGTTGTCAATGAACAAGCAAAGGAATCAAGAACAGATAAGGAATAAGCAGATAAGGGAATTTCCAGTTTGGTCTAAAACAAACTAACAAAGATGTTTGCAGAAAAAATAACCTTCGGATGTCTAAAAGGCTAGCCTTTGACAAAATCGTGAAGGAGGTTGTCTGTATTCTCTTTCACTTCCTCTGCACTCACCTCTCTTCCTATCATCTTACTCCTCCCTAAGTAGCACCACAGCTAATAAATACTTGTTGAATAAATGCATGTCCAAGCCTTCTGTGGTGGGGCTGCCTCCTCTCTGCCAGCTCCTTAACATATTTCGTGTTCCATAGCACCCTCCCTACTCAAGTTAAAACTTGTTCTTTCTTTTAACTTTTTCTCATTTAGGAGCACTAATTAAACTCACTTGGTCAATTTCCCTAGCAAAGATGTTGATGTCTAGTCGTGATTTAATGCATTACCCCTACCAGATTACACACTTGCATTTTGATAGGTTTTTCAAAACCCTAGAGCTATCTTTCCCCCTAAGCTATCTCTTCTCCTTCTCCCACTTGTGAACCTATGAATTCCACCATGGTGTTTCTACAACCTCTCCAACAACAGCAACAAGAAACTTTTGACTGTAGCAGATAAAGAACTAATGGGTGTAAGAGATGTGGCATTTGTTCGTACACATTAATGGAGCATTGCTGATAAGCCTAGTACTCCCTGACTTGAAGGCACTTACAGTTTAGCTGGGGAGACAAAATTAATACATATGAAAAGGCAAGCAACATATCCAAAATATGATGGCCTTCCTGGATTTAATTATCTGGAATACCTGCTGACTCCAGTGATCTGACACTAGCAGAGGTAGGAGGGCGGAGAGAAAGCAGTATCCTCAGAGTATGTGACAACAGTAATTAAATGGTGGAAGGTAAATAAAGCAATGACAGGGTCACAAATACATTGTGAAAATAAGGCCATAGCCCCAACACATACACTCATCAATCCCAATCTGTGCTAGATTGTTCCAGTGGTGAGAGTACAGGCTCTGGAGGATACATGGATGAAATGCAGTTTGGTAAAAAATTACTGAAAACTGCCTTTCTTCATTTCCCTGTGAACACATTGAAAATACAATTGATGGCTTTTTAATTAATCCTGTGTCTAATATCCAGATGGTAAGTTCAGCAATTGCAAAAAACAATTTCCTTTAGGTTTAAGTTCTAAAATCAGGACTTAGGAATTGAATTTTCAAAAAGACATAAAAGCAGTACTTAGAGCAGTGGTTCTCAATCAGGGCCAAAGAGGTTGGAAATTATTGGGGAAAGGGACACTTAAAAAGAATTATCTATAGTGTTTTTCTTTCTCTCTCCAAACTGCCGGCATAGAAAGAACAGCTGCATGCAGCCACCTAAATATGGAAATGATAGTAAAATCATTCAAATTATCTATTTTCATCAAATAACTTGAATTTCTGTCAAATTTAGGCTGAATATTTATTTCTGTAGTACTTTCCTCTTTTTGTGCACCTTACAGCACCAAGTGTAATGCCATTCATTTGAAGAAAAATATCAACATATACTTTCCCACTGATTGGTTTGTTCTGGGAGAGATTCCAACCTTTTGGGAAAATTTCAGTTTAAATTTTCCTAACTCCAAGCTTTGTTTCAGAAAGCTGTCTCTGAACTGACTTTGCTGTGTTTACTAAGAGGTCCACTGAATGTAAACCACAGTTCCCATTAGATGAAGATAAGATATTGATCAGAAAGGAAGGGTATAAGATTGGAGTAGGTTTTCCTGAAAAAGAGTAAAGGAAAGGGAAAACAAAAAGACAAGTCTACTCCCTCCATGAACAGACATACGATGTGACTAGTAAAATGTATAGGATTTTAAACATGGTTTATATTGCATGCCCTTGATATATTCCAAAGTTAGTTGTAGAGTTTCTCATTAAAGCCTTCCTCTGAGCCTACCAGTTAATTGCAGCCTTTCCTCATACCACCCACCCCCAAACTCTATACCATTTCTCTTCTGTATTTCCCGCCACAGCATTTATCAATACATACTTTGTAAAACATATGTACTTATTTGTTTGGTTTATTACCTGTCTGCCCTACTAGGATGTAACTTACAAAGGTCATGTTTGTCAAATTAACCACTGTTAAAACATAATCTCCCCAAAATGACAAAATAATGACTCTCACACAAAAAGAAAAGTAAATATATGTTAAAATTATGTAATTCACTAATAAGGAAACTAGTAAAGTTTTACAACCAGTTGAAAGGAGAATCCAAAGAACAGACACGTTTATAGATCAGGAATATTGAAATAAATGTGCAAATAGAGGCAAAACTGGTTTTTCCCCGGGGGGGAAGAATTATCCCTTCACCTGAGAGAATTAGATTTGTTTGTCTATAGACAAACATTATTGTCTGTAGACAAGAATTCTTTTGCATTGCTTTCAGTTATCTCCAGTCTACAGAGCTGCAAAAATTGCTGCCATCCAAGCAGGATTAAATAAGCCTGAAGGTGTGCTATGGACAATGCATAGTTTTCCACTAAAACACAGAATTCTCCCTACACCCCAACAGTGCTTAGCACATAGGACACTTTAGAGGGCAGCATGAGAGCCAGTTTAACCAACATGAACAGAATTCTCCAAATCAGAAACATGTTCATCATTCCTGATTGCTCTCTTTCGTGCTATCCTCCCTCCCTATCCAATCAGTCACCGCATCCTGTCATTTCTATCATCTAAAAATATTTCTTTATTTTCCTGCATGAAAAAAAAATCTGTTCTAATATATAATCTCTCATCATGCCTTCATGCTAAAACCCACTGCCCTCAGAATAAACTCTGAAGTAATTTAGAACTTAAGGCCCTTTAACCACTGGGTACCTGTAACAAAGGAGGAATGTGTTCAATATGTTGTAGTAACCTATAATGAAAAAGAATATGAAAGTAAATATATACATAAATGTATATGTATGACTGGAACATTATGCTGTACACCAGAAAATGACACAATATTGTAAAGTTACTATACTTCAATAAAAAAATGGACAGAGGACCTGAATACACATTTTTTCCAAAGAAGACATTCAAATGGCCAACAGACACATGAAAAGATGCTCATCATCACTAATCATCAGGGAAATGCAAATAAAAGCCACAATGAGACACCACCTCACACTTGTCAGAATGGCTACGATCAAAAAGATAGTAAGTAATAAGTGTTGGTAATGATGTGGAGGAAAGGGAGCCTTTGTGCACTGTTGGTAGAATTGTGAAATTGGTGCAGCCACTATGGAAAACATAAGGATGTTTCTCAAAAAATAAAAATAAAAATAGAACTACCATGTGATCCAGCAATTTCACTTCTGGGTATTTACCCAAAGAAACACTAATTCAAAAAGATATATGGACCCCAGTGTTCCTAGCAGCATTATTTACAATTGCCAAGATATGGAAGCAACCTAAGTGTCCATAAGTATGTGAATGGATAAAGAAGATGTGGTGTATATATACAATGGAATAGTACTCAGCCATAAAATGAAACATTTCAATTTACAGCAAAATGGATGGATCTAGAGGGTCCGTGCTAAGTAAAATAAGTCAGAGAAAGACAAAACAGTTTATTATCTCACTTATATGTGGAATTTAAAAAACAAATCAATCAACCAACCAAAATGAAAATACTTATAGATGCAGAGAACAAACAGGTGGTTGCTGGGGGGGTGGGTGTAGTTTTGGGCAAAATAGGTGAAAGGGATTAAGAGGTACAAACCTCCAGTTATATAATGAATAAGTCATAGGGATGTAATATACAGAATAAGGAATATGGTCAATAATATTATAATAATTTTGCATGGGGATAGATAATTACTAGATTTATGTGGATGATCATGTATGTACATGTTAAATCACTATATAGGACATCTGAAACATAATATTGTACATAAACAATATTTCAATAAATAAATAAATAAATAAATAAATACATAGAAGTGTGCAAAAAGGCCATAGACAAATCACCAATTTAGCATAGATGCTGGCACATAATGGATGCTCAGTAACTGTTTGATAAGTGAGAACTGGATGTCTGATAAAGTTCATTTATAGAAACCCCCACAAGTCATGGGCACAGAGCAACAGAGTTATTCAAAGCAGATCCTATAAAACTCATCTTCCCCCTGAATGTTTTTTTCTGATTATAGTTATAATTTATTCTATAAATACACCTTCTTTTATCATTTCCATTTGAAACTCATATCTCATTAAAAAAATAAATAATACTTGGATTCTATGAAAAGTTTTACCCTGAATTTAAGGTACAAGAGCATTAAAATTATAGTTAAATTCTCCAGTCTGACAGTCTTACCTAATTATATGCACCACTTTCATGCCCAAGGGAGCCTCTGGATGGTACCACCAAGGCTCAGATTGTTGCAATAAAAATTAAAAGCCAACATAATAGTTCTGTAGATGAAGAAATTGTTTCTAAATTAACTGGAGCTGGCTGGAACGGATGGCCTCTCTGCCTTCACTATGTTTTGTGGTATTTTATTCTCTTTTAAGGGAGGCTGATGTCTAAAGAAAGCTTCAGAATCAAAGGCTAAGGTGCAGCTTGGCTCTGTGGCTGTTCTCTCCAAGAGCTCATGTTTTCTGTCAGCAGCAGTTCCTTATAGGTACTGTGTACAAGAGCTCACCAGGAAAAGAAAATGTCAATTCAAAATTTACTTCCCGGATTCCCGTCACTATGAATTATTTTAGTGAAATGCAGTAATTCACAGTTAGCAAAATAGAATGTTTAAGAAATAACAGAAAGCATTGTAAGTAGAACCCTTTTAAAATGCAGGGAGTGAGAGTAAGCCTTAGAAAAACTGTGAGGTAAAATTAAATTTGCTTTGGTATCCTTCCAGCCTTCCCTTCATCGCCTTATCCCTAAAGAAACTCCTCCTACTTCCCTGCTAGGTTTCCAGGGTCCATCACGTGGCAGCCATAAGAGAGGTCTGCCCTCCTTGGGCACTATCCTGTCCTTGGTCTTCAATCTACCCTTATCCCAACTAAACTGACCTGTTATGGGCCTCTCAATGAACTTTCATGCTAGGAAATACCTAACAAACTCTATTAATAAGGTGTAATTCATTTATTAAATTATGTAATTCTCTTATCAAAAACAGTTGTATTTTACTATTCCTGAAATCAAAGATGCATACCAAAGGTAAAAGTTCAGGCATCATGAACAAAATTCTATTTGAGGGGCCAGAATACTTCTAAGTGTTCCTCAAAATGTAAAGGATAGCCTACTCATTAGAACAGCCTACGATTAACAACTATATCTATGCTATACTTGCTATGAATTTGTCTTATCATCTGTCTTATTCTTTTAAAATTCAAGTGCAAGGGAAAAATCCTGTTAATTGAAGGTTCAGGTTAGTTAGATTCAAGTCAATCAAGGTTTTACTCTAATAGAATTTACATAATGTGGTGACTTTCAGCCGTAAAAAATTTTTTTGGACTAATCAGTTCAATTAGACCGTAATATTGATTTAATGACTTGTTGGAATGGGTCACATTAATTGAACTAAACTGTGTTGTTTACAAGAGCAGCTGGTAGTGAAAATAATGTGTCCTGGTAGACAATGCAGCTCATTTTACTTACTGCTTTAAACTGACTTGCAGGAACTCCATTTTGAATATAATTATTTTTCATTTTATTTTATTTTGTATTTGTACGCTTTTTTATATATCTTAAGGTGAGCTGATTTCAAGTGGAAAACTAGCATAATAAACAAAAAGGTGACAGGGTAAATAAAGACTTTTAATCTTGATCACTCCAAGGGTTTAGGTTTTTTAAATTATTTTAAAAAATTTTTTATTGAAGGAGAGTCAGTGTAAACATTGTAAAATGTTGTGTCAATTTCTGGTATACAGCACAATGCTTCAGTCATGCATGAACATACATATATTCGTTTTCATATTCTTTTTCACCATAAGCTACTACAAGATATCGAATATAGTTCCCTGTGCTATACAGTATAAACTTGCTTATCTATTTTATATATACCAGCCAGTATCTGCAAATCTTGAACTCTCAATTTATCCCTTCTCACCCTCTTCCTCACTGGTAACCATAAGTTTGTTTTCTATGTCTGTGAGTCTGTTTCTGTTTTATATATAAGTTCATTTGTCTTTTTTTTTTTAATTCCACACGTAAGTAACATCATATGATATTTTTCTTTCTCTTTCTGGCTTACTTCATTTAGAATGACATTCTCCAGGGCCATCCATGTTGCTGTAAATAGCATTATTTTATTATATTTCATGGCTGAGTAATATTCCATTGTATAAATATACCACATCTTCTTTATCCAGTCATCTTTTGATGGACACTTAGGTTGTTTCCATGTCTTGGCTATGGTAAATAGTGCTGCTATGGACACTGGGGTTCAGGCATCTTTTTGAATTAAGGATCCTTCTCTATATATGCCCAAGAGTGGGATTGCTGGATCATACAGTAAGTCTATTTTTAGTCTTTTGAGGAATCTCCATACTGTTTTCCACAATGGCTGTACCAAACTGCATTCCCACCACAAAGGTTTAGTTTTAATTTCTGTGATAGTTTGGGGGAAAAAATGGGTCTTTGTGGTAACATGAAATAAGAGTTTGGCAGGTATCTGACTGAGGATGTATACTAATTGCTTAAGGTATACTATGGGAATATTTTTGAATATGGAGGAAGGTGGTAAGAACATTCTTCCTGAGGTTCTAATGGTAGAGATTTGAACTATGTCAAAAATACCATTTCAAATGTGTTATTTTCTCCAGAAATAAAATTAGTCAACAAATTAAAACATTAGTGTATTAAAGTCATATCACTATAGCTTAATAGTCTTTAACCATCTATTGTTTTGCTTAAAATGTTTTTCTCCTTCCCAGCCCATCTGCAAGATACTGTGAAAATACAGAAGCATATTTTGTACATCAATCAGTAAATATTTATTATCAACCCACTCTGTGTCCAGGATTGCGCTAGGTTCTATGAGCAATAGCCATATAAAACATTTCTTAGTTAATCAATTTGGAATCTATTTGAAGAGGTGAAATAAATACTCATAAATAATAAACCTTGGTATAAAACAAAGTATAACAAGAGATCAGAGAAGGGCAATAGGGAAGGCATCAGAGAAGAGATGGGAACCTCAGTCAGACCTTCCAAGGGCCAATTGTTGATAGGTGGGAAAAGAGTAAGGGTCATTCCAAAGCAAGAGAAGAGCTTAAGCAAAAGGGCTGAGAAAAAATTGGCATGGAATGTATTTGAATGGGGAGGAGAAGAACAACAAGTCTGGCACGCCTCTAATGGCTGTAGACACACAGTGAGAAAGAAGTCTGCGGTAAGAACATGTTTTGTCTCATACGTGAGATAATTTGCTCCTCGAAAATAAGAACCATGTCTATTACATATTTATTCCTATTTTTAACACCTACTCCAGTTAAACATATGCAATAGATGCTCAATAAAACCTGGTTGAATAAATTAATCTGAAAGGATGTGATGGCAGATACTAGAGAAATTGGCCTAAGAAAGAACATCTGGGATTACGACACAATGAAAAAGCACCAGACCAAGGTTGCCAACTTGAGACATTTTCCTAGTAACTAACACTAATAGAGGGTTTGTAAAAGTTTTGCTGATGAGAAGGTACAGGATCTTCCGAAAACAAACTTCTACTTGCGTTTACTCATATGATTTATCCCTCTGTCCTATTAACCTTCCTAGCCTGCTACTGGTCCTGACTCTCTATATCAAAGCTTGAAAAGTGGGTAGTTACTGCATTCAAGGGTCTGTAAATGTTAGGACATTTCCCAAAGTGTCTTACTGATTAGTTGTTCTGAGAGATGTTAATAGGCACATAAAATTGTGCCACATAAATTATTTTGGAACCACAGCCTATTCTATCACTATCTTGGAGATTTCCCATGAATATTTATTCATATATCAAAATGTTCTGAAATGTCCTACAATAATCTGATTTAAATTGTTTACATTGTTTAATGCAATATTTCTCAACCTTATTTTACTACAGAAATTTTTTTAATGGACTAGTTATTAAACATCATCCTGTAGAAGACTAGCATTCCAGCTTGTGAAAATCTTCATTAGGAATACCAAGAGAGCTGGCTGGAAAAAATGACCAATCCCAGTGTAAATCTGCAGCTACCTGTGCCTTGCTGTTATCTTCAAGATTGTGCCCTCAAGAAAAGCGTCATGACTCCCTACCTCCAGATATTGTAGCTTGACGATCAGACAGTCTTTGTATTGCCTGCCTGCGTTATAAATAATGCAGGGGTCCTCAGGAATAAAATGGTGAAAGCAATCTGCGATAGTGATAAACCTACTCTTTCCATTTATGTAACAATACATAGCACGATTCTGAAATTTGGCTTTCCAGGGAGTCTTCTAGTTTTGTGTATTTTTTTATGTTCCCATGAACATGGGGTCTAAATGAGTGGAATATAATTTCTATATGGATCAAAACTCTTGGCTACTAATAAGCAAAACCTGAAAATTGTGTTAATATTTTATAATATATCACTTGTTTTTATAGTTTATCATCCTAGTTTCCAATCTTAAGGAATTTTGACCATTGCCTTTCTTTGCTAGAGCTTTGAATGAGATTGGTCAGATTATCTTTGTGGGTTAATCAAGGAATTTAATAATTTTTACAACATTTCTACCATTGGAAAATGCATTTGGCACTTCATGAGAGGCAGTGTATGTGATAATAAGGAGTTTGACCTCTAGAAACAGACATACCTGGGTCCAAACTCTGGATTACCTCATGTAATACATGAGATTACATGTAAGGAAGGTACTGCTGTTTTTACCACTTAATAGAGAAATTTATTGCCAGTAGGTTCAAAAACTGGAATTTTCTTCTAGGGAAGTCTGCATCCAAAGTTCATTGCCTTTTCTCCGCATCTCTGCATTCCAAAGCACTACCTGAAGGTGATCATGGTTATTGATGCTAACAGTGAAACCAATCACAAAAATGAGGACTGTATGTGTAAACAACACAAGTATATACTCTTAAGTTATAAAACAGAGCTTGGGGCCTCTACTGAGTCAAAGACTCAGCAACTTGGTTCACTCTGATGGTGATCTGGCAGGTACATGATACATACCAATAGGGACAATTGAGGAGAAAGTAGAGAAAAAGGAAGTTGAATGTAGTTTTTCCTCTATATTCTTACTTTTTTAAATGTTGCAGTTTTTATTTTAAAATATAGAACAAATGACAATTATTTTTAAAAAGCTATTATAATATTTTTTTTAATTTCAGAAATTACAGAAAGTGAGTAGAGAAACTTCTCTTTATCATCAATTCCAGCCTCTCCAGTGAATTTTTTTAAATTTCAATTACTGTATTTTTCTGTTCTAAATTTTTAATTAGTTCTTTTTTATAGCTTGTATTTCTTGGATGAGAACTTCTATCCTTCCATTCATTTCAAGAGTATCTACCCTTACCACGCGGAGCACTAGAAAATAACTGTTTTAAAAAGTCTTTGTCTAATAATTCCAATATCTGGATTATCTCAGGTTTAGCATCTGTTTATTGTCTATTAACTTAAAAAATTTATCTTGGACATTATGAATATTATATTTTTATTATACTTTTACTTCAGATCCTTTTAAGGTCTTCTGGCAAATGATGAGTCTGTTTGGTTGGTTGGTTGACTGGCTGGATTAGTTGGCAACTTATTTAGGTTCAAATTGCAATGGCTCTAATATCAGTTCAGTTTTCCAAATCATTGCTATGCTGTTAGGGTCTACCCTGCATTTGCACCACTGAGGACTTTGCTCTTGGGCAGTAGTTTATATCATATTTCAGTTTTCAAAACTTTTTCTGTGCTCCTTTGTGACTATTCCCTGCATGCACAGCTTGGGTATAAGCCCAGAACTTGTGTCAGTTTAAACTCAGAATTAGGGAAACCCCTTCTTCAGTCCTTTACTATCTGGGATTTCCCCAGCCTCTGGCTCCAAGAGGACTATTTTCCTCTGCCTAGAATACAGGGGTTTCTCTCACAGTTTTAGATTTGTGTGATGTTTTGAAGTTTCATGCAACTGGGACCAAAATTAGAGTGAAGCAAGAAAAGAGAGAGAGAAAAATAATCAGGATTCCTCACACACACTTCAGTCCACCAAGGCCACTTTCCTTGGTTCCTCTAGAAAGAAATAAGGAAATGTTTTGCCTCAGGGTTTTAGGTGAGTGCCTCTTCATTACAGCACTGCAGATCTGTAACTAGTGATGGTTTCGGGCAAGGCCTGGAGAGTAAAAAGAAAGAAACAAAAGATAAGGATTTCCCTTACATTCTCCAGACCAATCTCTCAGTTCTCTGGCTGGAAAGAAGGAATTACTCAAAGAGTTTTTGCTATTCATGCCCACTGCATAGTTCTGGGACATTCACCACCCTTGACTCAAAGCCAAACAAAACAAAAGAAATAGTAAATTCATCACTTTACTGGTCATTCTTCAAGTTTTTACTTCTCTATCCAATCTACCTGCTATTGTTTACTCTTTAAAGTCTTCAATGAGTTGCATTGGGTGTTCTGGCCACAGTTTTTAGCTATAATTAATGAGGGAAATAGGCTGTAGTGTGCTTACTGTGTTTTTTCCATCACTGAAAGTCCCAGGCAATGTCTTTTGGTGGAGGAAAAAATAAACATAGAGAAATTACACATATCAGATGTACCTGGCTACCATCTCATGTATCTCCTTCCCAAGGATATAACACCACCAAATAAAAGAAGGAGCAATTACATAGATAAAAATAAAATAGATCAAAAGACTAAATATTAATATCAAGGTACAATTTAAGAAAAAAGAGCATTATTTGATACAGAAGGTAATTTGTTTTTATTGGAATGTATAATTTACAATGAGGACATACCAGTAATGAACCATTACCAAATAATGTAATGTCTCTACCACTGCATCTACTATATAAGCAAAAATCTGCTATAAATTCAAAGAGAAATTGAGAGAATCATAATTGCAGTGAGAGACTGAAGTATCATATTACCCAATTTTTTATAGCAAAAAGTAGAAAAAACAATACTAGAGAAAATTTTTAAATATAATTTATGCATTTGAATTATTAGCTATTTATCTAATAAAAATATCCAAAAAAAGAGACTACACATTCTTCTCCAAAGCTTATAAGCATCTCCAAAAATTGATCATAATCTAGACCAGAGGATCTATAAACTTTTTCTTTAAAGAGCCAGAGAGTAAATATTTTAGGCTTCATGAAGTCTTTTGGTCTCTGTCATTGTAATGCAAAAGAAACCATGAACAATACATAAACAGACAGGCATGGCTCTGTTCCAATGAAACTCTGTTTACCAAAGTAAGTGGTGAGCAAGATTTGACCTACAGTTTGCTGACCTCTGATCTAAACTAATCAAAGGAACTGGAAGCTCTGAAGACTGGTTCAGTAGGAAGCTGCGAGAAGGCCAAATAACAGAGATGCATTTTAAATCAGGTACAAACTCAAATATTCCCAGATGTCTTGACAGATGAAGAGTAAAGCAGCCTGATACAGGAATGAGGCAAGGGTATTCTGATCTTGATAAATGAGAACGCTGAGAATAGAGGAGTCATGGCACTATTAGGAAAATTATATCTGATTCTCAATCCAAAAGATTTCATGAAAAATGTTGAAAAGTGTATTCTACTAATTCCTAGAGGAAACAAAAGCTAACTTTAATAAAATTTGTTAGTGGTTAGAATTTACTAAAGTGACTAATTATGTTTATATAGATGCAGACTGGTGTTGATGGAAAGCCAAAGATGAAGAATGGATTTAATTGGGGAATCTGTCACTATTTAGCTGCATGTCCTTAGGCAAGACATTTAGTCTCTTTTGGCCTTAATCTCTTCAACAGGTAATACCGAGTTTGTAGTAAATAGATACTTGTATGTATTACAGTTTGAAAATTCTATGCTTCTATTTAAACCTTAGTATTATCACTTTAAAATTTATTAATAATACTTGTCAGTGTTTATGGTTTACTTAGCTCTTTTTATGAATTACTTATCATCCTTAAAGGATAAGTACCTGGAAAAGTGATCTATCCATTAAACAAGTCATCAACCAATTCACTTCAATTGTGAACAAAGTAATGGAAATAAAATAAATGGCTTCTTGAGGACCTATCTTAAAATCCCGTATCTGAAAAGTAACCGTAAATATCACACAGGATAAAAGCAAAGGAGTGAAGAAGGTAAAGAAAGAAAAATGGGTAACTGGATACAATAGGAAATGATAGAAAATATATTAGCAATTGTAGCAGTAAAAGTTATCTAGAGAACTATGGAGTGCTGATTACAGATAGTAATTATGTTTTTGAAGGAATAAATTCACAACACATGCAAAAATTAAACACTGAGTATGTTTTTTAAAGGATAAAATAAATTTTATTTTTTCTAATACTTTTTGCATTTATTGTTTTCTCTATGGCAACTAGTTATAAGCATTATACTTTGAATTCTTACTATAAACTTATGAAATAGGTATTAGTCTTTTCCCCTTTTACAGACGAAGAAACAGAGGCATATAGAGAATAAGAAATTTGCCCAAAGTCACACAGCTAAGTAGCAAAGCAATAATTTGAACTCAGGTGTTTTCTAACAACAAATGTTTCAAAATTACACTATATTGCTTCTTAAGTCTAAGATTCTTCTCAAAATAATTGCATCAAAAAATAAAGTACTTGCAGAGTATCTTCTGTGTAACTAACATTGCTGGATTCAGAGGTAGGTCCAAAAATAAGTTTACAATCTATTGGGGCAAATAATGGAATATTTTGAATTAAAAGAATTACCATTAAAAATATTTCTTTGCAGAATATAGGAGGATATGAAAATCACTGCATTATATTAGATTTTTACATTTTAAATTTTTGTGAGCTTTATTGAGGTATAATTTATATACAATAAAATTCTAAAATGTCAATGACAAATGTATCCAGTCATGTAACCACCACCAACACAATCATATAGAACATTTCCATCACTCCAGAGTGCTCCCTTTTATACCTTGGTACTCAATATCCTCCCCCTACCTCACACCCTGGCAACTACTAATCTGCTTTCTGTCATGTAGTTTTGCCTTTTCTTGAATGTCATATAAATTAAACTGCACAGTTTGCACTCTTCAGTATCTGGTTTCTTTCACTTAGCGTAATACTTGAGAATCAGCCATCTTGTGTGTATTGGTAGTTTGCTCATTTTTTTTTCTGAGTAGTTTTCCATTTTATGATTGTACCACAATTTGTTTATCTATTCACCTATTAAAGGACATGGGTTGAATCTAGGTTTTGACTATTGTTAGTAAATTCCTATAAACATTCAACTACAGGTCTTTGTATAGATAAATGCTTTCAATTCATCATGCAAAAGTTTACACTATACACCAGACATTAATATAGGAGGACACCTAAAGGTAGAATGAGGTCCATAGGAGAGAAGCTCCTCCATATAAAAGAAATTAGAATATGTTAGTCAACACATGTACTTATGCCTTAAGTACATATGCCTTAGAGAGTCACATGCCTTAGAGGAGGACTAAAGAGAACAAAAATTGGAAGAGTCATTATGTGAAACTATTATCAGAACATTGGAACTTTGGGGAAAGAATTTCAGTACAGTTGTGAGATTAGAAGCCAGATTTTTAGGAGTGTAAAGAAGCAGTAAGAAATAAAAAGTACGAGTATAGGCTACCCTTTTAAAAGTACTGGTAGGAAAGAGTGTGGAAGAGAAATGAAATAGCAGTTTTAAGAGATATCTAATTTCAAAGAAGACTGTGGAAGATTCTAGTGGAAGCTGATCTCATTTGCGAGAAGAGAAGAGAGATTGACATTGCAGAGAGGGGATCATTGATGCGGCAAGGTTCCAGAGAAGTGTGGAAAGGATAGGAATAAGAGGTACCTTGCCTTGAAAAAGTGTCTCTTATGGGACAAAGACAGGATGTTAGATTAGATATTGGTAGAGAGGAGGGCTTGGCAATAAAAATCTACTTAGAAGGAAACCAGAGAAAGTCAAGGAGTCATGTTGAATGACCTCAATCTTACCCAAGGAGTTAAGTAACCATATTTAGAGCTGAGATATTAGAACCTATATAAAGTTTGGGCATCTACCATAGAGAATGATCAAAAAAGTTCAAGAAGCAATGCAGGAACTAACAAAGTGCAAAATACAGCTGAAGTTCAGTAGCCCATTTGTTGTGAACCTGGTCATCAATTGTTTTGTGACTTTTCTCAGAAATCAAGGTCTAAGAGAATAATCAGATGACCTGAATAACAAGACATTTCTTTCCTGGGTTGAGAATAGGCTTTGCAGACTCAACAAAATAAGAAATGAGGGATTATGTGAGTCAATAATGAGATATGTTAAAATCATGGGTCCGAGCATAAGTAAACAAGCAAGTAAAAAAAAATAAAATAAATGAAAAATTTATCATTAGAGCTAAAGAGACGAGATTATTTGTGGGCTGCGAGTAAAAGGAGTGAGGTCTGTAGGTGTAAGTAAAGGAGTACAGATATAGAAGGAAATATTACTGTGGTCAGAGAGTAGTGATAGCTCGTCCTTAGAACTGACTTACTGAAGAAACAGTTAAATGGGCCAAATAAAGAATATGTTGGGCAGCAATTTACAGGAAATAGAATTGCTACAGATCCCTTTTAAAAGACAAACTACTGTAAGACACAGTGAAAGAAGAAATGTGGTGATAAACTAAAGATCTATTAAGATAGTTTTATCTTTTTCTGCAACAACACAGATTGCCTCCAGAAAGACTGAGGCTCTATCACTAGCACCACATCAACTCGAAGAGCAAAAACAAGCAGTTACTGGTTCTTTCATTGTGTACTGTTTTTCTTTACAATCCATTTATCAGTTTTAGTGCATACTGCTGCCACACTTACCCTTTCAACTGCTACCACAGTCATAAAACTGTTGCTGTATAGCACATTTCAACTATGTGTTGTATCCCTGAAATGTACGCTGGCAACTTAAATATAAAAGGTTTGATTTTGGTAAACTCAAAGATTTGATTTTTGGTAATACCCTTATTACAAACAACACCAATATACACTTGCTGAACATGGCAGAGACAAAAACATGAGGATACAAAAATAAAAGCACCCAGTTACAAAACTGGAGGTCCAGAATGGGAGCTTGCAGCCAGAGCTAAATACAAAGTTCAGCTGTATGAATCTAGAACTTATAAGGTCCAACCCAGAACCATGGCAGCCATTGTTAAGATTTGGTTGGTACAAAGAAAAGAACATGGATACACTAAATTACTCACAGAGGTTATCTCTGGAGAGTGGAACAGAGAGGAGGAGGAGAAAGAGACTTTCACTTTAACTCTACACTTTTGTAGTGTTTAGGTTTCTAATGCCAATTATGTATAAATTTTTGAACATTTTTTAAGACCAAAAAAAGAAAAAGGAAGGGAAAGATGAAGGAAAGAAGAGATTTACCACCTGTCTAAATTTGGGCAATATATTTAAGCTATCTGAACATCAATTTCTTCACTTATAAAATGAGAATATCAAGAACTATGTTGCCTGTTTGTTTAATCAGTCAACAAGTATTTATTGAGTTTGTCTTTGCTGCTGTGAGTTGGCAATAATCAGTGTTAGGAACTGAATGAAATGATTCAGATAATGTGTCTGGCACAGAAAAAGTGCTCAATATATGCCATTATCTTCCATTTCTCTGTGTAAAAGCAGAACTAGTCTCAGAACTTGAAGTAAATTAAAAGAGTCTAAGTTGCAGGGATTGGTTCACCAGAAAGCAGAACACTGGGCAGATGCTGTGTATGTGTCTAACTCCATGTCGCCCGGGGGAGAGGACTCCTGAGAAGCCTGAAGTCCCAGAGTCCTTGCATCTACTTTGAGTCCATTCTTGCACCAATAAGATCAAGCAGCGAGCCTGAATTCTTCCTTTCATCCTTAAAAACTTGCCTTTTGGAGTAGATTAATCTTTATTTCAGCCCATCAAAAGCTGCACCTTACAAGTACATTTATAGTTTCTGGAAGTATCTCACTTACTTGTTGGATGAAGGCTCTTCACATCTTGGCTGTTCATTTCTAATCTTAAAGATTAAGTGGTAGTAAAAAGCTAAAGTGTGATATTAAAGAATACAAATGTCTCTAAAAATTGAATGCTGGGGATGAAGGAAAAAAAGAGCACAATTTTTCTTCAAGGTTGATCTCCTGTGGAATGTCTTTAGGGAGGAAAGGGGTAGTGATGATGAGGGAAGTTAACTCATGATCTATCAATCTCCTCATTAAATAAGGTTGTTGTGAGGAATCAATTGAAATGATTTGGGTAATGTGTCTGGCACAGAGTAATTATGTCTGGCAGGCTGATTATTGTTAAGCTGCCAGATTCAATCAGCTAAATCCATTCTTCTCATCAATTACCTTATGATTCTGTAATAAAAGGGCATTAAAAGCCACTTCTTTGCAATCTCATGGAAGCATCTACTCATGACTACATTTTCAAAAATAACCAACCCTATCGACTTATACACATTACAATGAGACCCCACTATCCTGATTTTCAAGGCATCAGAGAGGACAAAACTCTGAGCTGGAAATCTTTACATGTAGAAACAATTTAGTATGAGGATTAGATCTGAGCTTGAGATAGATATAGTTGAGAGGAGATCTTTTACATAAAAATTTTATAAGAGAATCAAAGTCTTAAACAGTCTTAGACACTTCCACTGGAAAAATTCAAATTACTGTAGATTAAGCCATATGAAATTATGATATCCAATCCATTCGGCCTATTAAAAGAACAATTTCATGTAGTTCAACCTATTATTTGAAATCTGACATAATTCTATGATTCAAGATCTGGGAGACCTAACTCTAATAGAGCACCTGATAAATACTGATTCTTTCTCTCTTCCCACCATCCCGAGAAGTTCCATCCCAAATCTAGAGAGGCAACTGTGGTGTAACAAAAAGAACTCTACACTGAGGGTCAAATAGACAACTTTTAAAACGTTATTGAGGCCTAAGTGAAATAAAACAAATTACACATAATTAACCTGTGAAATTTGGTTAATTTTGACATATGTATACAACTATGAAAACACACCACAATCAAGATAACAAACATTTCAAACATCCTAAAGAGATCACTAGTGTACCTTTCCATCCTTCCCTGCACCTCCATTCCCAGGCAACTACTGACCTACTTTCTATCACTATAGATTGGTTTGCATTTTTAGGATTTTATGTAAATGGAATCATACAGTATATACTCTTTGATGTCTAGCTTATTTCAGTCACCACACTTATTTTAAATCCATTCGTATTGTTTTGAGTATTAGTACTGAAAAATTTCAAAAGTCATTCAATCATTGTTCTTTGTTATTGATCCTTCATATTAGTACGGACTCATGGATATTTATTTTATATGTTGTGTTATAACCTATTTTATTTATTTTGTTACTCAAATTGTTTCAGCTTTGGCCACTGGGACTTCTTCTTTCAGTTGGGTCATGTGTCCCTTTGATATATCCCCATCATTGAGGATTGTTTGGTTTGTTTGTTTGTTTGTTTGCTTGCTTGCATGTTTCCTTGCTTTCTGGTGGTACAAAATGTTCCAGGCCCATATTGTCCATTTCCTTCCTTGGCCCTACAATCAGCCATTCCTCCAAGAGCCCTCATTCCTTTTATTGGACAATGGTATTAGTAACCAATATATGGGCACTGCATATACTCATTTTTTTTTTTGCACTCATTGTTCAATTTTTGAAAAGAATGGTTTTTTTTTTCCATTTAATTACATTTGGAACCTTGTCAAAATTCAATTTTCCAAAATGAAGGAAATTCTGACACATGCTACAACATGGATGAAACTTAAGGACATTACGCTAAGTGAAATGAACCAGTCACAAAGAGACAAATATTGTATAATTCCACTTATCTATAGTAGTCAAATTCACAGAAACAGAAAATGGAAAGGTGGTTTCCAGGGGCTGGATCAGGGGGAAATGGGGAGCTGTTGTTTAATGGGTACAGAATTTCAGTTTTAGAAGATGAAAAGTTCTGGAGATTAGTTGCATGACAATATGAATATACTTAACACCACTAAACTGTATACTTGGACATTTTAAGTTTTGTGTCATGCATTTTTACTACAATAAAAATATTTTTAAATGTATGAAATAAATAAAGGAGACATAACTACAAAAATCAATTTTTCATATTTTTTGGGTCTATTTCCGTACTCTAGATTCTGTACCAATAATCTGTGTGTCTGTCCTTTAACCAGTATCACCATGTCTTGGTTACTGTAGCTTTATAGAAAGGCTTGAAATTAGCTGGTGTGAGTCCTCCAACTTTTTCTTCTTTTTCAGAGTTGTCTTGGCTATATTAGTTTCTTTGCATTTCCACATACATTTTGAATCAACTTTTCTGTATTAACAAATATCCTGCTATGATTTTGATTATGATTAAGTGGAATCTATAGATCAATTTGAAGAAAACTGAGATTTAACCATATTGAGTCTTTTTACCAGTTTACTAATTTTCAGCAGACACGTACATTTTGTTAAATTTATGCTTAAATGTTTCACATTGTTTCATATTGTAAATGGATTAGATTTTTAAATTTTGTTTTCAATGATTCATTGTCAGCATTTGGAAATATAATTGATTTTTGTATATTGACCTTGTATCATAAATTGCTAATCTCATTTACTAGTTCTAGGAATTATTTTTGTAGATTCCTTAGGATTTTCTATTTAGAAAATTTAACATCTGTGAATAAGGACAGATTTATTTCTTCTTATCCAATTAGTATGCATTTTCTTTCTTTTCCTTGCCTCATTTCACTCAAGAAGATCTAAAGTATAAAGTTGAATAAGAGGGGTGAAAGTGGAAATCCCTTCTTGATTCCCACTGTAGGTAAGAAGTATTCAGTCTTTCACCATGAAGTATATTGTTACCTGAGGGATTTTGTTTCATTTTCTTTTGGTTTTAGGTGTTTGTTTTTGTAAATTCTCTTTATCAGATTGAGTAACTCCCCCTTCAAGTCCTTGTTTGTTGATGATTTTTAAAATCATGAATTGATGTTGATTTTTGTCAAATTCTTTTCCCTGCATCTTTTGATATGATCATATATTTTTTTCTTCTTTCAACTGTTAGTATGGTGGATTAAATCGACTTCCAGTGATGAACCATCCCTACATTCCTGAGGGAAACCCCATGTGGTCCTGATGTGTTATCATTTTCAGATATTATTGATTTTTATTTGCTAATATCTTGTTCAGGGTTTTGTATCTATGTTCATGATGGATATTGGGCTTCTAGTTTTCTTTGATGTTTTTATCTGATTTTGATATCAGGGTGATGTTGTCCTCTTTTTTCTGGAAGAGACTGTATAGATTTAGGAGTATTCCTTCCTTAAATATTTGATAGGATTCTCAAGTGGAGCCATCTGGACCTGGAGTTTTGTTTTGGAAATTTATTTAACTATGAAATCAGATTATTTAATAGATATAGGACTATCCAGTTACTTATTTCCTCCTGAGGAAGCTTTGGTAGTTTGTAACTTTCAAGAACTGGTCCAGTTTAACTAAGTTTTCAGATGTATGCACATACAATTGTCCTCAGTATTCCTTTATTATTCTTTTATATCTATAGGTTCTGTAGTGCCCCTCTTTCATTCCTGGTATTGGCAATTTGTATCTTCAATCTTATCTTTGTTAATGTTCCTAGAGATTTATCAATTTTATTGAAATTTTTAAGAATGCAAGCTCTTGAATTCATTGATTTTTTCAATTGTTTTTCTGCTTTCACTTTCATTGATTTCTGCTCTTATCTTTACTATTTCCTTCCTTCTATTTTCCTTGAATTTAATTTGCTCATCTTTACCACTTTCTTCAAGTAGATCAGGTAGATGTTTATTTTGAAAGCTTTTTCATTTCTAAGAGATATATTTAGTGCTACATATTTCCCTCAAAGAACTTCATTAGACCCGTCTCATAAATGTTGGAATTTAAATTTAATTCAAAATATGTTATAATTTCCCTTGGCTCTTCCTCTTTTATTCATTGGTTATTTAATAATGTTTTCCAAATATTTGAGGGTTTTTGAGACATGTTATATCTCTGTTACTAATTTCTAGTTTAACTTCATTATGGTCAGCAAACATACATTGTATGATTTCTATTCTTTTACAGTATTGGTTTGTTTTATGGCCCAGAATATGTTCCATGTGCACTTGATAAGAACTCAGGTTGGTGCTAGTGTTGTTCAGGTCTTCTATATCCACATTCATCTCCTCTCTAAGTTTTTCTAA
Organism: Camelus ferus; assembly: GCF_009834535.1. NCBI lineage: Eukaryota > Metazoa > Chordata > Mammalia > Artiodactyla > Camelidae > Camelus > Camelus ferus. The sequence continues at coordinate 72,962,403 of NC_045732.1, read as the reverse complement.
CAATTACTGAGATACCTGTTGAAGTCACTGTATACAATTGTGGATTTGCTTATTTTCTCTTTCAGTTCTATTTTTGTCAGATGTATTTTGAAGATCTGCTGTTAGCTGCCTATATATTTGGGATTGATAGGTCTTTTTGGTGAACTTACTCTTTTATAATTATGCAATTCTCTCCTTGCCGCGGTAATATATCTTGCTCTGAAGTTTACTTTGTCAGATACTAATATAGCCACTATAGCATTTTTTGATTAGTATTTTCATGGTATATCTTTTTCCATAATTTTACTTTTAACCTATATATAATCTTTATATTTAAAGTACATTTCATATAGACAGCATATAATTAGGTCTTCCTTTTATTATTCAATTTTCAATTTATGTCTTTTAATTAGTGTGTTTAGATTATTTACATTCAACATACTTGGTGGCATGATTTGATTTAGATATGACATTATTTTGTTTCTGCTTGTCCCCTCCATATTTGTTCTTGTTTCTGCTTTTTTTAGATTAGCTAAATATTTTTTCTACTCTATTTCAATTTATATATTTGGCTTTTTTGAAATTTTTCTTTGAATTATAGTTTTAATAATTTCTCTAGAATAATTAATAATTAATAATGTCTCTACAACTAACCTTTCACAAACTATTTAGAGTTAATATTTTGTAACATCAAGTAAAATATAAAAGTATATAACCAAATAGATCCCTGTACCTTTTATGTAATATTTTTTATAAATATAATATCTACTTACACTGAAAACACCACAAGACAGTATTACACATTTGATTCAATAATAATACATATTTTAAAGGCCTTAGGAGAAAAGACTCTTTTATATTTACCTATATATTCACCATCTCTGATGCTCTTTCTCAATTTCTTAGGATTTCAGCTTCCCTCTGATATAATTTTCCTCTATCTTGAAGAATTTTCTTTAGCATTTCTTTTAGAACGTGTCTGCTGTTGACACATTCTCTTAGTTTTCCTTTTTCAATAATGTCTTTATTTCACCTTCAGTCACAAAGCATATTTTCACTGGATATAGAATTTGGGGTTAAGAGTTCTTTGTTTTCAGCACTTTAAAGATGTTGTCCCACTGTCTTTGGCATTCATCATGTATGATGAGAAATCCACAGATATTTGAGTCATTGTTCCCATATATATAAATGTATGATATTTTCTTTGGCTGCTGTAAAGATTTTTACAATTTATCTTTGGTTTTCATAAGTTTGATTATGATACGGTTGGGCATGGTTTTCTGAGTTATTCTGTTCGGGTTCACTGAACTTCTTGAATCTGTAAATTTATGTTTTACCAAATGTAAGAAGTTTTCAGTTAATATTCCTTAAAATACTTTTTTGCACATCAATCTCTTTCTTCCCACCTTCTGGAGCTCTAATAATAAGAATGCTAGACTTTTTAATATTGCTTCACAGGTCCCTCACAAGCTCTGTTCATTTTGTTCATCTTCTAATTTTCTTTATCTTGGTGTTGGATAATATTTATTGACCTATTTTGTTTTATTTCCAGTTTACTGAGGTATTATTGATAAATAAAAATTGTATACATTTAAGGCATATGTGATAGTTTGATAAGCATATATATTATGAATGATAACTGGAATCAGGCAAATTAACACATCCATCACCTCATATAGTTACCTTTTTTTTTTTTGGTGTATTAAGAACACTTAAGATCTACTCTCTCAGCAAATTTCAAGTATACAATACAGTGTTATTAACTACAGTCACCAGGCTGTACAAATAGATCCTCAAAACTTACTCTTCTTATGATTGAAAGTTTGTACCTTCTGATTAAACTCTCCCCATTTTCCCTACCCCTCATCCCCTGGTAACCAACATTGTATTATCTGGTTCTACAAGTTCAACTTTTTTAGAGTCCACAAATAAGTGAAATCATACAGTATTTGTTTTATTGACCTATTTTCTAGTTACTGACTCTGTCCTCTGTCATCTCTGGTCTACTATTGAGACTATCTGATAAATTTTTCATTTCAAATGTTGTATTTTTCAATTCTAAATATTCCATTTGTTTTTTATACTTTCTATTTCTCTGCTGAAAACATCTATCTATTCATTCATTTCAAGTGTTTTTTCCTTAACCTCATAGATATAAATATAATTGCTATTTTAAAGACTTTGATAATTTCAACATCTGGGTTTTCTCAATGTTTGCATCTGTTGACTGTCTTCTCCCTTGAGAATTGGTCATATTCTCCCGGCTCTTGGTATGTCCAGTTTAGATCGTGTCTCAGACATTTTGACTGCAATATTGTTTAGACTCTGGGTCTGAGATTTCTGGTCTTTTGGAGAATGTTGATGCTTTTGTTTTATCAGGCAATCATTCTGTTAGATGTAGTCCATAAATTCTGTCTTGCCTTAAATGGGTGGCAGTTCAAATCTTAGTTTAAAATATGGAATAGCCATACAATGGAATACTTTTCATCCTTAAAAAAGAACAAAATACTCATATATGTTACAATATGGATGGACTTCAAAACCATAATGCTATGTGAAATAAGGCAGATGCAAAAGACTACATATTGTATGATTCCATTCATATGAAACGGCCAGAAAACGCAACTCTATATAGAGAAAAAGTTGATTAGCAGTTTCCAGGGGTGAGAACAGAGGTTAACTATAAACAGAAACAAGTGGGCTGATGGAAATGGTCAAAACAGAACTGCAATGATATTTGTACACCTCAGTAAATTTCCCCCAGAACATTCAATTATAAACTTAAAACAGACAAATTTTATAGTAAGTAAAGTATACCTCAGTAAAGTTGCTAAAATATTAAACCTTATTTTATTTCTCAAAGAATTCGCTCTGCTTATTTGGATCTGTCTCATGCAAGTATTATTCAAGGTTAATCTGAAACTTGTGGGGATGATTCTAATCTCACTTCAGTTGTAAAAGCCCTTGCTCTACTCATTAGGGCCTATCCTATAAATGTATAGCTCACGGGTTCACCTGAGACTTGTGCAGAATTGGAGGACCCCTTCTCCAGCTTTCTCCCCTCTGTGATCCTTCCCATAGTATCCAGCATTGTGGCTCTTTTTTCCCTTGCTCTCCTGGCCAGAAAGTTGACGAATTTTCTTTCAGAGTTTTAGCCTCCAACATCACCATGCTGCTATGTGACTGGGACCTATTCTAGACACAAAGCAGCACAAAGGAAAAAATGGGAGACTCATCCCCATGCAGGTCACTTCTCCAAGTTTTGACTTCTTTCCATAGTATTACTGTTTTTGTTAACTTTTCAGAGTCGTTAAGTAGCATTTTTTGTATTTTTCCAAATTTTTCAGTTCTGGTCAGACAGAACGATGGGCTGTAGCCGTCTGACATAGCCATAATGGAACTACAACTACGACGCTTCTGGTTTTAAATCCGAGCTCTGCCACTCACTAGCTGTATGACATTGAATTAATCACCTAAATTTTCTGAGTCTCTTTTACTTTTGTCTATAAACTGAAATCCATTTTTATTACTCAAAAAAATGATAGAAAAATGGACAAGGGCAGACCTCCTAAAAATAATACATTATCATTGCCTACCAGAGAGGATAGACCCTCCTTGTCTAAAACGCATTACTTAATTGTAATTTTTTGTTTAATTGTCTGTCTTCTCTACTAGAACAGAAGTTCTTTGAAGTCAGGAACTGTGTTCTCTTCATGTATGGCTATATCTCTGCAGTACTTTCCACAGAATAGGCACTGGCTATTCATTCAATAAATAAAGATCCCTATAAACAGTGAGTCCACTCGGCACCCTACATTTCTAGCACTTAAACCTCTAACTCCTGTGACATTCATCTCCACTTCATTCCACCCACTCATGGCCATTGAGTCCTCCAGATCTTTCCATCCCCCGGGGTTGCTCTACATCGGAAAGCCTTAACTGCAATACCCCATCCACTCTCTGGCCTCAAATCTTTATGCTTACAGTAACCCTTTACCCTTCCACCTTCAGTCTTAATATATATACTCTTGACTCATGACAACTTGTTCTTTTTCTCCTAGTCTTTTAGTAAAAGGCTTGTGGCACCTTTGAGGCTATAAAACATAGTTGGAGAAATCTCGCAGGTTGCTTCTCTCTGTTTCTTTTGGGCTCCATTTGATGAACCGTGTGGGTTCAAGGACACATCTTTAGAGTGTAACTTTAGGTATTAGGGATACGTAATGTAATTAGAGAGACATGAATGTAATCCATTTTGATAATTCACCTCTCAGCTTGAAGCCCTGTATGCTCAGTGTGCTACATAATGTGCCAAGCTCTGAAAAGCCATGTTAGGTTATCGTTACCTGACAAAACTACACTTCTTCAAAAATAGTTCTCATTATGGAAGATCTCTTATACCACACATATTATCTCTATATTGATTTGTACATTGAAATTATTTCTGTTTTCATGAAAAGCATAATTGAGTAATAATATAGGTTTTTTGCTTTTCTAAAAAATGCATGGTGGGGAGAAGATGTTTTTGAGTAAGTAATTTTTTGCTCATTCATTGGAAACAAATATTTTTATGAAACTAAACAAATCAATATAATCTGTCTTTTAATTCTGGTTTGGTGTTTGGGTAATAAATTTCTCATCGGTCTTTTTGATTCTTTAATATCATTAACCTAGGGCACTGGCAGATTTGCAAGTGATTTATATTACTTGGGATACATTTACACGTCTTTCTAGTTTCATATGTTAGAAAATTTTTACATGTTTTTGATAAAATAGACAAGTCTCTGTGCTTAAGAGTAGCAATTTTTTATGATGACTTTGAATCATGAATTGGAATTGATGATAAATTCCTCTTTTGAGAGGGTGGGTCCCTGGGGTGTAGGGAGGTGAATTAAGGGGAGAGAAATAATGAGGAAAGAGACCTATTTCTGCTTATTGGTAAGGCCAGTGCTAGCCCTGTTTTACCGAAGTCTCAATTTATTCCTGAACTAAAAATTCTCTCTTTAGTTTCTCTTTCCTTTATCATCCTTAGCCTGCTGGCAAGTATTGAATTTTGTTTATCCTAACCTAGAACCATTTGGTTTCTCGGGGAATAGTTCACAAATGTCATGTACCCAAGACAGAAGCTGCATATATTTAGCCACCCGGAAAAGGAACCAGCTCTGACTAATAAGACATCACATACTCAGAATTCACGTCATATACACACTGCCACACTACCAACTTAGGCTGAAGTATGTGATTTAAAAGCCATAAAATAACTCTGAGAGCAGACAGAGATAATATAATCTAACCCCTCATCTATTTTATAGATGGGGAAACTGAGCACCTGAGAGGTTAACTGACATGCCCGAGGTCACACCCAAGCTGTATCATTCTTTTAAATTGCACACTCACTCTGTGACAGTAGAATATTTAGTAATGTTACATGTTACAATAACTATTGCCATTGTAATCACACAATGATGCATTTTCTTTTTCCATCCCCCTGTTATAAAATATAAAAATAATCAGGAATATCAGTTCGTTGTCAGAACACTTGGTCTGCTGTTTTAGATCATAAGCATGAAATTGCTTCCATTTGGCGTCTTGCTTTTCATAGCTGCAAAATGCAATTTCATTAAATACCATTGATTCGTTTTTTTCAGCAAGCATTTGAAACTATGTTCTTGAGGCTAGAGGCCAAAGGTGATACAGGAAGGGTGTTACAAACAAAGTAAGAGTTGCATTTTTCACTGCCATGGAAGAGCTTTGGAACTAGCTGGAGGAGGGAGCTAAATATATAGAAAATGACTTAAGGACAATGCAAAGCTATATACCTGCAGGTGCAGAGGATTATGCAAACAATTATGTGAGTGCTGAGATGACCCCGAATAATGGTGTGACCTAAGTCAAATGGGGTTAATTAAGCAATTTCCTGGAAAAGGTGAGTTTTGTGCAAGATTATGAAAGAAATGAAAACGTTGTGGCATTGAAGAGTAAAGAGCACTCTCTGTGGGGTAATGACAACAGTGAAAGCATGGAACTGAGAAGCTGAATAGTGTATAGGGGCAGAAAGGAAATTAGTTTGGCTGTAACAGAGGGATCAATCCTAACTAGACCATAACAAACCAATAGTGTTGGTGCTTGGGATAAATACAGCAGCAATTCTTGAATGGTAATGTCAAGGATTTACATGGTACCTTCCAAGCACTAGCTATCTATCCATTCATTATATCAGTATTTATTGAATACCTGTGTACTGTGCCTGGCACTATGATAAGAGCTTTAAACATTGTCTCATTTATCCTTCACAACAATACTCTCGGTTTTAATGCATTCCCTTGCTTTGTTTATAAGGAAACAGCCTCAGAGGAAATGAATGACATTTCCAAAGTCGAAGAGCTAGCAAAAGGGAGAGACTCAGAGCCAGAACTTCTGTCTCTAGAGCTCCCACTTATAACCACTAAAGCTAATATGGATTCTTTATAGAATTTTGAGCAAGAGAAGAATATAATGAAAACACTATTTATAAGAGATTATGCCAATCGTTCTGTGAAGGATAAACATAAAAGCAAAGTTCATAATTTTTAAATGGCTCATATGAAATATTAACCATGAATTTAGTCACAACTAATCTTAAAGTACATACGACTTCCCCGCTGAATTTTTTAAAAATCGTATATATGAAAGTTCTGAGGTGAAAGAAGAAAGGTTAAGACTTAATACAACCTGTTTCCTATTCCCAGCTGTGCTGAACAATGAGAACAATACACCCAAATTTCATTCTCTTCCCTGGCAGGCTAGCATTCAAGGAGATTTATTTATGTACATTTATGCATTTATTTAATTTTGGTAGGAAATAAAATCCCAGCAAAGAATTATTTTTTCTTTTTATGTATCTAGCCAAAATTATCTAGAAGTCAATTATCCCTTGTGCAGCAGTTTCATGATAAAAATAAAAACTACCAAAATAAATTGTTCAAATTAGTTTCTGCCTCAAAGAAGAGTTATAGGCTTGGGTCAGAGAACATTTAGACTTAATATTACAAAGTTACTTCTACCAGTCGTGAAACATCTAGATTAGAAACATGAAAAAATAAATAAAAATCTATGGTGAGCATCACTGCCTGTGGCCACTGACCATGTATATGTTGAGGACCTGCAATGAGCCAGGCACTGAGCAAGCTGCCTTTGTTTAATCGGTTTGCTTCTTTCCACAGAGATGCCCAAGATATGTTAGAATTTGTTTAAGATTAAAGAAAAAGATATGCTAGGAAATGTTATTTCTAGGATCTCAAGTACTAGACCAATTCTGCGTCCTTTAGTTGAAATCCCATATAAATTGTTGCTAATTTTTCATTATCTGCACTCATTTTGGTATTTTAATAGCCAACTCCCTTTCCCTGGAGAGACTGATCCACAGTAAATATAAACTTTGACCCGAGGCCTCAGCTGCTTCATTTGACAAATGAGCTATGATGGGTCTTGGAGATAACTAGTCTAAGTCCTTAAGAGTGCAGGACAACTGCTAAGGAACTGCTAAAGTCCCTTCAAGCTCCAACAGTCTCTAACCCACAGAATGTCAGTGGGATTGTATTATTTTCTCTTCCTGTGGTCATTCTTCGGGCCAATATATGACCATCTCTATTTACTTTTGTGCTAAAAATGCAGCCTGGAAGAAACTCCAAAAGAAGGAAGTTTGAAGGTATTTCCTTTTAAGAAAATACTTTTAACCCCAAAGAAGTTGTAACATAGAGCATTAACAAAGTTACAAAGAAAATGAGCATCTCTTAGATTAATGTCTAACCTATTCATAAAGCCAATCCAGGAAGGAAATTCCTAAATTCTCATGGGTAATCTTCTTGAGAAGCTAACAAATAGTGCCAAATATTTACATTCTTGCTTGAAACTGACTAAACCTTGGCTTCTTGAAAATGTTACCTGTCTTCACTATCCCTACAGTTTTTCATGCTGTACCATGTCCATGGTGAGAGCTCTTTACACCTATTTTTAGATGTTGACTGAGACTGTTGTTCAGTATAAGGCTCTGGTGACCTGGGAAACCAAAGCTCTTGCAATTGAACTTGAAAAAAGTTTATAGTTTGCATGTGATTGATCTAGTTCATTTTCATTCTTGTCAACATGTAGCTTCTCGAAAATATTCTTAGCTTACAGGATATGACCAGAACAGTTTAAACACTCACTTCAAATTCTAGAATAGAAACATTTTTAAGCTGCTCATTTTCCAAGGTCTGGCTAGTTTAGGGAATTGGATCATCAGAGCAATGAGATCATTGTCCAGTGTTCAAACATTTTAAGCTAAAATTGAATCTGAACCTTTTAATTTTTCAAAAATCTCTGACACAAATTTACATACTCTGTAAATTCAAATGTAAATTTGTATAAATGTGAAATAGAATGTAAATCTGTAAATTTTGTACGTATAATAAATAAATGCATATTCAATGGTATATGTGCAAATTGCATATATATCTATGCTTATAAATATACACACAGGTAGAAAAGGAATCTCAGATCATTTATTTTAAATATGTTTTCCTTCCGAAATAGTAGTGGGACCTCAGTGCTTTGATATTTCTTCTCCTTTCTCCTTCCCACTCTCAAAAGTTATGAAGATACTACTGATAATAGCAGTGATTTCTAGAACAGATTTGATAAGCATGAGAATATTCATTTATATAGAATAATTTTTCTACATAACAAGAGCTTAAAGAGTAAAAAGAAAATCTACCCGTCATTGGCCCAGATCTAGCCTACATAGATCTAGTCTGTTTTAATTGATTCAACATTTAAAAAACAAGAGATATCACTTTTTAAAAAATCTAGATTTCTGACTTCTCTTGAAAAATCCAAAGATTTGGCAACACCAGGCATACATTGCAGTGTGACCACAATCAACAGGAACCAAGTAGCTGCTTCTGTCTTCAGATAGGGCTGTACTTTTCAGTATGTAACAGCCAAACAGGTCATCTCAATTATTTGTTACATGCTTGGCCCTTCTACTCAACTAAGTTTGCAACCACTGATTGGTCCAACCTTCTCACATAATAGAGGTTGACTAGTTCAGAAGTTAAGTGACTATCCTGAAGTCATTCCAGGGGAGAACACAATGAGTATATATAGTCTTTGCCCTCAAAAAGTTTATAATCTGCTGCAGGAGAATACACATTTATAATAAAGTACAGAATATGATAATAACCATAATAGAAGCATATACAAAATGCAGAGAAAGTTGCAAGAAGAGATCACATCTTGCTGGGCACATCAAGAAAGGCTTCATGAAGGAAGTATCATTTCTAAGCAGAAGATATCATCAGAAACCGGTTTGTCAGGTTTCTCAGCACAAATTCTAGCTCTGATGTTTAGCAGCCTTGTGACTGCTGCTAAATTACTTAGTCTCTCAGGGCCTCAGTTTTCTTATCTGTAAAATGGAGACAATAATAGAATGCCCTGAACAGGACTGTTGTGAGACCTGAATGGGAAAATAGAGGTAACAAACTTTGCACATAGTAAACAACTAACAAAATATTCTTCTTCTTCTTATTTTTATGGAAAAAGTAGAGTATTTATAGATGGAAAAGAAACAGGTGATTCCACCCTGCAGAGTGAGCATCTATTTGGAAAAAAATATAGTCAAGGAACAGCAAATACAAAATAGGGATGAATTATAAATAAAGGTGGCAGCCAGGAGCCTCCCCAAAGCCAGAGGAACTCCCTCCCAGGGAGAGGGTGAGAACACGAAGGGAAAGCAAAAGCTGGTCAGTCCATCCAGCTGACATAGCTCCTTTCATCCTGCCACCTCTCTGGCTGACTGGGAGCTCCCACCCTCCCCAGCCACACACCCATGTGATAATCATAATAAAGAGATGCACAGTAGAATATGAGAATGTTAGAGAATGTTCAAGTCCAGGAAGTCATAAATGTCTTTTCTAAAGGAAAATAAGCTAAGATCTGAATGATGAGTCAACCAGAGAAAATGGGGAAAGTGCATTCCTAGCTAAGAAAAGAGCATGTTCAAAGGTCCTGTGGCAAGAAGGAGCATAGAGAGAATAAGAATTAAAGGAAGGCTAGTGCAGGGTGAGATGACACTGGAGAGAGTGAGAACGGGTCAAATCACTCAGAGCTTTGTAGGTCTTGTTAAGACTTTTAAACTTTCCTCAAGATCAGCAGCAAGGAGAATTATGTGTTCATATCTATATTTTGAAATGGCTGCACCATGGAAATGGAATTGAAGATTGCTTAGAAGATTTTCGAAGTAGTCTAGGTGATAAAGAGCAAACTGCACTAGACTAATGGTGGTGGAACTAGAGAAGAAACAAAACAGATATTTAGGAGGAGGAATGAAGAGAGTTAGTGATGGACTGGATGTGGCAAGGAAAGAAGAAAGCAGCGTCAATGATGATTTTGACTTGCACACTAGAATACGTGGTGGCCTTTGTGGAAGAGATCATTACTTGGAGAGGTAAATTGTAATTTTATTTTTGAACATGGTAAGCATGAATGCCTTTAGAGTAAAAAGATATATCATGTGGGCAAGCTCTAAGAGCCTGGAACTAGAGGAATAACCTATGCTAGAGATAAAATGTTGAGTCACCTAAATGCGGTGGTAATTAATTCAAATGTTGGACATGAATGAGATCTCCTAAGGAAAGAGTACAGATTGAGAAAATAAGAGTTCCTAACACCAGCTGGGTAATATAAGATGAAACTGTACACAAGAGAGGAAGAAGGAAGCCAAAGATGTAGGTGGAAACCTCAAGGGATTTGTTCAGGAAGACTAAGACAATAGAGTATTTCAAAGAGTCAATGGTTTAAACTACAGAATGCTGGCAATCATAGTAAAAACAAAATTGGCATAGTTTTCCTTTTTGCTGTTACATCATGCAAGCTCATTTCTAAATGTTGCATCAAGTTCCCTTCTTGTATCTTGTTGGCTTTACAACAGTGAAAGTTTTAGTATGGAAACTCCTTCACTGCTCCTTCGTTATATAAAGAAGAGAATTCTGAGATACAGGAGAAAAAGGTAGGAACCAAAAAAAAAACCAAAAGGTACTACAAGCTCCTCCATGTCCACTTGAACATGGGTTTCTATTTCCAAGTTTTCTATGAAAAGAAAAGGAAAAAAAAAAAAAACCTTAAGAAGCTGTATTCTTCTGCAGGTTCTTGGGAGCATTTTCAATTCTATTTCTGTAATTGTGATTGCTTCTCTTCAAAGTGGACCCAACTAATCGAATGGGTGCATCTTAGAAAAAGTAAAAGCTGCTGTGCACACAACAATAATCACCAATTAATGCTAACCCCAGTTTTGTGACTGGTTAGTGTTCTCCCTTCTCCTCTTTTAAATCACCATCTATTATTTGGCAAAGTTAGTGTGACTTCTAGTTATGCCATTGCATCCTGAAAGAAGAAAACAACTGCTATGGGATAGCTCCAGATTTTGCATTTGTTATTAAATAAATTTAAAGTAGCAATAATGAAAAATGGACTTCAGGTTAAAAAGAAATAAACCTCAGGCTCTGCCAACAATCCACACTTCATAATTCTTGTTTTGTAGGCTATCAGTTTTCGCAAATGTAACTATTGGTTCCCCAGACCATACCAGTCACAGGAAGTAATTAAGGGCCCAGATTACATTTAAGGCATAGTGGGCTCAAATTTTCCATTCAATTTTCATTCTACTGTTGACTATTTTTTTAATTCTGTTTTTTATTGAGGTCAATTCTTTCTAACTGAGCATCTACTATGTGCCAGGCACTCCTCTGGGTGGTAACAGTAACCAGTGAAGCAGACGTAAATCCTTGCCTTAATGGAGCTTATCTATGGCTTTACTTTGACTTTGTGAGGCTTTCACAAAGGCCCCCTTGCTAACTAGTTTACCTGTTTACTTATATGAGATTTGGAAAAAGAAAATTCCTCAAAGATCCTCCCCTTTCTCTTTTTCTGTATTGCTCCTGCTGCCAGGAAATATATCTTGAGTTCCTTAGGAATTGTGACAGAAAATGATCTGGTCTGGCTCTCTGCATTTCTGCACTTTCCTCCCTCTTCCTCTGCCCTTACTCCGTAGTGGAGATCAGTATACTTGTCTTTTAGTTCTCCACCATGACAAAGTGGATGCCTCTACTTCCCAAAGGGTTTTGTTCTTTTAGCACTTTTAGATTTTTCTGTTGTGGTGGGGGCAAGGCAGACTTCATCTCCCTTTCTTTATTTGGAAGTCGTCAACCCATCGGTCCCACAACTCTCTTCAGTCTTCTCTAAGCCTATGGTGGCGTGTCCTCGCGCAGATAGGACCCCTGATAACCAGACCTGACATCCCAGCACTCCCCAGCTGAACCCTTTACTCCACTATGAAAAAACAAAGTATCGGTAATAACAACAACCAAAATGCAGAGTAAGAAAAATTTCCCCCTTTGGAACTGTGCTTAGTGTTCTCAACTCCGAACAGCTGTTATGCGTTGATAGTAAGAGAACAGAAAAACAAAAAAGCATAATAAGGAACATGCTTCCCCCTTCTCTGCCAAGCCAAGGAGGAAACAGAATTGTGGTATTAAAGGGTATACACATTTTTTTAAATGTTGGTATTGCCAAACTGCCTTCAAAAATTATGTAAAGTCACACACCAATAGTGTGTGAATGGCAAGATATTAATTTTCCATCTTTGCCAACTTGACGGGTTAAAAATAAATATTTTATCATGTATTTTTGTTACTAATGAGATAGAACTTCTTTGTTTCCTGACCCTTTGTATCTCTTTGTTTTGTGAATTGTGCGCTAATATTCTTTTCTTTGATTTCACTTTCCACCCACTGGCAGACACCTTAGATGCCTCATCCAACACTCCACTCAAACTGCTCTCCACAAGGTCACCCTCAACCTCATTGTTACTAAATCTAATGGACACTCCTCAGTGCTATCTTACACAACCTCTCAGCAACATTTGATACAGTTAACCATCTCTTTTTTCTTGAACGTTATCTAGCCTTAGTTTCCATGGCATGACACTACCTTGGTTTTCCTCTTACCCACCTCTAGGCCCTTCCTTCTCATCTTGGGGAATTTTCTTCCTCAGTACATGGCAGAGTTCTGTCTCAGGGTTCTGTCCTAATCTTCTCTTCTCTTCTTACAGTACCCCCTGTCTCTGGACGACCTCATGATAGAGATTACCATCTATATACTGATGATTCCCAAATCTCTATGTCCACAAGTTCTTTCTTCTGAGTTCCAGACCTCTACAACTGTGTCTTCCAGAAATTTCCATTTTTATGTCCTTTAGACACCTACAATTCAACATGTCCAGAACAGCATTCACCATCTTACTCTTCAAAGCTATTCCTACTTCTTTAAACAACCACTCCTGCCATATCCTATCAGTCATCAAGGTCTGGCATTTCTACTTCCTAAATACACTTCAAATCCATCCACTTTACTCCCACTCATGTCCTCTTTATCCACCATCATCTTTCTTCTAGGTTACAGAAAAATCCTCTTAAATGGACTTCTTGCCCACTCCAGTCCATTCTGCACACTGCAGTCATACTCACTAAAGCCCAAATGTAATCATACTATTGCTTCCCTACTTAGAACATTTTGATTGCTTCCTCAAGAAAAGCCAAAGTTTTAAACATAGTTTGCAGGGCTTGCATGTCTAACTTCTCCCCTTATACCCTGTGCTTCAGACATACTTAAATGTTTTCATTTCCCACAAATTCCAGGCCTTTATGTATGTTATGTATGTTATTCACGATGACTAGACTACTCACGGACCCCTTCATCCTCAGCCCTCTTCTATCTGTGTCTGTCTACATTCTACCCATTTTTCACCTTTAAAATTAGAAGTTGCTTCCTCAGGAAGCTTCCTTTTGCTCCCCAACTATGAATTAGGTGCCTCTCCCATATATTCTAATCATAGCTTCATCACACTAAATTGCAATTACTCTCATTACTTATCTGCATCTCCCACTAGATTGCAAGCTTTGTAAGGGCACACGTGTATTGGTGTCACTATTTTGTAAACATAGTAAGTGTCCAATAAATATTTATATTAATTTTTGCCCATTTTTCTAGTCAGGTGTTCATCTTCTCTCATTAAATTATAAAAGCTCTTTATATATGGAGGATTTCTCTCCTGTGACATTTTGTTGTAAATATTTTCCTACCAAAGAAACAATATAGTTCTTATGTTTCCTGAACAAAGTATTCCTTTTGCTAACTCCTTTCCTCTGTGTGTGCTGTTTTCTCTGTTAACAATGTACTCATTCCCTATGTATCATTTAATACCTACTCAAACGGCATTTCATCCCTGAAGTCCTACCTGACTCTCTGTGAAAGAATAATTCACTCCTACCTCTGTATTCCCATAGGAACTTGTGTATGTGTCAACTTCAAGAACTTAATGTTTTTATTTCTAGTGTAATTATATTTTTGCATGACTTTATGCTCTATTAAACAGTCAACTTAAAACCAAGGATTTTCTTATTCTTTTTTATTTCTTATTCTACTATTTCTTATCTACTATTCCCTAAACATAGTAGTATCTTTAAAATATTTTTGCTAAAAGCATTAATTTGGGCTCACAAATGGACAATGATTAATAATAAAAAATACAAAGACAAAATATTTTCTGTGAATAATTATAAATTCAGAACTTCAGGAAAGTCCTGTCTGACTACTAACAGCTCAGTTAATAGAAGCCTTAATGTGGAAAGTCATAACTGGCAACTCAGGATAAATCAAGGAAAGACTCTAAGTATATATACCATTTGTACTTGCAGGTGAAGCATTCAGATAAAAGAAAAAGTGTTGATATTAGTTAAGGACCATAATTCAGAAATTGATAGGTCATGTACATTAACTGTAAACCCGGGTTGCATGCTAAGCAAAGATAATCCATATATCCAATAGCTTTACCCGTAGTCCACTAATACTTATAGAGTTTACTGCTTTTAACTTCTGTGGTTTAGAACAAATGGAGAAAAATAACTGACAGAGATTTATCATTGGTTACTAAATTGTACAAGGCAAAAACGTGAGATTTAAATTGTTTTGCTAATTATCTTAAAAAGCACTTTCTAATTGTCCTTTTTAAATAAATTGTGTTTGTGGTTGTTTTGGGGTCCTTTTAGAATCACCTCTAGTCTCCTACATTTCTAATTAGACTTTACTATTCAAACCCTGCCATTTCTAAGTGACTTTAGAAACTTTTCAGTTATGTAACTCTTAAGAAGAATTTAGTTTTTGCTCTAAGTTTTTTGTTTGTTTGTTTTTCCCATTTAGTTAAAGCCAAAGAGAATTTAAACCTGGCATTTTAGAACCAGAATGCAGAGCTAGATAAGGCCAGTTACAATTTAGCTTGTTCAATTGCTTTATATTTAATATGAGAAAAACAGATTGGAAGGGATGCTAAGTGTCTTGATCAAGGTCAAACAGCAAGTAGCGCAATCAGCGCTAGAACCAGATTTTCTGCCTCGTATTTTCCGCTAAATAAAAAAATACATATTTTAAAGTTTGATATGCTGTTTAGCCATGATTCTGTCATCAGTAAAGACTGATTTATGGTTCAACAAATATATACTGAATGCTTACAATGTGCCAGGTACTGTACGAAGAGCATGCGTTAATTTTTTTTTTTTTTTAACTTTGCAACTGCTCTTGTTGCATGCATGGAGGATACAGTGGGGGAATAAGAGAGACAAGATCCCTGGCCTAAAAGTCTGATGGAGACGCAGGTGTATCTTCTTCATCCCCCACCCCAGCACTATCTCTCACTTTCAATAACTCTCCCTTCACTGACACATTTAGTTCTACCCACGGAAGGAGGAATGATTAGCCTGATCGGATTCAGTCACTCACTAAGTCATGTTATCCTACTGGCTGAGGTTCCTTTGCCTCTGAAAACAGGAAAGAGGCTCTGCTTTGTCTCTTCCACAGTCTGCCTCACCCACAGGTAAGAAAGTCAACATCATCACCAATTCTGGACTCCACTGTGTCAACAGACTCTGCTCTCCTTTCCTGCTCCTCACCAGGGTGGGTAGATTGGCTAGATTGGTACTAGGGCCTAACAACCTTCAATCCAGGGAGCAAGGGAGTAGAAGGCCTATTTTAACCTCAGGCTTAATCCTTGGAGTTACTGACCACTACTCTCCACCTGCCATGTGCGTGTTCAACTGGTTAGAACCCAGAAGGGAAGGCAGTGAATGATGAGCATCCCCCCAAGCCAGTCTGGTAGGAAAGACAGAATCCAACTAATAACTAAAAAATAATTAGCTACACTTACACTAAGTGCTACAAAAGACAAGTTCAAAATGCTACGAAGGCATATATATCAGAGAAGACTCTCTGAGGTAGTGACATTTAACTAGGACCTAAAGGATAATTAGGAGTTTAGGTAAGCAAAGGGCAAGGGGAGGAGGCAGAACAGTCCAAGAAGAAGGATGAGCATGTGTGAAGGCTCTGAGGCATAAAATAGCAGGGTACATTCACTATTAAATATATAACACTTTGTTATTACTACTTCTTAACAATACATAATCTTGAGTTTTACTAATATACTTGCACACACATAAATGAAAATAGAGACACATTACACTAGTAGGGGTGCCCATATGTCAGGAGGCTTTGCTGCGTAGATGAGTTCATAATACTCAATGAAAACAACAGTAACAAATCCAGCTAACCAAAATGCCCTTCTCTTCAACCAAGCCAGCCTACCGAGGTATGAGTATAAGGTATCTGTAAAATACCCAAGGAAGACCTACTGATTTCCCTATCACAAAGCGAGAGTTACTAAAAGCCCTCCCGGTAGCTCCCTGTTGATCCAGCCCCATCTTCAAACATGAGAATCAATGTGCAATTTATCAATCAAGATTTGTTTTTGCCAGCCACTGTTTTTTCTTTCTTCAACAAGACAAACAGAAATATCTAAAATAATATATTGTTTTTCTCACTCATTAACCCTTGGAAACAGTATCAGTATGCAATTCCTTTTGCTTAGCAATATGAGCTTCTCAGAGGCCTAGTAACAGCCTACCAGTTTGACTGCACTGGCCAGCCCTTATCCCTGAAGTATTTGCTGAATTTCAATTTTTATCAGCAGCTTCTGTTCATTTAGAAGCACCATCATCACTCAGCTTCTGTTTATCTGAAGCAACCTGCATTATGGTAGAATGTTAAATTAAGCCAATGCTCAGGTATCCACTTGTTTATCTGTACTGTTTGCCCCCCCCATGCCATTTTCTTTCTTTTAGAAGTTTAAGTTTTCACACAGGACTCTCTTAATATATCTTCAGTGTTCCAGATAGTTGAGAAAGCTGGGGAAAGGGAAAATATACTTTTTGTTTCATTCCCCACAGCAACAAAGCACAGATTCATAGAATTTATTGCTGAATGGTGCCTTGGTGAGTAGACCTTCTCATCTGAACCCCAATTCTCCTTCCTACCCCTACATTCTTGCTCTCAAGAAATGATCTATTATCTTAAAGTGAAATCATCCTAAAATGTTCTCCCTGATCTACTCTTTTCACGTATCATGTTTATTTCTATAGTTATTCTTTCTCTCTTCCTATAAATCTCAAAGCAATGGGCACCACCACTTTACTTTTTCTATTGCTGAAGTACCTCTGATTTTGAATTTTACTTCTTTCCATCTTTCTTTGGTTGTTAATTGTGATGATAATGACAGTGATAAGGAGGATTATAACTAACATTTATTAAATACTTTCTCTGTGCCCAGCATCATCTTATTTTATTCCCACACCAACCATATGCTATAAGCACCATTATAATTCCCACTTTACAAATGTGCAGACCCTAATACTCATAAAAAATATGTGGATTTTAGGTGATTCATACTTTCTTCTTTGTATTCTCCATACTATTTGGATTATTTACAATGAACTACATATAACTTTTAATATAAAACACAACAGATACAACATTTTTTTTTATAGAGAGAGTAAATGGAGCCACCAGGGCAGTTTACTGCCAGTCTTTGTTTCTTTTTTCCAACACAACCACAAATGGGCCATTCCATTCATCAAAAATTATTTGAGTGATTAAGAGGTAAAGACTAGCATATATAAAATACGCTACAAGGATATATTGTATACCACAGGAAATACAGATATTTTATAACTTTAAGTGGAGTATAATCTATAAAAATATTGAATCACTATGTTGTACACCTGAAATATAATATTTTAAATCAACTATACTTCAATTTTTTTAATTGAAAAAAATAAAATTAGGATTCTAAGGAATAAACTTTATTTATGTATTTGCTCATACATTCAACAAACTTATTGAGTACTGACCAAGATGGCCTTAATGTTCCCCTCAGCTTAACTAGATTTTAGACAAGCTTCTTCCTGACTCCAGGACCTTGAACTTCCTTTACTTAGAGACTTTACTTCAGAAAACCTGCAATTATAAATTATTTCTCTAACCCTCTGAGATGTAATTTTTAAGGCCTTTTGCTAACTTTACAACCCAGGACTGTCTTTCTCAAGGACCTACAAGCCATCCCTTTGAAATGTAATCATCAAGCGAAATAGAATCCGTATTTCCCACTTTCTGTGGGAAGGTTTGAAAAAAGGAAAAAACTGACTGCCTGTCATATGGAAAATACTGTGAGGGAGACAAAGCAACATAAGCAGCAGTTGAAGATAGTTTCTCTCTAAAAGAGTGGTGTTCATGCCGCCGAGAGTTTAGAGGAAAGGAAATTCACTGTGACCAGAAGATGAGTAGGACTGCAGATTTAATCTAAGCTAATCCTAAACTAGGCCTTAAATGTGGGGGGTTCTCAGATATCAGGGAAGAGGGAGCAATCCTCAGGAAGAAAGGAAGGCACGTCCCTACCCTGAGTGCTACCACCCTCTCGTCTCTCTCTCCCCATGATACTTTGCTCTCCTGATTGACAAAACAATACGAAAAACTAACACTGGGCTATGAACATAATTAGGAGGATGTCTGAGCTCTGGCTTGATTATTTTTCCACTGCTGGCTTTCCTCACAGTTTCTAAGTCATGAAACTAAACGTTGTGATATTTCACTTCAAGCAAACTTCTAGCTCAATTTCAGATTTGCCTTTATTCACCTGCTTTAGGTTCAACTTAGAGAAGAAACTTTGAAGACACATATACAAGAATACATAACAGGAGATATCAAGTGGCATCTCCCTCAATCTTATCTCCTCCAATTGCAAACTGTATTTAGCACAACTGCAAGCACAGTGCTGGGCACATTAAAGACATTTAATCACTTGTAAGGTGATTGTTTACTAATGTCTATACTTTAATTACCTTTGTTCCAACATTTCACAATAAATTACCGATTCCCCCAAGAGCAGGGTTTCACGAAACTCAGGCGGTTTATTTCCGTTAAGTTTTAGAGATTAAAAAAATAACATTCAAGCCCTTTTCAGTACCAAAATAAATTTCAAACTGTACATAAAGCCCATCAAGAAGCTGAGAACTTCACTATACTCACCCCTTGAAATATACTGCTACACAATCTAGATCAATTTCATAGATCAGAACATAAAAGTTTATTCTCTTCTTTCACCAACTATATAAATTCTATGGTGTTAGTTGCCATAGCAAAAGACATCTCAGAAATCCTTAAAGTTAGAAGTTGCTTCAATTCCATCATATCCAGAGACCAAAAGGCGGCTTCACTCATTCTTCAGTATTGATCTTCCCTCTCATTTTTCGCCCTCAAAACTGGCATTCTCTTCTATTTTGGAATGAGCTTTCCTGGAATGTCAACATCTGACAGTATCTTTCACATTAGGTAAGTTCATTTTCATCACAAAGACCATAATTACAGGAGAGAACAGTAAAATTTGTTCTTATAAGAAGATCTTTATAAAAAATAAAAAGGCATGCGATCAATCTTTACACCAGCCATAAAATTTGCTTTTATTTTTAGGCCTCAGATGAATGCAAGTCTGAAAGGAAAGTGGCTCTAGTTTGAACATATCGATTTATTTATTGAAGAGTTTTGAAGAAAAGATGTGTCATGCACAGGATTAGGAGCCTGACATTGCAAAATTATTATTAATTTGGACAAAGTCATTTTTCCCACATTGGAAAATAAAGACTGCCATAGAAGGCTTTTCCAGGTTGTGTAATAGAGTTAGTAAGTCGAGAGATGTATAGTGAAATTTAAAAGACTCAAGGAATGGGCCGTATCCAAAGAAGATTCATCCACACAGACTGAAATTATTCTTTCCTCATTCTCCATTGATTTTAGGCACAAGACGTGATCGGATCACAGCAGCACAAGCCCAAGGGGAGCATGAGGAATAAACACCAGGGTGGGTGTGGGTACCTCATACTGAGTTCCAACTGGCTTCATCAGCCAGGAAACTAAATCTCCTGTGTGAAGCATAGCAGCAGGAAGTTCTAATCAAGCAGTACTTCAAACCAGGAAGGCAGAAAACGCTATAGTCTAGGGTGAGTGATTTCATTCAGATCTCTTCAGCCAGCAAAATGTGGGTCTAAGGAACAGGATTCGATGCTTTGTGGGAAGAGACTAGCAGGGACCGTCCACTGCCAGGCAGAGCATCAGAGCCTCAATATAATATAGTTTCGATGTGGAGCACAGACCCAGGACTAGTAGGAACCGAAGTGCCTCAAGACAGAGGCTCAATTTTGTTGATTAGGGGAGGTTATAATTCAGCAGGTATACCAAGGTGGATATGCCTCTCTGAGCTTCAGTTTTCCTCATCTGTAACAGGGGGATAATAAAGTTTCTTGTTTCGAGCAGTAAGGGCAGAGGAAAATACCTCTCTCTCTACTGGAGTACATGCAGTTACAAAGACAGTTATATAACAGAGAAGCAAGAGGTGGAGGGGAGAGAACATAAGAGCAATAAATTTTCAATGATAATCAAAAGGAATGGGGATCCCTAGTATACCACACAAGCAGTATCACTGAGAACTGAAGTCAGGTCCATATCCACACGATTCAGGTGTTTGTTAATTACATGTTCTTATATTGATGTCTGTAATAGCTACCATTTAGTGAGTGCTTATTGCGAGTCAGGCACTGTACCTGAATTAATCTAATTTCACCAATGTGCTGTGAGCTAGGTACAGTAATCATTCTCATTTTACCAATGGGTAAACTAAGGCTAACGTAGGGTAAACTAAAGTAAGGGAAATATAGATCAAACTAACAGTATTAGATTAATTAATATTGAATAGCATAGGTGAGAAAAATTTCATGGAATATGTCTTTGTTCCCTGAAAACTAAATTGATTGGGACACAAATTATAAATTGAATCTAGCTCAAGATGGCACTGCAATGGGAGAATGCCAAGTATCAAGAAATTAAGCATAACTATGGCCACTCAAAGGCAGCAAAGTGCCTAAAGAATGGATATAAGGTTGCTAATTTAAGAGGAGCAGCCCAGCTGGCCAGAAGGCCAGAGGGGAGGAGAGAGCCTGTTTTGAGCATTGTACTCCAACAAGAGTTCTCATTTTCCACACAGATAGCACAACAAGGTTAGGGCCGCAGGAAAGTACTGGAAAAGCAAGAAGACTGAGCCTTTCCTATATGTCATGCTCTTTGCTAGCTTTACATATATTTTCCCAGATGATCTACCCAACAATAAAAGACAATAAATGAAAGATAATTCTCCGTGTTTTACTAAAAAGGACACTGAGGATTAAAGAAAGTGATCCCTATTCCTATGTTACAGAGCTAGTAAACGTCAGGGTCGAGACAAACTCAGGTCTGCACAACTTCCCTCCAAGAGGGGCGACAGGAATTGATGCAAAAGAAGTAAACAGAAAAAAGCAGTCAAAAAACTCTAACACTGAATCCGAGAATAGACACTGCAAGGCTGTCATACTGAAGTGGCATGAAGGAGGTACAGGACCTGAAGCTCATGCCCAAGATACAATGTAACAGTAATGATAATCACAGCTAACATTTACTGAACACTTTCTATGTGCCAGGCATTGTTCAAAGCATTTTATATGTTTAATTCACTGAATCCTCACAACCACTCTATAAGATAGATATTATTATCTCCATTTTAACAGTTCAGTAAACAGCGAGGTTAAATACTTTCTCCAAGGTAGTAAATGGTTGTGCTAGTATGGGATACTGGAATTCAAGATACGGTTCAAGGAAACTCTCAAAAAGACAATTCAAACTATACAATTGTAAATTATACTGATGTAGCAGAAAAAAATACAAATGAATACCTAAATAAACCAGAGAGCTGCCCAGGGTACTAGATAACATGAGAAAAGTTAGACTCCTTTAAATCCTATTTTGTTTCTGTCTTCCCTGTCAAAGAGAATTATTTTCAGGCTGAAAAGTGTAAAAAGAAAATAACCATTGCCAAGAAATAACTTAAGCCTAAGATGGTTGAAGAGATTGTAAAATGCACACACACACACACACACACACAGGCAAAATCCTAGTGTTTTAGCATTTTAAATGCCTTTTGATCTCCTGGCATGTATGAAATAAATCCAAGAATGTATACAATTGGTCAAGCTATATTCATTATCTTGGAGGAATCATGGAGAAAAGACAAAATCATGGGTGAGTACTGGAGATGAACTCTTTTTTTTTTTCTATTTTTTTAGAAGGAAGGTAGATTTCACAATTAAATGTAGGCAATTTGTCTCCATTCCATTCTTGCTCCTTAAAAATTCATTCTCTGCACACAGCAATTCGATTTTTTAAATAATGTAGACCCTGAAACCCTGATGTGTCTTATAACCCTCCTTGCACTTAGAACGAATCCTACACTATTACTGCCATCCTATAGTCTTCATTGCACTTAAAACAGTCTACACTCTTCACCATTGCTACTACTGTATTGCTTCCATCTTAAATGCCATTACTTATTATTGCTCCATTGTTCATTATGCTTCAGTCACATTAATCTTCTGTTCCTTGAACACTCCAAGATTATTCCTGCCCCAGGACCTTTCACTGCTACTATCTTTGCCTAGAGGATTCTTCCTCTACATATTTGCAGACTAAATCCTTGTCAACCAGATCTCAGCTAAAATACCATTCTCTAATACATGTCTTCCTCGACCTATCTAGTGTTACTGCCATGCCCTTACTCCAGTCACTTTCTATCCCATTTCTTTATTTTATTTTCCTCAGAACATTCACCATTACTTTAAATTATCTTACCTGTTTATTTCCTGACTCCCTCACTAGTACATAATCTTCATAGATTATGAGCAAAGATCTTGTCTGTCTTGCTTTCTGTTTTAGCCCCAGTACTTAGAATACTTCCTGACACATTCAGGAGCTAAATAAGAACTTGTTGAATGAATGATTGACTACTTGAGTCATGGGAAGGATTCTAGGGCAGATTATTAAAATAATTGTTCACGAGCACTAAAAATGTAAGTGATGGTTAGCTGAGATTAACTTAATTTCATTCTCTGACATGGCCAACAGCCTTGAAAATCAGAGATGCATAATATGCAGACTTTACATAGATAAAGGCATTTAACAAAGTTTTTTCATGACACCCAGGCATTGAAGCAGGATAACCATTGGCTGGAAACCATTCAAGTAGTTTTCCTTTTCTTTTCTTTTATTTTAGATTAAATGACGTTAGCCAGAATATTCTGATGTTATTCTAGTAAATGAATTCCTATTTTCTTTGGACTATGCACAGCTTTCAGAATATGATGAAAGCTATGAAGCTTTGTCCCAGAAAAAAATACATATATGCACACATTTTGTATAAAATTCATCAAGCTCCTATTGATTCGTGGATCTCACATTAAGAACTGCTATACTAGAATATTTCCGATAGAAAACTTCCTGGTTCTTTCATTTTCAGTTTTTCTTTTCCTCCCTCCCTCCCTCCCTTCCTTCCTTCCTCTTTCTTCCTTCCTTCCTTCCTTCCTTTCTTCCTTTCTTTTGCTTTAAACAACAGAAGTTTATCCTCACATGGTTCAGGAGCAGGGAAATATGAAATCATGGTATCAGCAGGATTCATTATTTCTGGAGACCTGGTTCTTTCATGTTCAACAATTTTATCAATTATTTAGATGAAGAGAGAGAAGGCTGATCTGTCATGTTTGGAGGTGGCAGAATATGGGAGATATATAAGACACATTAGAAAGCATGACCAATAAATCTTAGCAATGTTCTCCCAAGGAAGTCTACCGAGGCAACAGACATAAAAGCAAAAATAAACAAATGTTACCTAATTAAACTAGAAGCTTTTACACAACAAAGGAAACCATAAAAAAAATGAAAAAACAACCTATGGAATGGGAGAAAATATTTGCAAACGATGCAAGTGACAAAGGCTTAATTTCCAGAATATACAAACAGCTCATACTACTCAGTAACTAAAAACAAAGTACCCAATCCAAAAATGGGCAGAAGATCTAAACAAACATTTCTCCAATGAAGATATACAAATGGCCAATAGGTACATGAAAAAATGTTCAATATAGCTGATTATCAGAGAAATGCAAATCAAACTGTAATGAGGTATCAGCTCATACCAGTCAGAATGGCCATCATTCAAGCATCCACAAAGAATAAACACTGGAGAGGGTGTGAAGAAAAGGGAGCCCTCCTACACAGTTAGTGGGTATGTAGTTTGGTGCAGCCACTATGGAGAACAACATGGAGATTCCTTAAAAAACTGAAAATAGACTTACCATATGATCCAGCAATCCCAGTCTTGGACATAAATCCAGAGGGAACCTTAATTAAAAAAGATACATGCACTCCAATGTTCATAGCAGCACTATTTACAATAGCTAAGACACAGAAACAACCTAAACGTCCGTTGACAAATAACTGGATAAAGAAATTGTGGAATACTACTTCGCCATAAAAAAGAATGAAATAATGCCATTTGCAGAAACATGGATGGACCTAGAGATCGTCATACTAAGTGAAGTAAGCCAGAAAGAGAAAGATAATACAATATGATATCATTCACATGTGGAATCTAAAAAAATGACACAAGTGAACTTATTTACAAAACAGAAACAGACTCACAGACATAGAAAGCAAATTTATGGTTACCAGGAAGAGAAGGGGGTGAGAAGGGATAAATTCAGAGTTCGAGATTAGCAGATACTAACTACTATATATAAAATAGATAAACAACAAGTTTCTATTGTATGGTACAGGGAATTATGTTCAGTATCTTATAGTAGCCTGTAATGAAAAGAACATGAAAAAGAATATACATCTACATATGTATAACTGAATCACTGTGCTGTACACCAGAAATTAACACAGCATTATAAAGCGACTATACTTCAATTAAAAAAAAAAGAAAGAAAGCATGACCAAAATTTTAAAAAGAACATGAAGGACTGGTTTTGATGGATGGCATATAATAGGAAATTTAGTTTTAATCAATTGTAAATTTGATATTGGATAACATTGTGATGTGTCCACAAAAAGCAGCTAATCTGATTTTAGGTTGCATTAATAGAACAAGATAGGTGATAGCATGGACTATTCTGCCTGGGTTGCAGCACAGTGAGTACACATAGCATTCTAGGTGCTACCCTTTAAGAAGTATATGGGCAAGTATATTCAGAGGCACTTGACATGGGTGGTAAAGAAACATGAAATCAGTAAGATGCAGGCAACCATTGACTGAAACGGAAATGTTACACTGAAAGTAAAGAAGATTCTGGTGGGGGAGAGACTTTGACAAATGTTAGTTGGTCCCAAACATTTGAAAAAAAGTGATGACTTATTTTATATGGCTATAAGTCATAAATCTGGGACCAAAGATGATAAAAAGATATTTTAGTTTAATATTAGCAAGCCCTCTCTAAAGAGTAGAAGCAATCCAAGGATGAAATGTGCTGCTGCAAGCAGTATAAGGTGTTCATCACATCACTGAATCTGGTAAAGCAGAGGTTCCATTATTAATTGGCAACAATGCTACAGAGGGGACTGAAGCATAAGACAGAAGTTGGAAACCAGATGACTGTTCTACTTCCTTCTCATTCTAGGTACCAAGCAAGTTAGGGGACTATGAAGAATAATGCCCCAAAGTCATCTATGTGAATGGCACAACCAACCTACCCAGGAGTAATGAGAATCTAATAATAACTGTAGTTTAAAATACTACAGAAACGCTTTCTCTTCAATCCTATTAAGCTCCTTAGCTTAAGATTTTTTTTTTTACCCAAACATAGTATATTGGAAATGACCTTTTCTTTTAAACATGTAAAAATGTTCAGATATCTTCATAGCACAAACAGAAGAATTGTGTATGATAACACCAGGGGAAAAAAACATACAGCAAAACAATGTCTAGGGTTTTTTTCCCCAAAAGGCAGGCTGCTGACAGTTTGATAAGTTTGGGGAGAAAGGGAGTGCAAGAATGAATTTAATCCTACCACAGCTGCAAGAGTTTTGTTAGGTAAAATTCTGATTACAAATTGCAAAACTGCTTCATGTTTCATGTCTATGACAGGATTATTTAAATATGTCACCCAGCAATAGCAAGCAGAGCCAATCAGTTGTGGACACTGCAGCAGTCTGGTGCATTTGCTGCTATGAGGACAGAACTCACACAAAGTTGTTTTCTAAATGTCATCCATTTAATAAACAAAGACATCAAGCTTCACAAGACATCCACCACTTCTGTAAACCCAGCAGGTCTCCAGCTGGACAGAAGGAAGGATTAGTCAGGATGCAAAAGGAAGAAGGTAAGAAAGAAATGGAAGGAGAGGAAAAGATGAACATGGAGTGATTAGCTGCTAGTTCTATGCTCAGTGATTTCACATTTACTATTAACTCTTCCCCACAAACTTGAAACAGAAATAATCATCCTCAAATTTTAAGGCAAAGCAGCATACTTAAAGCAGTTAAATAATTTGCCCAATTTGCAGGTACCGACTACTATATATAAAAGAGATAAACAACAAAGTCCTACTGTATAGCACAGGGAACTATATTCAACATCTTGTAGGAACCTATAAAGAAAAAGAATATGAAAAGGAGTAGTTTGAAGATATAGTATTAAGTAACTTTCCCTGACTTTTAACCAATTTCAGCATACAAAGCCCTTGCCCCTGCTTACTTCTCCAGATTCTTCTTTCACTCATCCCCTTCAAACTCTACAGGCCAGACAGACTGAATGCCCAGTGGGAACCCAGACTGTGTCAGGCTATCTCAGCCTCCTTGTCTTTGTACATTCTGTTCTTTCTGATTTCTTCCTTCACCTACTGCCTAGCTCCTCCTTTTCTTTCAAGATTAACTCAAGCCTAACCTTTCCAGAAAGCCATTCTTATCCATCTCAAATAGATAACGGCCATTCCATAGTACCTTGAGAATTTTTATATCATCCTTTTTAAGATTCTATTGTTTTTATTTATCCCTCTTTACACACTAGACTGCAGCCTCTCCAAAGCAAGAACCTGGACTTGTTTTCACACTATATTTCTAACATCTAGAATAGTGCTTAGAATGTAGTAAGCACTTAAAAGTACTGAAGGAATGAATGAATGAACAGCAACAACAACAAAATGAAAAATGAGGTAAGCAGGTCCAATGTAGTAATAGGTAGACAGACTGAATGTGATCCCAAGTAAAAGACCTCCAATGAACAATTTCACAATAAATCAAGGAACATTCCATTAAATCAGGAGTCACCATTTTCCCTTTGGTAAAAGAACAGCCATATCCTCCAACTAGATTTGGATGTTTTCCAAGTTGTCCTTCTTTCTTAGTACCAAGGTTAGTTCACTTAATAAGGAGTGGTTCACTCCCTTTAGAGTCGGCATCCATACCTACCAGGCTCTGAGAAATTTAGAAGCAGAGATCCTGATAGCTACAACTTTGGTCCATCTCTCTATTGAGAGAGGCAGATATAATTGCCTGTTTTCCCTCCAACAGTGAGCAGATATTTGTTTGCTTTCTCTAATTTATGTGCCCTCTGCTCCATGGAAGCAATTGGATTGCCTTCTCTTGCTTCCAACTATTCTCCTAGCTTCCTTTGCCTCTTGATCCAGAGACAGAAAACAGAAAGGAACAAAGAAATAAGCCACATACATCATTTTTCAATTTTCTTGTGTGAAACCCTGTGACTGCCTCATTTCAATCAGAAGGAAATTAGTTCTATGCCCTTTGAAGTGAGCTGAGTCACTAATAATTTGAAAACAATGCAACTGTGGAGAGACAGAGTAGTGCCTAGAAAGGAATGCATGTAAGATGACCTGGGTTCTTTCTAGTCCTAGCTGTACCACTAGCCAACTATGTGACCTTGGACAAGCCACTTAACCTCACCAGGCTTCGGTTTCTTCATCTGTAAAATTAGGAGATCAGGCTACATGATCCCTGAAGTCCCTTTTTGCTCTTAAATTATGTCCTGAACACACAAGCATGGATGTGAAGCGCTTTCACCATGGTACAGAATCCGACATTTTCAAGTACTACTGACGCACTCTACAAAAAAACCTGAAGTCTGTTTCCACTCTTCGATCGGTCTGTTTTTCTCGCTGAAGGCATGCCTGGTACATGCAATTCACATTCAGTATGATCTTTCTAGCCTGCCAAAAGGACACTGCTGGAGCCTGCGGCTACTCTGGTCTCAATGCCTCAGGCTGGCTTCTGGAGACCCTGATTTCTTTGATAGATGCCACTGTGTTGATCCTCTGAGACAGGCCACATCCATCATTCACCTGACCCCATGCCCACTTCCTAACTCACTTGACTGGGATTTTGTCAACACTGGGAAACCATGCATTATGGAGAAAGGGTGGGGAACTGGAACTAAGGATTTTCACAAGATGTGAGACTCCTAGTCTAAAACAACTAATGGATTAAAGGTAGTAGGAGGCAATGAATCATAAGTGAGGAATTTATAGTTATCAGTAGAGAGCAGTGGGCCAGAAACTAGGTAGACATGGAAATAAAAGCCTGAAGAGCACGTATGCCAATTCTCAAGGAAAGAAAATGGAGAGCCAATGTCTGAGCAAGTGACAAAAACCTGACATGGTCAAATTCCAAAGGACAGGTTAGCTGGTAAAGCTCTGGGCCAGTGGTTTGGGCCTAAGAGATCCACCAGAATCAAAAGCATAGGACAAGGTGGACAGGAAACAGATAAGAGTTTTTGGCTATCAAAGAGATCTTAATTCTGACCTAAGTAGATACTTGCTGCTAGAAAAAGAATTATTCCAAAGCACACTCAGGCAAGTAGGCATGTGAAGCCATCTGACCAGTCTAAGGAGTTAAAGTCAACTGGCAGTTAAAGGTAGAGACTGACTACCCACCTAGCTCATGGAAGGTTGTGGCACCCTGGTATTAGAAGTCAGTTTCACAATACAGCGAGCCTCAGACAAAAAGGACAGTATGACCACATTCCCAGGTAACTTTCAAGGGGTGATCTCATCAATTAACAGAAAAATAAGTATACCAGTCTCAAAGGCCAGATTCTCCTCAAAGTCTTCCCAAATTTGATGGGGAAAAAATCGACCCTCATGAGTGAACTTTGTCAAACATCAATGAGGGATCTGAGTAGGCAAGATAGGACTGAGCTGGAAGGACTGAGCCTAAGACATAATAGCAACTCCCAGCCCAGGAATGACAATCAGTTGGCCAATTTGCACCCACTTCTTACTCTCAGGTTTATGGCACACATTGCTCCCTAATCTCAATACTCCTCCCAGATGAGTCTAGGAGTCCTTCTCAACACAAAGCTCTTACAGCCACTATTATTTGATAGATCAACGTTTGGTATATGGGATTTAAGTATATTTTCTATCTATCTTGCAATTAACGGTTAGAGCAATTATAGCCCCAGACTTCATGAAGCCTCAAAGGACTTTAACTGTGTTGACTTTACAACCTCAATCCTCAGTGTCACTCTATAGTCCACAGATGTTACTTGGGGCCCTGGGATTAAGGACAAAATCATCTTACTCCTGTAAGCCTGCTACATAGATTCACAGTGATTGACAGAGACTACCCAACCATGCTTCTGCCTAGCATTTTGTGGTTAACCCCTCATGACCCGTAACAATGACCTTAACGTAATGTAACACGCAGCCAGCACCACTGCCCCAGTGACCTAGGTACATTGGCTAGAGTCTTAGGTTTTAATTTTGCAGGACCAGTCCACATGCCATTCATAATATTTTCCATTTTTCTAAAGTGATTCAATTTCCTGGGGAAATCATTCTTGACAAAGTTACTACCTTCTTAGTAATTCTTCAGGTAAAATAGTTTCAGAGGCTATTTGCAATGGTACCTTTCCAACTGAATATATAAATCAGAAGGTTTGCCTCACTTTAAAAGATTTCTTCCTAAATAAAACTCTTCCTTTGGAGAAGATTTGCTTCTGATCTCCTGGCCTCATTTACAAGCAATGTAAATGGACTAGAATATACTCCCTTTCTCATTTGAGGATTCTTGAACAAATGAAAACAGCTTGTTAAATAGAGCAGTGATAAAGCCATTTTGCATGACTGCTCTGAAGAAAATCCATTAGTGATAAAGCAGTCTTATGTTTTCTGATAAGTTTAAGGCACAAGAAGAATCTATTCTTCCTACCTTTAATTTAGATGAAATCTGATAATATTTTTTTAGTTTAAAACTAAGCCAAAAGCAGACAGCTTCTCAGAAAGATAGATTTTTTTTAATCTAGGGAAAAAAAGATTAAGAATTTTGGTATTTGAAAGCAAGTTTTAAGGAGAAATAATTTTATTAAGAACTATTTGCATCTATAAATGTAAGCAGTTTTACTTTAGGGAAATGAAACTGCTGCTTCAAAGAATAAGAGTGTGTTTCATTTTGTTGTTTTGCTTTAAGCCCTACTACTTATCAAATATATCCTGAGTGCTACAAGACTATCTTCAAGATTTAATGGTCCTTACAGATTTAACTCTGTACTTGCTTGAGTATGATTCAAATATTTTCTAAGCAAGTGTATCAAACATTAACTGAAGCCTATTCAGTTATAAAAGAATTTATATGTTGTTTTAAATTTCTAGAGTGACTGTAACAAAAATTTAAAAAATACCATCTGACAATCAAGAACTTACATAAATTTTTAAATTAAGACTTTATGCAGGAGTTTACTTCTGGGTTTTCTATTCTGTTCCATTGGTCTATGTGTCTAGTTTTATGCCAGTGCCATACTGTATCGATTAATATAGCTTTGTAGTATAGTTTGAAATAAGGATGTGTGATGCCTCCAGCTTTGTTCTTATTTTTCAGGTTTGCTTTGGCTATTCTGGGTCTTTTGTGGTTCCACACACATTTTAGAATTGCTTTCTCTTTCTGTGAAAAAATGCCATTGAATCTTGATAGAAATTGCATTGAATCTATAGATTCAGTTAAGTAATATTTGACAAGGGAGCCTAGAATACTCAATGGGAAAAGGATAATCTCTTCAATAATAGTGTTGGAAAAACTGGCTAATCACATGTAAAAGAATTAAGTGGGACCTGTATCCTATGCCTCTCACAAAAAATTAACTCAAAATGGATTACAAACTTAAACATACAATATTAAAACATAAAACTCCTAGAAGAAAACAAAAAGAAAAAGCTCCTTGGCATTGATCTTGGCAATGATTTTTTTTTATATGACACCAAAAGCACAAGCAACAAAAGCAAAACAAACAAATGAGAGAGTATCAAACAGAAAATTTTCTGCAGAGCAAAAGAAACAATCAGCAAAATGAAAATGTAACTTACAGAATGAGTGAAAATATTTGCAAATTATTTATCTGATATGGATTTTATATACAAAATATATATAAAACTCATACAATTCAATAACAAAAAATCCAATTAAAAAATGAGCAGAGGAACTGAATAGATCTTTCTCCAAAGAAGACCTACAAATGCCCAACAAGAAAACATTTTCAATGTCACTAATTGCTAGGGAAATGCAAATCAAGTCCAAAATGAGATATCACCTGACACCCATTAAAGTGGCTATCACCTAGAAGACTAAAGATACCAAGTATTGGTAATGATGTGGAGAAAAGGAAACCGTTGTACATTGTTGATGTGAATTTAAATTGGTACAGCCACTATGGAAAACAGTATGGAGATTCCTCTAAAAGTTAAAAATAGAACGACCAACAATTCCACTTCTGGGTATACATCCAAAGAAAATGGAAATAGGGTATCTAAAAATACCAGCATACTCATTTTTTTGCAGCATTATTCACAATAACCAAGATATAGAAACAACCTAAGTGCTTGGCAGTGAATGAAAGGATAAAAAGAGATGTGAAATGTATTCCACAAAATGGAATATTATTCAGTCATGAGAAAGAAGGAAATCTCACCATTTGTAATAACATGGATGGACCTTGAGGATACTATGCTAGGTGTGATGGTGAGAAAGAAAAAGAGAAATACTGTATGATCTCATTTGTATGTGTAATCTTAAAAAGCCAAAATCATAGAAACAGAGAGTAGAATGGAGGTTATCAGGGACTGAAAGTGGGGGGTTGGGGAGATGTTGGTCAAAGAGTACAAGCTTGCAGTTAGATGATGGATAAGTTCTGGTGATCTAATGCACAGCATTGTGATTATGGTCAGTAATATGGTATTAAAAACTTCAAAGTTGTTAACAGACTAGATCTTAAATTCTCTAACCACAAAATGAAATAATTATTATGTGAGCGATGGAGGTATTGGCTAACACTAAGGTGGTAATCATATTGCAATATATAAATGTGTCAAATCAACACTTTGTACACCTTAAACTTACACAGTGTTATATGGCAATTGTATCTCAATTTAAAAGAAAATACTTTACTGTTTCAAAGTACTTTTAGGTTCACAGCAAAACTGAGAGGAAGGCACACAAAAAAAGATTATCCTTGTACTCCCTGCCCCTTCACATGCATAGCGTCCTCCAATAACATCACCCCCTCACCAGAGTGGTACATTTGTTACAACTGATGAACCTACACTGACACATCCTTATCACTCAAAGTCCATATACATTAGGGTTCACTCTTGGTGCTATATAATCTATGAGTTTGGACAAATGTATAATGACATCTTTCCGTCATTATGGTATCATACCTAGTATTTTCACTGCCCTAAATCACCCAAAAATTGCCTGTGCTCTAGCTATTCATCCCTCTTCCCCATCTCCCAACCTCTGGCAACTACTGATCTTTTAACTGTCTCTGTAGTTTTGCCTTTTCCAGAATGCCGTATACTTGGAATCGTATAGAGTGTAACCTTTTCAGATTGGCTTCTTTCATTTAGTAATAATCCTTCATGTCTTTTCATGGCTTGAAAGCTCATTTCTTTGTAGCACTGAATAATATTGTCAGGGTCTGTATATACCACAGCTTATTTATCCATTCACCTACTGAAGGTCATCTTGGTTGCTTTTGAGTTTTAGCAATTATGAATAAAGCTGATATAAACGTCCATGTGCATGTTTCTGTGTGGACATAAGTTTACAGAACTTACATATTTTAAAAATGGAAAATAGTTGAAAGACTATATTATTTAACATACAAATATTTGGAATACATCAGCTGCATTGCTATTATATGCTTATTGCAACAGTTAAATTTAAAAGTGCCACAACTTAGACTTTTCCAAGTTAAATGCCCTCAACTAAGCTTTCTATTCCAGAAATAAAACAGAGTTGAGGTTTTATAGATTTAGATGTCTAGGAATCTCAGCTATTCAACGCAAATAAGAATCCCCAAATAAGAGAAATTATGAAAATAGCTAAGAAGTAAAAGTGCATAGTTTATGGGTCATATTAATGCTTTCACTGGCCAGAGAAAAGGAGTAAAATTTTACACAACACACTCCCCACCTTGCCCAGGGAAAAGGGACAGGTGATGGATTAGCTTAGATAGCAAAATCCTGTCTCATTTCAGCAAAACAGAGAAGAATAGGAAAGGAGGAAAGAGATCAGTGAAAAACAATGGAAAGAGAAAAGCAGAAGGGAAAGATGATCCGTGTTATAAAAAACAAGAACAGTCAGCAGCAGACCTCTGACATCTGTGATCAGAGAGCAGATCATAAGGAATGAGACAAGAAGCACGTACTAGTGGTCTGGGGACTTACCGCCAAAGGGGAAGCTAAGCTCTCACTAACAATTGAGAGAATCACTGAGTTGGGACGGAAGGAAGAAAAGAAGGAAGGAAGGGAGGGAGGTAAATCACTATAGGTTTATACCATACTCTAAACCTTAATAGTTTCCATAGGTTTAGTTTCCAAAGTAAAAGAGTTGACATTTATAAAAACCTTGAACCATTCATATTCAAGGAAACTTTATAAAGGCAGAGAAGCTTACAATGTATTTTACTAAGATTTCCACTATAAATGAATTTTTTAAAAAAAATGCTTGAGGGACAGCTCTTCAGTTCTCTGAAAAAAAAATCACAAACTCAAGATACTTTTTTTTTGAGTAAAAGTAGATTTATTTCGAGAGATACATACTGCATAGAGTATAAGGCAAGAGAAAGGCAAGGAAAGAGGTGTGGGGGTTGGGTGCTCAGGTTAAAGTAAAAGTAGGTACACAATCCATAGACAGAACGTGGGCCATCTCCAAAGAAGAGAGAGTGAAAAAGGGCCATAGACTCAAGACACTTAACACTCAGATCATGTAAGACAACTGAATAATTATTCTACATAGAAAATCCCCAAATTGTCGAATATTCTTTGAAGTAATGTTGATGGGTGAATATGGAAGGCACTTTGGGGAGTTATCGACTGACATATTAGAGACAGTACACCAAAGTGTTTAAGCATGAGAGTTCTGGAGCCAGACTGTCTGGGTCAGACTCTGTCTCTGCCACTCACTCAGCTCTTCTTTGGTGACTTCATATTAAGTAACAAGAAAAGTGTTTAAATTGCTCTGTGCCTCGGTTTCTTCACCTGTAAAATGCAGACAACAAATATTACCTACCTCATAGAGTGGCTGAAGGAATTAAATGAGATGAGACAGAAAAAGGATGAGCACAGTGCCCAGCACACAGTAAACACTCAATAAATGTTAGCAATTATTATCATAACATACATCATTTGGGCATATCAAATAATCTGCCCACCTTTAATTTCTCCTGATACCAATTCCTGCTACCTGCTACCATCATACCAATTACCTTAAAAACTAATCTGCTAAAAAAAAGTTTGATGACTCTAAATATCTTCCCTGGGCAGGGAGAAGTCTCCTAGTGTCCTCTTTGGTTAAGACAGAAGACTCAAGAAAACGAGTGGGGCTGTCCTATCCTCTGCTCTGGAAGACAGTCTTTCCCATGTCTCCTCAAGTTAAAAAAAATAAAGTTTGATGACTCCCTTTTGTGTAACAAATAGGTCTAAATTTCTTGTCTTGAAATTTAGGACAATTAATGTCCTCTTCCTACAAGTTGGTATCTTCCTCCAATAATTAATACTAATTATGTATTAGTATTATCATACCCATTTTATAGACTAGGAAGCTGAGACTTATTTAGTTAAGAAAAATATTGCCCTGTGAAAGTTTTCCATCTTTATTTCTGGCTTAGCAACCTGTAATAAACCTCAAAATTAAATGTAGCCAGTAACTCTGTTTTTGTCCGCAGATACTACTGCTTCTTCTCAGTCTACAGTAACTTCAAGCCATGGGGATGAACGTAGAAAAAAAAAAAAGGCTACAGTAGAGACCCAAATCTGTATTTTCCATTATCTCTATGTTCTTGGTGGGAATGGGGAAAGACTTTTCAAATCCTTCATAACCAGCTTCATGCTTCTATAGATTTAATAAGATAAAGGAGGAGAACTATTTGAGGTAAAGAGAGAGCACATGGAGAAGAAGTGGAAAGGGAGACAAAATAAAAACAAAAAGAAAAAGGAGGAAGGAGAAAGGGATGGGCCAAAGATGCTACAATCGCTGTCTGATATACATTTGCTCTTGTTTTCTGTGAAGAAATAGGCAAAATCGATACAAGTATGGACCCATAACATATCCTTCACAAGAGGGCACTGGTACACAGGATGACAGGATGAATATGAATGAACGTACCTCAGAGTAACAGAAAGAAGGTAATCCCTTCCCTGCTTGGTGCCTGCTATTGAGCAATTCTCTTTATGCTCCAGGGCACTTGGAGAGTAAAAAGCTTCATCTGTCACTATATCGAGATGAAGACCAGGCCTTTTTAGCCCCAAATAGAAAATAAAACAAAAAAAATCATAAATACTGCCTTGCCAAAGAAAACTGGCCACCATAAACTGTTATGTGAAATGGCTGATATTTTGGAACAATTTTACAAAACCCTTTCCTTTATCTCTATTTTTTTCTATTAGACAAAAGCTTCTCAGACACCTAACCAAACCCACAAAATTTGTACTCACTGCTAGACCTATCTGAGGCCCTTTCTGAGCATTTTAACATAAATCAATTCAATAGGCCTGTAAAAGAAATAGGAGTGGTTGTTTTCTTAACTCAGACTCGAAGGCCCCTGGAGAGGCCATCAATCAGGTTTGAGTGAGATACTAAACTGGAAATCAACTCGGATGGGAAACAAACACCACACCTAAATTGGGAAATTCTCAAAAACATAATTCTTCCCATGAAACTGCAAGTTATCCTAATAGAAAGGAGGGAAGTTTGTGGTGCCTAAGTGAACCAATACATCCCAAAAGTAGCTTTCTGATGAATTATTTTAGAAGGATATTTTTTAAATGGGGAGACGGGGAGGCCACTATAGAATACTTATATATTTGAAGCATAAACAGCATTCTATAAAGTGTAGTTTTCTCTCGTAAGTACCGTCTCGTTGCAGATTTCTAGTTAGTAATATGTATCCAGGAATTCACTAAGCAAAGAAAAGGGTAATGTTTGTCTCATCTAAACTAGAAATAATGAGGAACAATGTATATAGCATTTAACAATTTGCATAGAACTTTTATTTCTATTATATAATTTTATCCACATGAGAAGCCTTAAGGAAGAAATTATTAATTTCTACATTTTATAGAAGAGAAAATGGAAGGTTAAAAAAAATGACCTGAGTCACAGTGCTAATAGGTAGTGGCCCAGGGACCAGGAGCCATGGCTTCTTACTCCAAAGCTCATGCTTCGTACTCTTTACTGACTCTTTTTAGAATGAATGTATGGCCATGTAGTTGAGAAAAGAGAGCCAGATCTTATTGATGTATTTCACAAAAATTGACATATTTAAAATATGTAACTATTAAAACTCTGTTCATTCTAAGACATAAAAGGTTATAACTACCATTTTGTATCATTTCTACTTTAACAACAGTGGCAAGGAATTCTGCTTATTTTCCATTAGTATGAAAAGTATAATTTTCTAAATAATCAACTCATTGGAAGCTTTAATTATATAGAAGACTTCATCACTTTTAACCCAAGTTGAAAGAGCTCTTTTTAAGACAGATTTTTTTTAAATAGGTTTTTTTTTCTATTCATAGAACTCATATATTATTACTGTATAAAATTGGAAAAGATAGAATTTTAGTGTTTTAAAAACATATTTTCAGTCATGCCTAAGTAATCATATTGACATTTTGGGTTTACAAAATTGTGACCATGTTTTATTATATAACATTATAACAATTTTTGTTAATCATATATCACTCTCATTACCCAGATTGTATAAAATATTATTTGAAAATATGTCTTTTTATGTTTGTAAATTATTCATCAAATAATGTATCTTAATTTATTTAACCAAATCCTCCTTTTTGGAGATGGATTTTTTCAGGGTTTCATATTTTAAATTATGGTACTCTAAACATGCCTGTGTATAAATATTTATGTAGAAAGGGAACTTTATTTGGAGCCGTTGGAATTGCTGAATCCCCTCAAAGAGAGCAATGCCATTGCTCTTTTGAAGTTAAGTAAAGAAAAATGCATTATTTTAGATTGTCTACCTACTACTAACAGAATCTACTTTGGGGGGTGATTTTTTAAATTAGACTTTTTATTTTGAGATAATTATAGATTGCACATGTAGTTGCAAGAAATAGTACAGAAAGATCCTATGTATAACTTAACCAGTTTCTCCCAGTGGTAGCCCTACCAAAGCAATAGCACAATATCACAACCAGGATGTCGTCGGTGATGCAGTCAAGATACAGAACAGTTTCAGAGGGTGGGAAGGGAAAGACTGGGATTTCAAAATGTAGAATAGATAAACAAGATTATACTGTATAGCACAGGGAAATATATACAAGATCTTGTGGTAGCTCACAGTGAAAAAAATGTTACAATGAATATATGTATGTTCATGTATAACTGAAAAATTGTGCTCTACACTGGAATTTGACACAACATTGCAAAATGACTAGAACTCAATAAAAATGTTAAAAAAATTTTTAAAAAAGATACAGAACAGTTTCATCACCATGAGGATTCTCCATGTCACCATTTTATATAGCCAAACCCATTTCCCTTTCTTCCAATTCCCTTCTTAAATACTGGCAACCACTACTGTGTTTTCCATTTCCACAATTTTGCCATTTCAAAAATATATAAATGGAATCATGTTTTATAAGCTTTTGAAATTGGTGTTTTTCATTCACCATAATCTTCTGGAGATTCATGCAGATTGTTGTATGTATCAGTAGTTCATTCATTTTTCTTGCTGAGTAGTATTCCATGGTGTGGGTGTGGATGTACCACTGTTTGTTTAACTATTTACTCATTAAGGGATTATTGTTTCCAGTTTTTGGCTCTTATACATTAACCTGCTGTAAGCATTCATGGATGTGTTTCTGAATGAAGCTAAGTTTTCATTTCCCTGGGATAAATGCCAGGAGTGCAACTGCTGGGTCATGTTGTGGTCACATATTTGGTTTTATAAGAAGCTGCTAAACTATTTTCTAGAGTAGCTGTACGATTTTACATTCCCATTAGCAATGCATGTGTGATCCAGTTTCTCTGTGTACTTACCAGCAGTTAGTGTTGCCACTTTTTCTTTTTAATATTCCGATATGTGTTTCATGATAGCTCATTATGTTTTCATTTGAATTTCTTTAATGGGTAATGATGTTGAACATCTTTTCATGTGCTTATTTGTCATCTGTATATCCTCTTTGGTGAAATGTCTTTTCATGTCTTTTGCTCATTTTCTAGTTGGTTTTTTTTTTTTTTACTATTGAGTTTTGAAGGTTCTTTATATATTATAGATATAAGTCCTTTGCAAATATGTTATGTGTAAATATTTTTGTAGAGTCTATAAATTTCCTTTGCATACATTTATCAGGTTCTTCTGCAAAACAAAAGTTTTAAATTTTGATCAAGTCCAATTAATCAATACTTCTTTCTATGGACTGTGCTTTTGGTGTTAATTCTGTCTATCCCTAGATACAAAGAGTCTCCTTTATTTTTTTTTCTAAAAGTTTTAAAGTTTACATTTTATATTTAAGTCCATGACCCACTGACTTAATTTTTTAAAAAGGTGTTAGACTTAGGTTAAGGTTTCTTTTTTTGCCTATGAATGTCCAATTGCTCCAGCACCATTTGTTGAAAAGGCTACATTTTCTCCACTTAATTTTCTCTGCATCATTGTCAAACGTCAGTTGGGCATATTTATGTGGGTCTATTTCTTGGTTCTCTACTCTTTTCCACTGATCTATGCATCTATCCCCTCACCAATACTACACAGTTTTATATGATAGCTATATAATGTCTTAAGATTGGGTAGATTTGATTTTTCTCACTTTATTTTCTTTTCATAATTGTTTTAGTTATTGTAGTTCCTTTCCTTTTCCATGTACACTTTTCTGTATCTGTGGAAAATCTTGCTAGAATTTTTGTTAGAATCGAGTTAAACCTGAATATTAATTTGGAAAGAATGGACATCTTTATACATTATGTTTCAATCCATGAAAAAGAAATGTTTCCCTATTTAGATCTTCTTTGATTTCTTTCATCATTGTTTTGTAGTTTTCAGCATATAAGTGCTATATATGTTTTGTTAGATTTCACTTAAGTATTTCATTTCCTGAGCAATTGTAAATGTTAGATTCTTAATTTGGTTTCCATGTGTTTGTTGCTAGCGTATAGAAATATAATTAACTTTTGTATAGTTATCTTGTATCCTGAGCCTTTGCTGACCTCACTTATTAATTCTAGAAGTTCTTTTGTGGATTCCTTGAGGTTTCTAACATAGATAAACATGTTGTCTTCAACTAGGGAAAGTTTTATTTCTTCATCATTTCTGATCTGTATGACTTTCATTTCCTTGGCTTGACTTATTACTCTGGCTACAAATTCCAGAACAATGTTGAATAAGCATGGAGAGAGTGACCATCCTAGTTTTGTTTCTGATCTTAGAATACAAGCACTCAGTCTTTCACCATTAAGTATAATGTTAGCTGTAGGATTTTTTTAGATGTTCTTCATAAAGTTGAGGAAGTGTCCCTCTGTTCCTATTTTTCTGAGAGTTTTTATCATGAATAGGTGTTGAATTTTATCAAACACTTTTTCTGTGTCAATTGAGAGGGTCATGCCATTTTTTCCTTTATTCCATTAATATGGTTTATTATATTGATTACTTTCTGTATATTGAACACACTTCATTCCTGGAATGAAACCCATTTGATCATTGTGTATAGTCCTTTTTATATATTGCTAGATTTGGTTTCTAGTATTTTCTTGAGGACTTTTGCATCTATATTCAAGGCGATATTGGTCTCTGGTTTTCTTGCAATGTCTTGGTCAAGTTTGGTATCAGGGAAATACTAACTTCATCTCATGAATGGGGAAGTGTTCTGTCCTCTGTTTTCTATAAAAGATAGTATAGAATTGGTCTCAATCCTTTAAGTATTTAATAGAATTCTCCAGTGAAACCATCTAGAACTGGAGCTTTACTTTTGTAGAGGTTAATTTTTTTTTTTTACCATTAATATACTATCTTTAAAGGTTGTAGCACATCTGTTTTATCTTGGTTGAGATTTTGTAACTTGTGGTTTTCAAGGAATGGGTCTATTTTTTAACTTGTCAAATTTATGAGCACAACGTTGTTCATAGAACTCTATTAAATAATAATTATCCTTTGAATAGGTGCAGAATCTTTAGTGATATCCCCAGTTCATTTCTGATATTGATGATTTATGTATTTTCTCTTTTTATTTTTGTCAGTCTTGCTAGATATATCAATTGTTTTGATTTTTTTCAAAGAACAAGCTTTTCACTTTATTTTTTATTATTTTTCTATTTTCAATTTATTGATTTCTGCTTTTATCTTTACAATTTCTTCCCTCTTCTTGTTTTAGGTTTATTTTGCTCTTCCACTTTAATGAAGTAGGAATCCAGATTATTAATTTGAAATCTTTCCTTTTTTCATTTAGCTTTATACCTTTTAAAAATTCCATTTGAGATTTCCTCTATGATCCATGACTTATTTATATTTGTGCTGCTTAATTTTAAAGTGTTTACTGATTTTCTTTGCCTTTCTGTTATTGATTTCTTGTTCAAGTTTCTTGTGACCAGAGAACATAGTCTGTATAATTACAATTCTTTCATTTTTTGAGACTTGTTTTATGGCCCAGAACATAGTGCATCTTGGCCAATGTTCCAAGGGTGCTTGAAAGGAATGTATATTCTGCTGTTTTGAGGTGGAATGTTCTATATATGTCAGTTAGATACTTTTGGTTGATTGTTTTGTTTAGAGCTTCTATACCCTTGCTGATTTTGTTTAGTATTTCTATTAGTTGTTGAGACTCGGGTTTTGAATATCCCCACTACAACTGTGGATCTGTCTGTGTCTCCTTCAAGCTCTATCAGCTATTGTGTCATGTACTTTGAAGTTCTGTTGTTTGGTTCATACACATCTAGGATCATTATATCTTCCTGGCATAGTGATCTTCTTATTATGATGCAATGTCCTTTTTTCTTAATATGTAATTTCCCAAGGTTTCAGCTGATCTTAGCAAGAGGAATAGGGAAAAGTATGTTTATCCATTGTCCTTGAAACAGAAGTCTCAGAACTCATTTTTAAACATGAATAGGTTGAATTAACTTAAATTATAGCTTATCTCAAAAAAACAGTAACTGTTTAATTTCCACTGGTTGTTTTCAAGAAATGGGTGAAAGAAATATACGACTACAAAAAGCAGTGCAACAACCTATACACAAAAGTAAACTGAAAATGGGTTAAAGACCTAAATGTAAGACCAGATACTACAAAACCCCTAGAGGAAAACATAGGCAGAACATTCCTTGACATAAATTGCAGCAATGTTTTTTTGGATCCATCTCCTAGAGTAATGGAAACAAAAGCAAAAATAAATAAATGGGACCTAATTAAACTTAAAAGATTTTACACAGCAAAGGAAATCATAAACAAAACAAAAAGACAATCTACAGAATGGGAGAAAATATTTGCAAATGATGCAACCAACCAGGGATTAATTTCCAAAATATACAAAGATCTCATACAGCTCAGTATCAACAAAGCAAACAACACAATCAAAAAATGTGCAGAAGATCTAAATAGACATTTCTCCAAAGAAGACATATGGATGGCCAACAGGCACACGAAAAGATGCTCAATGTCGCTAATTATTAGAGAAATGCAAATCAAAACTACAACAAGGTATCACCTCATATGAATCAGAATGGCCATCATTAATATGTTTATAAGTAATAAATGCTGGAGAGGGCTTAGAGAAAAAAAGGATCCTCCTAACACTATTGGTGGGAATGTAAATTGGTGCAGCCACTATGGAGAACAGTATGGAGATTTCTCTAAAAACTTATCCTATTCCTGGGTATATATCTGGAAAAAAGAAAACTTTAATCCAAAATGATACATGCACCCCAATATTTACAGCAGTATTATTTACAACAGCTAAGACATGGAAACAACCCAAATGTCCATCAACAGATGACTAGATAAACAAGATGTGGCATATATATACAGCGGAATACTACTCAGCCATAAAAAGAATGAAATAATGCCATTTGCAGCAACATAGATGGACCTAGAGATTATCATATTGAGTGAAGTAAATCAGACAGAGAAAGACAAATATCATATGATATTACTTATATGTGGAATCTAAAAAAAAAAGATACAAATTCTATTTACAAAACAAAAACAGACTCATGGACATGGAAAAAAGAGCTATGGTTCACCAAAGGAGAAAGGCAGGGAGGGATAAATTAGAGGTTGAGGATTAACAGACACACATTACTATATATAAAATAGATAAACAACAAGGACCTACTGTATAACACAGGGAACTATATTCAATTATTCAATTTCTTATAATAACATATAGTGGGAAAGAAATCTGAAAAGAAAATATATATATATGTATATGAATAAGTGAATCACTTTGCTCTACACCTGAAACTAGCATTGTAAATCAACTACACTTCAATAAAAAAATTTTTAAAAAGAGAAACTCAAAAAAAGAGCAAATAATCCAATCAAAAAGAGTGGAAGACCTAAATAGACATTTCTCTGGGCCAACAGGCACATGAAGAAATATTCAACATTATTAATTATTAGAGAAATGAAAATCAAAACTATAATGAGGTAGCACCTCACATAGGTCAGAATGACCATCAGCTAATTATTCTAGAAATAATAAATGCTGGAAAGGGTGTGGAGAAAAAGGAACTCTCCTAACACAGTTGGTGGGGATGTAAATTGGTGCAGCTACTATGGAGAACAGTATGGAGGTTTCTTAAAACACTTATCCCATTCCTGGGCATGTATCTGGATAAGATGAAAACTCTAATCCAAGAAGATACATGCAACCCAATGTTCACAGCAGAACTATTTATAATAGTAAGACATGGAAGCAACCTAAATGTCCATTGATAGATGTAGTAATAAAGAAGATGTGAAATATTATTCAGCCACAAAAAAGAATGAAATAATGCCATTTGCAGCAACACAGATAGGTCTAGAGAGTATCATATTAAGTAAAGTAAGTCAGACAGAGAAAGATGAACATCCTATGATATCACTTATATGTGGAATCTAAAAAATGATACAAATGAACTTATTTACAAAACAGAAATAGACTCACAGACATAGAGCACAAACTTATGGTTACAAAAAGGGAAGAGGAAGAGCAATAAATTGGGAGTTTGCGATTAACAGATACATACTACCATATATAAAATAGACAAACAACAAGGACCCACTGTATAGCATAGGGAACTATACTCAATATCTTATAAAAACCTATAATGGAAAATAATCTAAAAAAGAATATACACACACACACACACACACACACACACATATACACATACACACACACATATATGTATATCTGAATCACTTAGCTGTATACCTGAAACTAACACAACATTGTAAATCAATTGTACTTCAATATCAAAAACAAAAACAGTGCTACAATAATATTCCCAAAGTGCAGAAATAGGTATGTCCAAGGTTGTCATGCACACAGTGTTGTAAACTTCCACAAAATGGTAAATAATCTAAATGTCCATCAGTAAAGGATTGATTAAATAGTTTATGGCACATTCATGGTTGATATTTAGCCAGCATCCACAAATGCAGATAAAATCCTTGGTGAAATATTAAAATTATTCCCGAACAGCTTGTTAATAGTGTTTACTTTGACTCCCATAGCAAGTACACTCTTCCAGCACTCTGGCCATCTTGGTCCTATCCCCAGGACAGCTTGAAGCTCCACACAATCTAACAGCTAAAAGGTTAACACTTGCATAGCAGGGGGCTTCAGCGCCATGCTTTAACACTATGACTGGTGCCTAATCTGATTGTTTGGGTCCCATGTCCTACCAAATATTAAATATTTTGTTTATTACTCTCTGGC
Source organism: Camelus ferus (assembly GCF_009834535.1). Taxonomy (NCBI): domain Eukaryota; kingdom Metazoa; phylum Chordata; class Mammalia; order Artiodactyla; family Camelidae; genus Camelus; species Camelus ferus. The sequence goes on along the minus strand of NC_045732.1, from coordinate 72,917,680 downwards.
CCGTACAGATCACAGAATACCATACAGCTATAAAAAATGAGTAAGGGGAGCTCCAGGTAAGCATGGCAGATTTAACAAATATGTTTATCTTCATTCACTTTTGAAACCTCACTAAAATGACAGCAAAGAATTTTAAAAGTCATAAAACCCAAAAGGACAAAGAGAACATGAGGAGAGATGACAGCAGAAGAGAAATGTCAACACAGGTTTTGTAAGCTGGAAAGCAGATGGACAGGTGGTAACTGACTTAGCAGAGTAGATAATACTGCAACCTAAGCCTGAAACTGGGGAGAAGCCAAAAAACAAAACAAAACAGGACAATCCATGCTCAGAAAGCCTTAGAATTTGGAGGCACCGAGGACCTCTAGAGGCAGGGGTGTGGGTAGGACTGAAAGCAGAAAGATAGTTTGGCAGTTGGCATAAGGAGTATACAGTCCCTCCTCCTAAATTCACTCGTGCACTCCATGGAGTAATTTCCCTTTGACAATGCATGCAGAAGACTAGAGGCTTTCTTCTTTCTGGAAAAGTGTATATAGCTAAAAACTAGAGTGAGCTGCCACACTGAAAGCAAGGAGGTAGAGTCTGCATGTTAAATAGTGCAACCTTCCATCTCCAGCCACTCCTTTCGTATATCCCAGAATATCAACAGCCAGGCTTATGTTATAACACTTTATAAAAAATCATAATATTCTTTTCTGTAGAAACTAAATTGTCCAATACAAAACACCTAAAAATACTGAATTTTTGAAAACCCTAGTGAAAAGCTGAGTTGCAGCCTTCTCAACTTAAAGGGAAATGTACCACATAACAGTGCCCATTCATATACCAAGAACTTCTAATCAGCTTCTTAGTCTCTTGCTATTGTATATACATGAGCCATCAAGAACAAGACATCAAGGAAAGAGGGACAGAGAAAATAGAACCAAAAAAAAGTGAGCTTGTTGGAAATAGAGACAATGCAAGGAATAGAAGAAAACTTTAAAAATACTTATCTTTCAGAGATATGAGGATATACAGCATTCATTAACAATTGGCTATTTTAAAAAGAACATTCAGAGAACAAGAACAATGTTTTCGAAATTAAAAATAAAATATAGAAGTTCTGGAATATAAATTGGAGGAAATCTCCTAGAAACTAGGAAAAAAAATAGGGAGAGGAGATGATTTGGGGTTCAATCTAGGATGTCCAACATATGGATAATGATATTTAAAGAAAGAATAGAGAAATGGAGAAAAGGAAAGTATCCAAGATAAAGCAGTAAAGTTTCCTAAAACCGAAGGATATGGGTTTCCCAACTGAAGCAGCCCAACAAGTATCTAGTATAATGAATAAAAATAGATCACACAAAGGCTCATCATAGTGAAATTTCCAAGCACCATGGAATGAAAGTGGCATTGTTGACTCAACAGCAGCACTGGAATATGAAAAGCAGTAAAACAATGCTTCAAGAGTTTGAGGGAAAATTATTTGCAACCTAGAATTCTATACCCTGCCAAACTTAATGGTAGAATAATGGGATTTTCAGGCATGAAAGTTCTTAATGAACATTTTCTTTCTCAAAGAGCCATGCACAGAAAGTTCTTGGCATTGTGTCCAATCAAAATAAAGGAGTAAACCAAAAAAGAGGGAGAATGTGTGAAAAACAGTATTTAGAAGGATTTTCAGGGCTTTCCCCAAGAAGCTTTAGAACCTGTACAAAGTTCCCTCCCACTGGTGGTTCAACCAGGTAAAAACTATTTTAAAGACAACATTTGGTGGGAAAGGTTGAATAGGGTTGCCTTGAGTAAAGGGTAAAGCACCAAGAATGTTAGACAACAGGAGTTTTCCAAGGAAAACTTTTCCAAAAATGGCAAGAAGACACCTAAGGAAATTGTAAAAGGAGGAAGGTGTTACAGAATTGTATTTTTGCCACCCCATAGAGAATATCCCATCCAGGGTGGTCTTGAAAGTTATGCTGGTGGATGGATAGCAGAGTGGCAACCAGGAAGTCTAACCTTATCTAGAAGTCACAGGTAAAGGCTGACTTTCAGGAAAATGGGGAATAGGTAAAGTTGGTGTAAGCAATCTGCTATTCTTTTTCATGCCCACACTCAGATGCCTTATGCCAGCATGCTTCCCTTGCCTAGTTAAATCTTATCATTACTTTAGGCAGACTTGTCCTGCACTTAGACCAATATTGAATCTTGCAGACCTGGCACTCACCTTTACCAATATCAAATATTGGTCTTGTCAGTCTCTTAATTATCAAAGGTGTGCTAAATAAATCTGTGCTAAGTTATTAATAACAGATAATAGATTCATAGGCTACCCATCCAGAGGCATTTGTATTTCAATAGAATACTCAGAGTCCAAAGACCTTCTAATTTCAAATGACCTCATGAGGTGAATATTTTTTAAAGGTAGGAGTCCTCAAATCTCAGAACATACACAGCTACCTCATTCACCTATGGGCAAAACTAGCTGGAAATCTGATATATCAATGTATTTTCTGGGACCTAATTATTCACATAGTCATGATGAGCCATAAATTGCCCCCTAAAATAATAAACAGATCAAAAAAGTAGAATCATTTTTCAGATTATCACATGGTTGTTCTGGATTGGGGTGAGGGAAGCCTTGAAATAATTTTAAACATGATCCAAGAGATGTTAGAGGTTAATGAATTTGCCACTAAAGCATGCCCCAAATTTAAAATCCAATATGTTTAGGATTAAAGTACTGAGAGATGATCAAGTCCACTTAAAACTGCTTTATAATCAGGATGCTATATTGTATCTGAGACAATAAAATGTCTGAAAAGAAATATAATCTTATTACAACAGAAGCTACAAAGGAATTGGATGCAATCAACTCATTTATATTAGTAACCCAAATCACTTTAAAACATGTAGACCAAAGTAATTGGCAACAGAATCATGCCCAGAATAACACTTGAGTCATATCAGGTCATTCTGAGCAAACATACTGGACAATTCCATAACTTTGAAATCTAAGGAAAGTGATAGGGGACTGAGGGATTTCAGTAAACGCAGCAAGTACATATCTCATGTTTGGAGCTATCAAATTCGCATTGTGAACTTTAGCACAAATCTCACTGCAACTCAGGGGGCATGTTCTAATTCTGGTAATAGCATTTACCGAGTGTTCTAAGGACTTCAGCTAAATCATACCAAAGTCAAGTGTAAAACCTAAATTAGGTCATAAGGAAAAACATGGAAATAAATACATTTGGATATATAAGGTAGGGATATTATGTAAATACGCTGCAATGTATTATGAGGCCAGGAACTCACTTTGGTATGCTGGGTACAGTGGCAAGGGCCCAACAGTCAGTGCCACATTCTCTAAGGGGCAGGAGGCAACGATGCCATAACATTCCACAAATGTCCTTTCACACGGTAAAAATATTTCTGACAGTCACTCTGCCCAAACCTTCCTATTCATAACACTGTCAGCTGGCATGTCACTCAGAGTGACAGGAAAGGAGACAGGGAAAGATGATTGTGGTAAGAAGATGGTAGGAGTTAAATTACTGCGTGATGAACAAGCAAGATGCACCTGAACTGCTTATTGTCATGTGGATGGCTGACATGCTCCTGACTCAAAGGGATAAGGGTGAAAATATTTCCCTTGCCTCCGGGAAATCAGTAGTCCCAATATTCAATGATTGTAACTAGAAAGAAAGGCATGAAATCCAATTGACTCTAATGCGTCAAAAAATGGTACATTCCTGAAGGGATCTTGGTGAAAGGGTACTTCAGTGATTTTTTTTTTCTTGGCCATGTTAGCCCAGCTTCAAATTGAAACATACACAGAAGTTCAGTATGTTAAACAAGTCAAAAAGACCTATTTTGATTTGGGGGGGTAGTCCAGAACCCCCTTCCCATTCCCCATAACCACTATTGTCATCTTTAAGACATCTCCAAGGAATTTCAGGACTCTTTCCCATACCCTTGCATAATGACACCTCCAAGTCCCCAGTTATTCTGCCCAGGGTTTCCTGTGGTGAGTTAGTGTCGAGCCAGACTTTTTCCCAAGTATCCTGACTCCAAAGCCTATGCAAAATTCCCAGCAATACATCACCTGCCTCATGTCATGTGACCCTCCTTAGTTTCCTCAAAAGAGCACTTGGTGTTGCTATCTCTAATTCACTGAGCAGATTTAGCAAATCAGCAAAGCTTTACTATAATAAAATATTTAGGAATATAGATTATGCGTAAGTGCAAGTGATGTTTATTTCACAATGTTAGAAACCAACTATAGTCAGTGTTGTATAAGACATTTGCTACAGTATTCATTTTTATATCTTGGCTAAATTGGTTACCTGACCCAATGCAAGCTCTCAAAAATCAAAATATTTTTGCTTTTTTTCTGATTAGCACATAAATTGACATTTTGTGGCATTTTCAGAAAGTATCCTTGCTGTGCAAACTGAAACACTGCCTTTTTTAGGTATGTATAAAATAGATGTTTTTTAGGAACTTAATTGTCTTTGTAGAAAAAATACTACCAAAATATTTGTTACATATTTGGTCATACTAAGCTCTGAATCGTGTAAAAGTGTAAGTGTGACTAGCTGTGAAGTTTATAGACTTTATTTATAGCAAACCCCAGAGTCTTGCATTTAATAACTTTTATTTCAAGAGGAAAAAAAATTGAATAGGTTTGCCTTAGGGCATCTTAATGACCAAAACAATCTCATTGTTTCATTTCAGACTCTGTTCATAAAAGAGAGATTTTTCTCCCCTTACCATGACCATGTAATAATGGTCTCTCAAGACACAGAATCAATTTGACTGATTTTGCCTTTGCCTCTACTCTCATGTGTTCCTTCCAAATGACCTTCGCTTAGCCTGTGATCTGGAGTTTCAAAGCTACAGGAATTACTTTTCTCTAGAAGCTGACTTTTCTTTGTTCGGGCTTTGTTTTTAGGCAGCCCAAGAGGAGTTTGTGGCCCCTCTGCTCTGGATTCTTTTCTTTCATTTTTCTGAAGCAGCCTTGATTTTCTGCTTTAGGTCTATTTGGTTTTGAATCAAGGTGACCAAATGACCCAGGAGGGTAGACACTCACATTCACAGTTGTCTGAGAATTTTTGCTACTTCTGTGACCTCCACCTGTCCCAGCTCCACTACATCCTCGATGGTTTCTGCCACTGGTACAGGCCACATGGAGTGCTTAGTTCTCTTCACATCTATCCTCCTGATACGTGGAAAGTCCTTTTAATTTTGACTCAGTCAAGATAAGGTTGACTCGTGGTAACCAGAGCCTTTATAAAGAAAACTAAAGGAAATAGAGCAAAATCAGAAACAGAGCAAGATATAATCCCCCAAGAGCAAGCTTGTTATTCTAACTTAAAATCAACCTCAGCTTAGTCTGGCTAGTGTAATTTCAACAACAACAACAAAAATCTCACTTTCCTTCACCTCACTCTTTCTAGGGAAAAACGAGTGTGTTGGAATAACCTATTCAGACTTTTAATGTGGAGTAGATTTGAGCTGACACCACTGTCAAACAGGATCCTTGGTTTCTCTTAGAAATTATTTCCCACTCCCTTCTGGACAGTGGTCCTCTCATCCTCTCTGACCCTTGCTCATGCTAGAATTCCACTTGGCAGATGTCCTAACTCTCTTGACACCTGCTTCACTCAGGCCTCACTTAGTTCTTGGTGCTCTTCAAAGGAAGGCTGAATTCAAAAATTTCTTCTTCAGCTGAAGGTTGTCAATCATTGATCTTACAGTTACCTCTTTCACAGAACTCCCTAGAGATTTGACTATAGTTTTCTGATTCATTTCTCTCATTGTTCACTTCATTTAAAACAGATTCATCCACTACACTTCTGCTCTTAATGTTCCAGTCATAGTAGCCTCCTTCAAATTATCAGAGACTATTTACCTTTTATTTTTTTGGATGGAGCTCTGTGCTCTTTTCAGGAATACCCAGCAAGTTCCATTTGTCCTCAACTCATTTGTGGAGTAGAGATCACTGGAATGTCCTCGGCCCAGTGGATGGTCAGGACATTCCAGGTTACCTGGTTTCTCCATGTCACCAGGGGGCAATCTTCCAGAAACTATGACCACAATTTTATGATGCCAAAAATTCTTTCCACACTCATTAAATAGAACAACTTCTAACAAAGCTAATATTTCTTCATGACTACCTTTTTCATTCTACTGAAATTATAAGAAGTCACCTAAGCATTTGTTCATTCAAATTGTTTTGTTAACACATAAATAGCTGGATTGCAAAAAGAAGCTGGTGGAGAAAATTCACCAAGAGAGAGTTGGCTGGTGCAGTTGGATCTCATAGAAATTCCTTCTCAATTCTTTGATCCCTCCTTTTCTTAAATAAGCTCTACAGAACTAAATCCACAGTGAACTGCTTTCTTAAAAATGTAATGATACCCCTCATTACTTATTTACAAATATGCATAACCAAAATACAATATACGAACTTAGTCTTCAAAATAAAAGCTAGATAAGAAATGCAACTTCTTTCAGTAGAGTATTATGTTTAACATATTTCACAGGCAAAAATAAGAAGCATGTTGTCACAGTTCATTAGCTTGTGTATAAATATAAAAACATATACATAAATTCTTTAAAGGGAATGACTATGGGCATAGTGTAAGTATAACAAAACATGTAGTTTGACATCTTTTTTTTTTTTTTTGCCTTTCAAGGGTTAAATTGGTTATTTAGGCATACCTCTCACAAGCCAGAAATTATTAGCCAAGTTCTCCCAATATCCATTCTTTCCCAACTCCATCCATTGTTCACACTATAGTCAAAATGACCATTTAAAAATAGAAATCTTATCATATTTCTCTGCTGATTAAGAACCTTTAATGGCTTTCCTTTGCATTTACAATAAAATGCAAATTCTCTAATACACAGTCTGGTTCCTGCTTACCATTCCCACCTGATCTGCTACTGTCAGCTATCTCTCCAAGCTTCAGTCACATTGACCGTTCAGTTACTTCAGCATGCTTTACACCTGCCTAGGGATGTTCTTTCCTCGTGGAACCCTCTTCCACCCACCTTCTCCATGTCTGGCTCCTTCTCATTCTCTCATTCTTCGATCTCAGCTTAAATATTGCCTCTTCAGAGAGCCTCCCTTATGCTCTCTGGAGCTAAACAACAAAATTTAAGTATGTAACTCTAACTATTTTCTCTCTTTGTGTACTGTGTTTCTGTCATAGAATTTATTAACATTTGTAAGTATATATCTATTTAGACATTTAAATGTCTATAGTCTGTCTCCCCTAGACTGAAATCTTCATGAGGGCAGAGAATGTGTCTATTTTGTTGTAACAAATGTAGTATCTTATATAAAACCTGACACATAGTAGGCAATCAATAAATATTTTTCCATTAAGTAGATGATAAACAGATAATTTATTGCCAAATTTATAGTTTCCTTTATATAGATAAAATCGGGCAAAACTATCCAGCATGAAGTAAGGAACTGATTCATCCACAGTTACAAACTTGAGTGCAACTATAGAATGTTTTTGAAAGGAACAAATATAATTTTAGGTAGCATCAACATCAAATATTTCTTGATACGTTTGATTTACAAAAAGAAATATAATGCAAGGTTTTAAAATGCTTTCTCTTAAATTGAGTGCTTGTTGGTTGAAAACAACTGCCTTTTCTATACAGACATAATTCCGTATGTTGTTAATGAATTATTTTTCAAAAGCACATATTTGGTTCTATACACATTATAGATTAAAGCAAAAGGATCTGAAATTTGGGTCCATTTGTCTGCTTTACTTTTAAAAGAAAGCCTGCCAAAAGGTGACTAAGATGCTACATTAACAGATGTGCTAATTGGGGTAACTACCTCCAAGGAAATAGAATCTTAAAATTACATTTTAAAAGATTATTTAGATCAAAGGGTAGTAATGTAAAATACTTCTATTTTAACCTGAAGCATACAAAAAAATCCAGAGGTAGTGCTAACTTTCTAAATATTTAAGGCTGTCTGCCAAAATAAGCAATTCAACCCTTGTTGCATATACATTCACTAAAGAAGGAGAAGGAAGCATTAGAAGAAATCCTTGACCATGAAAACTATGCTCGCTAACTTTCCCTAGGAGCTTACAGACTGTCAAGGACTCTGACTTCTGGCAGTGTTCCTTTCAAAATAATCCAGGAGCCCAGCATGAAAGCAACAGCTGCCACGACACAAATCCTTTTATCACTGTGCTAACACAGGTCCAAAATGGTACATACCTGAACTTGTGATGAAATATAGTAAGCTTTATTTCACTATTTAGGGGCTCTATAGTCTGTTACATTTATGTGTTGTTTTAAAAAAAAATTCATGTATCAGTACCATACTGTTTTAGCTACTGTAGTTTTTGAACCAGTTTCTATTACTTATTAGAACAAGTCCCCCTCATTAGTCTTCTTTTTCAAAATATACAGTTGAACCTTGAACAGAGGGCATTAGGGACACCCACCTTCCTCACAGTTAAAAATTTGTGTATAATTTATAGTTGGCTCTCTTGTATCCAGGGTTCCTCTGTATCTGCTGTTCTGCCTCTTCACGTTCAACCAACTGTGGATCATGTAGTACAGTAGTATTTACTATTGAAAAAAATCTGCTTATAAGTGGATGCATGCAGTTCAAACCAGTATCATTCAAGGCTCAACTGTACTTGTTATTCTTGATAATATATTCTTTAGGATGGAGTTTAGAGTCACTTCATCAAGGCATGAAAATAATCTCTGGGATTTTTATTGTAAATTTTATTAAATCCATGCGTTCATTTGAGAGGATTTAACAACCTGAAATTTTCTGTATTCTCATCCATTTTCAAGCATTTTTTTTTTGGTAATCTTTTGTAGTTTTCTCCACATACAACCTATATATTTATTGTTGAGATTATACCTAGATATTTTCTAATTCTGGTGTTATAGCAAATCGACTCTCTACTGTGTTTTATAACTGGTTACTGAAATGTTTAGGAAAACTGGTAAACTCTCATTCTAAATATATTTCAGTTAGATTCTCTGTGGTTAGGGTCTCATCTCATTTGCAGATATTAATCGTGTTCCTTGATTTCCAGTAGTGACATCTCTTATTTCTGTTTCCTGCTTTATTGCATTGGCTAGGAAATTAAAAATTTCAATCATAATGGTGATAGCAGTTCTTTTTATCTTGTTTCTGATTGTAATAGGAATATATTTAGTGTTTTACCATTGCATATGATATTAGCTGTCGATTTAGGATAGATATTTACTATCCCAGTAAGGAAAATACACGATATTCTTTGTGAATTGACATGTCATCCTTCCTCTTCTAATCTTCTCCATATTGTTCCAAATTTAGCACATGTGCTGCAGAAGAGAGAACTGCATTATTCTTTAAATAAAACTGGCCTGTCATATTTAAATGTCTTTTAAAACATTTTGAGGTGAAAGGCCAAAGCATGGTTTAAAAGCAGTCTGCATTAAACGTGGGACTAGTGAAGGTCTATAGCAGATTGTGAAATATTAAACCTGAAGCATTATGATAATGAACCCTCTTATTATGGATATAAGCCATTCATCCAGAAGAAAGGGAAGTCAATTGAATGAGTTGGTAACTTGGTTTCCACAAGGAGCTTTTTGCTGATTAGAGGCAAGGCATTTAAGAGGAAAATAAACACAAATGAGAGAGAACCAGAAAACCTTTTCTGCCATGAATATTAAAGAAAAGAAAGCAAAGAACTGCCATTGCCCTCCAAATCTAATTAGCAGCACTAAAAAAGTGAGTTGTTTCCAGAAAGGATAGAAAAGATAGCTGACAGCTTTTGACACCTGTAGGAGGGAGAGTGAGGCACAGCTTGGAGATTTGACCATTGTTAGTTTGAAGATTGTTAGTTAGAGTAGTAGCTTAAGAAAACTGCCAGCCCTTGTCAGGATGCTGCAAAAATACAGTGTCCGACCTTTTCAATGCCTGGAAGCATTGTAGCTGAGAATCATGAATGTTTCCTTGAATATACACAGAATGACCAAGGTTTTTTTTAACAGCAGCTGAGCTTGGTGAAAAAAGAGGTAGTGGTAAGTAGTTGCAGCATTTCTTTTTATTTCATATATGTTATATACTTAGGCTTATACCTACTTGATACACTGAGGGTTAAATGTTTACCCTGCTTCTTTTCTTTCTTGTGTACAAGATCTTTAGTCATTCTAACTTAAGATATCATAATTCCATACCACATTGGGGAATTTAGAAGCATTCTCTCACTCTATATATGAACTATTCTCACTGATAAAAGAAATAAGTATTTAAAAATATCTAACTTTAAAAGTTTAAGAACAATTATTAACATTGCCTACATTTTTGTATTATTTGAATTATCATGAGGGTATTATTTTTTAATTAAAAATGGTCCATTTAAAAAATATTCTACAAATAATATATATTCATTGTGACAAATTCAAAAGTAGAAAAGTGTATAAAGTGAAATTTAAAAGTAGCTGCCATAACTTATCCCACCACCCTACGTAACACTGCTAAGGTTTTGCTGTGTATTATTTAAGAATTGCTCTTATGCATATGCAAACATACAAACATTTTTGTTTATTTTTAATCTAACCATATTACACAGATTTTGTGCAATTTGCTTTTTTCCCCATGTAACTGGTATCTTTCCATCTCTAAACAATAATTTCAGAAACAGTCATGTTTTTGTAGAAACAGCAAAGAAACCTAAGTTCCTACTTTTTTTGTTTTAAGTTAGCTCTGTCTGGATAAAATTCACAATTATACCAAACCTGTAAACTTAATCTACCACCATCACAGCTACTGGAATAGTTAGCTAAAGTCTTAAACTAGTGTTTCTCAAAGTTTAGCATACATCAGATTGTACCGTGTAATTGTCTTCCCATTCAGTCCTGAGAGGAAGATTTATAAGTTTCTTGAGAGCAGTGCTATGAAACTGACAGAATAGACTCTTTCTCTTCTGAGGACTGCTGTATCTCCCAATTATACACAACAAATTGCCTGTCAACAATTTACTAACACAATACAGTTGTCCTCACAAGCAGACTAGGGAGAGAACACATAGGCCCTTGTCCCAAGGATAGCTCAGACCAGTGGTTCTCAAACTGCAGTGTGTACCAAAAGGCACCTGGAGGGCTTGTTAAAATAGACTGCAGGGCTCCACACTCTTGATTCTTAGACCGAAGCCCAAGAATTTGCATTTCTAACAAGTTCCCAGATGATGTTGCTCTTTCTGGTTCCAGGATCACATTTTGAGAACCACTGTCTCAAAGGAAATAATCAACTTCTGTAGTGAGCACCCATTTTTCAACATATTTAACTTAAAACAGACTTCACAGAACAGAATTCACCCAAAGTCAGAAAAACAGACCCAGACTAGAATTTAACTACAAAGTGCTCCTCACTCTCCAGCTGTTAAAACCTAACTGCAGTAAGACATGCTAAAGCCCTGGTCTTTATTCAGTGGGTTGAAAATACAGCTTTTCTTTTTTTTTTTTTCCACACATTGTTACTTCAAACTTACCTAGGTCCCCAATTAAGGTTGAATGTATTCTATCTAAGAGCTATCACTTTTTTGGACCCTACTGTAACCCTACAGTGAACAACAAGAGTGTAAGAATTATTAATAGGATATTTTTGTTTAGCCAAATTAGAAGATCCTGGTAAGCAATTGAGACTTTCAAGGGAAATCCTACCTCACTCCCAACATTAACCCAGGCTCTACTTCTTCCCTATTGCCCAACATTCATCTGAGGAAGTGGAATGAAGGGGTAAAAAGTACTGGGTCCCAGTCGCAGCTTCACACTTCTTGCCTGTGTCATCTGACCTCTCTATCTTCAGTTTTTTCATCTATGAAATGGATATAATAATAACACCTACCTGAAAGGCTGTAAGGATTCAATGAAACAATATATGTAAATCACTTAGCCTACTACCTGGCACACAATCAATGTTCAATGAATAGATATTACTATTAATACTGCTACTTCATAGGAAATAACTGGAATAGAGAATTGAGTTCCTGGCAATATCTCTTTCTTTCATCACAAATGTAACTAACAATGTGCCATTAAAATTATTTTAGCTGGAGTGCTACATGATGAAATTAGCTTGTTAAATGATCTGTGTGATTGCCGTATGGAGAATGAACTGTAGGTACACAAAGATGAAAAGTGTGAAACTAGCTAGGAGACTACTGCAATAATCAAGGTGAGAGATGTTGGTGGCTTGGACTAGAGTGATGGCAATGTAGGGGGATAGGAAATTAACATGAGAGATTTTGGACATAAAAACTGACTTGGAAATGGAGTAGACATTAGGAAGATGGAAGACTCTAAGGTAGCTCTTAGTTTTCTACCACAGTCAAGGAAGGGGATGGTGGTATTGTTAACAGAAATGAGAAAAAAGCAAAGGCTAGGAGGCGTGGGAATAGAAGCTGAATGATGGGAATTGAGGACAATCTGCCATGGGCCCAAGCACCCCTGCAGGTATTGCCCAGCATGCCAAACTGGAAGTCCTAATCAACCTCTGACCCTGAGCCTTTTCTGTAACTAGTCACATAAATGATGAAGTAGGTCAAGGCATGACTACTATGCAACTGCTTTCTCCCTAGAGTGAGATACTGGCTTGTTTACTGCTTGCTACAAAAGGTGCTGAGCCCTTAGTCCCAGGTTCTTCCAGTTGCAGTGCAGCTCACTACATGCATAGCCCCCAGCTGGGCCCATTGAGGCACTACATGGACCTTAGGACAGGGGAACAAGCACCACATGTGAACACTCCTTCTTTTTGTTGTGCTATAATTGTCTTGCTCTGGCCCAGGAATCAGAACACCATTCCTGTAAAGGGCCAGATGGTAAATATTTTATGCACTACAAATCATCTATAGCAATTACTCAATTCCATCATTGTCACATGGAAGCAGCCACAAACAACATGTCAACAAATGAGTGTGGCTGTGTTACATAAGACTTTATTATGGACACTGAAAGTTGCCTATCATATAATTTTCATGTGTCATGTAATATTATTCTTTTTATTCTTTTTATAATTTTTATTATTCTTTTTTAACCATTTAAATATGTACAAACATTCTTAACATATAATAATTGATCAAGGGCTGGATTTTACCAGGAAATGTAGTTTGCCAAACCCCTCTCTGAGAAACTGACTCAAGTTGTCTACTTTTGACACATATGATGCTATGGCAAACAAATATGTTTGCTGGCTGAGTCACCTCTTTTGGAGTTTTGTTATTCCTTTGTTATTCCTCTATGAGACTGGGATTCTTTCTTAACAATGGGATACACTTTGAACATGTTTAGTTTGAGGTGCCTGTAGGAGTATAAGCCATCCAAGTGGAGATGCACATCCCTGCCCTTAGGAAAGAAATTATATATATATATATATGATACATATATATATTTGAAAGATACTAGTCTAAAAGTGCTGGTTAAAACAAAGAGAATGGCTGAGTTTACTCAAAAACAGTATGAATAATGAGAAAGGAAGAGAGCTCAAGGGTATGAGATCCTGAGAAACAAGTACGTGTTGAGCAGTTGTTTTCGAGTAGGGGTGATTTTGCCTCCCAGAGATATTTGGAAATGTCTGGTGACATTTTTGGTTGTCACAACTGGGGGAGTGCTATTGGCATCTAATGACTAGGGACTAGGAATGCTGCTAAACATCCTACAAAGCATATGACAACCATCCACAACAAAAAGATTTCAGGCTCAAATGTTAATAGTGCAGAAGTTCAGGAAATCTTGATTTAAAGGGAAGGAAGAGAAAAATGAGACAGAAAATAAACCCAGGTTGTACACCCAGTGCCCAGATTTTGGGTTCTATTACCATTTTTAATGGTAATAGAATGGCTTAAAGAAATGGCTTATTTTAGGCCTGGGACAGAAAATATACAAGTGAGCCTGAAGCATCTTCTGGTGCCAGGAAGTAAGTACAAAGTGCATGCGCACACACACACACACACACGCACACAGATCAGGTATGCCAAAGGGACACAGGAGCCAAATGAAAGAACTCTTAATGGCAAAACCTAAAACATTTGGGCAACAGAATAAATACATTGTGTTGGATTATAACCCAAGAATAAAATACATATCCATGGGTCCACACTGATATAAATGAATGATTAAATAAATAAATAAATGAAGAAGAGGAGACAAATCTCACATGCACAAGAATTAGAACAATGTTGAAAAGGAGTGGTGAAAAGGGGTTCCTTTTATATTCATGCTGACAATCTCTTTTATCTGGTGTGTTTAGATCATTGACATTTAAAGTAATTATTGGTATTTTGGAATAATATCTACCATATTTGTTACTTTTTCTATTTGTTGCCTTTGTTCTTTGTTCCTATTTTTTCTTCTACTTTTTCTGCCTTTTGTGGTTTTAATTTAGCATAATAAATGATTCTGTTTTCTTTCCTTTCTCTGTGTATCAGTTATGCTTTTTTTCTATTTTTAGTGGCTGCTCTAGAATTTCTAATATATATGTACAACTAATTCAAGACCACATTCAAACAACACAATGCCACTTCACAAACAGAATGAGTATCTTATAATAACAAAATAGGCCTAATTCCTCCATCCTGTTTCTTGAGTCATTGCTGTCATTCATAAGCATACATAAGATATATATGTGTATATATATAAGCATACATAATTGGATATGTTGTTGCTATTATTATTTTGAACTACTGTCATCTCTCAGATCAATTAAACATATGAAAAATAAAAGTTTTTATTTTACCTTCACTTATTCCTTTTCTAATACTCTTCATTTCACTATGTAGATCTGAGTTTCTTACCTATATCATTTTTCTTTTCTCTAAATAACTTCTTTTTGTATTCCTTGCAAGGCAGGTTCAACTGGCAAGAAACTCCCTCAATTTCTGTTTGTTTGAGAAAGTATTTCTCCATCACTTCTGAAGAATAGTTTCATAGGGTACATAATTCTAGGTTAGTGTTTTTTAAATCTCAATACTTTAAATATTTCACTTCACTATCTTCTTGCTTGCGTTCTTTCTAAGGAGTCAGATGTAGTTCTTATCTTTGCTCTTCTATAGATAAGGATTTTTTGTTTTTGTCCTCTGGCTGCTTTCAAGATTTCTTCTTTATCTTTGATTTTCTGCAGTTTGAATATAAATAAGCCTAGGTGTAAGGGGTTTTTTTATTGTTATTATTTATCCCGCTTAATGATCTTTGACCTTCCTAGATCTTTGGTTTGGTGTCTGTCATTAACTTGAAGAAATTCTCAGTTATTATGGATTCAGATATTTTTCCCCTTCTTTCTTCTTTTTGTAGTGTTCACTTTACACATACATTACACCTTTTATAGTTGCCCCACAGTTCTTGGATATCTTGCTCTGCTTTTTTAATTTTTTCTTCAATCTTTCAGTCTTTTTTCTCCTTGCTTTTCCATTTTGGAAGTTTCTACTGAGATATATTCTGGGTCAGTGATTCCTTCCTCAGCCATGTCTAGTCTATTAATATGCCCATAAAAGGCATTCTTCATTTCAGTTACCATTTTTTACCTCTAGCATTTCTTTTTAATCCTTTCTTAGAATTCCATTTCTCTCTGTACATTGCCCTTCTGTTCTTGCATGCTGCCTACTTCATCCATTAGAGCCTCTAACATACTAATTCTAGTTGTTTTAAATTCTCAACATGACAAATCCAACATCCTTGCCATATCTGTCTTGTTCTGCTACCTTTAGATTTTCTTTAATAGCTGGACATGATGTACTGAACAAAAGGAACTGCTGTAAATAGGCCTTTGGTAATGTGGTGGTAAGTCACTGGGGTGGGGATACTGAAAACATCCCATAGTCTTATGATTAGATGTCAGTTTTTCAGTGAGCCTGTGCCTCTGGACTGTGAACTTCACAAGGGTTTCTCCATTTTTTTTTTACCCCACTATGTGGCACAAGATGGGTACAGAGGGTTGGAGTTGGGTACTTCCCTCTTCTCATATAGAAGGCTACGGAGGGCTGGAGTTGCATATTTCCCTTCCCTGTTTGGTTAGCCTCTGGGAAAAAAAACGCCAATATTTTAAGCTCTAGTAAAATAACCTCTCTTGAGGGCATGCCATATTAAGAAGAAAAAATGCTCTGGCTTATTTCAAAATGGTTACATTTCCCCTAACCCTACCAATAGCACTAGGAAATTTTTCTTTGACATTTAGTGTTACAACTATGTCAAGCTCCAGGTTATCAAGAGATAACACTCACAAAAATGTGGAGAACTCCTTATGACTGGGTCTTCCTAGAGTTCTTAACTCTTCAACTTGTCCACACTGAGCATCCAGAAATTTGTCAATTATAATTCAGGTGTTTCTACCCCATCACTGATTCTTGAAGAGGTTTCTACTTATGGATTTCTTCTCTGGTAAGCTGATTCTCTGTATTCACCTATCTCTCCAATTTTGGAGGTAGCAGGTTTCATTTATTTACAGGAATGTCAACAGGACACCTCAACGCTGAACAGCGGACTTAGTCTCATGAGAAAAGATACAAATCTCATGAGAAATGGCACTTCACTTCACTAACGTATCTAAGAAGAATTGTTGATTTTTCAGTTTGTTTTGCATTTTACCCGTTAGGGGGGCAACTTCCAAGCTCCTTACATGCTGGACTGGAAACCAGATGTCTTAGTTCTTTGGGGCTGCTATAAATAAAAAACCATAGACTGGGTAGCTAAGCAAAACATTTATTTCTCACAGTTCTGAAAGCTGGAAAGTCTAAGATCAAGGTGTCTACAGATTCAGTGTCTAATGAGAGCTCACTTCCTGGTTCATAGATGGCCATCTTCTCACTGTGTCCTCACGTGGTGAAAGGGACAAGGAATCTCTCTGGAGACACTTTTATAAGGGCATTAGTCTTGTTCATGAGGGCTCTCCCTCATGACCCAGTCACCTCCCAATACCATCATATTGGAAACTAAGTTTCAACATTTGAATTTTGGAGGATAAAACATTCAGTTAATAGCACCCTGAACTTTTAATCACACTGTCAATAGGCCTCAAAAATAAATGGTATTCCAATTTAGAAAGCATGTTACTTTTTCCTCACACTGTTACTGAGAGAGCAATAGTTTGGCAAAGGATGTGTCCACACATGACATCAGCATCCATGGGAAAACAATGTCATCACTAATTCCATCATTCAAGAAAGACAAATCACTTAAAAGTAAAATATCCTACAATTGCATGACAAACTCAACATTCATCAAGTGCAGGTTCCCCAACACCTTCCCTGAAGCAGAGATCTTTTTTGCTTATGGTTTGTGTTGTTTTGTTATTTTGTTAATAGACACCATTGCTAAAGTTTTTTCCACTGCTAGGCAGGTCATATGTGAAACGTCTCAAACCCAGAGGCAGAGGGCAAGAGCTCAGGGGCCTTTCCCCACTACTGAGCAGTGGAAAGGCAGGATCCCTTTGCAAAATGAAAAAGACTACTTCTGAATGGGCCCATTTGGACTGGTAAAAGGCCTAACAACTTCTTATGTCTAAGTCTTTATGGAAACTGTTCTACTTTCGATTATTTCAGTTGCTTAGTTTTCATTAAACTTGCCATGCCAAGGGAGATGATTGCTTTAGAGGCAGTCCCAGAAAATAAGTAACCCTCCGTGTCATGCTACCTTCATTCCCAGAACTGCGTCAGATGCCTCACAGAAGACATGTCTTTTTTCCAGCTGTCTGAGGGAAGCACTTCCTTTTGAGCCAGATGCTGTATTATTAATTTCTTGGAAGACATACTATTATTAGCAAGACTGGCCTTAAACAAAGATGGAGTAGGCAGCCTCTTGTTATTTCAGGGACAACAGGAAGGTGCCCTTTGCCAAAAATATCCCTCCAGCCTGTTTTCTGAGGCTTAACATCACTTAATGAGGACTTCACATTCTCTTTTAGAATTAGAGATAAAGATGATAAATCAGATACTCTTGGGAGAAAGAACTGGGTTCCCACAGCATTTGGCTCATATCTTGGCAACAGCATTTAACTATGTTACTTTATAATTCATCTGTTTGCATGTCTGTCTACCCCCACGAGGTTGTGAACTCCTTGAGGGCAGTGAATATGCCTCATTCATCTCTGATTCCTCAGGATTCTTACCAGTGTCTGATAGAAATCACTCAGTAAACAAAATGACAAAGGAATGAATAAACAATTTTATATTTACCATTATGTCTAAAGGACTGAAAAGAAACCATTTCTGGGAATAGGGGTGGAGGAGAAAACAAAAACATTATCAGGGCCCCAAAAGAGGTATAGGGAGAGAATAATGAGTCATGACTATAGAATGCCCATTGTTAAAGAGACTGTTATCTTTTCTTAATTCAGGGTTGCTTCATCCATTTATTTTTCAAGGCACTACATCTGTGCTGTTTGATTTAAGAAAAGAGTTAAACCATTGTCTAAATGTTTCATTTTTTAAGAAGCCGGAAAGACCTGGCTGAGTTTGCCCCCAAGAATTGAGCTTTGCTTAGAAAATTAGCTTTAGAAAATTAGCTCTCACTGCAGGAAGTGATTTGTGAGCAGCTGGAGAGAAGACTAACATTAAAGTCAAACCCTATATGAAATAAAAGCTTATCCAAAGTCCAGGTCTGTGATGGGAAAATTAAAAATCCCAGCCTAGCTGGTTCATTTTTATGTTCTAACTGTCTTTAAAACAAGATGTTCAAATGATTCAGTTGTAAAAATCACGTAGGTTCATGATATTTTTATAGAAACAAAATAAAAAGAAAGAAAACCCTAACCATTACATTGTCAACTCTTAAAATTTACCAAATAAGTCATTCATTTGGCAAGCATTTATTGAGCACTTACCACGTGATAGGTTTTGTTCTAAGTGCTGGACATATAATAGTGAACAAGACCGATAAGGTTGTGTCCAGCCTCAGACCATCTCGCCGCATTTCTGACTCCCAATCCATGTATGAGTTTGATCCCTGTGAGCCTGGGTGAGAAGGATGAGTAGTGGATGGAATAAGTGCCACGTGTGTCTGTGTCATACATTGCTTGTTAAGAAAACACAGTGTTTTTAACTCTGTTCCTTCAAAATTGCTGCTGCAAACTAGCTGTGTCATTAGAAATCAGCCTTGGTCAAGAAGAGCATAGAGGTCTCTGAGAGACTTTAATCCAGGCAGAAGAACCTCTGGCTCTGTGCTGGTGGCCTAGATTTTAGCCCTGCCTCTATCATTACCTTCCTGGGAGATGTAAGACAAATAAATTAAACTCTGTGTACCCATTCCTTCAAAGGCAAGGTATGAATCATCTTCACTTCTATTTCTATATCATTAGATGGTTTTGATGACAATATTTATATCAATAAATAACAATAATAGTAGTGAACATTTGGACAAACTTAACATGTGCCAGACAAGTGCTAAGCCCTTTGATACAGCCTCATTTAATGCTATCAACTCCATGAGATTACTGCTACTATTTTCAATTTGTTTACAGGTGGATAACTCGGAACACAGAGACTATATAAGTTGCTAATGATCACACACTCAATGAGAGATGAAATTTGAGCTCAAATCTTGTCTGATTCTAAAGTCTGACCTAAATGTGAAAGTCTATGTATGACTAGGCTATTTAACACATTAGACTGGAGTTACATATTAACACCTTAGCATAAACTAATTTATTATCTCCTGAGCTCTGGAACCTGAAGGGAAAAAATTAATTATATTCTATTTGGTGTTCTGGACCTTTCCCTCATCCTTTAACTTACCCTCATCCTTTAACTTAAGTTATCACTGGAAAATATCTGATCACATAATTCACACTGACACTACTGCCTAAGAGTTTACTGTGTTATCCTTCTAAGGGTCATTGAACTATAACAGGAGAAATGAGCCACAGGAATTGTGAATAAGGTATTTTTAGACTCGGGAGTCTCTTTTAACACTCCATGTATTACAATCATAGGCAACCACCTACTTGGCCTTTACATATAACCAACATTACAAGTCTTCACTATAAATATTTGTATAAGCTGGGCCAAAGATTACAAATCAGAATCAAAGAGCATGGTTAGATGTCTGCTGTTCTAGTGCCATGCCTAATCTGCTTATATAGGAAACACTTCTTAATCATCTACTATGTGTAAGGCATTTTTACAAGCAGCATTTCACTTGATGCACACAGCCACCCTGTGAGATAGGGATTATTATGCCCATTTTGCAGATACATTAACCTGAGAATCAGAAAGAGTCGTTAACTTGTCCAAGATAACATAACTAATAAATGCACAAATCAAAATCATAAAAACGCTGGTATATGAGGTTGGTTTCCTAGCCAACAGTAATTGCTCACTCTCTCCTAACAGATGCCCAGTATTGTTCCGGTAGCAATACATCTAGACCTAGGGGCTCAATCCTAAATGATTTAAGCCAGCAAATCCTATTGCTCTTTGACAGCAGCCAAAAACTGTCTAGGGCTTCTGAAAAAGGCATGGAAGGAGGAAATTCTTTTGGTGCCACGATTGCCCTGCTGCATCCTGCTTTAGACACTCTAAAGTAAGATGTAATACTTGCAACTATAGCAGCCATTTTTAAACCATGAGGGAAGACATCACTGACTCACTGAGGAAAGCAGAGTGGAAGGATTAAAGCAGCCTGGCTCCCAAATGACATTTTTAAGATGCCAGATCAACTCTAGGGCTTCCTTCTTCTTGACTGTCCTGTGGTTCAGCTGCTATTAACCAAGCACTCTATTATTTGCAGCCCAAAGCATTTTTAACAATTACTGTAGAGTATATGATAAGAGTTAAAGGAATGATACGCCAATTAAATGCTAGTTGAGAGCAAGAAGAGGTCCTTTAGGCTGAGTTTATCAGGGAGAGGTACACATCATAGGACAACTTGGAGCTGGGTCTTGAAGGATGGTGGATAGTTTTAAAGATAAAGAGGAAGAAAAAAAAAGTATTTCAAACCAGAACGACACTTGTCTTATTCACCACCATAATTCCAGTTCCTAGCATAGTTCACAGCACATAACAGGTGCTCAATAAATATTTTTGAAATGACATCAATAATGAGCAAAGACACAGGGGCAAGAAAGCATGGAACATTTTAGACAGATAAAGAACAAAGAAAAGAGTACATGAGATGGGAAATAGTGGAAGCTAATGTAGCTTGCAGGCAGAGGATGGAGGGTTGAGGCTGTCTTAGATTTGCCCCTTTCCTTAACCATCCCTTACCTCCCCAATCCTACAATCATAACAAAATCAAACAGAAGATTTGACATGGTGACCTACAGTCTATCAAGTGTACACTTGAGTGACAAAACAAATTAAAAGTCATGGGTCAGAAACATTACTGTGTGGCCTGAGAAACCCAAATATCACAGACAACATTAAAATAATAAATTCAGCACCTGGAAAGTGACTAATTCTGCCTCTCAGCCCAGATACCATACCCCAAACCTCCACCCCAACAACTTTTTCTGAAGACAAGAAATATGCCAGCCTTGAGAAAGGCTCACTTTCTGCTAAGTGATTGCTTCTCTTCTGTTAACAATTTCTTGGAAAATGAGCTCTGACATCTTTAAAAATACTCTTTTGCAGTTGGCATATCAAGTGCTCTGTTCTGAGACAAAACAGCTTACCAGGAGCCATTACTTGCACAAATATTAGAATTAGCATATTAAGAATATTTTCTTCAGTGCAGTCAAAAGAGGTAATTTTATAATGTAAAATCACATACAGATGTAGTATAGTAAGCATCATCTGGAATGAGATTTTTCCACACTGGAGAAAAGAAAAAGTTAAGATTGAATTGGAATGCATGAGACAGATCTAATCCTCAGAAAGTAAATTTTGCCCCTCACCGTTTTCTAATCCCCAATTCTACTCCGCACCCTACACTGTCTTAATCTCTCTCCCTACAATTCTAGCTCAGGAAAGAGTCTGAAACTAGTCCATAGCAAGAAATCAATGACTGATAATACTGACAGCTGCCATTTATTGAATGCTTTTTCATGTGCCAGGTACTATTCTGAGTGCTTTGCGCACATTATCTTATTTAATACCCACAACCCTATCAGATAGGTGTAATTAAAATCTCACATTTTATAGCTGAGCAAAGAGAGGCTGAGAAAGGCAAAGCAACTTAGCCAGCATCCTGCAGTAAGTGGCAGGGCTTATATTTGAACACAGGCTTTCCAACTGGAGATTTACCTTGTCTACCATCCTATGCTACCCCACTTCTACATTTGTTTTGCTTTTTAAAAAAAAACTTTATTGAAGTATAGTCAGTTTACAATGTTCTGTTAATTTCTGGTGTACAGCATAATGTTTCAGTCATACATATACATATGTATATTCCTTTTCATAATCTTTCCCATTATAGGCTATTACAAGATATTGAATATAGTTCCCCATGCTACACAGTAGAGCCTTGCTGTTCATCTATTTTATATATAGAAGTTAGTATCTGCAAATCCCAAACTTCCATTTTATCCCTCCACCCTCCCCTTCCCCCACCCCCAATATCCATAGGTTTGTTTTCTATGTCTGTGAGTCTGTTTCTGTTTTGTAAATAAGTTCTTTTTTTTCTTTTTTTTTAGATTCCACATATGAGTGATATCATATGGTATTTTTCTTTCTCTTTCTGGCTTACTTCACTTAGAATGATGATCCATCCATATTGCTGCAAATGGCATTATTTTAGTCTTTTTTAATGGCTAATGAGTTGTTGTTGTTGTTTTTAAATGTCAGAGATAGAATCTTTTTTTTTTTGGTGGGGCAGGGTGAGGCAATTTTTAGAGGTGGCACTGGGGATTGAACCCAGGACCTTGCTGTTGCTCAGCATGCACTCTACCACTTGAGCTATACCTTCCCCCACGACAAAATCTTTTAATGGAATTTCCAGTATCAGGTGTTGAGGAGGGTGTAACTGACTTGGTACTCTATCACCTTTCAGTTCACGTTGAGTATGTATTAACTAAAAATCCCCAGACTGAGCCCACTCTTACAGTTTTTTGTTGAGTTATTTTTTTCAAAAAGATCACTTGGCTCTTGAAATCAAGCACATAATTTGATTGGTGTTGCTGTGAACCATCTTGTCACAAAAACCTATCAAATTGCTCATGTGTTGACTTGGGTTTGAGTTCATGCTGATTTAATAGGTGGTCTTCATTATCTGAGTCTCCATTATCCATGTTCCCAAAATTAAGAGGCTATGAGTGAAAACAAACACAAATTATTCACTAACAAACTGACCATCTATAAAATCGTCTCTACTCAAGCATCTCTTTCCACTTAGAATGAGCCTATGTTGATCATTATGTGGTATATTTTCTAATATTGTCAGATATTACAATGCCAAATCAATTTCAAAGTGAAACTGCAAATCTTGCAAAACATCCAGGATTGTATGCAGTCGATGAAAGTGATGATGAAGAACCACTCTCATCACATGCAACACCACTGACAACTAAAGGTCTGGCAGAGTAAGACCAGTTAACAAGTGAAGAAAAGAAAACTAACAAGGATGATACCAAGGGAGACACATCAAAATAAAATGATTTGAATATCAAAGTTTTAAGAGAAGTCCCTGGAAATTTTGTCCTTGACTATTTCAGTCTTTTAAGCTTTTTGTTCTAAAAACAGTACAAAATTACAAGTTTTGCCCATGTTTTGGTATATTTTGGTGAAAATAAACTTTATTTTCATATTTCTATTTCCATTTTTTTGAAAACTGGAATATATTGTCACTATCAAGGTTTGACTTGTATAGCCATCATTTTCAGTCAAGCAGAGCAGTCCTTTATTCTGCTTGGAAAATTAGCCAAACACATTGCATCTTCTAAGCCATTATGGGAAAGAATGGTTGAATTTGGAGGCTTCTTTGTTTATTTCAGTTTGCAAATATACTAGACATCTGCAGGTGCCAAATATCTAAGCTCTAAATAAGCAGGTCTGCATTCTATTTCATTTATCTCCCTTTCCAGATGTAATACCTGGCATAATACTGAGCAGTTAGTCAGGGCCAAAAAAAAAAAAAAAGATTAACTTAATTTAAGCCCCTTCCCTGAAGATTTACAATCAAGAAACTTAGCCACTTTGATTTCCCCAGCTTGAAAAACAAGTCCCAATACACGTACAACTGGATACTTGTTCAAAAAAGAACTGCTATGCTCTCTCTCAAGATGCAGTCATTCTGAGGACTTTGTGGTGCTACAACCTATGAGGATAGAATGAGTGATTCCTGAACAATATAACACTTTGAGTATGTAAGTGGGGATACTCTTTAGTTTCCTTTGATATATTCATAAAGGGCCAAAGCATGTAATTTGTTAATTAAAATTAACATTATGTAGACATGATCTGAATTGGAAAGAACAAAAGGGTTATAACTTCCTTTCTATCTTTTCAGAATAGTCATGTTTTTACAAATATATGGTATTTAGATGTACTAAATAAATTATTTAGTATCATTTGTGAAGTACAAAAAATTTATTGATGTGTTTTAAAAAATGAAACATTTAAATTTATTTTACTATTCTTGATGAAATGTCTGCAAGGACAGTTTTTATCCACAAACTTAGCACAGGGATTCATGACAACCATATTTACTTAAAAATTTCCCCCTCTGAGGAGGTATTTCATCCATGATACAGAAGGTGAAGGGGAATTCTGAAACCACTGCTACTCCTAGAAGTATAATTTCCTCCATAGATAAGTTTTGAAAAGCACAATCAAGGCAATTAAAGAGGTTTAGACAATGATTAAGTTACCTTCCTTTTTCTTCTCAACTTCTCTGTTTATACCTTCTCAACTGCTCTGACCGAACATTCAGTGGGATTACCAATAGTAAACATGGTACCTGTCCAAGAGGGGAACCAGACAAAATAAGTCGTACATTTTTACTCATCACTGGTGAAAAGAAATTATGAGGGAAGAGAACTTTATGACAAAAGGAAATAAGGATCAAAATTACTTATACTTTCGACGGACAATTGATGGCTCCCTTTATTAAATACGTGGCATCTTAAGGGATGTCGATATCTATGCCAGAAAGTTCTATTATATATAACGCTTCTCAAATTTTCTCCTTCTTCAATAACAAGCAAGCAAAACAAAGCAAAACAATTCAAGCAAAAACAAACTCTCACTATCTATACTCACACCCATGTGCTTCTGCAGCCTCTTCAATCCATCTATATTTCCAGTCATGTAGCCGGCATCATTTAATGAGCAGTTTACTACTGCCATTTTAAACTGGGATTTTGAGATGGTTTAAAGATAAGTCAGTGTCCAAAAAATTTCAGGCTAAGATATTCAAAACTCTTATGATATCCAGAAAGTTCTTAGAGGTAATTCTTTCACAGGAGACGTTTCCTAATGCCTGTTATTTTAGTTCATGTTTCACTTACTCAGAAGACATTCAAAGTAAATGCTAATTTGAAAAAAAAAAGCATTAGACTCATGCCTCTTTTTGGCTTTGCTGTAAAAAAAATATAATCCTGAGAGGAATATGTGCTCAGTGTACCACATGTTGAAGAAAGGGAACATTCATTAAGTTTATTTCCTGCAGAGTAAATCCTCCCACACCATTCAGTCCAGCCACAACATCTGGATAATTGGCCCCAGCCTGGTGGAAGCCCCCCACCACAGGATTTCTGGATAATTCTTGATCATTAGGCATGCAAACTCTCCTCAGTGCTCACCTTGAATGTCTTTTCACCCTTCTGTCTCATCTACTCTCTGTAGCTTCAGCTGCTCACCAACTAACAAACCATTTGAAGAAACTTAGGATAATGCTGTTTGAAACAAGCCCTCTTTAAGAAAAACAGCAATATCCAGAAGCGATCTAAAAGTGTCTTTTCCTCATGGTGAGGGAGATGAGACTCTCTCCTTCCTAGGCACTACTCTTATGGATATGGTTAACTCAACTCTTCCTGTATAGCTCTTTGGGGCTCCAGAATGGAGAAAAAAAATCCTAAATCCTTTTCCTACTGATATTATAAAAATGAAAACCCAATGCTTATAATTTTTAGATTGTCCAAATCATTAGGACCATACTTTTCCATCAGCCTGGAGAATTTTATCTTTCTATATTTAAGAGAAAATTTAAGGTGTTTTCCAATCCTTACATAATTATGGAACTAGCTTATAAATTCCTTTAGCTCATAGGGCTTATTATAGCCAGTACTTTACACAGTGTGTGACAATAATAGGCTTGCAATAAATATTTACTAAATGAATGAGTGAAAGACTGACTTTATGTTTATAAAATTCTTTAGGATTCATCTGGTGGAAAGGTTATAGCCAAGGCTGATATTCAGCTGATATGCACAGTTACAGTCTTAAAAGTTTTTAGGACTTGCAGTCACCTTTGACTGTTGGTGTTCATTGTGTTCTGGTTGTTAAATATTTGAATATCTCTCTTAGCAACAGAATGCCATAGCACGGAGAACTGTAACTTTTTTTTTTTAGCTCCAGACATGTTTTCATTGAGTGTTTAGGACCCAGGCCCTTCCTTCTGAGTAACAGTGACTGTTTATCAAAGTTTGGAAGTGGTCAGGGATCACTGGAGAAGTGAAACTACCAGGGGAAGAAGGGCAGATGGTGGGGGTGGGGGTGAAATTCTCATATCATGCCTGGGTATTAAAAAAATGGAGATAAGAATGCAGAGTTATAGTTTTCCAGAGGTGAAAGTGTCAGGGACACAGGAACTCAGAGTTATATTACTATTTATAGGTCAAAAACAAGGGAGGTCAGATAGTTCTTTGAAATCCTGTTTTCATTTCCTTTGGGTATATACACAGAAGTGGAATTGTTCCATCGTATGGTAGATCTATTTTTAATTTTTTGTGACACCTCCATACTGTTTTGCACAGTGGCTGCACCAACTTATATTCCCACCAACAGTGCATAAGGGTTCCCTTTTCTCCACATCCTTGCCTGTACCTGCTGTCTCTTGTTTTCTTGATGACAGTCCTGATAACAGGCTTGAGGTAATAGCTCCGTGTGGTTTTGATTTGCATTTCCCTGATGATTAGTGATATTGAGCATCTTTTCATGTACCTGTTGGCCATTTTGATGTCCTTTTTGGAAAAATATCTATTTAGTTCTTAAGCCCGTTTTTTAATCAGGTTGTTGTATGCCCATCCACTGATGAATGGCTAAAAAAGATGTGGTAAATATACACAGTAGAATATAATTAAGACATGAAAAAGGGGGATATCCTACCATTTGCGACAACATGGATGGACGTTGAGCACATTATGCTAAGCGAGATAAGTCAGAGAGAGGCAAGTATTGTAAAATACCACATGTGAAATCTAAAAATTTAAACCCTTAAAAAACAGAATCTAATGGTGGTCACCGGAGGGTGGGAGATAAGATTGATGTTGTTTAATGATACAAACTTGTAATGAGTAGTAAATAGACCATAGAGATCTAATGCACAGCATAGTGAATATAGACAGCAATACTGAACATTGAACTATAATCACATAATGTAATAAACATTGTTACAATGGCAATCATATGACAGTATATAAATGTATCAAAGTAACCCATTGTACACTTTCAATTTACACAGCTATATGTCAAATGTATTTAATTTTAAAAAAAGAACAAGGGAGGTCAGAAGTACAAGCTAAAACTGTCCCCAGCAGAATGTTTAGCTCTGCCAACCCTAAGCACCCACTCTTTATCAGTCTAGGTCAGGTTAACCACTTGTTGCCCCATCAGCCTATTCCCCCACTTTGGACCTTATTAACATCTCAAATCTAGACTGCCAGATAAATAGAAAGTTTCAGCTTTTATCCTTCAGGGCCTACTAAATTTTCCTCTTCCAGGAAGCTAGGTGACATTTCCTACAATTTGTGTGTTGGAGGAAAGGGATGACACTCTGGTTAGTACAGTTTCTTTGCATGCTCAGTGAAGTCAAACTTGCCGAGATACTCTATTTTACTTTGAAATAGAGTTTTTAAATGCTAGGAAGACTCATGCAGCATCCTTGACCACTGGTAGACCCCAAATATATGCCATTTTAATATCTCTCACCTTACTAATTTTAGCTGAGGTCAATATATTGTGTAAAATTCTTGAAGTACTAAAGAAGCCTATTTCCACCCTGAGTTCAGAAACGTAAATATCAAAACCTTAAACAACATCTCTCAGTGCTTACAACCCCAAGTTGCATCATCAGATTCAATATTGCTTGATGATTCCTTAAATAATATTCTGCAGAATCACCTTGTATATGGAAGCCATAGTGAAACTTTGGACTAGATTCAATTTGACATTTTTAATGGCCCAGAAAAGGGTTCTAGACGGTGAAACAGTATTGCTAAATGTCTCCTAAATCAAAAGGGATTTTGATTAATTAATACCAATATTAATCCTGCTCAAAATATGCAGACAGAGAGTTCTGACCAAGTGAATCAACAGAACACAGGTGGCGCCTACCCCCAAAAATCTACAAGTCATTTCAGATACACTAACTTTCGCTCTGGAGGATTATATTAATACTGTGCTTACTGATTCAAGATTATAGAGTGCAGATCCTCAAAGAGGATGAAACATTCTTGGAGTTCGCCCTTCAAAATCCATTTTTAAAATGTCCTAGCACTAATACAACATTGTAAATCAACTCTACTTCAATAAAAGTTTAAAAAAAAGCCTTAGTGGTATCACATAATCTCATATTACCATACTTTAGGTAAGCATTTATGCGTCAAGGGGACAAAAGAATTAGTAGCATATTCAAGCATATTCAGAGTTGACAGCAAGACACCTCTGAAAATTGTAATACTTGCAGCAGTACTAAGCAGTGGCCATGATTATAAGATGCTGTGGCCCTAACTTGTTAAGACACTTTCCACAATTCCGTTTCAAACCACCACTCTCTAAGACTAATGACCCTTCAGTAAAATAATAATAGAGTTGATGTGGCTGGAAACTTCCCAGACATATGTAGTGTGGCTCATCCAGAGATGCTTGCACCTGTGACAGTAATGGGGTGGTACAGAAACCTCTTAGGAAGTGAGTAGGAAAACATTAAAATCCTTAGACATGCTGGTTATAGGAAGTGCTAACAAATTTCCTAAAGTGTCGCCCAGAAAACTGGAAGGTTATAGGAAGTCCCTGATATAGACACCTTTTGTATGTATTTACTTATCACCCATCTCCTTCCGCCAAGGATGTGAAGTCATATGCATGTATAAAAGGAAAAAAAATTGTTTAAAGAAACTGGGGAAATGGAAAATAACAAAAACAAGGAGGAAGATCAGCCACCAGAAAGGTATACCTGTGGATATATGAAGTTTTTGAAAGTCAGTTTCAAATTATGTGTTAAGCTACCTACTGGCTAAAGTGAAGAAGGAAACTTGGTCAGTTATAAAATTCACTGTGGGCAGGATATAACTATCTGATTGCAGCCTTTGCACCTACGTGCTTGAAAGTTAAAATTGTATCTTTACATGAATAAAATGTGATCGTGTCTGAGCTTCAGGAACTCATACCCAAAGGGTTATAATAATAGTGTCCATCCTAAATTTACTGAACACAAAGGACAAATATGTGAAAAAGTAATTTAAAATCCATAAAAATAAGCTTGACACTTGATGAATGAATTCTCAAAAATCAAAATGTCTTGCCTTACAAAAACAAAAAGCAAAAAACCTTGAAAATCTCAGCAATAGAAGTTCAGATTTTAAACCACACATTGAAGATTTTATAAAGAATTCCATTGCTGCCAAAGAGCAGAATGTAAGGGAGAAATCATGAGGAACTACAAGGAAAAAAAAAATAGCTTTTGTTACAAACTGGCCAATACAAAAGCTACAGGCTAGCCCAGAGTCAAAGGAAGAACTGAGTATTAAATTTGATATGGGGGGAGGGTATAGCTCAGTGGTAGAGTGCACGCTTATGCATGCACGAGGTCCTGGGTTCAATCCCCAGTATCTTAGGTAGGTAGGTAGGTAGGTAGGTAGGTAGGTAGATAGGTAGATAGGTAGATAGATAGATAGATAGATAGATAGATAGATAGATAGATAGATAGATAGATAGATAGATAGATTTCATCCAGACCTAAAATGGTGAGGTTCAAAAATTGCTCCAAATGGACGAGAAGTAAAAGGAAAGAGATGAAATCTGAGGATGAAATCTAGATGTTAACAGCCATTTAATTTTCTATTATACTTCCTGAAAATCCTCTCATGCCACAAAGAATAGAAAGCAGTACTTCTCATGTGGCTACTACAGCTGCAGAAGAAACACCTAGAAATTCTAAGCAACCTCTTCCAAGAAACATCCTCATACTAGGGTACTCATTCTCCTCACCCACTCCCACAACACACACACTCTTGATGATTACAAAATAGTGTTGTTGGGGGTGGCATGAGGGTTGTATATTTTAGAAGCCTAGTATAATTTACTCGTGTGCTGGAGGAAATGGGGACTACATGATCACGTGGTTCTTAGCTGGAGTAGAATTCAATTACTGAAATCAGTTCAGCTTCTTCCTATTATAAAAATCCCCAAACTGTAAGGAAAATGGACCAAATCAAGTTGAAACTTTTGGCTCAGATTCAGTCCAGTTGCTTCCATGCAGACATAGAGTGAAAACTTCCCTTCTCAAAAAAAAAAAAAAAAGGCAAAAAAGTGAAAGTACAAATCCAAAAAAAACCAAAAACAAAACCTTACTAAACAGCTGTTTAACAAAGGCTGATTATACTCAAACCCTGGAATCCACAGGGCTACAAATGTGATAGTTACTTTTGCAAGGTGTGTGGCTATAAAACAGTAATTTACTCATTTGAATTATTGTGTTGAAAACACTAAACCATCTCTTTGCTAGATTTAAAATGTTATTGCCTTAGTGTTGAGAGAGTAAATGAAATAAAATTAATTACACTCTGCCAAAATGGCTACTGACAATAACAAACATTCTTTGAACTTGACATGATGGTACACCAATTTTTAAAAGTGCTGCTTGGTTATTAAAAGACTTATCTATATTTCCTCCAGTTTTGGTATTAATGGCTTAAATTCTTACAAGTATACAAATTTTCTTAGAAAATAATTTCAGAACTCCAGGAATACATGAAACCCTTAACCAAAGGCTAAGGCCAAGTGGCCTACTCTTCCACACCACAGATGAAAGATGGAATGTTCTATAAAGTTGTTCTTAATCTTTCCTGTTCAAATCCTCAGCCCCATCCATCCTCTCCAACACCAAGGATACTTAAACCACCTGAAGTGAGATCTCTCATGTCCCCTTTTCTATCTTCAAACTTCACCTTTGCCACACTTCCCTCCCACTCAGAGGATGAAGTGTCTCACTTGGACTCTCTTCTTCCCATCTTGTTTCTACATCCATCCGTGTTCCACCATTCGCTCCTTCTCCTAGTGCAGATTCAATCTCTTTTCTCTATCTTCTCTCTACATAAAAACATGCCTTGTCCCATCACCTCCACATTTTCTTAAAGGCGTTTTGTTTATCCAGTGACTTCTTTCAGTTATCAACCTAATTCTCCCACTTGTATTATAACCATGTTCTCAACTGGCACCTCCCATCCTCTCATCATCCAATTTACTCTTTACCTTTTGCAATCTGTTTTCTGTCATGGAAACTCCTCTTTCCAATGTCCTTTTCACTCACTTCTTTAATGGCTTACATTGACCTCCTACCATGAGTCTGGCAGTATGCTAGGAAAATGAATGTAAATATTGATAAAACTCAATCCTTGCTACCAAAAAGCAATCTCACAAAAATGAATAGACTTCTCAATCTAATCATCCTTGATTTCTCTGCAGAAGTATTTGAAACACTTGACCCTTCTAAAAGCTATTTTCTCCCTTGAGTTTTGTGGAGGTATTCTAGTTCTACTTTTACGAGCTTTGGTACATCCTTCTCTGGCTCCATAAATGTGGGTCTTCTCCAAGGTTGAGGCCTGACGTCCTTTCCTCTTTCTATACTTTCCCCCGAGGTATTCTCTTTTCTCTTTTAGCTTCATATCTCATGTCTGTACAGCTTTCTCCTTAGTCTCTCTCTCTCAACAATTCAATTACTGATACCACTGTACGTTTAAAACAAATTGCTGGATGGCACTAGAGAGTATTTTACCAGCATATTAAACTCAGCCTGCCAAAAACAGACCTACCATCTTTCCTGACAAACAAGCAGCTCTTCTTTGAGACTTCTATCTATCTGCTAATAAAAATCTTTATAATAATAATAATGGAAAAAATAATAACAGGAAACATTTATCAAGCACCTTCTGTGTGCCAAGCCCTATTATAAAATGACTTACATTTAACATCATACATGCCTCATAATAACTTTACAGAATAGAGACTGTCATTATAATTTTACAGAGAAGGAAACCAAGATATTAAAGATTAAATAACTTGCACAAAGTTAATGGTTAAGTAACTAAGGAAGGCAGACTACAAAGCCAAACATACCAGGCTAAACTATGAAGGACCAGTAATCCAAGCAGCAAGAATTTGGATTTTTTTAAAAAATTAATGCTCTGAAATGATTCATTTTCAAACAGTCCAAGGACATTATGACCCAGCAGCTGGGATTATAAGAAGCTGACTGGAGAAAGGAAGGTTATGATACTGTTTTCTTTCTTTAATGGGTACCAGTGAGACATTTAAATATATCCTTTATTGTATAATTGCCTCTGAGTTCATCTATTCATTCATTCATTTACTACACATTTGTTAAATAGCTCCGGTGAGCCTAAATTAAACTAGAATATGAAGTCAATTTGCAATTTGCCATGAAAACACAGAGAAACAAACAATTGAGGGGGTGGGAGACTCTTTTATGAACAGGGTGCTTTTGAATTTTCATGACCAATAAATACTTTGGCACGGTAACTAAGTGACTCTGTTTGTGCCCTTTGATCATAAAGGCATTAAAGACTCTCTTTTTATGTCAATATAAGCAGTGACATATGAGCCTAACAAGAAATGTCTTCACATTAGTCCTTTTCATATGGGGAAGAGAAGAAATACATTGAGATTTATCAAATCTATGTATATATCCCACACCCATTCTGGATTCACAAAAGCCCCAAGGGAATGGATCAGAAAGAACAAACGTATCTTGACTCAACTAAGGTGCACAATGATGATAATAATTCATATTTACATTGATACTCCAAACTTCAAAGTAAGTTCACAAAGGGACATCATCTCATTTTATACCAAAGAAAACACAAAGTTTGCCTTCAGCAAAATAATAAGCTCCACTAAGTCTACCTTTTAGGCATCTGTCCAGGCCCCACCAAGTTATGCCCTCAAATTCAATCCCCACATCCTTCTGCCATATTCTTCTCATTCTACATATCCTCTGGATTTTTTTTCTGTCCCTATGGACAATCACTCAACTCAGAAGTATAGGTCTTTAAGAGAACTTATTTTAATAAATTCATTCCTTCAACAAACATTTATCAAATTCCTACTTTGTGCCAGGTACTATGCTAGATGTTAGAAATAAAATTGTTTGCAGAAACATACATTGTCTTCCTTACTTGGGGCTTGCTCTATCACCAACACAGAACACTACAAACTTGAGTATTAAATGTTAAGTGTCCTGGCTTCTCTTTATCAATTCTTTTATCAGATTTGTCCCTTCCAAGTCTGATTTTTGTTTGCTTTTGCTCAGACTTAGAGACACAGTGTCTTGACTTGGTATCAGAGCTTGGCTTATCAGCAACTCTACTTTTACACAACATCCAGTCTTTGACATCCTGTATCCTGTCTATAGTATTCATAGAATCTACCAATCTCACTGTGCTATTCCTACCTCAGCAGTAAGAGTTCAACTGGTCTGCAAGCCCATTACTGAAACTAAGTTCAAATCTCTGCCTCCTTTCTTTGAATTCCTGCTCTTCCATCTCTCTTTTGTTTTATTATCCTCTCATCCATATTGGTCTCATTTCCCCCTTCCATCCCTCTTGCTTCACCCTCCTTGTTCTCTGGCCTGCACCGTTTTAAAGCCCTGGTAATCTCCCAAGTCACTCTATGAAAAGGCCTGAAAAGCCATAACACACTTCTTAATGGACTGTGCATATTTTTCAGACTTCCTGGATCCCAAAGCTGGAGTAGCTATGATGGAATCCAGCCTGCCCAAACAAAGAAACCTACTTCAGTGAGGTCATCAGAGTCTCTCAAAGCCAACTGATTTTCTCTAGATTGTAGGAATATTCTGTAATCAGCTTTCTTAAAAACATCATCTGGGTCATTTGCTCTTTGTGCTCACCATTGTCACTGGGCAAATATCCAAGCTTCCTGCATTGGTACAAGTAATGCTTTGAATTGTGGTCTTTCCCAAGAAGTTCTGAAAACCTCCCAGATTTCATGGCATAAGAAATGCCTGTACTGCCTCTATGAAAGGTCGGGGACCCTAGCACTCAAACATCTCTTGGAAACAAAGTAATATAGTAGAATGAACACAGATTGGATGTCAGAAAATCTGGGCTCTCCTCCTAGCTATGTCAGTGATTTACATAGAGGCTTTGGACAAGTTCTTTACTGCAGGCTTCTGGTAACTCATATGCAGAATGTAGAGGCCATTCTAGGTCATGTTTCCAGCTCATCCTATCCACAAATCTATTTCTGTAGCCTCTGTAACCAATAACAACAAATTTCTGTAGCCTTTTTATTCTATGTGAAAAGCCCCATCATGTTTATGGTTTCCTAGACTGTTGTGGCTGTGCTGGGTAGAGCTACATAAACCAAACAAATAAACAAAACACAACAGTCCCGATAAAACTCTGGCTGCAGGTGCTTCTGTTTTACATTCAGACGCAACCGAATTTCAGAATAGCAGGGTTCACAGTGGTCAGTGTCATGGAAACTGCTGCCTGGAAGTGTAATAAGAATCATCAGAAAACCGGAAGCACTGTTGCTGGCTGACAAGCTAGAAGTGGAGAAGCCTCTGTGCAGAGGAGTTTCTCCTTTTAATTGACACCCTCCGGTAGCAGGAACCAAACTGAAACTCCCTTAGACATTTAAATGACTTTCATAGTTTCGCACTTGAACATCAGCTCTGTGAATACCTAAAATGGGACTAAGTGAAAATTGGATAACATTTGCCTGACATTGTCATCGGCCTTTCTCTAATGTCAAAGATGGATTTGCATAATTATGCTGGAAGCTAGGAAACTGCACACAGCAGGAGGTTTCCTGGCTGGTGTTAGGTTTAGTCATGCTCCAGCTGTGACTCTCAAGATGAAGAAAATCTCCTTTCAGAAATGAACAGACACAGTGCACACTTTCTCAGACAGTATAGTAACAACGATAATTTAACTTGCATACTGATTTCCAAGGTATAATTAAGATAGGTCTGATAAGCAACTGATTGACTGAACAACCTTTTGCTTGGGCTTCAGAGAGGAGAGTTTGAGCAATGTTACAGCGTAACCCTCTTTCTCAATTAAAATTCTTTTAAGTTGGCCAGATGCCTGATAGAAGCAAACTTCTGAGGACTGCTCTGTAACAGGTGTGTGCAATTGTGCAATCCTGTCTTTCCAAGGTCACAGCAATCATAAAATGTCTCTTTTGAATGTCTAGAAGGGGGAAAATGGTGAAGTAGGTGAGGCCTCTTTAGTGTCCAAGCTTCACCCCTTCTGTGGGGCTCTTAGTAACCCCAGGCTCTTTCCCCAAATTTTTTTTCATGAGCCAACCCTGCTCCACTGACACAGAGATTTGCAGGCCCTTAGCCCAGAAGGATCACTTCTCTTAGGCTGTCAGAAGATCATCTTTTTTTTTCTTAACACATTCAGTTGTAAATAACAGTTCTGTTTTGTATAATCTTGAATAAGACACAAATACTTGCAGTACATGAATAAGAAAAATTATGAGAAGAGTAAAATTCATAATGTCCTGGAAAGAAGCTCTGACTAAAAGGGAACCTGCAGATTGTGGTCAACTAGTGGAAAGTCACATTTCTGAGGGCAGCAGGCTCACTCGGCACCTGGAAAATCATAGCATTTGGGTCAGCAGTAAAATCTGCTTTCCAAGGAAATATTTTCATGCAGATCTAACAATATATTGCATACTGAGATTCATGGGTTACAAAGCCTTATATGTTTTTTATATAATAGAACACAATCTATGTTTTTCATTATCTCTTTGAAAGGATTTCTATACGACACCTGGGCTTCACTACAGAATTGACAAGTATCTGGGATTATTTCATGGGGAAAAGCAAAGGTGACAGGTAACCCTTTTTCATTCACTCAAACTCCTTATTAAGTTCAAAACGTGATGGTTTCTTTGTTCGCTTTTCCTGCATACGGGGCATGTTGGACAGAAGCTGCATGTGTAGTTCAGCTCTGACCATGTTCTCCTGTCCTGTACAGAAAGAACTTTTACCAGACTTCAAAGGCCACAGAGAACACCTTCCAACTTATTTCTGGTTTGAACTGGAGGTTACAGCTTGTGCAATTTGCTAAACAGCAATTCGCCTTGGAACAACCTCATAAACACAGAGTAGGCAGATAAACTGATTCAGAATTTCTGATTTTTTTAAAGGGCAAGAAGGCAAATGCCTAGCTTCTCTAAGGCAAAAACAAAGCAGCAGAAACAAAAGCCACATCCATTTTTTTAATAGATTACTATTATTATTATGATATTACTATTAAAACATTGTACTTTTACAACAGTGTGATTTACAAAGCCCTTTGACAACCATTATCTCATTTGACACTCACAGCAATCCTGTGGGACAGGTATTTGACAGATTAAGAAATTCAGGCAGAAAAGGTTAAATGACTCACCCAAGGTTGCACTGTGAGTTGGTATGCATAAGAATCATTCGCCTTTTGTGCAAGGTAAATGAGGAATGGAGGTATCAGAAGAACTCACAACTCTATCTCCTGTGAGTCCTGATTGTGAAGAAATCTCACAGCAGTATGTGGCATGCTCATCTTTACTTTGACTAGACGAGTGTTTTCAGGATGTTAAACATCGTGCAGAAGCAGCAGTGTAGTTCGCTCAGTGAAATTGACATGATGCAGATGTGATAGCTTATGTTCAATAATGAGCTAGTGCTCAACATCATATGACAAATAATCAATGTGCAGTATGACCTGAACACCACAAAACACCCTGATTAAGGTGTGACTTCGTTTGGATTTCATGATTGTTTATTTTCTGATAAAGTTCGTAAATTAAAATCTACCCCTCAAGCAAGTCACGGAGTAATTTTCTTAGGGTTTGATTTTTACTAACCCTCAGCCACCTCACCTAAGAAATGTCAAACATTAGCCTATTGTTGAACAGTCACCATGAGAGACACATCTCAAAACCAAGAGATTCTGCGAGATCTATTGGGATTAATTTCCAGCACCTAAAATAGCCATGTTCCCCAATCTCTCTGGAGTCTAGTAGATGTCAATTAACAAAAATATGGGGATACCTTCTGCTCCTCTTCCTGTTCAATTTTTTTTCCAAAAAGGAAAAAAAGAAAAGAAATGGAGATTCTAGCATATTCTAGGAAGGCAGGCTTTCAAAAATAAGAAATGGGGAAGTTTGTAGCATTTGTAGCAAACTTCGCTCTCCTTAGAGATGGTTTTAAGATAACTTGATATTCTGTATTTTAAGGGCTATTTCTACAAGGGAAAATAAGGTTTATTTACCAAATTTTACTGTTGAAAAGTCGCTACTAAACCTGCTAGATGAAATGTGTTTATGTGAAAAGCTGCACTTTAAAGAAGGCAATTACTACTTTTATATGTTTCTATCGTCACTGCTCAATTCTCAAAGTTTAAAAAGAAAAACAGGTTTAAATAATGCAGTGCTTATTAGCGTATGAATATGGACCTGATTGTCCCTTTTTGACTCTCAGAAGTAATTAGCAACGTCTTCTGTGTAAGTGGGTTAAGGAATGTGCTACATATGCAATTATAACTAAAAACTTTCATTTGGAAAATTGTAACCTTATCTTGTCTTTCAGTAACACAATAGCTGCCTGTCACTCTGCACTTTCCTTAGGAGATCTGTTATAAGAATATTTGTAGAACTGTGAAAACAAGTATACCCAGTGTTTTGAATTATAGCAGAGTCGATCAGTGCCCTGTAGCAATCTGTATGTAATACCTCACATACTCTGGTTGCATCAAAGCCAATAGGATAGTTGAAAAATAAGAGCAAAATGGTTATTTAGCATGAAGCAGACCTTGAGATAACCCCCAGTTTTGTTTTGTTTGGATTCAGTTTCTTTTTCAACTGGACATACTGATTCAGGAAGTGGCATAGCCTGAATGTTCTAGAAGTTTCTCAGAAATCTTTTCAGTGACCTTTTCTAAGACTCAACGAAAAACGTTTCCGCCTAACAGTGCAAGTTTCTTTTTCCTACCAGCTTAGAAAATGCCTGTCACATTTCAAAACATGTGCTAGAAATTGGTGAGATTGTAGTTAAATTTGCTTGAGGATTATAAACATTCATTTTTAAAACATTAAGTTCATTTTTTATATATGATTGCTCAACTTGTGAAAATGAAAATTTCTCTCAAATAACCAGATCTTTTTGGTTGCATATTGCCAAATATTAGTTTGACTGTGTTTGGTTGGTTGGTTGGATTTTTATCCAGAATGACCAATCACATTGCAATTTCATAGACTCCCATATATGTGAATTTCAAAATATCTTTGCTATGCACACTGCATCCCATGAAGCCAGTTTTCAGTATATTTGTTTTATGTTATACTGACATCTATGGACTCCATAAAAGAAATTCAGCTTTTTAGAAAAATTCTGCTGGCTGCTTGTAAGCAACTTAAGATGTGACTCAAGTATGTAGAATAAGGGTCTCCAAATCCACTGTGAGTAAGCTACTGGTTGATCTTTGAACCTTATCATTTAGATCAAATTCATTACAAAGCTCTTCTACCTACCTACAACTAAAACTTAAGGGAGAAGCACTCAGGCTCCATTAGTAAAGAATTCACATCTCCTCTTTAATTAAGAGTGATCCTTACTAGTGAGACAATAAAGGGGATCCTGTCAGTGCATATATATTTGTTTATTATACTCTTGCAATAATGTCTATGATTGTAATTATTAACATTGCACTAAACACTAGTAATACAATAATGAATAACTAGACACTGGCCCTGACCTCAAGGAACTCACAGTCTTAATGGAGGAGATAGATATAAAATAAAACAGGCAATTTACAATGGAGTATAATAAGTACTATGATAGGGTGAATTTGTCGGGATAGGCTAAATGCTGCAACAAACCTCAAGATATTAGTAGCTTAACTCAGTAAAGCTTTTTTGTTGTTGTTCATTCAAGTTCAAGTCCAATGTGGTCAGAAAGAGGCAGAGGAGCCTCTACTCCAACAAGTCATTCAGTGACCCAAACTCCTTCAATCTTATAATACCACCATTTTCATCACATGGTCTCTGAGTCATCACGGAGGGGAAAGAAAGTGTGGAGAAAACATCCACTCTTACCTACTTCTGCCCAGATGAAACACATCACTTCTGCTCGCATTGCAGAGGGGAAAACCAATCAGGTGGCTCCACTTAGACAAAGCTGGACTGGAAAAGATAGTTCAGCTGTGTCCCTAAGAAAAGTAAACAAGCCTAGTGAACAAATATTGATAAGTAGATGTAACTTGTGGTAACTTGGTAACTAGAGGTAACTAGAAATAACTAGATGAAGCCAAGAAACTAAAAATAAAAAAAGCTTCTCAAATCTAATTTCTTATTTCTTGTTAAAATAAGTGAGAACTAGTAGAAAACTAGAAAAATAGAGGAGAAAGTTAACCAGTAACTAGCTGACTAGAATAACTGGGTAAGCCAAGAGGCTCAGAATGATACTTTATCTTCTCAACTCTAAATTCTTATTTCTTGTTGGAGTTGGTAACTAGACATAATTAGTCTTGATTAGAGCTAAGTAGAGTAACTAGAGTAAAATAAGAAGCTAAATACCTCATTCCTCTCCAATCTAACTTTTTTTTCTTATCAGAACAGTGAATGAGAATTATAGAAAACTAGAAAGAATAAATTATATAATTAACTAGTAACAAGCTAACTAATAGCTACATACTACAGATGACCAGAATAACTGGAGTGAGCCAAGAGGATCCAAAATATACATTCCACTCAATTCTAACATCTCCTTTCTTATTTGAATAACTATGGGTTACTAGATATAACTAGGGTAACTAGGTAAATAGCTAACTAGAGATA
The DNA here is from genome assembly GCF_009834535.1 of Camelus ferus. Classification (NCBI taxonomy): domain Eukaryota; kingdom Metazoa; phylum Chordata; class Mammalia; order Artiodactyla; family Camelidae; genus Camelus; species Camelus ferus. The sequence continues at coordinate 72,877,478 of NC_045732.1, read as the reverse complement.
ACTAGAATAACTAGAGGGCACAAAAAAACTGAAAATTACATTTGTCTCAACTTTAACTTCTAATGTTCATGTTCTGAGCATTGTCCACCTCTGAATTTCCTCATTATTGTAATATGTTCCCTATTAGGATGCCCCATTGTTTCATTGCAAACACTATCTGCTCCTACTTCACATGACCCTGATGTTGAAGAGCAATTTCTTGACTAGATGGCTACTTTCAAAATGTCTGCTCCATTACCAACGGAGTCTAATACTGCTGAATTGGTGCTCAGTGGTAGTGGCCACAGAGAGCCAGGTATGAAATGAGGTCCTGTTTATATAAAAGGAGAAGGAGCTGCTGGAACACAGAACATATCTGAGGTATGGAGAGAGCCAGGCAACCAGATAGACAATGGAAGTTATGAGAAAGTACATTTGCAAATGACATAATCCCAAATCAAAGTCACTTGAAGAGAAAAAGGGAAATATTGGCTCATATAACTGGAAATCTTAGGTAGATCTAGAATAACCGGACCAGAGCTTCAAATGATGCTATCAGGAATATCTCTGTCCATATTTTGGTTTTGGTACCCTTTCTTTGTTGGCCTCATTCTCTTCTAATGAGGTAGGTTTTTCCTTATGGCAGGGATGATAACTGCTTGTAGCTCCCTTTCTTCTTCTAGATTTTTGACCTAAAAAGCAAGACCAGTTTTCTCTAGCTCAAAATTGAAAACCCTAAGGAAACACTTGAACTGGCTAAGTTGGTCACATGCTCAACCCATAACAATCAGTGTGGTTAGAGGAATGGAGTTTTGTTTGCTAAGGCCTGGCTCAGAAGCCAACCTTGTGGCCAGTGAGAGCACTATGCCTAGCAGCTCTCTCTCAAGAATCACATGATTGGAGAGGAGGAGGAGCAGTTCCTCAATAGAAGAGAGGGTGCTAGGCAGAAAAACCAAGATAGAACCACTACAAGGTCTAAGCACTTACAATCTAATGTTCTGAGCATAAGAATCCAGATTCAGACCTCTATTCAGAGTTTCTCCAGGAATTTGACACAAATTGAACTAAGTTTGTTCTGAAGAATATTTGTGCTGTTAGAACCTTTGTCAGATATTCATGTCTAATGATCAGCAGCGGGCCTGGTTGGAATTGGAAGATACAAAGATGAAAACCACACTTGGTGTAGAATGGAGTATTCTTGATATATATGTAATCAATAAAATACGTAATCTTACAAGAAGTCCAATGAGGGTAGTAAGGCAACCTTACTATCTAGCATATTTTGCTATAACAGGTATAGACATGGAGTCATTGCTCAAAGATATGGGGATAATGTACAGAAGAGAAGTGTAATATAGTGAGTAAGTAGTCAAAGATGATCCCTCCAGATCCAGGAGGTGAATTTGGGTCACAATTGGAGATTTAATAGTCAAGGAAAGATAGGGAGCAGGACGTTGGCATACATTTGTGGATATTTTTGAGAATCCAGTTTCAAAACAATGAATGCCATCACAGCTCCAAAGTTGTGACACATCCATGATCAAATCCAGAATTATGAAGGCCCATGCACAAGATGGTGTTGGATACATTACTTTATACAATGTATATAAAGTACTTAGTACAATGAGCCAATATTAAGTAGTCATTCAATACTTCTATCATTATTATTATTATTACTATGTGTATGGCATTATGCCAGGTATTTTACATACATTATGTGAAAATAACCCTATTTAGATAGGTATTGTTACAGTATTTTAATAACTGGCTAAGATAACAGAAGTATTCATTTTCAGAGTCAGAATTTAAATCTAGTTTATCCAACTCCAAGGTTTGTGTTCTTATCATTATGCCACAGGCTTCCCACGGAATGCTGGCCATATCCCACGAAACCTGGAAAGACTAGGCAATCTATGGTATATTTTTGATGTTTACAGCATGATGTGGACCTTGGTCATTAGCATCTTTATTCCTTATAGTATGATAAACCTTATGTTTAGAAGACTGAATTTATATTTCTGGAGGTTTTTTTTTTTTTAACATAGAATTTATGCTGTCATTAGGTCTGTCCAGAATGGGGTGTTCTAGTCACTCAAGCAAGGACATTAGAGTACATCACATTTTTTGCTAAAGTGGACTGATAATCCCATGCTGTTCTAGTCCACAATGGAATTCAATGTTCATAAATTTCTGGGGACTTCTGTTATACAGAGGAGAGTGAACTGCTATTCACATTGCCTGTATTCAGTTGGAAGGTGGTTTTCTCCTCATCTTCCTTCCAAATTCATATCAATTTGTATGTCTTTCAGAGACCTACATAAGAGAAAATGTAGCCTAGGAAGTCACAGATTATTGAAGCGTCAGTAATAGTTATGCAACTGGAGTGGGAAGTAGGAAGTGGTAGGCTGGCTCTGCATAAGAGGTTTAAAAACCTGGAACTTATGGAATTGAAATTTAGTTAAACCTTTTGGAAGAAACCGTCACCCCAGGCATTTTGGAGATAGTCTAATCACACTCGAAGCTGAGGATATCTCCTTAACTTTTTGCTTATTGAGCTCAGTTTTGAAGCGTATGTATCTGGGATACTGCCTCAGAGCAACCTCTCTCAACTCCTGGATGGCTGAGATAGCCTAGTCAAGGTGCTACCTACTTAAACTGCATTTCTGGGCTCCACAGAATATTAGGGTCCCATCACTTATACATCGATATCGCTAGGGAAAAAAGAAAAAAGTATTGTGGCCAAAATGTTTGGGCAATAGTGATTTAAATGTTTAACAGGTTTCTTACTTATTATAGGACTTCCCAGAGGTTTTAATAAGCTCATATGTGCTATGACTTTTTAGGAGAAGCATCTAGTATAAATTTTCCAAATGTATTTGACCTGGGTTTTTTGTGGTTTTTTATTTGTTTCTTTTTGATAACTACGTATTAATTTAACATCTTAGAGAAAACTAGTGTTTCCATGAAATATAGTTTAAAGAATGCTAGTCTAGGCTAATGTAGCAATAGGTATGACATATATTAATTGGTATCTCTACTGGAGGACCAAGATACTTTCAGAAGTTTCTTGCAGCCATCCTAGAAGTTCTTAAGTCAACCCAAAGAAAGCTTGATAAGAACATCAACCCCACCAGGGAGCATGTCTGACAAGTCCTTCAAGCTCAGGAACCAGTGTGTCTGAGGAGGGTCCTGGCAACTCCAAGGCCACCTGGGCTAATAACCTCCTTCTGCCTTGCTCTGCCCTGGTCAGTGCTGAAGGCTGGGCTTCCTTGGTTCCTGGAGTATATTCCAGCTCTCTCACAGGCACACAAGCTCTTCTCTACATTCTAGTCTTTACAGCAGTAACCCTGACTGCTTGCCTACTTATTGTCAGATCCCTCTCCCTGGGGACTGTAGATGAGTAAATGATAAAGTATGATCAGTAAACGAAATCACATATGTCCTAAGAGGCAAATAAAATTATGTATGTAAAGCACTCAACACCATGTCATACGGCATATACTTAGCAAATGTTAGTTTCCAAATGGGCTTCATTGAAAATCTCCTTAACAAAATCTACCATCCATTCCTTGTTTGTACTTTTCATTTTGCACATTTTGGTATTATTCGGAATTTTCTTAAACCACAAACATGAATTTCCTTATTTTAAAATTAAAATAACTAAATAGGCCAGTTACAAAAGGACAAATAGTCTATGATTCCACTTACATGAGATACCTAGAGAAGTCCAATTTGTAGAGACAGAATGTAGAATGGTGGTTGCCACGGAGTTATTGTTTAATGGGTAAGGAGTTTCAGTTTGGAAAGATGAAAAATTTCTGGAGATCAAGTGTTGACAGTTGCACAACCACATAAATGTACTTAATGTCACTGAACTGTATACTTAAAAATGGTTAAGGTGGTAAATTTTGTGTTAGGTATATTTTTACCACAGTTTTAAAAGATTTTAATTAAAATTAAAAAAATAAAATAACTAAATGAAAATATTTCTCTCCTTTCCTCTTGTCCTTCTTAAAAGATCTGTCTCCTTTTATTTCCCATTCAACCTATTTCCCATCCTGTCACTAGAATGGTGACTCTGACCACAACACTCCTCATTAACCACTATAGGATAAAATGCAGTTTCCAGCCTGACATGCAAGGCTCTTCACCTAAAGCCCCTGCCCAGCCCCACCTCCTAGCCCTGCACTATTTTGTATCTGTGGGCAAACCATACCAAGTTGCTCTTACTTTTCCAAACATGTGGTTTTTCATGACTTCTTGTCTCTGCCCCAAATGCCTCAGAGTCCCTTATCTGCCTGATGAACACCTCATCCTTCAAGACTAGGCCTAGTGTGTCCCTGTGGAGCCTTCTTTGACAACCTCCCCCACCCCTCAGACCAACCAGAACACTGCCTCTTTTGTACCCCAATCTACCTAGTATAGCACTCTACCACAGCAGGTAGCACACTGCATTGCAATGGTTTGTTTACATGTCTGTGTCCCTCACTAGACTGGGGGAGACCTCAAGGGCTCATTCATGTTTGTACCCCTAGAATTTAGATTGAATTAGAATGCTGCATAGGAACTGATTAATGCATTGCTGAGTGAGTGAATGAATACAGAGAAGTGGAAGCACAGATATGTTCATTTTTATCCCAGTTTCTACCATTACTATCAGTAAAAATCCTAAAAAAAATAAAATAAAATTCTTAAAGAGGCTGTGTTGTCAGGGCATCAGGCAGTCCAATACCTGCTGATGGAAAAGAAAAGGGGTAGCGAGCCTAAAATGCCTAAGAATCTCTCCCTCGCTTCTTTCCTGCCTCTAAAGAAAGCACATCAGTCTTGAAGCCAAAGGTGTTTCCCCTTCACATGGCCTGACTGATAAAGGACTCAGAGTTGGGGTAGGGGCGGTGCTAGAGGAGAGTCACTGAAAAGAAGGAAAATTTATCCCGGTCTTCTCATGTTGGAACTGAACTTGTTTTTTTTTTCTCCATAGAAATGTCATTATATGTGATATACATACTTTACTTCAACATTCTATGGGTTAAATAGCCTTGGGTGGACTGATTTTGGAATATGCCCGTAATTTGTAACATTGTTTTTATGGGAAAATTGTTTCTGAGTTCAAAAAAACAAACCTTTGGAACCTAACTTGGGGACTTCCTGAGTTCTTTTTGTAAGTACAGTAAGTGTATCAATGGGAATTTAGAGATCTATGAAAACGAAGAGTTTTAATCAAGGGAAAAGTGATCGTGGCCCTATTTAACTGTAACATTATAGGTATTATGACTAGATTATGCCAATCCTACTCTGCAATTCTTGAAATACCCATTATCACAACTGGTAGTATATCCTATAACAAAGTAATTGAAATAAAGTTGAAAAATGTTAGTTTCTATTTTAACCTAGTCTCATAAAGGTCCACCATCCAATATAATCTAATTGTCATACATGACGCCTGCAACTTTACTTCAGGATACAAGCCGCCTGTGAAAGTGACGTACCCTCTCTCAAGCACTTTTACAGCAAAATGTCAGACCATGAAAATGACTCACTGACTTACAGTTTGTCATCAGGGTAAAATATTCCCTGAAATAAAACAGTCTTCTGTAGGGACCCTCTGTGCGTAAACAGATGCATTTGAAAGCCCGTCTGACCTAAATGGTTATTTCTGGTCATTCCCCTTCCCACAACCAAATGTTTGTGATACATGACTACGCGGTCGAAGGCTGAGAGGCAATATGCATGATTTGAGAGGAAACAGTTCATCTACTGACACTACACAGAAAAGTTGAAGAAAGAGGCTTTCTTCTTTAAAAAAAAAATAGACGCAAGAATCTAAGACTGCTTTTAAAAATCACCATTTTCCTGTTAGAAAAAACAATCATGGATATCTGTCAAATACTAATGACAGTCTGTCAATCACACCCCGATCCCGCCCCTCCCTGTTTTCAAGAGCTTGTCTTCTTATTGTAAAACTAGCTTTTAACTATTTCCAAAGCAACAGAATTATATTGCTGCTATGTGTGACTGAAATGTGTGACAGGTTGTTTGGATTGTAACTCCAAGGCCTCAGTTATGACCCTACCAGCGAACACACTCTCCTCATTCAATAGAGCCTTGTGTCTACATAATGTCAAACAAATGGTAGGGCACTAAACAAATAATGAGCTGATTCAGTAACCTGTGGAGCGTCTCAGGTCATGCCTACACCATAGGCTGGCAACTTGAAATTATTCTGAGAAGCACAGTCAAGCCTGCCCTACGGCAACACTGTGAAGTTGAGGAACCGTCTGGGCCAGCCTCCCACATTTCGTCTTGATACACCGTCCTGAACACGCAGAACACATTCATTTGCTAAATACTTAAATGAATGAACCTTAAGGAAAAATTCTTGGGTCGTTCTGAAATGGACTCAAGTTGCCCATATAGTATTTTCTTAAATGTTCCCCATAAAGACATCTTCAGCTAACGCAAATTAAGGGGACTTCTCTGGTTGTCTAGTGACTCAGGGCACGGCTATATTTAAAGGGAGTGATATACAAAGGGTGGGGCCCATGGAGGGTAGAAGCAAGCAGTGGGCTGAAGGGTTCAGGGAAGGTGACAGAGATGATATAGGCCTTGGGCCCTGCTTTTTAACAGGTAAACTTCTCTTCTCTACCGCTAGCTCTATCTATGAATTCATCTTTCCATCCTTCCTACCAATCTCAAAATAAGATGTGCACCCAATCATTGTTCAAGCTCAGGACTCCTGCCTTTCCTGTGATCATTTCAAGCACTTATTGCCACATTTGGTATGGACAGCTCTACTGACTGGATTATCATCTACCTGGAAGAAGGGACTTTGACTTCTACCCCCCAGGACAGCTAAACAATGCTGGACATGTCCTCTCTTCCTGCTCCAGCTAGATGTTTTAACTTGCTCTTCTTTGCTTACTTACGGGCACAGGACCTTCTGACTGGTAAAAACAAAAACAAAACCATGACTCTGCCTTCCCTAAGCTTTTATCACCAATCTGCTTCTCTTCTTACTGTCTGCTTTTCCCTCTGTGACATCATCCACTCTCAGAATTTCAACTCTCAGTTATGAAGATGGTTTCTAAGAGGCTATCTCCAGCTCTGATTTTGCCTGAGTTCCAGTCCTACCTCTTAAAAGTGACTGGTGACTTTGATAACTTACTGCCATCTCCTATTTGGCCTAGGAACAAAATCCCCTTCTTCCTCCCAAACTGACTTTTCTTCCCTGATTTCTGCTAATGAAGTGGGAGTCTCTAAATTATGCTATTAAGTTCAGTTTATTTCAACAAACATTAATTGGGTGCTTACCATGAAGGAGACATTGAGCCTAGAAATCATGCTGGTGTCTTTAAATCTTCCTTCTCATTCTGTCTTCCGTCTATCCCGAAGCTCAGTAAGTTCTTCCTTTGTAATGTAACCCATATCCAAACCTTCCTTTCTATTTGCTTTGTCACGCACTCCAGCAGCCCCAGAATTCATAATTTTAAGCTTTCGTTATAACAACCTTCTAGCTGGTCTCCACGCTCGTTATCTCTCCCGCCTGCACTGCAGTAGTTCTCAAACTTTGCTGCATATTAAGAGTATCTGGAGATCTTTTTGAAATCGTAAGGCCCAAGCTATATCCCACACTGCATGGAAAATGGAGTTAGTCAGGCTCCCTCGCGGGACACCAGTGCCCAATGACTCAGCTATATTATCCCGCATGCGCAGTACCCGTGCGTTGTTACGTAATGACCTGCGCTACGCAAGCGCACTGGTTAGCCCATAGGTCGCAGTTCGATGCCGCTTTGTTTGCCTTGCTATAGAAGGCGGTCGGGACTTGTCGCCGCCGCCGCCACGGAAACCTGTGTATGCCTCCTGCAATAAAGGCACGTCAGCGATACCTACAGCTCGGCGAGTGTTCGGTCTGCCCGAATCCCTGAACCTGCCAGGCCTCGAGTGCCTGCAGTACACATACCATTAAATTTGAATCTCGGTGTTAGGACCGAGGCATCAGTATTTCATAAAGCCACCTGTTGTTTTTAATATACGTCCAAGGTTGCGGATCAGTGCTTATTCCGTTCTACTCACTTATTGCCAGGACTTCTACAAGCACTGCTTTCGTTATGCAACTTACCAGCTCAAAATTAGCCTCCATTAACCAACATCAAGGCTCCTTAAATCTGACTCGAAACCTAGGGTTTCTCACCTTCATGACCGTATGCTGGAATTCCTTCCTTCTGCCTATCCAAATCTTACTCACCCTTTAAGGTCCAGTTTATCTAAGAATCTTTCCCTAAGGAATTCATGCCGCAGTAATTATCTACCCTCAGGGCACCTGTAGCACTTTTGGCCTATATAGTCATCATCTAAGCATTGCCCCATATTGTAGCAATATTTTGTTTCGATGTCTCATTTTCCTAATTAGTGTCTTAAGTCCTGAGGCCATAGTCTGCTTACCATACATCTCCACTGTACTTAGTTCAGTGCTATGAATATTGCAGACATACAATAAATACGTTGATTGGTTTATGTTCATCTTATCACAAAGGGTGCTTCAATCAACTTGTAACTAACTTTATATGTTTGTGCCATGTTGTAATATTATAAAACTAAGCAGTATGTTTAATCTCTACTCTTGTCAGTAGACAGACTAACAGAAAACAGGACAGCATTACTTTCAGGTGGGACTGCTTGTCTTGAGTTACATCCTGGGTATAGCTAAGGCATGTAGATACACTATACATGATAAACCCTAGCGAGGCTATTAACAATTCAACATTTCCTGCTCGTGTGAGAATGCTAATTCCATTTATCAAACAAGGACAGAAACATTGTTCCTTTAGACTGATCCTCCCTTTTTGGCTCCTCAGGACTCAAGGCTATAATCACTAGCAGCCAGAAAGGGGAGAAAACCCTCCCACTGACCTTCTGACCACTGAGTCAGAAAGTCAGGCTGATAATAGTTAAAGATGTCTGTGTTCAGAAATGTTGAAATGGACCACTTGTAATTGGAAGTAGTTGTGACGTAGGGTTAAAAGTACTAAACTTGGGGTCAGAGAAGCTGGCTTCAAACCCCAGCTCTGTCACATAATTGTCCTGAACTTTAAGCAAATCACTGGGCCTCTACTGATCTCAGTTTCTTCATCAATAAAATGGGATTAAAAATAAATAGCATAGAAGACATACAAATGGCCAATAGGCACATGAAAAAATGCCCGATATCACTAATTATCAAAGAAATGCAAATCAAAACTACAATAAGATATCATCTCACACCAGTCAGAATGGCCATCATTCAAAAGTCCATAAATGATAAATGCTGGAGAAGATGTGGAGAAAAGGGAACCCTCCTACACTGTTGGTGGGAATGTAATTTGGCACAGCCATTACAGAAAACAGTATGGAGATTCCTCAAAAAACTAAAAGTAGACTTACCATACGATTCAGCAATCCCACTCCTGGGCATATATCCAGAGGGAACTCTAATTCAAAAAGGTACATACACCCCAATATTCCTAGCAGCACTATATACAATAGCCAAGACATGGAAACAACCTTAATGTCCATTGACAGATGACTGGATAAAGAAGATGTAGTGTACATATATCCACTATATATATATATATAGTGGAATACTACTCAGCCATAAAAAAGAATGAAATAATGCCATTTGTAGCAACATGGATGGACCTGGAGATCGTCATTCTAAGTGAAGTAAGCCAGAAAGAGAAAGAAAAATACCATATGATATCACTCATATGTCGAATCTACAAAAAGAAAAAGAAGACACTAACAAACTTATCTACAAAACAGAAACAGACTCACAGACGTAGTAAACAAACTTATGTTTCCCAGGGGGGAAAGAGGGTGGGAAGGGATAAATTGGGAGTTTGGGATTGGCAAATATTAACTACTATATGTAAAATAGATAAAAACAAATTTCTAATGTATAGCACAGGGAATTATATTCAATATTTTGTGGTAATCTCTAATGAGAAAGAATATGAAAATGACTATTTCCACAGCTGTTCTTTGTCTTTTATGACATTGGATGCTCCATAAATTTTAAATTTTAATATATGTATGTATATACATATATGTGTGTGTGTGTGTGTGTATATATACTGAAGCATTATGCTGTACACCAGAAATTAACACTTTGTAAGCTGACTATACTTCAATTAAAAAGATACTAATAAATAAATAAATAAATAGCATAGTGTTTGGAGGAATCATTAAATAAGACAATATATGTAACTGTTCCTAGCACATAGTAGGTACTCAATAAATGTTAGCATCTTTGAATAATAAAGTTAAAACATGTAATTTGTTTGTTTAGCATAAAATGCAAATATCTTAACAAAGGGTAGCCATCTAGTTCCCCAATGAATGTTCTACACATTTAAAACAATAGCTTTTTATTTGGAAATAGTTTCAAACTTAGAAAAATTGTGAGACTAAAATGGCACAAAGAATATCCACACACCCTGTATCCAGATGCACTTATTGTTAGCATATTCCCCTATTTTATCTGCCTGTCTATATAATCTGTATTCCTGAACCATTTGAGAGTAAGTTGCATACATCATGACCCTTTGCCCCTAAATGCTTTGGTGTATATTTCCTAGGTATAAGGATATTCTCTTATATACCACAATACAGTTAATAACTTCAGTGATATTGACATTGGTACAATATTTTATCCAATCTACCGTCTGTTTTCTAGTTTTGTCAGTTGGCCCAATAATGTCCTCTATAGCATACTGTCCTCCTTGAATACAAGACTCAGTCTAGCATGGGGATTTAAATTAGCTGTTTTTTCTTTTTAACCTATTTCGATAGCTGTTCTTTATCTTTTATGACATTGGATGCTCCATAAGTTTTAAATTTTAAACAGGGTTCTTTCATAAAGTATAGCAGTTAGGAACATAAGCTCTGAAGACAGGGTGGCTGAAATGGAGTCTTTGGAACTGCTCTCCAGAAAACAACAACAACAACAACAACAACAACAACAACAACAACACTGTAATGGGTTCAATGGTGGCTCCCTAAGAGATACGTTCATGTCCTAATCCTCAGAACCTGTGAATGTGAATTTAACTTGAAAAAGAGTCTTTGTAGATAAAATTAAATTAAGGATTTTGAGATAAGGAGGTTATCCTGGATTATACAGGTGGGCCCTAAATCCAGTAACAAGTGTCCTTATAAGAAATGCACAGAGGAGACAGAAGAGGAGGAAGCAATGTCAAGATGGAGGTAGAGATGTGGCTAAAAGTCAGGGAATGCTGGCAGCCACCAGAAACTGGAAGAGGCAAGGAATGGAATCTCCCCTAGAGCCTCTGAAAGGGAGCACAGCCCTGCTGACACCGTGGTTTTGGACTCCTGGCCCCCGGAACAATGAGAGAATAAACTTCTGTTGCTTCAAGTCATTTAGTTCATGGAAATTTGTTACATCAGCCACAAGAAACTAATAGAAACACATGTAGTTATTCACAGTCTTGTGGATTTCAGTTAGTTTGTGAACCCCAGATTGAGAAACACTGATCTTATCCTACTTTTTCATTTCCTGATCAGGAACCAGGGATTCAGGACCCAAAGCTACATAATGAACTAAGAGGAGGGAGGGGTGATTATGGCAACCAAAAGGCCCTGATATGGGATAGGATATGGAAGAATCTACGGGAACACAGGCATCCTACCTGGGCCTAGCAAATCAAAGGGTAGGACTGGAACTTTTCCCATGTACTTCGTCAACAGCTCAGTACTTCCTGCTTCCTGAAGAGTCCTCCTTTCCCCATTCCAATATTTGCAAACTAGAGAAAATAAACACACTGTCACGCTGAAAGAATTTGAACAAAGAGAACTCAAAAAAAAGAAAGTAAGCAATGGGGATGGGCAGACCATTTGACCAAGTAAATTAAGATATTAAAAACATGGCCATTCAAAAAAGATTATACATATTTTTTCCCCTTAAAATGTTAGGGAGTGAAAATGAGAGCTTGACTGTGGTAGAGATCAAGCTTGAACATAGGTTCAGAGAAAGTTTATGCTTTCCAAACTTAATAACCAGGAAATGCTATCAGCCACCTGGGTTAATTTGGGCCCTATTGTGGCTTGAATTATGTTCCCTAAAAAATATATTGGAGTCCTAACCTCAAGTACTTGTGAATACGACCTTAGAAATAAGGTCTTTATAGATATAATCAAGTGACCATGAGGTCATTAGGGTGGGCCCTAATCCAACCCAACTGGTATTTTTATAAGAGGAGGAGAAGAGATGGAGAGAGACACAGAGAGGAGAATACTATGTGGTGACTCAGTGCCACACAGAAGGAAGATGGTCACGTGAAGACAGAGGCAGAGGTTGGAGTTGAGCTGTCAAAAGTGAAGGAATGCCATAAGCTAGAAGAGACAAGAAAAGATCCTCCCCTAAAAGCTTCAGAGGGAGTGTGGCCCTGTCAACACCTTGACTTTGGACTTCTGGCCTCAAGAACTGCAAGAGAATCGATTTCTGCTCTTTTAAGCCACCTCATTTGTGGCACTTTGCTATGGCAGCCCTAGGAAACTAAAACAGTTACTGAACCTCCTATGTGCCTGGCACTCTGGTAGGAACAGGGGAAACACAAAGAGAAGACAGGGCCTATTGCTTTAAAGCAGCCTTCAGTTTTCTGTGATGGATTAGTACGTTTCCAGGGCCTCACAGATGCCTTTCAGATGCCCCATCTTATTTTTGTCTTATTTGCTCATATATGTAGAACATGTAGGTGCATTAAAGACCAGATTTCTCCTGGCATCTCTGCCTATTCCATTTACTCAATGACAGGGTCATTCATGTAGCTCTCTGTCCCTCTGAGGTGCTCATGGAAGGAGAGTGGGGAAGGGGAAAGGAGGAAGGTTCTAAGACAGCTTTCATTTTGTTTCCTTCCTGTATCTTTTCCAGTGAATCCATGTTCCCAATGACATACCTCCTGCTCTAAAATGAAGAGTTCCTCTCACATTTTATGAAACACTATGCAGGGACCACAATGTGGTACTGTTTTCATTCCCAAAATTTAATAAAAATACACAATTCAGTTAATGTCACAATATAAACCTCAGGGTTTACGATGTGGTGCCGGGGGGTGGGGGAGACTGTAAATCTAAGGCCAATTACATGTCAACCTCAGTAATAAAGCCCAGGCTGGACCTTGCTGATGCCATGATAAGCCTTTCGCAAATTGATGAAGGAGGCAGTATTTGTTTTTATTCCACTCCCATATTCATAGCTAGAGACCTCATTTTCTATCATGCTCCACCTTCTCCCATCTGCCTACCCCCAGTTAGGTGCCCTTACTCATGTCCCTGTCACATTCTTATTTTGGCTGGCTATCGTAACCTTGCCTACTAAGTTACTAACTGATAACAAGATATCAGCTTGAGGTATGACCCCCTCAGAGAAATTATTTTATTTTTAAAGGGGGCTATTTTAGAGATCATAAAGCCCTCAAAATCAAAAAGAATATAGCTCTAGTGATGGACTGACACACGGTGGATGAATCCTTTGGGGCAGGGGTTCTTTAATCTCCCATATTCATTTATTCAGTTCCAACTGACATGTATTGAGCATGTACTCTTTGCCACACATTTTCTTTCACTTACTCAGCTCATTGTGTTCTTCACAACAATCTTGTGAAGTAGATATTGACATCTTCATTTTAAAGAAAAAGAAACAGAGACAGAGAAGTGAAGTGACTTCCCATGGTCAGACAGCAAGAATTTGTAAAAGTTAGAACTAGTTCCCAATGTCTCTCTGACTCCCAGTCCAATATTCTTTCTTCTCTACTACACTGCTTTGGTAAACATGCTATAAATCTAAGGAATACCTCCTTATGTACAAGACTCTGCCTTGTGCTTTATGGGATAATGTAGAAATGAGTAGAGCATCTACATGACCTCTAAGAATTTAAAATCTATTTCCTTCAAATTATATCATGTAGTCAGTGCCTCAAGGCTAGTCCTGCATCCCTCGAATATCACACTGATGGTTTTAGACACAGGTCTAAGGCACTTGTTTTCCGGAGAGTCACTCAGGGTTGGGGGCAAAGGGGGAGATAGTTGATGATACTTTCATTCGGATGCTTTCTTGAGACCAAAAATCTGAAAGTCTTCATCCTTGTCTAAGCACTGCCTACTTCTGCCTGAGGAAGCAGTAGCCTTCTGTTTACACCCAGCATCCTGCTAACCTCCTAACTCTTTCCCTGTTGTAACAAAAATGCTTCTATTGTCAAGGCTGGCCCTCTCCAATGATGGGCAGTTTCCATGGAACCTTCAATAGGACTTTTTCTCTGCTCATAGCATCCCCTAATACTCCACATACCAACATCCCCAACCCCATATTTTCAACCCTCTGTCACCATGATTTCCCTGCTCTCTACCTATCAAACCTATTTTGCAGAGGGATCAGGTATTGAACCTTTACATATCACTGTGAATATGTTCAAATTCACTTATTCACCCATTCCAGTATTCCATTCCAAACAAATACTTTGAAGAATGTACTAGATGAACACATCATTAATGGAAAAAATTCATGGCACTTTCTTTCATCTTATAGTGGGAAAGATAAACAGACCATTACAGTATAGTAGAATGTCATTAGCTTTATACTCAAAGTATAACCAGAGTACCGTAGAGGCCACAGAGGAACATCTAACCCACGCTCGGAGAACTGAAATAGCATTTCTCAAAAAGGTAATGGCTAAGCTTAGTCTCAAAGGATAAGTATTAAATAAACAAGCAAAGAAAAGGTAAGGATTTCTGGAGAGAGAGAGAGATTGATTTCTGTAGGTCAGTGATTCTGGCTTGGGTAAGTAGGCAATAAGGTAGATGGTGATGTCATTCAGGGAGGTGGATGATACAGGAAGAGGCAGGTGAGAATTATGGGTAGGGATGCAGGCAGATGATATGTTTGGCTTCGTACATGTGAATTTTGAGATACCTTTGAAACATTCAGGGGATTTCAGCAGGCAGTTTGATACAGGGATCTTATAAGAGATATGACAAGTGGTATTGATTTTGGAGTCAATCAACATGTCCCCTTGTTGTTCTGTTAGATCATGAAAAGTCATTGGCTTCTGAATTCTCAACAGCAGGTGGAAGAAACATTGTTAAGGGGGAACAAAGTTCCAGGTATCTTCAAAATGCTTTCATGACCTTGGCCGCTGGCTGGCCTTGCGCCCCCTCCTCCCCAGCTCAGTCTAGATGCTCTTGACCCAAGATAGGTGTGTGGACTTTGGTTGTGAAATATGATGTATGCAGTGGTTAATGTATTCTTCGAGGGGTGGTAGTAGACCCAAGAAAGTCATACTTGGTACCTGTCAGTCTTGGTCCCTCACTAAATGGCATTTATGCATCAAGGAGAACTGGACAGAATGAACAAGAGGTTGTATACTCCTGGTTTTGGCCTTCTTTGTTCTTAATGCTTTGTAAAGTCTTCCTGGCCTCCAGTTTTACATCCTCTAAACCATTCTGTACCACCACAAGGTTACTCTTCATGAAACACCACTTTCATCAGTCTCCCAAACCTCCAAAAGAACAAGTTTCAGGGGGAAGGGTGTAGCTCAGTGGTAGAGTACACGCATAGCATGCACAAGGGCCTGGTTCAATCTCTAGTAACTCCATTAAAATAAAATAGTAAATAAGTAAATCTAATTTACGTCCTCCCAAAATAAAAACAAACAATAAATAATATAAAATATTTTTAAAAAGTTCCAGTTGTTCTAGTTGGCATTCAAGTTCCTATAGGATCCAGTCCTCTCTTACATATCTGAAGTGTTTCTAGCCTCTATATAAACTGTTAACTCACTTGTGCTGAAGACAAACCAGTGTTTTTCAGGTTGTGAACTCTCACTAAGGCAAAAGTTAAAGAGTTATTCTACGAGCTTGAAATGTCCTCTACTAACTTCTCTACCTACAGTCATTTAAGGAATCTTAATTGAACACATACCATGCACCTTTTTTTTTTTTTTTTTTGCCAGTTGAAGTTCATACAGCTCCCTCCCTTCTCTTTCCTATTATATAGCAAGCCTGGTTACAGCAATCATATATTCAGGTTAAAATAACAGTTTGACAAATATATGTGTGTTATGGGAAAATCAGGAGAGATTATTTAAAAATTGAGGATATTTGCTCATCTGAATTGTATCAGAGAATCCCTTACATACTTATTTTTAGCATTTTGTCTTTCTAGCTACTCTGGAGTTTTTGGAGGCTGAGCCCAAGTTTAGACTTCTTGGTACCCGACATGGCACCAATCACGTGCTAGGTATCTGCTAGTTGTTCAGTAAATATTTGTGTTTGGACTAACTGTTGATGTCCTTCGTTTGAGTTTGGTAACATTCTTTAGGTGTGGCCCACCCTCAGTAACTAGGAAGGTAGTGCACAAGGAAAACCAATGAAAGATTAAATTCAGCAGAAAATACATTTTAACAGAGGAGATTAGCCTTTCTGCTGAGTAAGCTGAGCCCTAGTAAACTGATCCTGTCTTCTTCCAAAGAGCAATGGAAATAAATCACCTTGTGGGTGAAACAGAGTTAGTCTCCATTTGCAGGGGGATTTTAAGTGTCTCCAAGGTTTAGTCCTCCACAAAAATCTCCCCATATTTAACATCTGCTCTGTCTTCAAATTACCTTGGGCATTTTTCTAAGACTCTGTGAAAATGAGCAAGGAGCTCTCACTTTCCAAAGTGTCCACCAAAGCCAAAGGAATATTAATTAGAGGCAAGAGGGGAGGGAGCAGGGAGCTGATCTCACCAAAGGAAGTTAGTTTATTCCCTGGGAAAGAACTGAAATGTGAGTTCAGGAGGTAGGACAGGAACCTTTTAAACTCTTCACGGCTAGACTAGAAATTGAATGGAAGAGATAGATGGGATGGTAAAATGTGGCAATAAATAAGTCAGAAATTTCCTGTAACCTTGGAAAAGAAGGTGATAGGGTCAAAACTGCTTCAAACTGTTTTTGGATATAGAGGAAAACTCTAATAAGAGTCAGCAAACTTTTTGTAAAAGTTGTAAGAAATACTTACCAGTTAGTAAGTATTTCAGGCTTTGCAAGCTACAAACCTATAGTCTCAGTCACACATTCTCCTTTGTTTCTTTTGACAACTCTTTAAAAATGCTTAAAGAAATTATTAGCAGCAGTTTGTCCACCCTTGGTCTAGAAGGTGGTGTGTGTGTAAATTTCCATTCTATTTCAACTTGAAGAATATTGATGGTGAAGAGGATTCTGAATGAGGGAAAGACTAAACCCAAGGCTAACTAAACAGGGATCCTCAGCCTGCTAGTAGGGCAACACTCCTAGCACGAAGCACTAGCTGGAGGAGGGGGCCAGATTCGAGTGAATCTAACGGTCTGTGCAAAAGCTATTCAAAATGGAAAAAAAAAAATCAGTGAGTGCGATTTGAGCAGGACACTGAGCATCTGGCCAAATTAAAGCCGAAAAACTCCCCCAGGAGCTTTCAGAGCAGACCCAAACGCAGTCTGGAAGCTGGGGTCAAGGAGAGAGGCAAACGCTCAGGGTGTTTTTTGACCACAAAGGCAGGGGAAGTCCTGGGCTTTGTAATTACCAAGCAGCTGAGACTGCACTTTGGGAATAAGTGAAATCTCTGCAAAATGTAACTTACCTGCCTGGGATCAGTCTAAAATACCTTATGGGCTAGACCCTGATGGATGTAAAGAAATTATGCCTGAAAAATTGGAGTCTGGGGACCCTGGGGGTTCTGGTGCAGGAGAGGAAGAGGTTAGAAATGTTCCCTTTCCCCTTCCCCCACAGGAACAACTTTTCACTAGGGAGGACAAAGCAGGCCTGAAGGTAGAAACTACAGAGTATCTAAAGAGCACCTGACAAATACGCTTTTGAGAAACCAAGGGAGGGGCTCCCCCCAGATGTTGACTGAAAAGACCTGAGGGCAACAAGTCTTAGGCTGAGATCAACTTGTCAGGAAGATAGGAAGAACAATGCCTCCCCCACCCAGCTACAACCTGGGGCTAGAGCATTTAAGACTACATAAATGCTTGGTGCCTAATTGGAGGGAGGAAGGGTTAGTGGGGGTTAGTGTGGGTGGTAACCACACTAACCACAGGTGTCCTGAAAATAACGATATATTTCAGTTTCCAAGGTGTTTTCACAACCATTGTTTGATCTGAAGCTCACAGCAAACCAGTGTGGTCCTAAGACATGACAGAAATCATTCTCCTAGTTTTTACAGATGAAACGATTGAGGTTCAGAGGGGTTGAGCTACTTGCCCAAGTTTGCACAGCTTGTAAATAGCAGCGCCACACTCAGATCTCTCAAGAGTTCATATCCAATGCTACTTCTACACCGCTGCCAGTGTCCTTAGTGAGAAAACGCCACGGTGAGAAATGGCTGGCAAAGAAGTACATCCACTGGGAGACGTGACCCACTTGGGAGCTGGAGAAGGTAGGACAGAAATGAACAATTAGAAGGTGAGAACAGGAGAACTGTGGAGAAAACTTAAGGCTTTCAGAAGGCTGGGAATTGAAAAGGCTTTTAAACTGAAATTGTTCTGAATCCAGAGTCTGCTTTCCAAGGAAACAGGGAAATGAGTTTCAAAAATATTGAGAGTAGCCCAGGAAAGCCACCAAGATGGGGTTGGGATGGCTTTGACGGGTTTTTACATGAGGCAGAGGGGTACACCAGAGCAATGACTTTGCCTGCTCTGTTCATCCCAGATACTGAGAAAAATAGCTTTTATTTTGGATTTAAATACAAAGTAAGATGAGGAATTGAAAAGGATTATAAGTGACTCATTTACACAAAAACCTGTGTCATGAAATAGATGTTTCCTTCACCCAACAAATATTTCCTGGGTTCCCACTATGTGCCAGATTTAGTGTGTGCTAGGTGTTGGGGATACAGCAATGAATAGGACACTGTCCATGACCTCGGGGGAACCTAAAGTCTAGTTGGGAATTCAGAGAATAAATAGCCATGAGACAATGTGATAAGTAATCTGATAGAGAGAGGAACTAGGATGAGAACTGGAGCCCAGGGAAAGAGGGAGGGAGCTAGGGACTACGGGTGCTGCGAGCCCACAGCACACCACACACCAAGCTTCCCCAACACCCTGACTTGATGCCTGCCCCTCTCCCCAGGGAGGCGAGCAGTAATTGAAATGCTGGAAACATGATAGTACATGAAACATGACACTTCGTGAAATGAACTACATAAATTGTGAAACATAAGTCGTGGTTCTATTGTTCTGCAACTAGGTAAAAATTGCATTTTTAAAATCAAGCTAGAAACCATGAACCATGAAAAACTAGGAGCAGCATTTCCTTTTTTCCCCTTCTGACACGATGCTTCTGGAAAGGGGGCTATGGGACTAGAGGGATGGGACACTGAACTTACTTTAAAAGTTTGGTTAGTAATGTTACCTAGGGGAAGAGCGTGTAGGAGAACGTCATGATCCCAGGTTTATACTCTTTGATCTCCTGGAGATAATGAAGGAGGAAAGTTTATCCAAATGAATATTAAACCTATGGCTTAGGGCCACCCTGGGTTTAATCTTGCCATGGATGGAGCTATTACTAAATAGTAGGGGAAAAAATATTGCCACTTAGGATGGAAAAACTCATACAGACCACCTGTTATTACAAATTGCAAGAATCTCAAGTACTTTGTTCAAGCCATCTATTATCTCTCATAGAGAAATTACCTGGCTTTGCCTGGGTTTTTTTCTTTGTTTCTTTTTAACAACCCTTTGTATAGAAATTTGAGTTTGTATAGACCTGGCTTCACAGATGTTGACAGCTTTACTAAAAATACGATACCAATACTACTACTATTTATGGAATACCTACTATGCTCCAGGACTATGTGAACAACATTGTGAATCCTCACGTATCTTTAAATGTCTACTCACCATTCCCACCTCCTGGGAGTCCCCCTTGTCGCTCATCATCTGCCAAAACACTTAGATAATCTTGGAGGGGGTAGGAAGTCCAACTGCCTGGAACTGAGGCATCTACAGCTCCTCGAGCACTACCCCAAATTCCTTAGCCAAAACCAGGAAGCCAGAAACACCTAGCTGTTGTTGCTTAAGGATTTTCAACACTCTTGCTAAAACCATTCATTGGTTTAGATTAGAATTGCTTGGTATAAGAGCAAACTCTAGTCAGCCCACAGCACAAAATATTACAAATAACAACATCAGCTAATATTTGCATGTGGCTGTCATTTCATCCTCCCCATCCCACCCCCCACAAAATCCGTGCTGTTGTTACTCTTTTACAAGTGAGGAAACAGGCTCCAAAAGTGCCCAAAGTCACATAGCTAGAATGATAGAACAGAGACTATGACACGAGGTCTTTTTGGTGATAAAGCCCGCATGCTTAGCACCACACTGCCCTGCTGAGCAGGGTTAGTAGGGAAAAGTGATTACAGAGACTTAATCGCTCTAGGCTACTAAGTGAACCCATTGTCCTACACCCTGGAATTCCGTAAGAAGATTGAACTGGGGCGGGGGGGGGGCATAAAGAAATAAACTGTGTTAAATGACTATTAAAGCCAGGCATCATGATAAGGTCTCTAAATATGTTATTTCATTTAATCCTCTGGGCAACCCCCTCTTGGTGGAGAAATTATTAGTCCCACTTTACAGACGAGGGAACTGTGGATCTGCGTGGTGAAGTAATTTACCCCTTTGGTTAAGTATGTGAGCTGTGACTGAAATCCAGGCCCCAGTGACTCCAAAAGTCTACACCCTTCCCAGGAGAGCATACCAAAGATGGCTTAATATTTAACCCTTCCTGGGTTACATATTTACACTTTAACAGGGGTCTTTCCTGTGTGAATCTCACAGGACCGTGGAGAACGTGAAGAGAAGGCTAATTGGGGACTGCAAGGTGGGCCTGCCTTAAATCACACCGGAATGGCATTGACCTACCCTCACCCTGTGGTTCCTGAAGCAGGGCAGCGGGCCAGAGAAGATAAATCTCTACTCCAGTCACAGCCTTCTTCTCCAACTGGGATAACAACTCTCAGACACTCCGGCAACTCCAAAAACAGAGAAAGTACCGAATCAATCAAGAGTTTATTTGCAAAGTGTAATCTCAGAGGATGGACTTCCTTTAAATCCTGCTAACTTTGTACATTTAAAGAGCTTACTGGCTCAGGAATGTGATTTCCCTCTAACTCACTTTCAGCGATTTGTTTTTTTTTTTTTTTTTTTTTTTTTTTTCTGGGCATATATATATAGTCAGTTTACAATGCTGTGTCAATTTCTGGTGTACAGCATAATAGTTCAGTCATGCATATACGTACATATACTCCTTTTCATGTTCTTTTTCATTATCGGTTACAGTGATTTGTTTTTTATCAGTGACCAAATCGTCTTCTTCCTCTCATCCCACCACCTTTTAGAGTGTAGACTTTGATGTGCGTTCTTTTGTCTCCTTACCCCCACCCTAGCACCAGCTAATGTACGACTTTGCAAACAAACCCTACTGAGAAGTATGGACAGTCTGGGCCTTTCCAGAAACTTACGCTGCTGAAGGAGATATGATATTTAGTTAAGCTGAAGTGAAACCCTCCATCAATCATAAAGAGGCAAACCCAGGTTACTCAAACAGGACCCTAGGAGGTGCTTGGGGAATAGACTTGCAGGCAGCTTTATTTTTCTACAGCTGATTCACTTCCAACATGCTGGGGCCCACAAGTACCCCAGGAATAACTTGGCTCCCAAATGCTGGAGCAGGTCTTGGCCTTCGAACACAGTTCTGGTGGTGTTTCCTGAATTCCCACATTGCTGTTTTCCACACATTGATCAGGCTTCAAACTTTCTGTGTCTGGACCACGTGTGTGTGTGTGCACGCACATGTGTGTGTGCATGCATGTGCATGTGTTTATATGCTTGGGAAGGGTGGAAAGGGGACTGGAGGGGGACCCAAAAGGAAGCCATTTAACCCAACGCTCGTATTGTATGGGTCCCCTTGATCCTTTCCTGTGCAGATAAAGCCTCTCTTTTCTAATCAGCTGGCTCTGTATGGGCAAGGGCTAGTATCCTTGTGAGTAAAGAGGAGACTGACTTTAAGAGATATCCCGGAGAAGGCTGCTTTTCAGAGTTTGTTGAAGGTATGCGTAAGGTGTTTTTCTTCTGGGGTGGAGGGGAGAGAGAGAGTTTATGTGGAGCAATAAATCCTTAGGATTTATTTTCCCTGGTGTATGTGCTTGCCTCTTCTTTTGTTTCCAAATACATTGAAGTGATTGAGTTGTTCACCAGGCAATTAGAGGAAGATGTGCTCATTTCACACTCCCAGTTGACTTGGTGAGGGGGGAGAATGTCACTCAATAAAAAGCACTATGGTTTTGTGGCCTTTCCTTCTAGAAGAACCTAACCAGGGATTGAGGAATGGACTATCAGCCGTGTTCTCCTTCCTACTTTTCCTGTACACTGAGGAAAATAGTGCGTGCAAAGGGAAGACTTTTTAAAATTAAAATGATTATTAGTGGCCAAAATGAAAAACTGGAAGGTTTTACACTAAAACATTTGACTTCTGGTTTCTCTTCAAAAATCAAAAATCCTGGGCACATTGGGCCTGCATTTCCCATGGTGTCGACCAAGCTGCCTGCTTTAGAGGGGTCCTGCCTTCTTCTTGGCAGCCTCCATCACTGGTCTTGTCTCCTGACACTGAGCCTAAGGGCTGATATCTTAAACATTCTTTTTATTTTGGTAAAATAGACATAACATAAAATCTATCATTTTTTCCATTTGTAAGTGTACAGTTCAGTGGCATTAAATACATTCAAAATGTTGTTCAACCATCACCACTATCTAGTTCCAGAACTTTCTCATCGTCCCAAACAGAAACTGTGCTCATTAAACAATAGCTCCCATTCCTCCCTCCCTCTAGGCCCTGATAAGCACCATGCTACTTTCTGTCTCTGAGAATGTGCTTATTCTAGGTGCCTTAGATAAGTGAATCATATAATATTTGTCCTTTTGTGTCTGGTTTCTTTCAGTTAGCATAATGTTTTTAAGGGAGACACTGATTTTTTAATGCCTTTTTTAGGGCATAGACTGATTTCTATTGCATATTAGAAGGGGAATTGCATTTTATTGAAAAAAACTCAAACAGGACAGGTAATTCGGGATGGAGACTCTCAACTTCTACACTTAAAATAATCATTATAGCCATTCTCGATATATGGTGCTTCTTAATGTACTTAGGCAACCCAGTGTCTTGACACAGGTGTTTTACAGTTAGTGATTAATGCTCCTGGTCTCCCCCAGAGGCTTCCCCATATTTTACAGTCAGGATACGAAGACACAGGGATGCTCTGGGGATTAGTTAAATGTGTGTGGCATACTTCTCTGTATAAACTCACTCTCTGGAACTAGTTTTCGCTCCCTGCTCTCAACTTCCACAGCTTTTACTGTCAATGCCATTCATTTAGCACTTAGCATACGCTTGTTAGTTGTCTTTTTCTGTACATACCCTTGGAGGCAGGAGCCAAGCCTCATCCTTCTTTGTTTTTTCAGCCTTGCTCATAATAGCAGCTCCATCAATGTTTGTTGATGTTGGCCCTCCTCCCCCTTCCTTTTAAGTAGAGCTGGTAAAGCATAGCTTTACATTCAAACTCAGTTTAAACAAACTGAAGGGTTTTCAGGGTAAAAACAGAAAGAAGTCTTGCATGGCAGGAGAGAAGGAACACCTAAGATGCTCAGAAGACCTGGGGAAAGACAAAATAGTGAAAACCTGGGGTTTGCCACAGGCTAAGAAAGGGAATAACACGCGGCCTGATGCATCATTAATTTCAGAGCTGTGCTCTGCTCTACTGCATCAGAATTCAAAATCGGAAAACAGTAATGCCCAAGGCAGGATTTGAGGCGGGGTGGGGGGGGAGTATTAAAACAATTAAGTGTTTTAGAGGTTTCCATTGTATGAAGTCCCCAGTAGCTGTGGGGAAGGCAGGTTTAGAAAAGTCTTTTGAGGCAGCTTCAAGGCTGGGGGCAGGCATTCTGCAAACACACCTGCTAGGACTTCGCTATTAGAATTTGTTACCCAGCCTCTTCTAAAATAACAAGAGATGGAAAATGGCCTACATCACCTCTCAAAAGGGGGACGAGTAAAAGAATTTTGGCACATCTAGGCAATGGAACATGAGCTAGGGTGAAAAAGAATGAGGAAAAGGAAGTTATCCTGATATGGAAGGATATTTAAATGACACTGTTGAGCAAAGAAATGCAAAGTGTGTGTATGTGTGTGCGCAAATAATATATTTTGAAGATTATACACAGGCATGGAGAGAAAGCAGAAAAGGGACTATGAGAGTGTGGAGAGGAATTCTTTATGGTACTACTTTCTGTACTGTTTTAATTTTACCATGAGTGTATTTTACTTTTCCCATTTTAATGGCATTATTCATTTTAACAAGTATTCTATTGCCATTCTGATCAGTAGTGGACTGCAGCACATACTCACCCTACCCAGCTCTGCTGTCCACCCCCGCCAAACAACAAGGCTGGAATAATCCTCCTTTCCTTCCCAAACCAGGTGTCTCCATGTCTTTAGTACTCAAAATCAATCATCTTCCTCATGAAAAATCACCCAAATAACTTCACCTCGCACATAAACTGAATCACACCAAGAATCCATCGCTGCCCATGCTCTTGCTTCTGAATCTTTCAGCAGCTCCAGCAAAGCACTCTGTACATAGAGGCTACCCCACAACATGTCACTAGCCCACTAGCCCATAGTTTTCCTGCACCTGGTTATATCCTGGGGCCTAGTTCATGGTGAGACGGCATTTCCTTTGAGAACACTTTCTCTTGCATACCTTGGTCCATGGCCCCTCAGAAGGCCCTCGTTAGGCAAGCTTGAATTGGATGTCACTTTCTCATTGGCATGAGTTCAGTATAATAGTTCTGCCTTGTCAAGGCCTTACATTTAGACTCGCTTCCTCCTCGTAGTGTTTTCTAGGAAATATGGATCTGTAGAGAATGGTGGTTTCCATGGTAAATGTTCCCTCCTATTTGTTTTCTCAAGTTCTCTTTGGAGACACACGGCATGATTTCTGCTTTCAGTACCAGCACCACAATAGATTCAGGTCGTGGCGCCACTGCAGAGCAGTTGAAAAAAGAAATCTCACCTACCCCGGTTAGAAAAAGAGTAATTTATTATTCTAACTGCAGGGAGCCACCTTCATATCCACCCCCAAAACGGTAGGAAAAGAGTTGACTTTTTAAAATAAAGTCACAAAACCTACACACCTTGGCTGAGAATGCTTAAAACAGATGAGCAGAATTTTTGATTCTCAAATACATGTGAGAATCTCCACCATGTGACCGACACAATGAGGAACACATACATGTGTGGAGTGCTTTGTGGTTTACAGAGATTTCACACACAATTCATTTTATTTCCATAAACCAGTGCCATTAAGTTAATAGGGCATGTCTTACAGCCTTAATTTACAGACAGGAAGTTAAGCGACTTAACCGAAGTCACACACACACAACTAGCTAGTAAGTGCTTGAGTGCGCCCAAAATGAGTTCTTCCTTTAGTTCCAAATTCCATGTTATTCTGCTATTTGTGTGTGTGTGTGTGCTTTCGTTTCCCGGTCATAAAATGGTCGAGTTTCATTGTCCCAGATGCCGTTCTCAACCCTCTGTGTTCTTCAAGCAATATCAGTTTTTCACAGCCAGGAACTATGAACACCATATTGACACTCATGAACTTTTTTCCTCCCTATTGGCCTAATGAATTGAGGAGGAAGAAAAGTTACCTATTCCCAGAGGGCCGTTCAGTGCCATAAAGGTGTAGTGGAGCCGGCCGGCACACTGTCGCACTCTCTTAGGGGACTGAGAAACCAAGCGTCGCATCTTTCTTTTCTCAGCTGGGGGAGAACCGAGAGCTAGACAATAGCCTCCTGTTTAGTTTTATTAATTTTGAGGGTGGGACAAAAGGATCGGATCGACGACGCAAGTGACCAATCGCAAGCGAACCCTAGGCCAGGAATCGCCAACCGGCGGCTGCCAAAGAAAGGTGGGCGGGATTTACTCCTCGGGACCGGCTCCGCCCAGGCCGGCCCTCCCAGCCCGCCCAAGAGGCGGAGGCTCCGCAGAGCCCCGCCCACGCCGCCCCGGCCGCCAGCGCGGCCCGCCGCCGGAGGCGGGGCGGGGACGCAGGGTTGCGGAGGGGAGGAAGGGGTTGGCTAGGGAGAGCGGTGGAAGAAAGGACGGTGTCTCGCAGTGTTGCGACCTGGGTGGGGGCCTGCTGGTCATAGGAAGCAAGAGGGGAAGGAAAACGCAGGAGCGCTGCTCCTTCCTGCATTATTTTCAGCAAGCTTTGCAAGAAGCTGCTTTTCAGCATTTCTATTTGTTTTTCTTCCTCCTGCTGTGGGGCGGGGAGCTGCACTGGATCTCCCACGCGACTCCGCTCCGCTGTTGCCGTACATTATTATTGGAGTCTTTGCAAAACCCTTTCCTTCCTCTCAGCCAATCCTTGCGTAGACTCTCAGGGATAGTGTACCCGATTCGTGCCACGTTAGTGAGAGAACGAGAGTGCGGGCCCCAGCTTTCGCGGGAGCGACCGGACCCCGCCGTTCAATTGTTTGAAACTTCCCCGCCCCCTGACCCCGCCTCTCTTCCGCCCCCACCCCACCCCGGGGTCCTGGCCGGCTCCCTCCCTTCTTTCCCCGCCCTTTACTCCGCCCCACTCTCTAGTTCACCGCCCCACCCCCACCCCCCCGCTCCTGGGCGGTCCTAGCCGCTCACCGCAAGAAGAAAAGCCACCCATTCGTCCCCCTCCCCTACCTCCCATCCTTTGCCCAGGAGCTGCCTTCATCGCAGTCACGCCCCTTCCTTCCGAGGAGCTTTCTGGCTGCCCAAGCTGGTAGACCCCTGATTTATTCCTCCATCTCCGCTCTCTTTCGCCTCATCTTCTCTTAGTGCTCACCGCCCCCTCTACCCCCACCTCCAGTCTGTCTCGCCTCCGACCATCCGCTGCTCCACCCTCCGGCCCGGTATCCTGCCTGTCCACTGCCACCAAGGAGAGCCCGGACGGAGCAGCAAGGAGGGGAGCAGCCGGGAGTTGGGGCTTCCCTCCTGCCCATCCCTGGCCTCCGGCCCGGGACCGAAGCCACTTGAGAGAGCAGAGTCGTCACCTTCTTCGTTGCCTTCGGGGGTAGGAGACGCATGGTTACTTTTCCTGGGGAACTGGGGCAGGTATCCATGGTGGCATGAACTTGATCGTGCCCTCGGCGTGAGTGAATCGATCTAGATGCGTGTGGGGATGCCTGTGCGTTCTACTTTCTCTACAGCTGGCCGTGAGTTTTCCGGGATGTGCAGCAAGTTAAATAGGTTAAAGAGTATGCGCTCCTTTCTCGTCCTACGGAGATGCTAGTGGGTACCACTACTCGAGGGTACTTTTACTTTCTTGCCTCCTGGGGTCCTTGTAGGTCTCTAGGTAATGAAGCACAAAAGGAATTAAAGACCGGAGGGAACTTGAGGTCTAGTTTAGCTCATCAGGAATGTCCGTGCTTCTCTCATTGTTAGATGCGTTAACTCCTAAATGCTTCGGGTTGGGGTGGGGGTTCATACTACCCTCCCCCGGAGGCCGTGAGTTCTTGAAGTCTTAGTCTGGAGTAATCTACCACGTTACACTCTTTTAGGCGTGTGTGTGTGTGTGTGTTCGTGAGGAAGGGGTTGCCCCTTATCTGCTTTATGGATGTTAGTAGCTAGCTTTGCCGATCATACAGGTGTCCTGAGGGTCCTGAGCCTGGGTCACTGTACGTTGGTGCTTCAACAGCAGGATGGACTTACCAGTGTAGGAAAATGAAGAGAAGGAAAAGTGAGGGGGAAAGTGACAGTCTTTGTAGACTGTGAGCAGTCCCTGGTCAATTGCTACTACTAGTAATACAATAATAATTTGCAGCAAGGGACTGAATAGAATTAAATGAGAGAGGAAGGGGACAATTTGTGAGAAACACCATTTCCAATCTCTAGCGTGTATTTTAGGAAGAATTTTCTGACACCTTGGAGTGTCTAATTTAGTTTTCCTTCCTCCTCCCTCTTCTCCCCTACCCCTATGAAGAGTGGAAGTTGGGAGGCAGATTAAAACTTTTTAAAATATAACCCTCTTCTCCCATTCAGAGAGGAAGATAATTAGTCACCATAATCTTCAATAATAGAGGGCTAAGGGTATTTAAGTCTCCTTGAACTAAGCTTTGTGAAAAGTCTTTTCTCAGGCCAGTCTTTGTGAAGCTTTCTCAGTTAGACCTTTCAGTACCCTCATTTACTTGCTAAGAATAGCTTGAAATACCATTTTGGATGCAGGATAAATCTTCACCCATCTCCCACCTATCTCCAGTTGGGCAAGCATGACAAACTTAGAAGAATGGTCGTGTTCAAAGACCTATTAAGATATTCCCAACCCGTTGCTTATTTGGAAACAAATTATTTACTTATATTTTTTACCTAATTTCATTGGTTGATTTTAATGGGGGAAAAGAAAGCAGGAAGGAGAGAAGGAACGTTACAGGGTGACAATTTTAAAGGCTATCATATTTCAGATCAGCTGGGAAGGAAAAGTTGGCCCGACCAAACTACATTTTATAACTGGCCTGGGACATTTTAATAGCCAGGTGGTTGTAGAGTAGTTGCATCTATTTACAGATGATAACTCAGGTTCCAGCTATTCTGTATGGGTTTATCCGGTGTCATTTACAGACACTTTCTGGCACTACATCATACTTCATTTTAAGATACTTCTTTCTTTGGAAAAGTCTGTGGCTCTGTAAAATTGAAAATGCTTTTTCTTACTTCATAGTCTAGATATGAAGTAAACCTCTGACCATGGTTATATGTAGAGTAACTTTTACATGAACGTTGTAGATCTGTTTACCTATTTGAAAGATTTTAGAAGGGAATTTTAAAATTCATATTCAATACTGTTTTGGATTTGGAAATTGAAATCTCATTTCTGGTTTATGAAGTAGGATTTATAAGACTAATGCATTACCAAGGCATTTTGTGGAGTTGCTTTTTCTGAAGTCTTGTAAAGAACGAATGTCTCTTTCTTGAATGCCTTGAGAACAGTCTATTCAGAAAGCAGAGGGATGGATGCTATGACCTTGAGGTCCCGTTGAGTGCCAGAATTCTAAGTGGGTACATCTGCTTCTGTGCCTCTCCTAAAAGCCCTCTCCCAGGGCCTGCGCCTTCTTTAAAAGGGTGTCTTTGTAATTAAGCAGCCCTTCTCCCCCATCCCCCTTTCTTCCTTTGATCCAGCTTTTTAAGGCCTTTTTTCCATTTGGAGACAAGAGGAGTTTCTCACACTCTCCTACTCCCCTCTTAAGGTTTTCTTTTCTTTCGCCCCAAAAATGTGCCCCAAAGTTCTCCGGATGGTTAGAAATTGTTTTGTTTTGTTGGGGTGGGGGGTATTACCAATGAGGAGGTGTAGAGGATATATTCCGTCTTGAGAAATGTTTGTGTCCAGGTAGCCTCCTCCATGGAGACTGAGCATTTGGAATGCATGAGAACAGTCTATTCTTAGGGACTGTCTGGAAGAAATTGTCCTTTGCACCCATTAAGCCCAGCTTAAACCCACTGAAAGGAGTGGAGAGAGGTGTGTGTGGTCGTGGCTGAGCCTTTTCGGATGGTAAATGGGTAAATGTTCCCAAATCTCCTATTACATCACCTCTTTCCCCCATGGATTCAGTGGGTTTGGAGATCTGCTTGACAAGTTAATTAGCTTGGGACTAAACCAATTTGTTTAGAATTGTGCTCCATTGATTTCCTGTCCCCAGGAATTTTTGTTGGTGGTTTACTATGATGTGTTGTCTTTAGTCTTGCTTACTTCTTCGTTCCTTGCTGCCTTTTGTGGACTTTGGTCCAAAATCTAGGGTCCCACCCCCGAGTCAAAGGTTAGAATTTGGTCCCAGGAACTAAGGGGGTATTAAACAAGCTGCCCCTACTGCATTACTCTTATCCATGGTGGGCTCCTGACCCCTTTTAACACAGAGAAAAGAGGGAAGTCTCCCCTTCCACATACAACACACAAAATCTGAACTAGAAAAAAAAGGAAAAAGAAGGAAAATAGGAGGTCATTTGCTTTAAAAAAGAATCCACTACAGGTTTCTTTGAAAGAACTAGCTTTCCTGGTTAGTGCCTTTGAACTATGACTTGATATATAAAAACTGACTATAAATGGGACTACTCAGAAATATATTTATTGCATAAAGGAAGTCATTAGAATTTTGCTGTAATGATTATTGCTTGAATTAAGTGAGGCCATTATTTGGCCTTTGAAATCTTTTTGTTACATGGCATGGAGTTAATTGTCTAAATCATTCTGGATTGTGATAATGCTGGCCACGTTTAGCCCCAGCCTACATCCTCTTGTAGAAGAGAGCTAGTATGACTTTCTGCAAATAAATCAGACTTCATGGATTTTGATAAGTCAAAGGATAGGACTCTATCCCATAGAGGTAAATGGTTTAAATTCCAGTTATTGTATTTGAATAACCCAAGGATCCAGATTTTTTTTTTCTGGTGTTCTGTTCATGTATCTAGCAAGGCTATTGAAAATGATAGCAATTGATGTCATTTTTAATCAAAGATACCACAATACACTTTCCTAGTGAGCCTGTTGGTGAGAGGAACCTGGGCTCTGGGCACAACTCTAACTCAGTTTATCACCCTTAGCAAGTTTCCTCCTCTGTAAATTGTTGAGGGGTTGGACAGGGTGATTTTGAGAAACAGCTCTCCAAAATTTATAGTTCTTTTCCTTGGCCTCGGTTTCTGGTGTGAATGTGAATGATTCCTACTAGAATGAGGTGCAACAGCTGTTAGGAATACAATCATGTAGTCACCTGGATGTAAAAAAAAAAAAAACCAACAAACCTGTAAGTACATATCAATGTAAGTGCATTGTGTTTTGTATTTTAACAACATATCAAATTAAAAAGCTAAGACCCTGCCCAAAACTTCATCCAGAATCCCATCATCCTAACAGATCACCTGCTTTCATTTTTCCTAGTTCCTTTCAAGTCCTTGTTTCTGTACTTATATGAATTTTACGGAGTGATGGTCACAGAAATGTAACATGTTGCTTTTAAATTAAAAAAAAAAAAACATAGAGCTCACCTAAGACTCAGCTTTGTAAACCTAGGCGGAAGAATGAAGTCAGAACCTGACTGAGTATGCATGAGGAATCACATACATTTGTTCCTCCACTGCCAGGGGAAACAAACAGATTTAATAAGTAATCCCTAAGCCATTTCTGTAATTTAGGGGTGTTCATGTGTCCAGCAAGGCTGTTAATTCTACTCCTTTGACCTCCTGTTACCCTTCCCCATTCTTTTTAAGTAAAAAGAAAACTAGGGTTCACTGTTTCCTTTGTTTAAATCATCAGCAATGATTCTTAAATCACTGTATTACGATATCCCATCAAGAAAGAACAAATTTGGGTAGACTATGAAATCTCCTGAACAGGAAAGAAAAAGGAAAGCACAGATTTTTTTTTTTATAGCTTTGAAAATAATGTGTTTAAATTAGAATTTTAAAATTGTAAGGGAACTAAGGACTTTAGACAATTAAATAAAAGATATGTAGGTGTAGCAGAATGACCTCTTCATCTGAGGCTTTATCATATAGTGGAAGTTCAGTTACACGGTCCTTTAATTTTCCTTTGCTAGCGAAGGTATAATATACATATGAGCTCTCTCTCTCTTCTTTTTTTTTTTAACATTTTTTATTGAGTAATAGTCATTTTACAATGTTGTGTCAAATTCCAGTGTAGAGCACAATTTTTCAGTTATACATGAACATACATATATTCATTGTCACTTTTTTTTTTATATTTCCCTGTGCTATACAGTATAATCCTGTTTATCTATTCTACATTTTGAAATCCCAGTCTGTCCCTTCCCACACACCCCCGGCCCCCTTGACAACCACAAGTTTGTATTCTATAATATACATATGATCTCTGATTTTGGAAGGAGTCATTCCTGAAAACCTATGGCTCTTCATAAGTTAGATTAAATTTTGTTATCGAGGATAGGAAAGTGAAGTACGGGTTTTTAGTACCTAGAGGGTACCAAGTTAAGTACAGGGACTTGTTTGTTTGTTTTTGAGGGGAGGTACTTAGGTATTATTATTATTATTTAACAGAGGTACTGAGGATCGAACCCATGACCTCATGCATGCTAAGCGTGCCCTCTACCATGGAGCTATACTCTCCTCCAACCAGGAACTTTTTTTTATGATATGTGTTCATGGGGAAAATGCAGATAGATTTGCTAACATCTCCTAAGGTAATTTTTCAAAAAATGTTTACTTTTTAAAAAAACTCTATAAGCTGCCCTTGACGTTTGTTCTGTCACTTCACTATTGCCCCGACTTCATGAAATATCATTAGACTGCGAGACTTGAAGCCAAGCTCTGGGTTTCTCTGCCCAACCCTTTCTGACTTGCCATGTGACCAAGGGTAAATGAATTAGCTGCTCTGAGCTTCAGTTACCCTTCTGGGAAGCAAGGATATTAATATTTCACAGAGGTGTTTAGGCATGCTTCATATTGGGCGCATGCTTTGAGGTCATTGGATGAAAGGTGTCTGCATGATGGCCGAGAAAACTTATTATAGGGTCCTGAGCAGGTGCTCACTCTTAATGAGCTTTGCTCTCATAACATACAGTGCCCTTTGGTGCCTCATTGCCTTACTATAATTGATTGTCCCAACATTTATATTATTGACCCTCTTTGAATAAAAAAAAATTAAACATTTTCATTCTATGTAGTAAGCTGAAATTCTAATAAAAGGACTCTAGCATCTGCTGCAGTGATGAAAAATAGCTTCAAAAAGAGGCATTAGTTGGAATGTACCATAGAGATCAGTGAGTTTTTCAAAGCTCTTCCAAAAGATTAAAAAGAGTAAAGAATATTTCTGCTTGTGTGTGTGTGTGTGTGTGTGTGTGTGTGTGTGTGTGTGTGTGTTTTAAGGGAGAAAGTTTTGAGTAATATTTGCTTGTGACACATACTGATGATAGCCAGTAACTGAAACCCAGCCATTGTAGTGTTTTATACACAGCTGGTTTTTATTAATGATGGAATATTTATGCTTGCTGTACAATTCATGGCTCATTTCCATGTGTATGTCAGAACTTAAATACCCCCCAAAGCAACATTAAGATAACATTAAATATAAATGTGGCCAAGCTAGAAAGGGTGGACTGGGGAGTGGGGGAGGTCTCCTTTATTCTGATTGGTGTTGCTTCAGATCACAATAACTGCCCCCCTCCCACTTTAGGCATTGATGCTGATCTTTTTTTTTCCCCTTTATATATCCCATAACAAACTTCACATTTTGATCCTTTTGATATGGACAAATGATCTTCCCCCCTCTTCATCATGCAGATGAAACTGATGTATGTGTTTTTTAAGAGCATATTTTCCCTGCACATGCTTCTCATTATCCGAGAGGCCTGGACTCAATCAGCAAAGGAGCAGAGAAACCACATAATTGAAAGGAGAATGACGGTGGTGCATACTTGGAATATTTGTGGGAAGGAGATTGCTGACATCAGAAAATGTAGTGGCCTGAGTGTTAACAGCATTGAAGAGAAATGAGCTTTCTGTGTTTCTGTGCATTGAAAATTATTTTTAAGGGGATAAAAATATGGGCCAGGTTTGACGTCCTTTTATGAAGTTGCCCTGGAAACTTCGATGAAGGTTGTTATAGAATGGTTCAATTAAAACCTCCCCCATTAGGAAGCTAATTAGTACATCACTTACTCATTTTGGTTGTTTTTAAGGGGCATGGATTTGCATTGAATTAATGACATTCTTTTCCATGTGATAGCAAACTAAGATAAAAATCCCAGATGGGGAAAATTATTTAGATTGCCTATTTTAAAGAAATGTAATTTCCTCTTTATTACATTTAGGTTTTCAGTTCAGATTTTTGTTTCACTGTTTATATACAGTGATCACATTTTAGTTTAGTAGTCAGTTTTACTTTCTGGATCACGGGCTGTGAACCAAAGCTTATTAATTTGAGTTTCCCATATGAATTGGAAAAATATGACAAATGACAATAAACCATTTTACTAAGGTAACATTTAGGTTTTTTTCTTCTATAGTTACTCTTTGGGGGGTGTGTCTTTGAGGGAGGCAAATAGCTTTTTTTTTTAAAGCAAACAATTTTTGGAGCTAAGAAAATTTTGGTGACCCCCCTTTTACACCCTAGAACATTCTGTCTGCCTCAGGCTCTCAAGCTTCCTTTAGGACAATGTGATGACTTTTCTGACCTGGGTACCTTTTGTGACTAGGCTACGTGGTTCTCCCTTGGCAGCCTGAAGGAGAGTGGTTATGATGGGAACCAGAGTGCAGGACTTCTATCATGTTCTTTCTACTGTACTCCATCTTATTTAGGGAAATGAATATTTGCCCCTGAGGGCCATTTGCAATAGAATTGGTGCTCTGTAGCTAAATATGTATTATGGGCTGCTGTGGTCCTCCTTTTCCCCATTACTAGTAGGGGATGGTCATTCTGTACCTATGTTCGCTGATGCTACTCCCGCAGCATATGCCTGCGCTAGCTCTGGAGAGTGAGTGGGGAAGTTGGCTGGGTTATCTGATTTGTAGTTTCACTGATTTCACCCTAGCCCTTCCTAAGAAGATAGGGTCTAGATTTAGTTTTCCACTGGCAACTCAGTCAAGACAGGTTCCTGGGGCTTGCAAGTCAGAGGGAGGAGGAGTGGCTGCCTTTGGCGAGTGACTCAGGCCTTTTGGTATGAAGATATGAAACGCTGGCTCTGGTCCATGCACCTGCTGGATGCCACACCTGCAGTCAGCACCTGAGCCCCACTCAGACACAAAAACCAGACTGAAGGCAGATGGGGCTCCCTTTAAAAGGGGTACAACAAAACGGGGAGCTCCCAGTTATGTTAGTGGGGCACGACTGTGAATGACATTGAGCCATTCCAGTGTGGGTCTGGGGAATACGTCTTAGCTATTTTCTTATAGGCGCAGTGCACTGGCTTTCTCAAGAGACTGTTGGAGTCCCGAGGGAATTTGCTTTCCTAATGAATCTCTCCTATGAACAGACCTCTTCCTAACTGGAGAGTCAGTTCTGTAGAGGTTTGTGTCTAGTAACCCAGCACAGGGCAGGAAGTCACAAGACTTGGGTTCTGATCCTGTCCCGACCAGTTAGCCACAGTGAAACCTTGGTCAAACTAATTATCATTAGCTATCTGTCCTGGACTTAAGCTTCTCCAGTTGTAAAATGGAATTAATCACATCGGCCTTTATTTCCTCACAGAGCTGCTGAGAAGGACAAATAAGATAACAGAAGTGAAAGAGCTTTTGTCTCCTTAGAAGAAAGTCTGAGAAACTAAAGGTAATAATATTACTGTTGTTGCTATTCTATGGCTTTCATTCCTTTTCTTCTTTTTTGTTGCCTCTAGCAAAGTCTTTGGGAAGTTATTTACTCAGTATGCAATTATAAGCATGTTTTATGTACCAGTTAATATTTTAGATGTTGCCCTCTAAGACCTTGCAGTCTAGCAACTTCCATTTCTGGCTCAAGCGGTGATTTCTGCTTGAGTTCTTAGAAGCATAAAAGATAATAATTAACTTTTTTTCTCTATGCATTGCAACTGGGGACTTCTGTCCCTGGTACTACAAGGTCTAGATTGAAAGTATATTGGGGGAATGCCGTGCAGTAAATAAAGGAATTTCTCTCTCTCCCACACTTGCAAACAATCTGACCCTGGTACTACAAGGTCTAGATTGAAAGTATATTGGGGGAAAGCCGTGCAGTAAATAAAGGAATTTCTCTCTCTCCCACACTTGCAAACTATCTGACCCTTGAATGATAACTTTTTTTCAGGGGTCTCTCCTTAATTTCATCCTTGGTTCTGTTCTGCTCCTACTCTGTGTGATCCAGCCCACTCTTTGATCTTAGCTGTTATCCATATGCTAATGACTCCCAAAGACCTATCTCAACCTAGCTTTGTCTCCTCCCTTCCAAACTTCCCCAACATTGGTTATCAGATTCCTTGTCTCCTACTCAGCTGGTAGGTTTTTTCCTCTGGGAAGCTTTGCTCAGGTGGCCCAGGGATTTTGGCAGGGTCTTCTCTGGTGCCAGAGCTACCTACTCATACTTCTGGCTTCCCATTGGATTATGCCCCCTCTGCTTCACTGGGAGCTCCTTGAGGACTAGACTATTTTTATTTCTTTTTCATCTGCCCTAGGGCCAATAGAGTGCCTAGCTATAGTAAGTGATCAATAAATGTTTGTGGAAAATATGATGTGACAAAATGTTGTAATAAAGATGTGTCCAAAGTCCAGTAGGAAGACTAAGGTGAGAGAATTAATTTTCTATATTGAGCAGAGCTGGAGGCAGGGGGAAGGTGGAGAAGAATTAGGGAAAATTCTCCAAGGAGAAGGTAGAAAGTGGAACTGCCCCTTCTGAGAGTTCTGACTAAGCAGCCCAGGAAAGAAATGCTTGTTGTGTCTGCTTTTGCTAAGCCAGGAGCATCTCTGGCCAGTTGCCTCCCCTGCCTTGGGACTGGATGACTTTTATGGTTGGATCTGCAAATAAACCTCTGTCTATAACACATTGACCATTTAAGACAGGTGCCAGTTAGTCATATAATATTAAACAAGGCTGACCTTAAATGTGCCTCCTTAACTGTGGCTGAAAATAGTGGTACACACACAAGCTCATTGGTTATGTATGCTCAGCTCTATTCAGCAAAATACCCTTTAAAATGTATTGAAGATTGGTATCTGAAAATTAACAAATTGAATGCTCAGAATGTAGCAGGTTGGGTCACTAGAACTGAATGTCTTCGAGCTGACTATCAGATCTTTCCAAGGGCAAAAATGAAACATGATATAAGCCATTACAGGCCATGAACCTGTTCTCACCCACCTGATGCTTTTACTAATAAGCTTCTTGGCCGGGTGGCAATTTGGGGCAAGTGCATGCAAGCTGGACTCACAGGGGAGCCCACATTCCACTCTGCCATTTCGCAAGCCACTGGGATACTACACTGCTTCTCTTGGCTTCTTTCCCTCCCAGGAGTCCTGCTCTGGCCTGGTGGAAAAATGGGAGCAGGAGAACTTTTCATTAAATGAAGGAGAGATTTCATGGGGCTTTGGTGTTTTGTTAGTTTTATTTTTTTTTTTAGTAGGTTGTCTGAAAACATTCATGCTCCTTAACCCATTAATTTCACTTCTGGGATTCTTTCATTAGGAAACAATCCAAAATATTGAAAAAAAAAAGGCTAAATCACAAAGATGTTTTTATAACATTATTTAAACTAGCAGAAAATTATAAGCAATTTAAAACAATTTAAATGTCTTAATAATTGGAGAATAGGTTAGTGAATCTTGATACATTCATTTAATGGACTATTACAAGCCATTGCAATGTTATGAAGTCTATGCCACAACATGGAGAAAGTGCTTATGATTAAGTGAAATCTAAGATCCAAAATGATATGTACGTGAATATTTCATTGCTTTGCAAAAACACACAGAAAACAACTAAAGGAAATGCTCTATAATGCTAACAATGCTTGGGTTGAGGTACTGGGATTATGAGTGCTTTTATTCTGTTTGTTATAAATATTTGCATGTTGTGCTTGTATCACTTGTAAACTAAAGTAAAAATAAAGGTGAGTAGTATGCCATTAAAGATAGGAGATTGGTAAAGCTGGCAGCTTCTAGGTATATTCTTAAACTTTTCTCAGTTTATGCTCAATCTGACTTCATGGACTGCTTATACTTTTTCTGAAGCAAGAAGAAACGGGATGTGATGGTGTGATCTCTTCCTCCCTTGGAATGGGTGTGTGTGGAGGGAGGTGCAGGAGTGGTGGCAACAAGATTCTCCTTGTTATTCAGTATTTCACTGCTTATGTACACTTTAGGGTTAATCACCAATTAATGTGTTCAAGTTAATTGTTTTAGAGTACAGAAGAGTAAAACTGGCACCAAACTGACCATGCTGTTGAGTTATCATCTGAGAAACAGACAACTGACACTGATCCTAAGATTTGGAAATGCCAAAGACTTATCGTGGTTCTTAAAATAATTTTCCAACCTAATCTAGATAGAAGTAGAGATAGGAGCAAAGAGGCGGGGCTGACTGAAGCCTGTTCTTAAGCTAGTGCTAGACTTAAATAAGAGCAAATGCCAAGTTGGTATGATATTGACAAGACCTAGAACAGGGACCTGGAAACATTGATCAGTGGAGGTTCCTGTTACTCTCCAACCGACTTACATTATCTTGGCCTAAAGAGAAGAGATTTTGCAAGGCCCTTTTGCTGTGCTTCTGGCTAAACACATCCTTCTTGCCTTTGAATTTTTCCTCCCACCATTAACATTTTATTTTCAATGGAATTGGAAAATTGGTGGTAACGTTAAGCCAGTTTTATAATCTCTTAAAACTAGAGCCAATTCAATTTAATAAATATTTATTAAGCATCTTCCATGTACAAGCTAATGTGCTAAATAATATGTTGTAGCAGAAATGCTGTTACCCTAAGAGTAATATAATCTGCATTCTAGTTCTGGCTCTAACCACTTTTAAGCTTTGGCATCATCTATACAAAGAGGGGCTTGGATAACTAGATGGTCTCCCAAGAGTCTTTCTAGTTCTGGCCTTTACTTATTTAAGGACCCCTGCACAAAAGACTCAGTTGCAAATAAAGGATATTTTTTAAAAGAGAAAAGAAAAAAACTGTACTTCATAGAATTGTTGCACCCTTCCAGAAAAGACCACTTTGAAATAATAATATTAATAGCTAACTTTTATTGAGCCTTTACTATGTGCCAGGCTCTGTGCTTAGCACTTCACATTGATTGCTTCCCTCAATCTTCATAACATCCCTATGAGGTCTGAGCACCGTTAGTCCTATTTTGCAGATAATGAAATTGAGACTTGGGGAGATCAAGAGACATGTACGAGGTCAGTTAGTAAGCCATAGATCCAGGATTTGTATTTGGACAATGTGACTCTAGATCCAGGCTCTTAACCATGGTATTTATACAGCCTGTCCATTGTTCATTGAAAGTTAGGGATAACCTACAAAGGGACCATTGTTTCTTACCTCCCAAATGAAGCAAATTAGTACCCTGGGTGGCAAGACTATTGGGAAAGGTGTTGTCTAGGGCACATCAGGCCATAATATGGACCAACATGAGAAGACAGAGAGAATTCAGTGGGCTGTTTTGCCTCTCTTTGTATGGGAGTTGTGTGTGTGTGTGTGTGTGTGTGTGTGTGTTTTATGCATAAATAGATGCATGTAGATACAGGGAAAACTTTGGACTGGTTCCTTTCCATTTAGCTGGAAGTAAAATGATATTAAACAAGTTGACCAAGATTTAGCAGAGAAACAGGTTTCCTAGACTTAGGTTCTTCAGCCTGGTTGGTGGAGTGAGGGGTGGGGGTAGAGTAGGAGGAGGAGGTAGAAGGAAGAGAAAGAAGATCTTACAGGCATATTTCAGAATTTATTTGGAAGGTGGGAATTTGGTCTGCCCTGGCCACCTTGTACTCTTGATTTTCTGGTACTTGGCTTGGGAAACACCTGGGTTCTCACTGATGTATTTTGTTTGGGTTCACCCTCTCAGATATCCTAGGAGAGGCCAATGACTGCAAATGGAGGCAGAATTTAGCTTGGCCTTCCTGCTCTGTTGTTACAAAATAGTTGAATATATAGATTCAAATTAAATTTTTAAAGAGAGAACACTGATATCCTTTCTTCCTCTATCAAATGTCCTCAGGGACGGTCTGTTTGTCCAGGAGAAACAAGGTTATTTTATTGATTGACGATGATGTCAGACCCCTGGCAGTGGTGTGATTAAAGCCATGGGCAGATTAAAGGTTGTAAAGTTCATACTATTTTAGTTCTTGTGTATGAGACAAGGAATCTTTTCCTTTCCTTTCTCTAATAAATAAATGGAGTAGTGTTTTCCTTCTTACATGACTCTGGTATTACCATGTAGATGAACATAAGTTCTTTAAGGAAAAAGTCAGTAAACGGGAGAGGAATCAGCAAAGCTTTTTCCTTAGGCTGATTTCTTTTCCTCTTCTAAACAGAAACAAAAAAGGCCAGGGGTGTGGGGTGATGGGGAGGGCCAATTTGTGTCCGGTTGACATAAAGTGATTTGGGTTTTCAAAAGGATATGGAGGAGAGGGGACAAAATTGAAGGAAGAAAGGAAGATTTTGGACCAGGAAAATTTTTCTGGTGAGGAGCTGGGTGTTGGGAGCAAGCCAGTCAAAATCAGCATGAAGACTCTAAATCGTACTGGAAAAGAATTGTATGGTGGTTTCTCACCAGGCGCTCAAGTTTAAAAGCCTTGGGCTGTTTTCTGCATGTTTCAGTTGAAAACAAGACAACTGTTTTGTTCAAAATTGGGACAATAGAAGCACGCTGGTTATTTACCATAGCTCCGTTTTCAGCCCAGCTTTGATTCCAATTAGAAGTTGTTCCTCTGCTTTGAAATTAGGGGAGACACCCTAAAATAATGACCTTGCATATGGGAGACGATTTTGCTTTTGATGGTGATTATACGTTGGACTGAAACAAGATGGAAAGACAAATTTCCTTGTTTGTTCACTCTATATCTGTTCACTTTATTTTTGGCAACTTTGCAAGGAAATAATGTTAAATTAATCACTGTGTGGTTTTTGTGGATTTTTTTTTAACTTGGATGTTTTGGACATGCTCCTAAAAT
The DNA here is from genome assembly GCF_009834535.1 of Camelus ferus. Classification (NCBI taxonomy): domain Eukaryota; kingdom Metazoa; phylum Chordata; class Mammalia; order Artiodactyla; family Camelidae; genus Camelus; species Camelus ferus. The sequence goes on along the minus strand of NC_045732.1, from coordinate 72,836,768 downwards.
ACAGAGATGCTCGTATGCTTCCTTTGCATTACCCTGCTCCTCAAATGGCATCCCTGGTGCGGATTAAAGGCTTTCCTTTAAGTGATACGAGTCATGGCTAGGCCAGGGCAGGAAATAGGAATGCAGATCATGTGCCTCCCACCTAAACACAAACCCCTCAGTTTTCTAACCATTTTGGTTGGACCTGCAGGGCTTTTCTGAGAGTCAAAGCAGCAATTAGAAATGAGGACTGTCTCAAATACATATCTGGTGGGTGTTTGCATCTTGTCTCTATAATGTGAGTCTAGCAGTTGCCTTTTGCGGAGATGCTGGGGCAGTGGACGTGCTAAGAAAGCAAGTCGAGGCATCTTCTTGGAGAAGAGTCGCTGCTCTGCGTGGAGAAGGGCAATCACCTTTGCTACTCCAGTGAGGGTGGACGGGCCATCGATCAGATTGTAAGCTCTGGGAGGGCAGGAACTATATGTTGTGTCTTTTGTAGCCCTTGTTGTGTTTGGCATGAGGCTGGCAAATGTCTGGAATAGCCAGGATGTGATAAACACTTAATGACTTGCTTGAAAAGAAGTTTTGGTTTCTATTGCCCATCTGAGGCTGCAACCGTTAAATCAGGAGCTTCACTGAGTTCTTTTTTTGACCCAAAACCTACCTTCTGATGACTGCCTTCCCTTCTGGGAGGTGGGGCAGTGGGCCTCACTCACCGGCCCTGCTATTGATAGCAGCTTAAAGGTTGTACCCTAAAGGTGACAGTGGTTATGGCTTTAGTCATCACCTACCATTCCAACTCAGATTGCAAGCAGTGGATCTTGGGGGGCTATGAGGCTTGAACAGAGCAAATTTTTCCAGCCTCAGACCTGAACATTTCCCTCCCCTGGAGACTGGCAGACCTCCTTTACACAGCTGCTAGAGAGTGAGGTTTCTTTTTGTCCTTGTGGAAACGGACTCTGCCACTCATGTAAAAGGCAGGCACGTGGGAGGAGAAGTCATTTGCTTGGAAGGACTGCTTTGGTTAACTGTTGGCCATTGGTGGCAAACTAGAAACGACGTTTTTATTTCTCCCTCCCTCCCCCTCCTGAACATTTCAGAGTGACCAGTGGTTGGACTCTTGGCGGCGCTTACCCTGAACCTGAGTGTTAGGGGAGAGGGAATCTGCCGTTGCGGTTTCTGGAGCTGCTCATAAGCAAGAATTCCCTATCCTGATCAAGGCTTTAAGCCTAAAAGAAAGCAGAAATAGGTATGGACCATCGGTGTGTGTGGGTGCCGGTGTGTGCGTGCGAGCCTGTGTGTGTGTGTGTGCAGGGTGGGGCGGGTGTGGAGGGGGAGGGGGTGGTGTACTCTTCAGGGGCCGGGGGAGCTCAAGGTCTAGAGTTCCCTGCTTTTGCAGGAGGGGTTTGTAAGTGATTTTGTTTTAACCATACATGCTCCCATTTCCTTCCTTCCTTCCTTCCTTCCTTCCTTCCTTCCTTCCTTCCTTCCTTCCTTCCTTTATTTATTTATTTATTTATTTATTTATTTATTTATTTATTTATTTATATTTTGAGAGAGAGGAAAACTAGTTCGGTAATCATCTTTCCAGTTTCAGGCACCAAGAGATTTGTATACTATACATGTCAGTCTAACAGACAATCCCAGTCTGACAGTTTAAAATACAGGAGTCCCAGAGGAACTGGAAGGGAGGGGGAGAGTACTTAAATGCAGGCTGCTCAGCCCATTGGTGTGCACTTCCCCAAAGTATATGATGAATGGAATTTAAAAAAAAGGCCTTTGGAAGGTTCACTGTGAGGTCAAACTGCTCAACAGAACGATTGGAAACCAGGTAGCAGTGATCATGCAAAGTACAAAAGGAGAGAGGATGGCCTTTCTCCATCTACCACACACATCTTCTGGGCCACTCCCTGCAAGACTAAAGGAAAGGGAGTCATGTTTCCAGAGAGATTGGAGACTGTTTAATATCATAGAAATCAGGGACTGGGGGCCAGTGTTCCAAAGTTCTCATCTGGAATGTGAGGCAGGTTAGGTTGATCTTTAATGTGACTTCTTGTGTGACATCATGTCCATTCTCCAACACTACTTAAGATCCTTGGAGTGAAAGTTTAATTATTGAATATCAGTACTGAACTGCAGTACTTAAGATGACAGACGATTCTTCCAAAGATTTTATGAGCCTGTAAGGAGTTTGCATATACTATACTGTACAGAGAGAGAAGAGAGAGAGGTCACCTACTTCTATTTTTCAAGTGGGAAAACATAAGACATAAAAGAGGAATCAATTGCTTAGGTTGACCTGTAAACCCATAGCATGATTAGAATTTGAATCTTAAGTTATCTTGCTTCTGATATCTCTTTCACTCAACCCATATTACTTCCCTAAGAAGAATTGGGTGGGAGGGCAGGGATATGATAATCATACCCTTTCCAGAAGGATGACCTTTTTATTTTTCAATTTCTAAGTGCTGTCAGAGGCACACTTCAAACAAAAGAGGGCTTCCCCTTTAAGCTCCTCCTACCCAACAACAACCACAACAAATTCTCAGTGACTATTCCTGGATGGCTGAAAGGGAAAGTTTGTCAATAATCATTATTCCAAGCCCTTCTCTTATTAAGCCAAGAAACATCCAAAATGGACAATACAAAAAGGATTAAGAAAAACAGTTATGTTTCAGAGTTTTATGAGATCAGGGGAAAAGATTTGCATTAAGCAGAGTTCATTTCTATCTGGTGCAAGCCAAACTCTCTTCATTTTCTATTTATTTTAGTTATTTGGCATTTTGTACCTCCCTCCATGGGCTAAACTGCTTTACAGATCCTGCCTATGGGGTAATTTCCCCTATGGTCCTGTCCCCACCGCCACAGCCATAAGAATTGGAGTTTTCATTTAAATAGAATACAGAGATGAACTTTGTAAGGACCTAGGAAAAGTGCCCTCTCTGATCACCCTACTCGACTCCTTCAGGTTTCCCCAGTCCTTTTAGGAATTAAGTCAAGTTTGAGTACTTAACCCATGCTAAAAGTAAAAGAGGAAACAGAAAGTTCTGATGCCTCCAAGTTCCTCATCATGTCAATGCTAGAGCCAGGAGTCGCCAGCAATTAACCTATTAATTCTAGATTCAATTCTCTACTTTGTCTCTGCAGTGGAATCCTCAACCCCAAATACCCATTTTCTTCCCCTTTAGAGGAATGATGTATCCATCAACTGGGTGTTAAGCTTCCTGTTTCCCCTCCCCAGGTCAAGGGCAGCCCAGGTGCCCAATTTCTCTCTCTCTTCACAAGGCACCACCAGCAATAGAGATGAGAAATTCTGAAGAACAGCCAAGTGGAGGAACGACGGTCTTGCAGCGTCTGCTGCAAGAGCAGCTTCGCTATGGTAATCCGAATGAGAATCGCAACCTGCTTGCCATCCACCAGCAAGCCACAGGGAACGGACCTCCTTTCCCCAGTGGCAGTGGGAACGCAGGCCCTCAGAATGATGTGTTGAGTCCTCAAGACCACCACCAACAGCTTGTGGCTCATGCTGCTCGACAAGAACCCCAGGGGCAGGAAATCCAGTCAGAAAACGTCATCATGGAGAAGCAGCTTTCCCCACGAATGCAGAATAATGAAGAGCTCCCGACCTATGAAGAAGCCAAGGTCCAGTCCCAGTACTTTCGGGGCCAACAGCATGCCAGTGTGGGGGCTGCATTCTACGTCACGGGAGTGACCAACCAGAAGATGAGGACTGAGGGACGCCCATCAGTTCAGCGTCTCAATCCCGGAAAGATGCACCAGGATGAAGGACTCAGAGACCTTAAGCAAGGACATGTCCGCTCCTTGAGTGAACGGCTCATGCAGATGTCACTGGCCACCAGTGGAGTTAAGGCCCATCCACCTGTTACCAGCGCTCCCCTCTCCCCACCACAACCCAGTGACCTCTACAAGAATCCCACAAGTTCCACTGAATTCTACAAGGCCCAAGGGCCACCTCCCAGCCAGCATAGCCTGAAGGGCATGGAACACCGAGGCCCCCCACCAGAGTATCCCTTCAAGGGCATGCCACCCCAATCTGTAGTGTGCAAGCCCCAAGAGCCAGGGCACTTCTATAGTGAGCATCGTCTGAACCAGCCAGGGAGAACAGAGGGGCAACTGATGAGGTATCAGCATCCCCCTGAGTATGGAGCAGCCAGGTAAGAGAGTTCCCTTTCTGTCATTCCCTGACCTCATCCCCAACCAGCTTCTGCTGAGTGTTGGGAATCTGAAGGGAAGGAATGGGCAGGTGTTTTTTGTATAACAAACTCTGCCATGCATGGCTGGCCCCTGGCTTCGTCAGTTTCCCGCCAACCTGAATTTCTAGGCTCTTCAGCCATTATTAGCCCAATATTAACATTCCCTTGACTTTATAGGTTGAGCATGTCCCCAGCCGCCTAGTGGCTGAACAGGAGCACAAGTCTTTATTTCAGCAGCTTTTCATTGTCCAGTCTCCCAGGATATTGAAGGAAGAGTCAGTGTTCCTCTTCTTGTGAGTTATTAGGCCCTTCTGTGAGGGGAAGTAAATTATCTGGGACTTCAGTCTGGGATATCCTATCGCTTTCATTTATTCTCCTCCACAAAACTCTCTTCACTAATTTTTGTAAACAAATCTTTCTGCAGAATTGCTGTGATTCTCTTGGACACTAAACAAACATCCAGATATTAATGTTGAGGGAACTATATACGTGCAAGTTCAGAACGTTACTTGCCCGGTACTTCCTTGCAGTTCCTGAAATCTGGATTGCTTCGTCTTTCTTCTGTAGAGTTTGTTACTTGCCAGTTACATTGCTAAATATCTAAGTTAAATTCACATCACATCATATAGAAGTTTTGATCAGATGCTAAAATGCAGAAGGAAAAATATTCCCATGACTTCTGTCCAACTTGCCATTAGTTCAGAAGGACTGTTTTGTATATTCAGAAATTCCTAAATATACTTCTGAATTATTCAGGAGCCCATTCACTCACTGCTACATCAACCAGACCTTATGATTCCATGATTCTGTTCATTCTATTGTGGCCGTGTCTCTGATCAAGAGTATTTCCGCATATGGGACAGAGGAAAGGTTTCAACCTTGGGCCAAAATGATGGCAGTTGTGTGTGCTATTCCTGCCGTGTGACCATGGGTAATTAATTATGGGTGGCCCTTTTCCTTAGGCAGCCCCCAGACTAGGCTTGTGACTCCTCTGATGTCTAACTTTCTGCCTCCTGTCCCCTTCTCACTCATTTGGGGCAGAGCCTCTTGGCTTGAAGTATGGTGGATGACTCAGGAGAGGAAGAAGGCAGTCAGGGGGTGGAGTAGGGTGAAGGTAAGAGAATGCACCTGGCATTTCCTGGTATTTCATTTTTTCACCTCCAGGTCCTGTGTTTTAGCCAGAAGCAATTCACTTTGGGCTCCACCCCTAACTTTGCCAGTTTAGGATTTTTTTTCCTTAACCCAGGTTGATTTCCTAACCTTTTTCAACCTCCTCTGTGCAGCTTTCAAAGGGCAGGAGTCTAAATTCTGATAAGTGGCTTGGAACAGGAAATGGGGTAACGGACAGGGCCTTTCCGCTTTAAATGAGCAAGAACCTGATTCCCATCTGCCCGATGAAACGGAAGACCCAGGGAGGGGTTGGTCCATTGGACTGCTTAGCTTAGTGGAAACCCATCCAAGCCAGCCAAATGTCAATGAAGCTGGGGGTTTTTGTTTTGCTCTTCCCATCAGCATGGAGGATCTGCGGGACTCCCTCCTGTATGTGGATGGGCTATGCATGTGGTGTGTTGCCCTGTGGGAGGGTGGGTGTGTTGGCCGGGTGTGGAGCACAATCCAAGTCCCGCTCAGCACATGGCCTGCCTTCCCAGGAAAGCTATTTTCAGAACTCATTCACCAGTATTGTTTGTGATCTGAAATGACTCCCACAGTGTTTGAAGCTAGATGGAAAAGCCCTTTGATCTGCCTAAATAAATACTAAGGAGCCCAAAGCAAGATTTTTTTTGCTTCCCAAACCGATTAAACCACCAGAGAAATTTAGCTGCATATATTTTACAGAAAGATATCTGTATTTTCTCCTCCCTCGTACGTTATCTGTGTATCTGTTTCTCTGTCCTCAACAGCAGTAGAGCTCACTCTGATTACCCTCTCTTGAGCAGTATTTTAATACACAGGTTTGCTCTAACAGTTTTTTTTTCCCTCTATGGGAGAGGAATTGGGTGCTTGATATGCTCAATGAATAATCAAACCGAAAACCATCCTAATTAGAAGATGCTCTTTGTGAATTTTGAGTCTGCAGCAGACAAACTCAGGGTTGGCAATAAAATTTTTGCCAAGCCTGGGGTGAGGGAGGGGCACCTATTGACAAAATACTGTTAAGGGAAGGTAGTTGGACTGCTTTCCAGAAGTGTACCCCTTTTAGGTGGTGACATATTTTGCCTCCTTTATTTCCTTTAACCAACTAGCTAGGCAGTTTGTGAGCACCCTTCCAAGTAACTGCTACTAGCACCAAACAATTAGAAGACAGAATTCTTAGCTCTTAATCCACAAATTATAGATCAGGACGTAGAGTGAGCTCTTTGAACAAATTACTGTTCCAAAAACCTTTTGTTGGCCTTTAGCGGTGCAGTGAAATGCTCGAGATTTGCTATTAAAGTGAACAAAATGTTACAAACCATTTTTTATGACTTCATCTTCCCTATGCCCTCCTCCCCACTTAAAAAAATAAATATCCTGAATGCCCAGAACTCCAGATGGGAAACAAGGCCAAGCCATCTGAAGAATTAAACATTTTCTGAATCTTTGTCTTTCTCAGTGCTGAGCCTTTTCTGCATCCGGGGTTTATATATTTATCAACTGCTTTAAAAAATTCAGTCCTTTCTGTTTGTAAAGCGGCCACCTCCTTTCAATTGTTGAAATCGTGCCCAGATCTGAGGTTTCTTGAGATCCTTGTTTAGTGGAATCTAAGGGTGACCTAACTCTGTAGTTCAGAGCAGAGCTGGTTGTGCAAGAGAAACAATCAGGAATTTGCAGTCCTCTCCAGGATTCAGAGACTGACCATCCCAGAGCCTGGGAAAGGCACAGTTTCTGTGGGGAGAATAAATTGGGTTCCAGGCTGTTGGCACCTGCTTTGGTGAGAGTGTGCATGTGCGGGCTACACACATGTGGGCCAGGAGTGTATAGTGTGTGCATAGGGGTGGGGTGTGGGTGGGTGCGTGGCTGAGAGGGCAGGGGGTCCCGTCCGTGAAGTGGCAGCCTGGAGGGCACTGTGTCAGCTCAGGGGGCCTGCTTTTGCTTTCCTTTTGTGTTCTCACAAGCTATTTCTGGGATTTCCTACCCCTACCCCCGCTTTGGGGAGATGCTGATTTTGGTCATTGGCCTCTGTCCTGCATGTATGTCACGTCTCATTTTCCACAGAGCACCGGGGGCCCAGGTTGTCTTAGGAAGGAGAAGGCTGAAGGGAGGGAAGGGGCAGGGAGGCAGGTCAGGGCTTCCATGGGGTCATGTGATTCTATTGTCTGCAGGCGGCTTGTTCCTGGTTAATGTGTCAGTGGGGAGACTTCCATGCTGCTGTGCAGCAGAAGGACCTGGGCAGTGTGCAGCTCAGCCAGCTGCCACCTTTATTATGACGATTCTTACTCTTACTCTTATTATGACTTAATCCTGAGTGTATTTTTGCTTCTTCTCTCCCACTCCTGTCATTCCTTAGGCCTCTCCTCTCAGGGGGAAATTCACACGAGTGTTAATACTGTCCCACTTTTTTTGTGGTGGGCGGATGCTGGAGTCCAGATGGAGTTCGTTGGCTGGAGGGCTTTCTCTCCTTTTACGACTGCCCAAGCCTTGCTATGTGTTTGCAAACCTGCCAGGGATGGACTGCCTTGGTTTTCCTAACATCACAATGCACTGAAATCTGCTTCCTTTTTCAGCCTAGGGGAACCTGAGGGGTAGCTGCCTTTTCTCCACTCATCTCTAGGCAGAGCACAGTCATGGTCGGGGCCACTGCCATCCCGGGCTTATCCCACTCTGGAGACCTCCTTCCAGAGACTTTCTGGTCTCCCTTTTCCTGAGGCCTCTGGGAGGCCTTGTTCTGTCCGGGGCACTGTGGGGCCTTTTCAGTCTCCAGGCAGGAGGGAGGCCAGTGGCTGGTCTGTTTGTGAGAGAGGTGTGGGTTGCTGGTGGGACCCAGGGGAGCTGTGGGGAGGTAGCCCAGTTCAGAACTGGGCATTCAGTCTTTGAAAGAGAACGCCTCCCAGGTCTTGGGTTTCCAAATCCTGGCAACGAGGATGAAGATTAATTCAGTCATTTTCCTCTTAAAATTCGAGAGCTGGATTGGAGAACATGAAATTTAAGCCCCTCTTTTCTGCCCAAAATATCCAAAAGCCCCAGCAAATCCCAGGACGTTATATCGTAACTCTAGGTATATATATAAATTATAATAGCTCTTACTCAAAGTGGAAGGAAAGCACATCATTCGTTTTACCTCGGAGGAAACTGCAGATCTACAGTATGGAAGACAGAGAAAGACTCTTCCCCAAATAAGTTTAGAAACAGCTTCCAGGCTTTTGATTGGATGAGTGCTTTGAGCTCTAGGAACTAAAGGTTATGTATTGTAGCAACTTTCCAGTTGTAATCCCAAAAACCATGTAAATTCTTCTGTCCACAAAGTGTGCATGCCCCCTTCAATATTCAGCAATTAATTCTAATGACATATGTACGAATTTGGAAGAATGTGAGTACACCAGAGGCATTGATGGGGCTGAGAGACAGCCTAGGACTTGAGCAGGTCTGGGGGCTCTGGGGAACATCTGGGTTATTGGGTGTCTGTGAGCAAGTGTTTGGAGTGACTTTGTAGCTGTAAAAAGCCCTCAAAGTGAGGGTTTCTTGTAGAGGTAGATAAATGAACAATAATGATAACCGGAGCATGTGTGGGAGGGATGTGCTTTAGCATCTGGAATACCAGTTATAAGTTAATTGCTCCTGGTGATTTGTCCCAGCTTCACCACAAATTTTATGCAATTTAGTGCAAAGATTAAGTGGATATCCCATAAGTAAAATCCCTAACAGGGTCAATCATTCTCTTTGGGAGGTAAATAAAAGACTCTTCATAATTCCTATTGAGCTCAAAATATGAGAGGAACCCAGTATTTTTGTAATTCATCTGTGACCTCAGGAACGAGATAGGCTCATGCAGATTAAGTAACTTGAGCAAAGTTACATGGCTAGTAAACAGTAGGAGAGGTCTCCAAACTCTGTTGGGATCCAAATCCTATGCTCTTAGCCATCTGTCTTCCCTGGACTGAGAAAATCAACTGTAGGACAAGCATCCACAGGATGTGGGAGTAGATGAGGTTAGCTAGGCCATGGGCTGGCGGGGTGGACACATGTTTTTGTTTTCAGTGTATACCGAGACATATTCTTCCTGGTCATGGTGATGGTGGAAGTGATCCATTCGCAGACGCTGATTGTTTCCCTTAATGGCTAATAGTCCAGTATTAGGTACAAAAATGGGAGAGCCACATTAAATAATATACCAAAGTTCTCCTTCTGGAACTTTCCATAAGCAATAAGCCAGGAATCTGTACATCAGTGGAAATCAATGCATTAAGGTAGTAGAAAGAGCCTGAAAACGGAAGTTAGTTTCTACCCTAGCACTACCACTAACTCACTCTGTAATATTTGGCAGATCACTTCTCCTCTGTGGCCCTCAGTTTACCATCCTTGTCCAAAGACAGATTTGGACTAAAGGATTTCTTTCTTTCAGGCCTTTTTAGTCCTTACATTTTGTGATTCAGTACATCAAAAATAGTATGATAGTGTTACCTGTAATCCCCTCCAAATCTAGGGATTATTGCTGCTAAAAGGCATCATTCAGTTATTAACAACTGTAATCTACAATAATCACTTGGAATCTATAATATACTAAGTATCTCTATCCTCAAGTAATTTTTTGAGACTATCTGAATTATCATAGAGAGTTACAAGTAACAAGGTGAAGGGTGGTGTTCATAATGGTTTGCTGTTTCCTTCTGGGCAAGTGGAACATAGTTTCTGTGTGCTGGACCACGTAAGATTGTCAGAAAAGGGTTAGTTTAAAATAATGAGGGGATAATTACCTTATCAAAGACTCATTTAAAATGCTTAGAGTTGAGTAACAAGCGCACATGCACACATCACTTAGATTTTCAGAGTGACCTTTGAGATCACCTGGTTCGGTCCTCCACGGGATCACACCTCTGTCTGTCAGGGAGTCCCAGAAGGCCAGGCCTGGAAGGGCCTGGAGAGGTCTTAGCCGAGATCCTGCAGTCTAACCCTGCGTGCTCCTGATTTTGCAGGTGTCCCGGGGGCACCAGGTGCCTCCTCATCTCCCTTTCTTGTGCCCCTCTCCCCCAGTGCCTTCCGAGGGAGCTTAACCCGAGCACACCTTCCATGTTTTCCAGGCCAGCGCAAGACATCTCGTTGCCGTTGTCAGCCAGGAACTCTCAGCCTCACAGCCCTACTTCTTCCCTCACGTCTGGGGGTTCCTTGCCCTTGCTGCAGTCTCCACCATCCACTAGACTGTCTCCTGCCCAACACCCCTTGGTCCCAAACCAAGGGGACCACTCTGCTCACCTGCCTAGGCCACAGCAGCATTTCCTTCCTAACCAGGCTCACCAGGGGGACCATTACCGTCTCCCCCAGCCTGGTCTGAGTCAGCAGCAGCCGCTGCCGCCACCACATCATCACCACCATCACCAGCCACAGCAGCAGCAGCAGCCACCGCAGCAGCAGCCACAGCCCGGAGAAACCTATTCAGCTATGCCTCGGGCTCAGCAGTCGTCTGCTTCTTATCAGCCAATGCCAGCCGACCCTTTTGCCATTGTTTCCAGAGCCCAGCAGATGGTGGAGATTCTCTCAGATGAGAACCGGAACTTGCGGCAGGAGTTGGAAGGATGCTACGAGAAGGTGGCAAGACTGCAGAAGGTGAGGTCCCCGTTTGGGGATATTACAGTCTCCTTGAAATCTTACTTGTTTCATACTGACACTTGTGGGTGCCCACATGACTTCTGGGCAGGTCCTCAGGATTCTTGTATCTGATGGTTATGAGATGGATCAAACTTTGGCAAAGCCTATCTTTCTAGGAGAAGTAACATTTTACAGACACCATAGCCCTAAAGAAAGCTTAACTGAGTATTTTAGAATTCCGAAAGGCAGAGAAACGTCTTCATAAGGTCAAGAACGCTGGTGAGGTCTGTGTAGGTGAAGGACCTGCCAGCGTAAAGACTTTTTCTCTTGATTATATTTTCCCAAATACTGAATTTGAATCTTAAATATAAATCCACAGTTCCCAGAAAAATCTCACCACTGAAGTGAGATCCTGCCCTGTCTTGTTCTGGAAAGGGCTTAGAGTACTTTTCCAAACGGTGGTTCTCATAGTAACCCTTTTTCAACACCCCTTCCTTTTCCCCCTTCTTGCTTTGGTCCTTCCCTGCAACTCTAATTCAACATCTGCTCTTTCTCTCTGGTGTGTGTTGCCGGGGGGGGGGGGGGGGGGTGCGGCAGGAGGAGCTTAGCACCACAGCTGGGTAACAGGTGACAGCCCTAGGCTGAGGAAGTAGAAAAAAGGAGTGATGTCCCAAGTTCATGTTCTTCCCTGGGCCCCTCCTGCCTCTTGCAGCTGAGACTTTAGCTCTTGAGTGCCCTAAGCTAGGAACCTTAGCTCTTGGCTTCCAGTGGCTGTTGGAGAATAGGGTTATGCCTTTGGCAGCCTCTTTGCAGCTTTTGTCATTGTGGCGCTCATGTGGTTTGATCTCCCAACAATGGGAACCGTTCAGGGAGGTGAGGGTGAAGGTGGAGGAGGGAGGAGAGGTTGCCTCGTATTGCTCAGCAACTCTGTTCTTAAGAGACACCCAGAAGTGGAAATTTCAGGGGCCTGAATGAAGCTGACAATTTATAAACATGAGATCTGGGCCCTAAAGGAGAGGAGGGCTTATCAGCTAAGATTTTTTTCTGTAGCAAAAACGCTTCCCCTAATCCAATGTTCCCAAGTCTGGATGGGGGTTGTTGGGTGAGAAATATTTCTCCTCAACTTTGTTCACAATTTTACATTTTCTTCCTCCTCTCGTATAACTATTCCCCCCAATCACATTATTACAATAAATTAATCACATTCACAGTTGACCCCAGTCCCCAAACTCTATTCAGAATAGCCCTGGTGCCATCTTTGATGCAGTAACCGAAGGATGAACCCGGATCTTCCATAGACTCTCTTTGCCAGAGGATGCTGAATGTTTTTTTTTTTTTTTGAGGGGGTGAAGGGAGAGTGGCAGGGAAGTAGAGCAGAATAGGATATAGGTTGTTGTGAAAAAATAAGAAGGCCTAAGGCTCATGAGGAGAAAAAGTAGACAGAATAAGTCTGGAAACCCATCACCATCCTCCCTCGCCCCTGTTCATATCATCACAAACCATACCAATGGATATGCCCTTCTGTGACTTATTTTCCTGGAAGGTCCTATTGAAGGTACAGCTTGCCCTTTTGGAGGAGACAGTATCTACCCAGGGGGTAGGAAAAGGATTGGTACAATGCCTTGAAATAGTACTCTGAACAACTTGAGTAAAGGGACTGCCTTCCACGAGGATGTGGAGAAAAGGGAACCCTTGTATGCTGTTAGTGGGAATGTAAATTGGTGCAGCCACTGTGGAAAACAGCATGGATGTTTCTCAAAAAGCTAGAAATAGAACTACCATATGACCCAGCAGTTCCACTCCTAGGTATATATCTGAAAGAAACAAACACTAATTTGAAAAGACACACAAACCCCAGTGTTCATAGCAACATTGTTTATAATTGCCAAGGTATGGAAGCCACCTAAGTGTCCATCAGCAGATAAATGGACAAAGAGGATGTGAGATATCTATATATATCTATATATATCTATCTATATCTATATCTATATCTATATCTATCTATCTATCTATATGTATGTATGTATGTATATGGAATAGAATATCACTCAGCCATAAAAAGGAATGAAATTTTGCAATTTGCAGCAACATGGATGCACTTGGAGGGCATTGTGCTAAGTGAAATAAGTCAGAGAAAGAGAAATACTGTATGATATCACTTATATGTAGAATCTAAAAAGTACAACAAATTAGTAAATATAACAAATCAGGAAAAGACTCACAGATATAGAGAAAAAAACTAGTGGCTACCAGTGGGGAGAAGGAAGTGAGGAGGGGCAATAGGGGTACAGGAGTGAGAGGTACAAAGTATTAGATATAAAATAGCTACAAGGATATATTGTACAATGCAGGGAATATAGCCAATATTTTATAATAACTGTAAGTGGAGTATAACCTTTAAAAATTGTGAATCACTATATTGTACATCTGTAATTATATAATATTGTACACCAACTATACGTCAATAAAAAAACAATAAACAAACAAAAGGGACTGCTTCCAGATGTGGCATTCTGTGGGGTACTGGAAAGCCCTGCATTCTAAAGGCTGTCCAGAGCAGACCAACACCAAGCCTGCTCTTTCAAATGGAAATGTTTGTTTTCTCTACCCAGCACTTGAATTTCATGCAAAAGCTTTATCAGGCTCAGGCCTTGCAGATCTTGTCTCTAAATGCCATTCACCAGTTTTCACCTTCTGTGCTGCTATCTTGGTGCCATCTGCAAGGAGAAAAACACTCTCAAGTCTGCTCTTTTCTGTGGTGTAAGCCTCATTTGTTTGCAGGCAGTCCTGCCTCAGGCATAATTTTGGAGCTGGGGCAGGTGGAATCTGAATTGTTTGGTAACCCCACCTTTTCCCCAGTCTCCCACTGGGGGCCTGATATTTCTCCCCTAAAGTACCCTGGGCTTTGTTAAGGAGGATAGTGGAAAACTGAAAAGGAATGCCGAATGGTTACAGGAGTCACATTTAATTTGAAAATTGCTTCATAGGCTGTGGGGTTTACTTGTCTTACACAAATCATATGCAAATATCTCTGTGGTTATGGTATGTGCAGTGAAGCTCTACTGGTTACAGAAAGACTCGAGTCTAATTTCTTATTTTCTTCCTGATTTGGGCTGATTCAGGGAAGGACCCTTTCTCTTTGAGGTTGTGTGTGTGTGTGTATGTGTGTGTTTTCCGTTTTACAAGATTTGCAGGGGTGTCATAAAACACAACTCTGATCATGAATTTCTGTTAAAAAATCTGTTCTGGTCTCCCACTGACTACGGGATAAAGTCCAAATGCCTGGAATTAAAGCCCTTTCATGATCTGACTCCAGTCTATCTTTGCAGCCACATCTCACCAGCTTCCCTCTGTGTACCCCACAGTGTCCAGCCAAACGAGGCTACTGGTCATTCTGGGAATACATTTCCTCACTCAGAATAGAATACCCTTCCCCTCACCTCTGCCCATTGAAATCTGACCCAGCTTTCAGGATCTGACTCTAAATGCCACCTCCTCCCTGAAATTGTTCCCTCTCCCTTCACCCCTAAGCAAGGATAACCTCTTCTTCCCTGACACTGTATAACACTACTCCTACTTTTCTTCATAATATATCTGTCCCTATATTCTTTACTTGATTAGATTGCAAGCTACTTGAGGACAGTTATAACATCCTCATTCATATTTACACACCCCTCGGTGCTTTAAAGAGTTCCTGTAAAAATATGGCCCCTGGTAAATGTTTGTTAAATTGAACTGAACTAACTACATGAGGCTGAGGCCTAGGGTTTAAGGGTTCACCTCTGCCGTAAACATGTTCTAGGAAAGACAACTGAATGCTTCTCTCTGCTAAAATGGGGAGAGGTGCCCTTGCATAGGCCAGTATCAATGCAAATCGAAATAAACATGCAGAGGGGAGAGTATAGCTCAGTGGTAGAGCACGTGCTTAGCATGCACGAGGTCCTGGGTTCAATCCCCAGTACCTCCATTAAAATAAATAAGTAAATAAACAAACCTAATTACCTCCCCCCAAAACAAAAACAAACAAACCAACCCCAAATGAAATAAATATGTAAAAGTCCTTTGAACCCTCTGGAATAATGTTATCTGTATACTATATGCATTATCATTAATATTTTCAAAATTAAGAAAATTCTTATTCAGAACTGAAAATCATTTATAACTATACTTATCAAATTTATTCTCTCCTACCACCATCTCTGAAGGCAGAAACTTGTATTTGTTTTTAAACCGAGGAAGTCTCGTGACCCAGTGAGTTAATTCCAGAGCTCAAGGTTGAACTTAGAAATTCTTCCAGGAAACTTTTCTCATCTGACTGTGTTACGCTTGCCTCCTGGCCATCTATAAAGCCCTGGGAGAAGCTGTAATTAAGGATTTGCATATGTGTTTTAGATCATCTTTCCCCATCAACTTCCTATCATCATCACTATCTTTCCTTTTTGTTGTTATTGTTGTTGTTCAGGTGGAGACAGAAATCCAGCGTGTCTCAGAGGCATATGAAAACCTTGTGAAGTCATCCTCCAAAAGAGAGGCCCTGGAGAAAGCCATGAGAAACAAGCTTGAGGGGGAGATTCGGAGGATGCATGACTTCAACAGGGATCTGCGAGGTGAGGGAATCACTTCTGAAGCATCACTCAAGATGGTGAAGGGAAGGGCTAAGGAGCACATGGTGAAGCTCTTGGGTCTTATCCAGCCCACTGGGATGGTCAGCAAATTGCAGAGTATAGACCAGGCTAGGTTTTTGTGAATACAGTAGTGCTCGGTCCTAAGCTTGCTTAATCAAAGTGGGATGAGCTGATGGGTTAATCAGACAGTATCCCTCCCGGGTCTCCTGGATCCACCTGGCCTATCCCCACAGTCTGTGCTGCCTCTCTTCCCTTACAGGTTGAAAGACTTTATAATAACTTTGATGCTTTTTTCCTTGGTGAATGAAAGATATCATATATTTAGGGGTGGATTCTTTTGTTGAAATTTAGAAATCTGCACTTAGGTTTTGTCAGTGAGGAATGAAAGTGTTCAAATGCTCACCTCCTCCTTCCCTGCCATGGTCTGGTATTGTTTTGGGACCCACATTTATACACCTATGTCTGTGTCACCCATTCTTGTGTAACACGAAGAGATAGGCTTGTTTTGCCTGTGATTAGCATTTAGAGGGCACATAGCATGTGCCTGGAAGTTTGTACTTAGGGTCTTGTTGATTGTCTCCACATTCCACAGAGCGTCTAGAAACTGCCAACAAGCAGCTTGCGGAGAAGGAATATGAGGGATCAGAAGATACCAGAAAAACCATCTCTCAGCTGTTTGCAAAAAGTAAGTCTGAAAGCTTCAGCGGCAGGTATGAGCGTGTGGGGGGCAGTGAAGTGTATGAAAAGGTTACACAGTTCTATTTAGCCTTCTAGAACAGCCAGGGCAGAGTGAATTTCATTTAAGGGTTCTTTTTCCTGTTCAAGCATGAAGTTAGGAGCTTGTGTTCTTTTCCTTTGAGGCCAAGAAGGCTCCTTGCCACAACATCTAGTCACATCAACATAACTCCTTCTGTATTAAAACGGAGAAGCCCCTTGAAATCTCTGCTTTTTGTCATGGCTAGCTGAAAAGGACTGTGGTGAACATGAGGTCCCTTATGTTGAAGGGATTTATTGTTGAAGGCTCCATGTGTTGGCTCTGGTGGAGATGGGATTAACATGCCAGATTGATGATTAGTGCTTAGAATACCTAACCTATATCTGGGGCTGCTTTAAACACCCTGTGTTATATCACATCATTACATGTTGGGGGTTCCTAAGGAGAGCTAGAGGGAGACCACTGCTGAGGCCTGAACCAGTGACTCTGGTTGCGGATTTGGAGGGTGTGGGGGAGGGCAGAGCTATGTCTTCCTCCTAATAGTGTTTCCTTTGTCTGGAAATACTTCTAGGACCGTGACAATGAATTAATCCTCGTCTTTATCGGTCCCTAATGGACTCCACCCAGCTACACAATACCTCATTCTTTCCAATTACCACAATAAAACCAGCAATAAAAACTACACAGCGGATTGAGTCCATAGGGAGAATGCGTTCTGGGGAAACAGAAGAACTGCCCTTATTTCTGCAGATGCCCATAGCTGGTGTCTCCTACCTCCAGCCTCCATCAGCATGGCTCCCAGCTGGAGCAGTGCTTGGTGGGGAGTCGTCAGGCCCCATCTTCGCTGGGCCTCCACATGACCCTTTCAAGTCATTCCATGCATCTTCCAGTCGGCTTTTACAAGTTTGTTTGATCTTCAGTTACAGTATCCCGCTCCCTTCCTGGGTTGCTCTGTTATGCTCTGGCTTCAAAACAGGGGCTTTTTTTCCCTCCTCATTTCCCTGAGCCTCCTGTTCCTTTGTCAGTACATCTTAGAGGAAGGAATGTAGTTTTTCTGGTGTCATCAGTGCCTAGTGTAAATTGTTGTGAAGTTGCTTTTGTGGTGTCACGGTTACCCTGGAAGCTACTTCACTGGTGGAGATGGTGACAGCCTTCCAGGACAAAACAAAACAAAACAGAAAATGTATGGATTCTTGGCTCTGGATCTGCTATTTCATACTTCTCAGCGTGTGGGGAGGGTATTTCAGGTGTCCTCGGATCTCTGCTGCTGGCTTATAAAATGCGCTTATTTAGTAGATCACACTGTGTTAACAGCAGGGTGAAAGCCTGTCAAATGGTTCTAGAAGGAAAATGTGGACTCCACCTAGTAGGCAAGGAAGAGGGCATGGCTTGTGTGGCCCCTTCATTTCTTTTGTCTTTGGGCATCAACAGGGTTGAAAGTATGCCAGGAGTCAAGAAAGCCCTCTTGAAAAGGCCCCTGAAAGAGGCCAGACCAACTCAATCCTAGGAGAAGGTGGTCTGGTATAGTGGGAAGAGCTCAGAACAACCTGACCTTCAGTGTGGGCTCCACTGCTTCCTTACCGATTGTGGGACCTGGTACAAGTTACTCAAGCCCTTAGAGGCTCTGTTTTCTCATATGCACAATGGAGAAAAGAATAATACAACACCTGCCCTGTATGGTTGTTCTTAGGATTAAGTTAGTACAATACTTGGTATGTAGTAAGTATTCAACAAATGTTTATTTCTTCCCAAGATACATCTGAATAGATATGTAAAGCCCGAGTGGGAAGGAAGGCGAGGCTGCCCTATTAAAATTTCTCCTACAAACTTAAGTATCAGTGTCTTGAGAGGAAGGGCATTCTCCTTCCCAATGAGCATCAACATCGCTCATTTGAGTTTCTGGTGTGAGGTGGGGAAGGACCCAGAAAAGCATGGGACATAACTACATGTGCCATGGTCATCTATAGCTGCAGTGTGATCCTGGATTGACCTCAGTTAGAAAAGCACGGCAGTCATAAAGGGTGGGGTTCGAAGTTTTCTACATTTGATAAAATTCCATTTTTAGATTGATTTAATATACTGTCATGAGGAAACAATGGGGAAAATTTGTGGAGGCTCAGTTGCTCATTGGCCAATTCAAGACTGAAGAAATAAAATCAAGGAGACAAGCCTAGCTGTTCTTCTAATGTGTGTGTGTGTGTGTGTGTGTGTGTGTGTGTGTGTGTGTATTCTTCTTTGGCAAGTACTTTTCATAATAGTTTTTACATCTGCTTTCTCATTGCTTCTGCACAACAACCATTGTTAAGTGACTTCTGAATTTACATGACAAGTTAGTGGTGGAGTCAGCAATAGAGTTCAGATCTCGGGTGTCCTGGTTCTTGTAGCTGTGTGTTAGAACACTAGAATGTCTAGTAATGGATGTGATTGTCAGCTTTGCTCAGGTCAGACTGTTAGCCAGCTCTGGAATGGCAGTATTGATATATTTCATGTCCTGATAGATAAGGAGAGCCAGCGGGAGAAGGAGAAACTGGAAGCGGAGCTGGCCACTGCCCGTTCTACCAATGAGGACCAAAGGCGACACATTGAAATCCGAGACCAGGCCCTGAGCAATGCCCAGGCCAAAGTGGTAAAGCTGGAGGAAGAGGTATGTGTCCTTTTCTTGGGTAGCATATGAACCTGGGGGTAGAAGAGGTGGGAAACCAAGGGCACTGGGGGTCCCCATTTTGGTGAACTGGAAGCTGCATCATTCTCCAACAAGAAGGTACCACCTACTACTTCTAGTTAGAGCTGTGGTGATGTGAGTGGACTTTGATTTCTTTTCTCTTCTCTTCAAGTCCCTTCCTTTTGCTCCAGAATAGAAAGCCACCAAGGTCAAGGTGCAATTTTCATTCACTCATTGGTATAATAAGCTAACCACTCCCCACTAAAGTTCTTACTATGTACCTAGCCCTGCCTCAAATTAAGCCGCTGACAGATATATATATATATTTAATTATATTTAATATAATATATATTTATGTTATAACATAAATATATATTATAACATAAATATAAATATTATAAATATAATTATATTTAAATTCCTGCTCTTACAGGGCTTTAAAGCTGTATTTTGGAAGGGCTAGAAAAATGATTCCAGATATTTTAGAGTACTTCAAGGATCTTGAAATCAGAATGGTCCTTGTCTCCCTAGGCTCAGTGGGAATTTGGTTCTCTCAAGCAAAAAAAAAAAAAAAAAAGAATCTTGATGACTGTGTCTCTTGTCATTGGATTTATTTTGCAGATTGATTTTGGAATAGAGGCAATCTCGGGGTACCTGGGACAGGATGGGATCAAGGGATAATTTAAAGTTTATGGCAGGTCAAGAGCTATGGCCTGGGTCTGACTGGCTAGATTCTAGAATGTAGGTATGTGGTGGAGTGAAGTTCTCAGTTATTTGTGTGCAAGGATGGAGCCTTCCCTCAACAAATGCAAAGGCCCCCAAACTGCTAAGCATCTGATTAATATGTATCTGGTCACTCTCGATGTAGATGTTACTCGATTGCAACACTAAACTGTGTTCATGTGAGATAGAACTTTGCTGCTGGCCTATTATTAATTAATGTTGGATGTCAGTTGTCATTGTATCAGAGTATTAGTACTCCTTAGATGTTTTACAGTTCAGGGAATCAGTGTATTACAGCAAAAAAAAAAAAAAAAAAAGATCTAAAGTGTAACTTGGTAAAGAAAATTTCACATCTCACTGACTTCTCTATTCTAACATTTGAATTGCTTTAAGAGAAAAAATAGCCTCCATTATAACAAGTTGAAATCTTTATAAACTTGAGACAAAAACAAAACACCAAAAAAGTGTTTAGTGGCCAAACATTCTAGCTATTGTACGTAGGTATGTTTCCTACTTTCATTCACTGCCTACTTGTCTCCCTCGGTAAAAATGTTCGAGTTTCTAGAAATCTCCTGACTGACAGATACACTTTGATTTCTTTCGTGGGTGTTAAAATGCTTGTTGAAGCTGTATTGTCGGTTTATCCTTCTCTAATAGGTAATGCCATCTAAACTATGATATCCTTTAACCTGAATTGGTTCATCATTAAACTTCAGGTTGTATAAAATCAGGCTAATGTTCTGCTTCATCAGCTATCGAGACCACAAATACTGCCAAGTTGCTTTCTTGAAAATGAGGAATACTTGTACATTCCTGGTGTCCAGGTCTAAGGAGCTTAGCACACATCCTTTAGCCTTTTGCCACAAGTCATATATCCCTTTCCTTTCCCTTTTTGAAAAGAAAACAGAGTAAGGGACTAGGATAGGACTGTATTCTTTTAGAGAAGGGAAAACTGAGAGATCCGCCGAGAAGTCGCTTGCTGGTCGTCACATGGCAAGTCTTGGACAGAGCCAGGAATAAAACTGGAATCTCATGACTCTTCATTCCCTAGACCCTGCTGCCTGTCTCCCTGGCTGATTCATCCTTTGGTTCCATTCCTAAAAAGAAAATGTGGGCGCTTGTTCAGATATAGTAACCTCTGCATTTTTAATTTTTTTAAAATTGCTTTACCCATTGGGCCCCTCTTTTTCTTTTCTTTTATTTTTTTGGCCCCTCTTTTTCAACAGACTATGAGAAGCTTATCCAGATTGCTTTGAGATTGTGGTATATATACAGCTCCACTGTCCCTCCAGGAAGGGCGCCCATCTAGTTGGAGATACATGGGGACAAAGACTCTGCAACCATCTCAGTTTGCAGCATCTGAGGGTTCAGTGGTAACTGGTTGTTAATCATGGAAATAATATACATGTATGGAGGGGATGTTAATCTGTAGTTCCCACTGGGCAGCCCTCACTGAAACAGTTGCCTGAAATATATTTCTGGCTTCAGACTTCTGAGGCTTTTCTGGACATTTGTTCCAGAGATTTTTTTGTTGTTTTCCAGGGCTCTGTTCCAAAATATGTAGATTTACAATTTAAAGAAGAAGCTCTAAATATTGGGCTAAGATTGAATGATGGCATCTTGTGGCCAGATATCTCACATGAGCTCATCAATTATTGTTAATTTTTTAGTCCCCATCCAACTTGTACTTTTGCATGGAGTCTAGTTGTTGGGAAATTCTGAGTTGCTGTTGCTAAAAGAGGTGGAACATTTGACAGGGAGGGTAGGCTGGGAGCCTTCTACCCGACAGAATCACAGGCAGAGGCCATGTAATGTCTTCCAGGCTCTCAAGCCGGATCACCTCTAGCACATATAGGGGCTTGAAACCACATTTCAGGGAAACTCCACTGATTCCTGTTTTCCTTTTTGTTTGAGTAGTCTGTCAGAGCTGGGTTTGCTCCTGGGTGGTATTTGTCTTATCTCCTCCATAATATTCAGAGGAAAACATTCCTTTCCCTTATCTTCAACTACAGGAATTGATAAGTGAAGTTTTACTTTTGTGCTGTGACTCAACCCCCATGAGGTCTCATTTTTCCCCTGGGTTAAAATTTTTAAAGTATGGAACATTAGGGAGGTATTTAAGTAAGTCACTCTGGAAATAATCTAGCAAGGAGTCTTCATTGTAATTCCATTACAAAATTAGTGAGCATTTCTAAATCAAGAAGAGTATTCATGGATAGAAAATACATCCCTCTATCTGTTGGAGATGGCTCAGTAAGTTCATGTTTGAAGGCAGAGGGATATATCTGAAGCCTGCCTATGTCTCAAAAAAATATAATTTAGTTTTGACTTATAGATGGCACCATGGCTTTTCCTAAGAAGTTCTTCTGGGGGAAACCTCTCTAGTTTACTTAGCAAATGAGAATTAGGGAAACTTTCTCAAATGAAGCCTTTTTTCTAGGGAGTATTTTCTTAGCTTGCTAAGTACGAGGTCACTCAGGTTTAACTACTTTGCATTGTATCAAGATGGTCAGGTTGATACATATACTGAACAGCATGTGGTTCACCTGAAACTAATGTAATGTTCTAAGTCAATCATCTCTCAATAATAATAATAAAAGATGGTCAGTGAAAGATTATGACTACTTTAATGGTCTGAGGACCCTTGCATGTATTTGTGCCTTTCTCTTTACCATGTCCTCGTTTAGATGCTTTTCCTCAAATCCATTCCATCTTTCTAATACTATTGAATCTCTTGCCCAGGACACTCTACTTCATTGTGCTCTAAGTGCTACACAGAAATGGTGCCTCAGGTTTACGGAGAACTGTCTCATGCAATCCCAACTTCCTCCCTCTTCCAAGTTCAGCACAGATTCTCTCATGGACCCTGTTTTGCTGACATGGAGGGATATAGTATCTTGCTGGGAATGGGGATAGCACTCTGAAGAGCAGACCTGTTTTTTGGTGATTCACTATGATCCAGGTCTTGCCACCAATCTGCAGCTCACGCAGCAGGCAGCCGCCGAGGTAAATGGTGCCTTTCCATCCCTGCCTTTATCTTTCGGGACACGTAGGTCCTATTGAAGTGGAGTCTCATTAAACAACAAGTCAAAAGAACTCTGTGTCTTACAGCAACCATGGTATTCTCCCATTCAAAGAGACCTCCCTCTGTCCCCCACTAATTTGACCTCACTGGGGGGTTTCGACAGATGCCTGGCATATCCACTCACAAGGCTCAAGGCAGCCCAGGCTTCTGGCCGGCTGCTGTCTTACGATGATCCAGAGCTGAGCCACTGCTTGGGTAATTGTTTCAGGGACAGTGGGAAAAAGGCCCTGGCAAGATCAAAGAGGGAAGATGCTGCGGGTGGGCTGCTTACTGAGCAGAGTGCACAGGAAGGGAAAGAGCGGAATGTGGGAGGGCTGGCAGAAAGAGCCAGTGAGCCTTGTTCTTTGGCTTTTGGCTAGATTGACAGCCACAGAGATTCAGGGGAAAAAAAGGCCCAAGTGTTAACCTTTTCCCAACTGCAGTGTCTGGTGGTGATTTAGATATGGCTGTGAAAACTCTTGGTGGTGGTGCATTTTCCAGAATCCTTTCACCACTCCACTCAGTTCTTCAAAACTAAATTCATACTGTTTCACTTCCGTTCTACCATGACTCTTCATGGTAAATATTTTCTCTTATTTCTAAATCTCTTGCCACTTATTTGATTTGTGTTTTTGGTTTTAGAGTTGCCTAAGTTTCTGCTATCACACCTATCCACACAGCACCTTAACTAGTCTCCTTCCTTCCCAATATTAGAGGAAGATGTTCTAGACATAGACATTTATATGTCTCATCCAAAATAATCCTCAAACAGTAGGATTTTGTAGGTATAGGTAAAACTCACACGGTGGTTGTGATGGAAGATCTAAGGGTATAACTTATGTGTGCATTTAAAGTATTTACAGGAATTCAGATAAAATACGTATCTACCTAGGAATCTTTCAGAGTGTTCTGCTCTTGAATTGTTGACTTATTGGAAGGGCGTTTCATCTAAGGATGACATTTCCTATATTTATGGCAGCGTATTTTCTTTGAAGTAGGTGTTGGTCCACCAATATAAGACATTATGAGGTGGAACTACCTCTCAGAGCTTGATTTTCTCAGTTTTTTCCTATGATTTTGGCTTTTGAAATTCCCAAATTAAAAGTCTTGTGTATTTTTTTATTTTTCAGTCTCCTTGACAGAACGAACTCCATTCCCTTGGTAGCAAGTTTCCAGAGGTGGTTTTTTACTCTTCAGTTCTTTTAATATCCACCAGTGGACCACATCTTCTTGGCAGTGGACACAGGCAACTTGCTAATACCAGGGTAGTGTTACCAAATTGCTTCAGAGGGAACTCTTACTCGGAGCCATGGGCTCCTGGGTAAGGCTAAATCAAATCAAATAGAAATCACTGGAACCTCATGGAGCAACCTATAACTTAGTTGTACGAAGGAAAGGAACAAAGAAAGTACATTTCAGTTGTGACATTTGTGACACCGTGAGTGCTTGGAGTTGTGGGCAGTAGAAGGGAAGATGAAAATCAGATATGAAGGCTGGCCTCTGTGACACTAGCTCTAGTTCTGTACTATTAGTCTCAATGTCCTTTAGCCAACGGAATGTGTGTATGTTGGTGTTCATCTAACTAATAATAATCGTCCACCCCCTCTACCTATCCATATGTATATTTTTTATTATTTATTAATACTTTACTTTTTAGGGCAGTTTCATGTTCACAGCAAAACTGAGGGACAGGTACATAGATTTTCCATATATCCACTGCTCTCAGACATGTGCACAGCCTCCCCTACTATCAACATCCCCCACCAGAGTGCTACATTTGTTACAATTGATGAACCTCCAATGACACATCATAATCACCCAAAGTCCATAGTTTACACTAGGGTTTACTCTTAGTAGTATACATTTTGTGGGTTTGGTAAATGTATACAATGACATGTATCCATCACTATGGGATCATACAGAATATTTTCACTGCCCTACAAATCCTCTGTTTTCTGCCTATTCATTCCTAACCCCCAGCATGTACTTTTTAACCTTTTGAAAATATTTCCTAACACTTAATATATCCCCACTATGAACCTTGCAATTTTCACTAGATTAGGAAATTAAAGTGAAGGCAGATTATACAATTAGTAATACATCTAGAAGAAAGCCCAGAGCTCTTCATTCCAAAAGAGCCCACACTATGCTTTGTCTACCAGTGAATAAATGGAGAAGGTTGATGATTAAATCACTTCCTTACAAATGGCTGAGGCAAATGGATAGCTTTAGGGGCCCTAGAAGTAATTTTGTATGTAGCCATCCTTTAAAAAATAAATTTGAAAGACATCTGCAGTTGTTGGAAGGAGGGAAGAGATGCCATCACGTGGTATTCATTTGCAGGGATCAGATTTTCCTGAGTCAGAAGGGGGTTAAGAGATCTGCCAAATGCTTGGGAATGGGTTCAAATTGTTGCAGAAGTGCAGTGGAAAAATATGATGGATTGAGCTCAAGAGTATTTGCCTTATTCTTCAATAGGTTGTCTTCCCGCTGTTCTTCCTCCCAATTTTATGATTACCTTTTGAAAACTTATCTCTTAATGGGAATGATATGAAACCCTTATCTTGACTTGCCAGGCAAATACATTTATGAATATGTGTGTTTACTGGTTTTATATTTTCAGTATTTCACTAAGCTATGCTATGTTCATTTTTGTTCTTGTGTAACAGTTATTTAATATTAACCGGTCACCAAAAGTGTAGTGAAAAATGAACTAGAACTAGAACCCAAGAGAGAGATGAAGGAAAATAGAAGGGCCCTGCCCTTGAGTGGCTATGGGATACTGCCCCTCAGTGGGGCAGGGGCTTTGTCTTGCTTCCCATTGCATCACTACTGCTCTCAGATGTAGAATAGGGCCTGGCATGTGATCAGCATTCAGTAAATATCTATTGAAGGAATAAATGAATGAATGAACATGAACACGTGAACAAAATCTTATAAAATGACTGTTAATAGAATGCGCATCATAAGAAGCTCTAGGAAAAAGCAGCAATCAGGCTCAGGTCACATTATTCCAAGAAGAACTCCTGGAGAGTTTAGGGATATGGTGAGGAGGGACGAAGAAATGATCAGACTAATACAAAGGTTAATCATTTGCATCGTAGGCCTGGTACAGTCATAAGGTAGTAGGAGCCTAGAACATTGATAAAGGCATTTGTAAGAGGCATATTTAGATGGGACAAGAGACAATGAGACAGTAGATTGAGGGGTTAATTGACAAGCATCAAGTGGTTTAAAATATGGATGAGAAAGAGTAGCTCTGGTGTAAGGAAGTGAGAGAGGAGGTATTAAGGTACCCTGGATATGTAGTAGGAACATAATCAGAGGCTAGTTGGATGGTGTGCTAGCAGTAGATTGCTTTCATTCTTAAATAAGGCAGTGCCATAATTTACTGCTTGAGGAGTCTGTTATAGCAACTGTATGTAGGATGGTTGTGTGTGTGTTGTGTGTGTGTGTTCATCTGTGCATCTGTGCTTATATATAGATAGGAGGAGGTAACTGAAAGTAAGGAGATCTATTAGGTTATTATAATAATTTAGTTGTGAAATAAGGGCTTAAACTATGTAGGCTATGGAAATATAAGGAAATGAAAGAATATAAAAGATGTTAGAATTAAGACATAGTGATAGAATGCATATGGTTGTCAAAGGAAAGAGGGAAGAAAGGACAATGATTCTAACATTCTGAGACTGGAAAAACAGAATAGGTGATTATAATGGTTAAACTATCAAAAGGATATCATTTTGGAGAGAGATGAAAGCAATCTAGGGCGCACTGTGTCGGAGTGGGAAATCTAGCCCTCAGCTATGACTAAAGAGGGCATAACAGCATTAAAATATGAATATAAGCAGTTGTTAAAATTGTGGCATGAAAGAAATCTCCAGTAGTGCTGAAGTGTAGAGCAAGGTTTTTCAAACTCAGCATTATTGACATTTAGGGCCAGGTAATTCTTTGATGGTAGTGATGGACGAGGCTGTTCTGGGCACTGTGGGGTGTTGAGCAGTTTCCCTGGGTTCTACTCATAAGATGCCAATAGTAACCTACCCCTAGATGTAACAACCAAAAATGTCTCCACATACTGCTTAATGTTCCCTGGGGGGAAAATTGCCCCCAATTAAGAACCATTGGTATAGAGGTAAAAGAATAATCTACCATAGGTTGGACCTTTGGG
Organism: Camelus ferus; assembly: GCF_009834535.1. NCBI lineage: Eukaryota > Metazoa > Chordata > Mammalia > Artiodactyla > Camelidae > Camelus > Camelus ferus. The sequence goes on along the minus strand of NC_045732.1, from coordinate 72,809,895 downwards.
GTACGGCAGGAGGTGGGGATGAAATTGGAAGGGAATGTGGGTCTAAAAGTTCAAGACAGAAAGTAAGGATGATTTAAGGAACTGCATTAGCAGAACATAGAATTAGGAAAGCAAGGAAAGGGGGACTCTGAGAGGTTTTTGAAAATTGGCATTTGGTAAGAAAACTTGAATGGGAAAAATGAGTTCTCCCATTCACTGAATATCCAGAGGGAATTTGGTTAAATGATGGATTTACCTGGCTTCTTCTAGGAGCCTATAGGTACTCGTCTCTAGACTTGAGCCACTACCTTGGCTTTACAAACTTTTCAAGTGAACTTTCACTTCCTTGAACCCTGAAGCTGTAGAAAAATAAATCATCTAGGGTCTTATGGAGAGTACACACATTATACGTGTGATAAACATACAGATACACAAACTAAGGTGGGACTTTTATTTTGTTTTTACCTCCAAGAATATGCCTGTACAGAATTCTAGGATCCCATTTTGTCCAGTCCTGTTAGTTACCATTCAGTATTGAAGGTGAAAAAGGGAACCTTAGATTTAAACCTTAGATTTGTGAGTTGAAAGACTATTAAAGATCATCTGAGATCATCCATCTACCCTAGTGTTGCTGTTTTTTTTTTTTTTTAACTTCTTAAAATCTAGTGAGCAGGGTCTTCCCAAAGGCAATGAGACCTGAAATACCAGGGGGTCCTCAGGAACCTTAAGTTATTTATCTATGCTGAAGCATCAATTGTGAAAAGGTGATGGAGTGATGTAAGATGGGAAGCCTGTTTTTTAGGGCAAACAGACAAAACACAAGAACACATACAGTTGCCCCTTGAAAAACATGGGTTTAAACTGTGTGGATCAACTTACATGTGGATTTTTTTTCAGTAGTAAATACTATAGGACTATATGATCTGCCAACAAATGAATCTGTGGATATGGAACTGTGGATACGGAGGGACCACATACAAGGGGGGCTGACTATAAAGTTATCAGCGGATTTTCAACCGCAGGGAGGGCTGGCCCTCTTTTTTTGAACTCAAGTTTTATTTAGAACCCTCATTATAAAACACACAAAACAGGAGCCATTTGATACAACTCACCCATGGTCTTGGCTTAGGAAGCGCTCCATACAACACTCAGACTCTGGAACACAGTTTGAAAATCACTCCAGGGGCTGGCACCTTATGTGAAGTACCAGATAGTAAATATTTTCAGTTTTGTGGACTATACAGCAGCTTTTGCAACTGCAACTGCTCAACTCTGCCACTGTAGCAGGAAGGCAGCCCCAGACCATATGTACACGAATGGCTGTGGCTGGATTTGGCCTGCTGCTGACCATTTGGGTTTGCTGACTCCCTAGCATCCCCTCATTTTTTTTTTTGTTTACTAATGGAAACTCTGAGGCTGAGAACAGGGAAGCAAATTACCATTAAGAACAGAGCTAGGACTAGAACCCAAGTCTCCTGATTGCCATCTTGTTCCTTTACCTTTCAATTTGCTATCAAATAGAAATTTCTGATGTGTATGTGTGTGTGTGTGGCAGGGAATGAGCTCTGCCTAAGGGTCTTTAGTTAAATAGTACCTTTGACCATAGGTAAAATATTTCTTATAAAGTAGAGGTGCCCTCTAAATCGTGTCATTTAGAGACAATATGGTGTCTTTGCTGCTACTCAGAACTCGCTTCTAATTGTATCTCCAGTGAATGGCTTTGCTCTATAAAGATATCTGAAGCTCTACTTCATGAAGTGTTTGAGGCCTAGTGTTATATGTCTTCCTGGGGGAAAATGACTGTGTTTTTAATGGCTTAATTGATGTGATAATTAGAGTTATCAAGATAATGAGAACCATGTCAAGGCTGTCTGGGGTGAATGTTCAAAGTTGAGGGGACTAGAGCATGTGTGACTTAGCATTAACTTTGTCTTTAAAAAAGAAAAGCAACTCTGAGTATTTTTTGCACCAGACACTCTACTAAGCACTTCATATGGTTACCTCATTTGATCCTTCTACAGGTATATCACATTATCATCATCTCCATGTTATTGATGAACGAGTAAATGGAATTCAGGGAGATTAAGTAGCTTGCCTAAGGTTGCATACCTAGTGAGTGAGAGAACGAAGATTCGGCCTTGGATGATCAGAGGCCAGAGCTCATGACCTTAACCATTTTACTGTATGGCCTCTCTCTTTACCTAGAAGGAACCACTGACATTTTTGATGACATTGGAGGGTGAAGTTAGAAACCCAGGATGTCCTAATTACTGACCTAACATTTGAGGAGCTTAGCATAGGAATTAAGTTTATAGAAGAGAGGTAGAAAAGAAAAAGGGATTTACTCTGATGAAAGTAAAAGTAAAGCATATCCAGGATAGTAGAGGAGTTAATAAAGCATATAGACCTTTCTTATATAGATGAGATCTAGAAAACATAGAATATATTACCTAGGAGATAGCTGACTTTGTTGATTGCATCTGTGGTGTCTTGCACGGCTAGCATCCAACAGTTGTCCTTTTGCATCCTAAATTATCTAGGGATTAAGCATTTACTAGGTGATCCTGGTGTTCATGGGTGAGCTGCAATCTTTCTTCTTTTAAAGGAAGCAGAAAAATGTTGCCAGCTATCACGGTACTAGTACCTTCTGGAAAATCATCCCAGTGGCAAAGCAGAATAGGATTTTTCTTGGCCTGCTTTGTGAAAGTTGTCTGACCTGCATGCACAGCTTCAGCCAACTCAGAAAACTCTCTGGGCCTTTATTGTTTTTCCCTTCCAGAGGGTTGTCACAGTGACTTCTACTGCTGGGGGCGCTTTTGCTAAGACATTGAGGGTTCCTTTTTCAGGAAAGGCAGGACATGGAGAAATCCACCTGGCCCTGGACTGCTTATTTTTCAGTTCTCTGATCTTAAATTGCAGTACTTTACCATCAAGGGAAGAACTGCATGCTATCTAACTTTAATTGCCTTTAAGTAGAACTGCTGTAAGCTTCAGTAATTATAGTTAACATTCTCTGCATTAACATTGCACTGTTCCCCTAGGGTTTTCAGAGCAATTCACAAATAAATGCATTCAACTTTAAATAGCTCATAAGGATTATAGAACCCAGAAGGTGAAGGATAGAGGATATTTCCTGCTCCCCAATTATCCAAAGCTTAGCAAGTAGGAAGGCAGAGGCATCCATGGCCTACAGGTCTTGATTGCCTTAGTGCTATTACAAATAGCCATGTATCCCAAGAAAGAAGGGTTTAAGCTGATCGACAGAAAGAGAATGACAATTTTCCTTGTTTTATTTCCTAGGAAAAAGTAAAATGGATAAAAGCCTTGAGACTTATAACTCTCCTCAACTGCTTTATGAGGCTAGGTTGAACTAGGCCTTGGAATGAAAGGAAATATCAAAAAATATAGAACACATTTTTAAAGTTTTCCCAGTCACTTAGGCAAAGCATAATACAGATCTGGTGGGAAATTGTAAGCATTCCTCCACCTAGAGAACATTCAGCAATTCTAATTCGGGGAGAGTTACAAGACAAGGAGAATCTCCCCATCAGCACGTGCCATTGCAGTCTGACCGGATATTCTAGATGGCGGTGATTTGGACACATTACCATGAAGGAGTTGCCTGGTTTCTGCAATGAGGGAGTCAGGTTGGTCCTGCTGGCTTGGTCCCAGCTAAGTGGATATGGGCAAAGCTGGTAAGGTGGGTAACCTCTTATATTGTAACTGTCTACCTAGGTATCTCAAGGACTTGGGAATTTGTTGATAAGTTAGAGTTCTTGAATTTCCTTTTGACCACATTATCAATAATATCTTCATATTTAAATCTTAATAGTGAAGGTATCCCTAACCTCAGCTTCCATGAGAATGATAATGACAGATGTGACCAGCTTGGAAGAATTTCTGCTTTAGAAAGAGTCCATGGATTGATTTTATTAGCAAAAGAGTTACCCCATAAGTATTATGGGAAGCATCATCTGCTCATTTACTAACAAGTTGGAAAGGCTGCACCTTCCCCTATCTTCTTAAATGTTGAGGACAGTATGGATGCCTTCTTTAAAAAGCTCTGAAATCCTCCTTATTCCTTAATTCCAATGGAGTCAGGGATTTACCATCATGGATTTGCCTTGTAATTTACAAGAGTATAAACAACTCAGATTTTTAGTCCCAACCTGTTTCTACCTTTGCTTTTGGTTTTGGTTCATAGGCGGCAAAGAGGAAGAATCATATTTGACTCATTTCTTCTTAGTTTTGATTCATTAGTTTGCATCTTTAGATCTCTTTCAAGGTCCCAGAATGAAAGTTGAGAGATTACAGTCCAATGTTACCAACTCAGGCCCATGAGTGATACAGAAGTTACAAATAACCTGTGTTCCTTTAATAAAGAACTAGTGGGGCAGTGCTGATCAATGAAGTGACTAAAGACTTTTGAACCATTGCATGGCAGCTTCAATTTGTGGAACAGAAACATTCCAGCAGGGCAGTGATGATTACACTGAGTCATTACCAGGACCGCAGAGTTCAAAAAGACAATTTCGACCTCCTGTGCCTCCAGCAGTTGACCACCCTTTTTCTCTCACTTGGAGAGGAGACAGCTATATAAAGGGGGGTAGGCTTCCTTTCTATTCCAGATTAAACTCTTCTCCCTGGAGAGTCCAACCTTCTGTTTGTTAGCATTCTTCTACTATAATGACCAAAATAAAATATACCTTCCCCCAGAATATTCCAGTTTAGAGTGAAGAAGAACAGAGGTGAGGACATCCATAAATGGGAATCCTAAAGTTTGCCATCTAAGACAGAATCTATGATAGAAAAAGACTTGGGAGAACACAGAGCTGAGGAAGGAAGGAGAGATGAAAAAGGAGCTCCTAATTCCTATCCCTTGAGACATTCTCTGTATGGTAAATACAAGGCAGCTTCCTACTCATCATGAAGGAGCTTCTCGCCATTCATTCTCTTCTGGAGCTGGACAGGAAGAGATCTGGACACAAGGCTGGATTCGGGGGATGTAGAACTGACCCTGTTGTTCTCTTTCCTTCCGTCTCGCATCTCTCCCAACCTGGATTTTCAGCTGAAAAAGAAGCAAGTATACGTAGATAAGGTGGAAAAGATGCAGCAGGCTCTGGTACAGCTCCAGGCAGCATGTGAAAAACGTGAGCAGCTCGAGCACCGTCTCCGGACACGACTAGAGAGAGAACTGGAATCCCTCCGAATCCAGCAGGTACAGAGAATTTAAAGAAAGTGAGATTGCCCCCGACCCCCGCCCCCACCGCCAATTGCTTGTTTTTCAGATAGTGTCTGCCCTGAAGACCAGGCACACACTCTGGCTCATCTTTTGGTGTTTTGCCCCATCTGCCTTTACTCCAGAGGGCCTCCCAATTGTAAAGACGAAGTCTGCTTCCTTAGCTTCCTATCATAGCACAATCCTTAATGCCGATTATCTTGCACTTTTTATTTTCATATGAACCCCAGAAACAGTAGGCACTCTAAGAAGTGAAGATGCTATACAGAGAGACTCCTGGACATTTTAGAATTGAAAATGGCCTTTAGAATCATTTGGCCATATGCTTCCTCACTTTTTGATGAGAGAAAATCAAGACCCAGGAAGTATTGCATGACTCACTTAACATCACACAGCAAGTTTAGGGGCAAAGTAGAGGCCAAATCCTAGATTTTTAATTTCTGTTTTTATTGTGTACCATGCTGGCAGGTAGGAATAGTGCTTTTTAAACCATTGATCCACTTTCTGAGCAGCGTGACAATTTGCTGTGGCAAGGGGAGTCTCATACCCAGGCTCAAGATAGAAAGTCCTATGGCCTTAGGAGGAAATCTGAATTCCTCTTGCTTCTGAATCGGAATCCAAACAGAAGTGGCTTGGACAGTAATCTTTTCCAAGAAAAAGGGGTCTTCAGATGGGACTTGGCTACTGTGGTTCTCTCACTAACCTGAGGGGTGTCGGCATCTCCCCCAACAGCGCCAGGGCAACTCTCAGCCCACCAACGTCTCAGAGTACAATGCTGCCGCACTGATGGAGCTCCTCCGTGAGAAGGAGGAGAGGATCCTGGCCCTGGAGGCTGATATGACTAAGTGGGAGCAGAAGTATTTGGAGGAGAATGTGATGAGACATTTTGCTCTGGATGCTGCGGCCACTGTAGCTGCTCAGAGGTATGTAGCTGGGAGAGTCATGGCCTGAAGGGCATGGATGGCAGGGGGAACAGAAAACTGACTGATTCAGAGTTTTTCCAGTGTTTTTCCCCATAATATTCTGTTTCTTTTTTCTCAGTTTCTGCTTAAGTGTGTGTGTGTGTGTGTGTGTGTGTGTGTGTGTTTCATCTGGTTATACAGAGACTGAACGACTAAGAGGGCAGAGGGTCAGGGATTTGAAAATTAAAGTTACTAATGAACTTACTGGAATCCTAGCTCAGCTTTCCTTGGGAGCGAGAACAATTACAGAGAGATCAACCCAACATGTGCACACCTTCTTCACCAGGGCCACAGATTCTTTCAGGCATATACGTAGATTTCGTTGTTTAGGCCCAGCACTAGAGTGAAAGCTTCCCTCAGAAAAATGCCACTCAGAAACTAAATGTCACTCAGGAGTGGCTACTGCCATTTGATAGCTCTGGCTCAGCCAAGGTATGCCGAAGGCTGTACTGAACATGAATCTATCCCTGCCCTTTGAGAAGGTCTATATTTGAAGCCCACATTCTCTGTGTCCATGAATTCATCACATGTAAGCAGTCACATTCCATTTGGTAAGAGAGAGAAAGTGGCAGGAGGCTTTTTGATTTTTTTTGCCTTTTACATGTTCCCCTTTTCACGTTATAAACATTTATTATTGGTCTCTGGAGGACACAGTGCTCTTATCCAGTTTGTCTTCCTGCTGTTCATAATCAAAATTGGGAAAGAAAGAAAGAGCAAACACTAAATTCAAGTCAGGAGATGACGTGGATTGTTGGAGATACAGACAGCCATGGTCTGGAGTTAGGGAGCTAAGGCACACTACAGCATATTGCACCCAGACAGTTCTCTATTCAGAAAGTTTTTAAAAACCATCATGTTATTTGTTAACATTCTCCTAAATGCAGTGAGCCGGTCGAGTCTGGGAGCACTTGCCAAACTTTGGGCTGGGTATGAGTGTGAAGGAGGCGGTGGATACATTTATTTTTGAGTCCTTCTCATGCCAAATCAGAGGGAGATCAGTGCTTAAGGGCTGGACTGGTGGTTTGTAAACCTCCCAATTCTCCAGGAAGACCTCTTACATTTCTCCAACAGGCTCTGTCTGTCTCCAGATATCCCCTATAAACCTTAAACAGATTGAAAATGCCTGTGCTGTGATTTTGAGGTCCTCATGGGCTTAAGCTTCCTTGTCTTTGTTTTCTGAGAACAGTGTAGTAAGAGAGTACACAGAAACCCCAGCTGTGCTAGAAGATGGTCGAGAAGGCATCTTGTAGGCAGATTAGAAGCAGAATGAAGTATAATTTTAGCTGCTGGTTCCCAAGAAAACCTGTGCCCAGTGTTTGGTTAGCATTTATTCAGGAAACCCTAACACTGAAAGGGAGATACAGGGCAATTTTGTCATCTTTGGGCAGAAACTTAGAACGATCTTGCTCATGAAGGTGTGCGGTGTGAGAAAATATTGGAAAGCCAGGGTTCTTGGTGCTGAGAGGTCCGCTGCTGAAACTGACTTCAGAAGAGACTCCAGGTCAAAATGCAGGAAAACTAGGAGGTTGTCACTGGGGACCTTGTGGAAAGAAACTACCCCCTTTCTTCCTCCCTGGAAAGTTTTGAATGTTGGGAGAACTTCCTTTCAGATGGATTTCTTTCCAGAAGCTGTTGCCTCCCATAAAAAATTTTTAATTTAAATTGAATTCCTTCAAATCACCAGGTAGAAAGTTTCCATGGAATCACTGTTTTCAGTAACATGTGCATGCTTATCATTTAATAGATAAAATAGCAGCCAGTTCCCACCTAGTAGGAACACTTTGTAATAGTTCCCCAGACAAACATTCTGTATCTGGACTGTGTACCTTTTGCATGCCTATTAATACAACCCACAGGAGAGATGGAGAGATTGTATTCAAATTCCTGTAAAATGAGAGAATTGGACGAGGTGATTCCTCCAGACCCTTCTTTTTCTAAGCTTATGCTATTTTTCCAAAGATAGTGCCTCATATGTTCTGCCACAGAGATCAGTTTCCTTCCTCTTTCTTTCTTTCTTTCTTTCTTTCTTTCTTTCTTTCTTTCTTTCTTTCTTTCTTTCTTTCTTTCTTTCTTTCTTTCTTTTCTTTCTTTTCTTTCTTTCTTTTCTTTCTTTCTTTTCTTTCTTTCTTTTCTTTCTTTCTTTCTTTTCTGAGATTTCAAATTTGGAAAGTAACATTCAGAAAACATCATTGCAGAACCTGTGGGTTCTTCTGCCTTCCCTTGCAACATCTCTTGCCGTTTCTTTTCTGTCCAATGGTTTCACTTTCCCGCCTCCCAACCCTAAATGTATTGACCAAGGTTCTGCTCTTTGCCTCTTTCTATAGTAAAAGCTTTACATCTTATTTTCTTCCAAAGTAATTTTCAAGTGCCTAGAATATTGGCTACAGATGGAAAGTGCTCAACATGTTTGAGTAATGAAGGAAGGAAAGAAGGAAGAAAAAGGGAGGAAGGTGAAAGAAAAAAGTAAAAGAAGGAAGGAAATGATTTCTAACTCTGTAACTTGAATCTCTAAATCTAGTGCCATATTTTAATGTCCTGCTTGGTTTCTGTGTATTCTGCTGGTATCCCAAACTGAATATATTCCTATTGGAACAGCTCGTAGGTAAATAACAGGTTGCACAATTAGGAAATGTTGCTTGGGTGGTATCAATGGTAGCTATAGATTTTTTTCAATTGAAGTATTATTCACATATTAAAAAACCACCTATTTAATGGTTTGATGAATCTCGGTAACTGTATACAATAACATAGCCACCACCAGAATGAAGACAGAGGACGCATTCTACAGTGTCCTTATGCCCCTTTAACTCAAACCTTTCCTCCTATGTCTGACCAAGGCAATATCTGTTTTTTTTGTCATTATAATTTGGTCTTTTCTGAAATGTTATATAAAAAGAGTCATATCTTATGTACTCTTTTTGTTTGATTTCTTTCACTTAGCATAGTTATTTTGAGCTTCCTCTAAGTTAATGTGTGCATCAATAGTTTACTCCTTTCTCTTGCTGAGTAGTGTTCCATAGCATGGATGTACCACAGTTTATCCATCCACTTGATGGATTTATGGATTTCCGGTGTTTGGCCATTATGAATAATAAAATACATATTTTAATATAAGAATAGGCAGCTGTCTTTCCCCAGGTGAGATGACATGTTAAGTTGTGTGTTTATACCCTTTCCAGAACTTTGATTCTACAAAGCAACTTTTTTCAAGGGGAAAGCTCTCGATGCAAGAAATCCCATGTAGTGTTTACTGTATAAAGTACTTTCCCGAGCACTTTACAATTATTGCTTATCTTCACAATAATTCTTTGAGATAAGTACACTAGTATCCATTCTACAGATGAGGAAACTGAGGCACAGACAGGTTAAGCAATTCCCCCAAGATCACACAGCTACTGAGAGGCAGAAGAACCAGGACTTAAATCAACACTTTTGACACCTTAACCACTGCACTCTGCTGCCTCCCAGAGAGGGTGATTTCAGAGATGGTGAAATAGGGATTATTACCTGTTTGAGAGTTACTATTTGAGACTTATTATTTAGTTGCTTAGAAATATTATAAATAATGACCATAACGTGGCCTGTATTATAGCTTCATATTATTGTGTTCCTAGAGATTCTTCTCTAGATGCTTAATATACATGAGGGGAATTACTACCAAGTGGGAGTTCATGTCAGAAAAACCGACTTGGCAATACAGGGTTTTTGTTTCAGCTCACAAGTGGTGATTTATTTCTGAATAGCAGAGAAAAGATAAAAAAGTAACACATCTGATCAACCATGTAATGTATTCCTTTGCATTTACTGAATCAGGTTGTTACCTTTCTCCAGATGTGCAATGTTATGCTTTTACTTGGGGCAAACTAAATCTGGGAAAGAAGGAAGTAAGAGAAAGGGAGAGCAGAGGTAGCAGCTGGTCGCACACGTTACACGTCTACCTAGTCTTTCACTGTGGAGGCCTTTCTCGGGTTCCATTCTCAGTTTTCTTCTCATTGTACCTTCTGTCTTCATCATCTTGTCTTATACTAGAGCTTCAAATAGTAACTCTGCCATCGATGAGATTAAAGTTAGAATTTTCAACAACTTGTTGGATATTGTCATCTGGCAATTCATGAGACACTTTCACTTCACTTTAACTGAGATCAAAACCCTTTATACTGACTATACTTCAATAAAAATATATTTTTAAAAACCCACTATAGCATTTTTCAAAAAAAAACAATCTCCTTGGTTTCCTATCACAGAAAACAAGCAGTATGCCATCTTTTCTGGTCATTTGAACTAGAAACGACAAAGTCCTCGCTCACTCTGCGCTCTCCCCAACACCCGCGTTTAAATAGTCTCCTTGCTCTAGCAGTTCTGCCTCCTGTAGCCTGTTCCCATTTCCCCTGTCACTTCACCAGGCCCTGTTTTCAATATCTCTCACTGGGATTATAACCTTTCTGACTGGTCCGCCCAATTCCAGGATATGGCTCCTCTAATCCCTCCATCACATTTCAGTAAGAGATAATGCTATCTTCTTAAAACACAGCTCAGATCGCTTAATTCCCCTTGAAAAGCTCTAATAATCTTCAGTGCCTATTGGAATAAAGTCCAAACTCATATCTGTCATAGTTAATTATTTACTTTTTGCTTTCTCCCCTTGCAAGTTCCCTGCAGTCGGGGACTAGTCTTATCCATGTCCGTCCACCCTCCAGCCTCCCAGGAATTTCAAACACAGCGTTCCACTCATGGTCAGGTTCACATATTAAATAAACAAACGGGTGCCACTCTCAGGAAAAGATGGTCTTGAAGTTGAAAAGGCCACTCGATGTTTTAATTAGGAGCTCGTGAGTGACATTCTAGAAAGTGATGTAAATAATGTGACAGGGCTGGCTTCGGCAGACAGACGAAGGAGAGGGATGGCTGGAGGGCCAGTTGTCGGAAACCATTTACTTAAGAATTTGGGATGTGGGATATGAAATTCAGGGATATACAGTTTGGGGTGTGTAGGTCATAATTGCAAGCCCAGCATCTCATTACTGATGTGCTTAAGGATGGCCTCAGAGTATTGGAAGTTAGCAGGTCGAGTTGCTCCTTCAAACGCTGTGCCTGCTTGCTTCTGCCTAAGCCATTGGCTTAGTAGCACCAGCCTTCTAGAAGGAAGACGGCTGTTGAAGGCTGCCCGGGCAGTTCAGTAGGAATTCACTAAGTGCCCCACACTTTCAGGCTCCATTCCTGAGGAGTTCACAGTGTCCATATCAATTAGCTGGCAGGGCTCTGTGTCCCCAAAATGGTCTTTTATGCAATGAAAGTGGCAGTAAGCCAGCACTGACTCCCCCAGTGACAAACCGAACGCTCAAGTCCCCGGTGTCCATAGACACCATGCACTTTTTAAAGAGGCCTGGCTCTGAAGCGTCCGCCATCACACTGGAACTCTGCACTGCAGGAACTGCCTCCAGGATCACACCAAGAGCTGGAATCCAGTCAACTCATACTCTCTTGTATGTTATTCTCCTTCTACTTACACTTTTCTCTCTTAATAATAGATGACTTTGTTGAATTTCTTTTTTTGCTGTGCCTGGCACTGTATGTTTTACTTGCACACATTTATTTTATCCCCCTCCCCAAATCCCATGAGATCTAGGTATAATTATTATCTTAATTTTGCAAATGAGGAGATTGAGGCTTAGAGCAGTTAATCAACTTCCTGAGCTCATAGGGTTTGTTCGTGGCAGAGTACTTGGGAAAGTGGAACTTGACCCTGGTATGATCTATCAGCAGGGCCTGTGCTCTCAACACTACCCAGTGCTGCCTTCTCTTGGGTACTTTGGGACACAGGGGCCATTCCAAGTAAGAGAACTGCACTAGACCAAGTGTAGAATTCCGAGATGGTAAAATATTTTGAATCCAGCAAATGATGAAAGCCACTGTGGTCCTTTCCTATCTTGTTCTCCAATGATTTCATCATTCAGATAAATTGTTTCCTCCTTGCATATAAGGTGCAAGTATTTGGGGGAACAGTAGCTTTGCAGAAGCTCACCAAATCTCCCCAACTTTAATGCCAACTTTCTGCCTCTTCATTCCCCTGCCCCTTCACTGCCATATGCACTGGTCACAATCTCTAAGCTAACAGAATTTAGCCAGCTGCCAGCAGAAAAGATGCCTGGAGTTCTCCTGCAGATCTTCGTTCTCATAGGAAGTAGAATGCAGCAGTGCCAGTTCATTGTTTTATCAGCCTATGAGAAACCTATGTCTGGTCTTCTTTAAGACCAATATAATTACATCAATATTCTTCCTAATCCCTTTTTCTGTCCCTCATGTTACTCAAATAAGATCCAGTTTTCTTCATTCCCTTCTCTCCTTTCTCTAACCCTAAATGGACTAAAGAAAGAGGTATGACCTCACTTATCAGGAGGATATAGGGTTCCCATATGTCTTTGACTTGTGCTATTTAAACATTAGCCTTACCCATGGGCTAGACCCTCCCCCCTCCTCCCCTAACTTCTCTTCTCTCATTCTCTCTCTCAACAAACACACACACACACACACACAGAGTTCTTATTAATTACTCTTTGAGTCAATGGCCTGAAACACTTTCAGATGGAACATGATGGTCCTTCATGCACTTGGGATTCTGGCAAGAGAGAACAGTCACATAGTTGGGGGACACTCACTGATTTGGCACTAGAATGTTTCAGATGTAGCTGAGATAGGAATCAAATGGCACTTACTCAAAGGCTCTGCTTCTCACTCAGCTTACATGCCCTACCTGGTCTTTGCAGTGGGCATGTCTATAGTTTGTTTCTAGCACTCAGGTGGACTTTACTGCTATTGACTCCAGCAATAGCTACTTAGTACATTCTCTGACGTCCTTCAAAGTCTAGCCTTTTTCCCCTTCATGACTGTCATGAAAATAAAGTGGGGATATATAATATCTTATATATAATATAAATAGTAATATAAAGTAGAAATATAAATATCTTCCTATTGCCTGGCCATGATTTAAAAACTTGAGGGGACTCTTTGCTGAAAAGTTTTGGGAGGGTATCTGTCTAGTTCTGAAGGCAAGCCTCTGTACCTCTCATAGGATCTATCACTGACTTTTGCAGTTATGTCCTTGTCAGTAACCTCGTCTAGCTCTGAAAGCTGTACCTGCCCATTCTTGGAGATTCTTATCAGTAAGTCACTCAGAAACCAATCATTCCTTATAAGTTTGATATCAGGGTAGGGCTTTCCAGCAATACCTTTGACTTAGGAGGGAGGCAGGATTCATCGATTATGTTGCCCTCCCATCATCATCACTGCCACTTTCCTTCCCAGGGACACAACAGTCATCAGCCACTCTCCTAACACCAGCTATGACACAGCTCTAGAAGCTCGCATCCAGAAGGAGGAAGAAGAAATCTTGATGGCCAACAAGCGTTGCCTTGACATGGAGGGCAGGTAAAAATGTCAGTCTGACTCTGGTGGATCTGAGAAGTTGGTATGGAGACTAGATAGGTCAGTATGGAAGGGGAAGCGTCTTCATTCACAACATGGGAACCTGATAATGCAGCTTCCCCCTCACCTCCCTGCCAGCCTGATTTGAGATGCAATGACCTTTACCTTGATCATTCCCACTAACTGGAATTCCAAGTAATACTGCTTTCCCCATTGGCCTTATAATTGCTTTCCATTTGCCCTCTGCCAGAACTGAATTATTGATATTTACATTCTGGGGTATTCTTTCTAGCATTGCACCTCAACTCTGTGGTCCAACAGTGTGCTCTGTAGAATATCCACTCAAACTGAGAGATGCGGCATCTGATGTCTCTTATAAAGTCATGATCATTTAGTTATCAGCCAAAGTTGTGGCCCATTCTTAGAAGTTCTCGTCTTCTCACTCAATACATCATTTTCATTGACTCAGATTCTTCACTATATCAGCTTTCTCTCTCATATACAGCCTTTCTTTTCACCCGTACTTTTCTTTGGGTTTCTAAGATTTAAGCGACAACTCTAGGATGTTCTGCTGTGCCCATTTGGGTGCTCAGAAAGGCATTCAAAGTTGTTGCACGCTATCTTTTGTCTTACAACTCAGAAATAATTAGATCACCCTTTAGTCGAAAAGATAATGGAAGCAAAAGTCCATTTAGGTAGTGAGACCAGAACCTGGAGGTGGCAACAATGTTTTATACATTCTTTGTATGTTCTTTGTCTTTGGCTCCTAGGATTAAGACCCTCCATGCACAGATTATTGAGAAGGACGCCATGATCAAAGTACTCCAGCAGCGTTCCCGGAAGGAGCCAAGTAAGACAGAGCAGCTGTCATCCATGCGGCCAGCAAAGTCTCTGATGTCCATTTCCAATGCTGGATCAGGCTTGCTCTCCCACTCTTCCACCCTGACTGGCACCCCGATTATGGAAGAGAAGCGGGATGACAAGAGCTGGAAGGGGAGCCTAGGTAAGGACAGTAAATAAGGAAGGTTAAAGAGACACATTTTAAAGAGAGCCCTGATTAAGATATATGCTCACGTGGCAGTGAAAAGGAGTGATGGTCCCAATTCTAGAGAAGACGATATAGCAGGTCGGCTTTTTGCGCCCCTGAGAGGCTAGCTGCATATTTAGGAGCGCCTTCCACCCTCTGAAGTCTCACTGAGAGAACACCGGTTGAAGCCAAGGCCTTAGATGATAAGAATCCTGAGTTCTATTTGGGTGGGAAGGAAAATAACTTCAATTTCCTCTTAAAAATTCTCAGCTTTGGCCTTTGCCGTGCAGGACCTTTTGTCTTTGTCCAAAGCCCATGTGGCCTTTGTGTCATTCAAAATTGTAGACTTCCAGCCTTTTCTGTGTTCTTTCCCCCCATAGGAATACACAGAGTTCTAGTTAAGCTAAATGGAGCTGGGTGGCAGGTTTTCATTACCAGGATGATCTGAGATGAGAACAGAATGTACTTTTTCATTCCATTCCTCTCCATTCCTTCCCCTCTAATCAAAGCCCCAGAAGTATTGTGGATACCACGAGGAACATTTTTAGAGCCTGAGGAAACAAGCTATATATATTTTTATTTTAGCTCTTTTAGTTGCTTCTAATACCTTTCTTGGCCGTCTGACACTTGCAGTGTCCTTTGGTTAGGGTAGGTATTTGGAGGACCATGGTCGTGATTAGAACCTTAGATTACACAGTTACTCTCATCCTCATCTGTGACCACAGACTTCTTTCCCTGATCCTTTCCAGCTGTCTGGTAATGAATGGCGTTGGTTATATGTGGAACTGAGTAGAAGCATTCTAACAGCTCAGTGGAAATCAATCACCATTGGAGAAATAAATCAAAACAGAGAGTCAGGACACTTAAAGGTTTAGTACATCGTGCTGGGGGGTGGAGAATGAGAACCAGAAGGGATCTGGCAAGTGTGAAAGAAACTTAACCGTAGTGGGAAGGGCCTGACAAACTGATACCTGGGTTCACTGGAGGCAAAAGTAAAGAATGTGGAACCACTCGTATTTCTCCCGAACCTCCCACAAGGGAGAAGACGCAGTCGGGTGTCTGTATGTGACTTCCATATAGTTTTCTAACCTCTTTCCCTCTTTGCTTTGCAGGTCTCCTCCTGGGTGGAGACTACCGCGCCGAGTCTGTCCCTTCCACGCCGTCGCCTGTGCCGCCCTCAACTCCCCTGCTCTCGGGTCACTCCAAGACCGGCAGCCGAGACTGCAGCACCCAAACGGAAAGGGGAACGGAACCGAACAAAACCGCAGCTGTCGCTCCAATCTCTGTTCCTGCTCCAGTTGCTGCTGCCGCCACTGCTGCCGCCATCACTGCCACCGCTGCCACCAACACTGCCACCGCTGCCACCAACACCACCACCATGGTAGCTGCTGCTCCAGTGGCTGTGGCTGCTGCTGCTCCCACCGCTGCCGCCGCCGCTGCCGCCCCGTCTCCGGCCACTACTGCTGCTGCTGCTGCGCTCGCTGCTGCTGTTTCTCCAGCTGCTGCTGCTCCGACTCCAGCTGCTGCCGCCTCTGCTGCTGCTGCTGCTGCTGCTGCTGCTGCTGCTGTTGCTCCTGCTGCCGCCGCTGCTGCTGTTCAGGTTGCTCCAGCTGCTCCGGCTCCGGTTCCAGCTCCGGCTCCGGCTCCGGCTCCAGCAGCGGCTCAGGCTTCTGCTCCGGCTCAGACTCAGGCATCAACTCCAGCTCCGGCTGCGGCTGCTCCTCCAGCTCCAGCTTCAACTCCAGCTTTGGCTCAGGCTGAGGCTCCTGCAAGTCCAGCTGCTGGTTCGGGACCCCGTCGTTTGTCTATACCAAGTCTGAGCTGCAATCCAGATAAGACAGGTAATAATTCTCTGTGGGTTCTGCCCGGAATCACAGATTTGGTTGCCAGCACCTGCTGCGTAGGCACAGTTGATCACTTGGACAGAGTTCTAAAGCAGATTAATCAGAAGAGATAAGGGCAGAGAGTCTGTGACTTCTCCAGGATAGGAACAGGGATGAGTCAAGGCCATTCTCCCAGTAGAAGTAAATGCTCAGTTGAACAAGAAGGGGAAGGGAGCGAGCAAATCTCACTTTGCCATTGGCTTGATGGGGGCTCTAAAGCTATTTCTAAAATGTAACTTTTTACCTTGTCCCTAAGTGTTTTCTCACCCCTTATTTCCACGTAGATGGCCCTGTTTTCCACTCCAATACTCTGGAAAGAAAAGCTCCCATTCAGATCCTGGGACAAGAGCCTGACGCAGAGATGGTGGAATATCTCATCTAAATGGCCTAATCCGGAGCTGCAGTTTATCAGCAAGAATGCTTTTTATCATTTTTCCCTTTTGTTTGTTCTTATTTTGAGGGTGAGGACAAGGGTTGGGGTGGGATGTTTTTTAAAGGGACTTTTTATTGAAACAACATAGTACTTAGGTGACACCATTTGAACTCCAGTCTATTCTGGTACACTTAGAGAGTACTCTAAAGCCAGATCAATCAGAATGTGCTCTGAAGTTTATTGTTTGGATTTATACAAATACTGGGACTGTTGATAGCTAGATATACATCAATGTTTTCAATGCTGAAATTTGTTTAGCATTTCCATATTCCAGATCATTCTTTTATTGAAGAGCACAGTATGTTTGGAAGACAGTGTGTAACATGTAGTTCAGAAGTGGGAAGCCGGAGAGAATTTGCGTGTGTGCTGTTTTGTATAGTTACCATCTAGGCAGCATCCAGAGAGAGCTCTCATCTTGGGCTCACGAAAGGGAATAGTTTTAGGAGCCACGTAAACTGGAGAAAAGGTAGGGAGTATTGGGGTGTGGAAGGGTGCTGGAGCTAATTTTCCCTCCCAATTTCCCAGCTACCCTGGGCCAGGAGATTGTGTTTATCTTTATTTCAGTGGTGCTTTGGAAGTGGATTCTTTTGGTTCCCTCGTGGAGGTTCATACATTCATATATATACTCTGGAGTAATTTATGCATTTGGAGAATTAATATATTGCTTTCAGATGCTAGGAGAGTCAATTAGCTGAGTGATGTACAACTTCCTCTCTCTTAGGGAGTTAGACCATCAGAGGCCTTGATGGAGAGTTGCATGAGGTGCTGTATGCAGACTTACGTGGTCTGTGTGTAGCCAGGAACACAGCTCGCTTGCCTTTCCGGAGACCATTCTGCCTAGTGTTTATTTCTTCTCCAGCACAAATTCACTGGCTGTGTCCCTAGTCTCAAATTGCCAATTTGCAAAATGAGGAAGCAGTTTTGTTGACGGGTTAAATGCTTTGAATTTCTGATGACTACTTTGAAATAACTCATGTGGTTTTCCCAAATTCTTAGCATACATCTTAAACGGTATCTTTGCGTATCACCTCCAAGGGAAATGCATCAGAAGCCCAAAGTGCTATGCTGCAGTCGGGTGGGGAGGGGGGGCTGTGGCCGCTACCTCTTCTCACTGCCAGTGACTCCATCTTGGAATGCCTTGGGAGAACAGCAGGAACTGCGCACATGGGCAGGGACCAAGGAGGCCATGGCTCCAAGCTCTGCCTTAGGGCTGCCTCCAGGGACATGGAAGGGCTGCCTGTTGCCACAGGTCTCTGCTCTGTGTCACCTCTCTGCCCTTCATTAAGGTGACAAATCCACAATGTCATTAAGATCAGTTTTCAGGGGTATGGGGAGGTGAGGGGAGTGGGGGTTGTTAGGTAAGGGTGGGGGGTAGAGGTTTGGGGATATGTTAGTTAGAAACAAAATTAATAGAAGAGTAGGCCTGATATATTACGTTGTGAGGCATAGTGGCTGCAAGGAACTTTAGCAGTATAGCCCTACCCCCTCATTTTAGTAATGAGGAATCTGAGACCTGGAGAGGTTAAGTAACTGTTTCTAGATCACACAACACACCTTTCCACTCTGCCAATTACCATGCTTATTTGGGGAACTCCTTATGTACAAAAAGCCCCATTTTAAGAAAAGACATTGACACGGTCCAGGGCATATGCATTTTGGAAAATGTCCCTGGCTTGAGTATTTAGTCCAGGGTTCTAAATTCCGATCTTGCCTCTCCTGCAGTGCCTTTTGCAAGGTTTTCCCTTTCCTGATCCTTATTTCAACACTGAGTCACATGAAACATCCCCCCTAAGAAATCAATCAAGTTCACTACTTCTCTTGCTATGGGATTGGCTGTCTGGGATCATTTTACAGGCTTCCTCTGTGAGTACAGACATGGTGTGTTTAGCAGTATTCTTGTGTCGTTCCTAAAAGGAATGATTTTGTATGTGGTGGGAGAGAGATAGGAGGGAAGGTGATGTGATTTGCAGCCAGTCTTGACATTTCCAATAATGAACTAATCATCCTACATATCAATCCTCAGTCATCAAGTGAATCACAAATAGAAATTAAAAGGGCAGTTGTGTTAATACTCACTCATACTACCCTGTAGTCTATAAGGAAAAAAAAACTCTCAAATAATAAAAGCAGAAAGTGGCAAACTTCAGGACTACTACTTTCTAGCCAAATAAATTTTTAAAAAAGAAAAAGAAACCTTTCATCTACTCCTTTTGCAGTTACAACACATTGCCAGAATTTTTGCTAGCTCTGGGAGCCATCATTTTCATCACATTCTGTAAGGTGACAAATGTCATACATTCCACACTGTGTGGCAGCCATCTCTTTAGACTCATATACTTGGGAGAAAACAGGAAGTTCTTGGCCAAGTCCTATTTGGAACTTTCCACTTCTCTGCCCCTCACACCAGAGGCAGTCCCTCTTGGCTCAGTTTTTAATCCCAGGTAATTTGCTAAAATAATATGGTACATCTAAGAGATGGAAGAAGCCCATGTCAGTGTATTATGTTTACGAGGATGAGATTCAGCCTTTTCAGAAAATCTCTATTAGGTGTCATTTTAAACTTTCAGGTTTATGGGAGAAATCTCAAGTTAGCCGCCCTTTCACGATTGTGTGGATGTAACATTTGGGGGATCTTTCTGGACTCCCATCTATCTATGCATTTTACTGGCACCTCAGGACAGGAGGGTGACCTTGTTGTCTTAATTTGTACTGCCTGGTGGTCTCTGGGGACCTTCTAAGTCAATTGTACACCAGTGTCCCATGTACAGAAAAACTTCATTAGAACAAACTTTACTTGATATAAAATTCCTAGTAACAATTTTTTTTATTAAATAAGACTAGCTTGAGCTTTCTTTTAAGATCATGTATCTCGATTGTTGTTTTAATGAAGGATTTATTTTCAGTGCTGCTTTTGAGCTTCAGGATAACAGGATAGCAAGATCCTGAAATACCTGCCATCATCTGCCATAGGAAACACACCAAGGGACCCATCGTGCTCTTTTTCTTGTTACGCAGTTGGGTGGGGACAATTGGAAAAGGAACAAACTGATTGTGCAAACTACTTTTTACGAAGAGCCTAAACTCTCATGTTGCGGCAGCTTCAAGTGTATACATATACACTAACTTTTATAAATTCTATTCTCGTATCTGTTAGCCATACAATCTCCTAGTATCGCAATCGCTCATTCACATATGGAATGTGTTGCTTAAAATGTGTGCATTCTTACTGAACATGTTTTCAAAGGAAGGCATCAGCTATGGGCTAATTGCCACCAATTTCAGCCCGCCATGATCTTGGAAATAGACCTTCCAAGTACCATCCATCATCAGTTGGATAAGTGTTGGGAGTTTGTTTATTTTTTTCCAGTAGCAACGATGGGTTCCATGGAGCCATCAAACCTCCTTCTGGCCTCCCTTGTGATTGATGGCTTGTGTTTGTAAAATGGATAGCTGGGGTTGGCGGATGGCTAGACAGGAATCACCTTTGGTTTAAAAATGTATGTGGCCCCAGAATGATTGAGACCCCATTCTGTAATCAACTGAGTTAGTTCCAATAAAGTTAAGCAGGTTTGAATCCACTTTGTGCCTATCTTTTCACTGACAATAAAGTTAGCTATTTTAAAGTGCAATGCTGTGTGGAAAATGCTTTGGTGTTTACCCAACAGAGGCTTTATTTGTGCTGTACCATGATTACTTTCAAGTCAGTATGCAGTGAAATTGCCTTTCAAGGGCAGCATGTGGCAGAATTTGCATTTGCTTAAAGTATGGAATGTGATTATAAAGTCTTAAGACACCACCACCACGGGCCACATGGTCTAATCGGTTCCTTTATATATTTCGGCTGCATATATCAAAAGCTTTGCATCTTTTTATCTCTTGCTTCCAAGGGATAAAATGATGACCACCCAAAGCAGAGAATTCATCCTTTGGTTAGTATTTTGGAAGGCCCCTTGATGTTCCTTTTGTACCCTTGTTCTTATGCCAATTCATCAGTTTTGGTTGAGGGAGCTTGTTATTAAAAGCAAATCAAAACCACAAACAAGTTGGCTCTTTTCACTGAAAATGTTAAAGCTGCCTTTACACTGCCCTCTCTGTTCCTCCTCTTTACCACTGATTCCCAGCCTGACCGGAGAGACTAAGATCCCACAGGCTTTGAAATGACTCTTTTCACAGTGAAACTGGGCTTGATGGGTGTTGCAAAATGGATGGGGAGAGGGTCTAGAATTCATTCAATTCTAAATTTGATTTTTTAAAAATTAAATTGGACTACATTCCCTCCATATTTATGATGAGTACTTCGAAAACTGTATGTGCGAAAGCCCACTCCTCTTTTTTAGGACACACCTTCTCACAAAGCTTTGCAAAGTATTCCTTTTAGAAATATATCATGCCTAATTCTTAAAGAGCCATCACGTGTGAAGAGAAAAAGCAAGTGTTCCTTCAAAAGTGACTATGATCGCATGGTAGGAGCATTCCTACATACTCTCCAGTATTATAACTGATCTTATTATCTGTGTGGAACTTCACATTCCATCCTGTGGGCCTCCCCTCCATGGTAAGTGATCTGCACAGTCTATGAGTTACACATTGCAGAAAAAAGCACTCCCTACTT
Organism: Camelus ferus; assembly: GCF_009834535.1. Classification (NCBI taxonomy): domain Eukaryota; kingdom Metazoa; phylum Chordata; class Mammalia; order Artiodactyla; family Camelidae; genus Camelus; species Camelus ferus. Next base: position 72,788,338 of record NC_045732.1, on the reverse strand, counting down.
CTTGCATTCTCTACCACCATCTTATCCCGCAGGAAGTTTTTTATTGGAGGGAAAAAGGATAGGTGATTTGGTCTTAGAATACTTTCTACAATAATTGGCAGTCACCCTGGTATTTGAATGAAGACCCTCAAATGACAGGACTTAGTTTCCAAAAAGAAAAATGTTTCCCACAACACCAAAGTTTCATACCACATCCAACTACTTCCTCCTCAGATGCACAAACTGGCCAAGCCCAGGGTATTTATTTTGGCTTCCATGTTTTTTCATTTGCTACTGTCTCTACCGATGGTTTTAGGCATGTGCGAGAGTTGTTGAATAACTACGTATTCCACGTTGCCATTGTGTACAGGGCCCCAAAGTTATAAAAAATACAGTCCATGATTCTAGTTTATCAGAGAAAACCACACTCACAAACACACACACGTGCGCACGCACACATAGACACATTTACGATTCATTGTGATGTGTGAAATGGGAACAGTGAACAAGATACAGAACTAGGACAAAGGAGGGAATGATGGGATGGAACAGAGAGTGTATGTGTGTGGGAGGAACTAAACTGAGCTTTGAAGGGTGCACAGGTGTTAACCTGATGAACTAGGTCATGGGGACGAACATTCCATGCAGAAGAAATAGTAAGTACAAGGCAATCTCACTTTGTCAGACCTGCCATTAAATGAAGACTATGTTTCCAAGATCAAAGTCTCTAGAGAACTACTCTGAATTTTAACAACCTCTTAATGGAAACTTAAAAACTCACTCAATTAGGTGGTAGAACACACTGGTCAAAAGTCAAAAGAACATGGAGTTCTAGTCCTAAATCTGCTGCTAAACAGATGTTTATCTCTGGATACATCCCTTAACAGAATCAAAGAAGTTTATCAGTAAAATGAGGATAAATACCTCTCCCTGTGGACCTCCTGGAGAGGGGATAAGAGAACTTCACAAAGTGAGAATATAGAAAGGCCAGTCAAAACAATGGGCCAAATCTATAGAGATGAAGTGGTTTATTTAACTTTTTATCAAAGAACAATTCAAATTTGCACAAAACCAGAATGGTGTAAGGGACTTCCGTGTGTCCATTACTGGGCTTCAGCAATTGTCAACATATGGCAAGTCTTGCTTTATTTATCTCCCCTACCCATCCACCCTATATTGTTTTGAAGCACATCCCAGACATCATAGCATTTCACCCCAAAATATTTTAGTATGCATAAAGATGACATTTTTTAATAATGAAAAATTTAAAGTGCTACTCCTAGAACCAAAATGTCTAACCCACCAACCAATCAAAATGATAGCGTGTTTGTGCTTTGCTGCTTACAAAACTTTGATACCACAACTCTTGCCTTAAACTGAAACTTAAAGTCTCAAAAAATGGAGGAGTTCATCCTCCCATAATTCACATATCAAAGGGGAAGATATTTTCTTTGAAGGCCACCCAAGCAGGTTCTAAGCTACTACTCCTCCTCCACTCGTAGAAAAAGCTCCAGCTCCTTTAGAGTCTGTCATTCATCTGTTCCTTGTTTCCTCTCCTCTACTGATTTGGTCACTATTCTAAGTGCACTGATGATGGTGGCCCCCAGATCACAGTTATTCTCTCCAGGTACAAAGACCCAGTTAGCATCCTGGCCTATCAGCCCTTTCCAAAGCCACAGACTGCTACATCCATTGCACTTGAATCTGCTGTGCCCATGGCTAACCCAGATTTTGTCATCATGCAGAACTGCTCCACCACAGAAGTCACATACACCAGTACCCTACTCTCTAGCCACCGTCTTCCACCCTCCCGGTTCTCCTCTTCCCACTCTATCTGCCTTTTGACTTCCAAGAGACTTCAAAGTCTTTTGATGCCCCCATTTCCTCCTAAGTATTTAGCCCTGACCTACCTGATCTGGACCTCATGAACTTTCAAATCATCCATACCCATTAAAACCTCAATCTCTCATCATGAGCCAGGAACTCATGAGTCATGACTGATACTTCCCTCTCCCTCATAGCTGATATCTAATCCATCGCTGATATTAACAAAAGAAATCATAATACCATTCACTACTCTCCAACTCTACTGCCAACCACCTATTTTAAGCTATCACTATTTTTCACCTAGACTATTTCAATAGCATAGTAACTGATCTGCCATGTTCACCCTTGCTCTACTCTTTTATTATATCTATTTAGCAACAAATTTTATATTTATTCAGCAGCAAATATAGTTCATATCAAGTCATTCCCCTGTTTAAAATCTTTCAAAAGTTTCCCCTTGCTAAGTGAATGAAGTGAGACCACAAGAGTCAAACAATTAACCTGAAATTTTCTAGTTGATGGACTGGAAATTAAAACCCAGATATCTTGGACTCTTACTCCAGTAGAATCATTATCATGACTTATTCTGATCATCTTCGTTTTCTTATGCTTACAGGGCACTACTGCTCTGACGTCATTGTTTTCGCTGATTCTCATCTAGAACAGTACTTCTTGATGTCCTCTCCAAACCTTCTTATCAGAATCACCTCAGGGAGGTGTTTATTCCGTGCACACTCCCTGGCTTTGCCCTCAGAGTACTTATCCTGTAGTTCTAGGGTAAGGACCAGGAATTTGCAGTTTAACAAGATTCCCAGGAGATTCTGACGTAGTTCGTCCTGAGACTATATACTTTGAGAAACACTGGCTAAGGATATCCTGGCATTTATCTTACTTCCCTTCCCCTCTTCAGTTCCTCTGCTACATAAAGACTCTCAACTGAACACAGTTAAATGAATAAGTTCAGTTTGAACATTAGGTATTATGTACATCCTTACTTCAGTAGGCAGCCATTTTATTTTCTTCATTCACCCTTAGTACCTATGGTGGTTGGATTTACTGCTCTGATCAAACAAGACATACTGTTGGTTACTTTTGTTATAGGTTTACATGGTTTATAGTCCTTGAGACAACCACAGCCATATATATGATCTTGGTCAGCTCATTTAATTCCAATGGCTGTTCTATATGATGTCACTGGATTATGATCTCTAATGTCCCTTTTGATTCTTATATTTCTTGATTCCAGGAGACTAAATACTACCTCTCAGGTCATAAAGTCTTTCACATGGATCCAAAATTGGTTATGTGGCACAGAGAAAAGACCTTAAAATCTGAATATATTGAAAATATTCTATAGGCCTAAAATCTATTCATCAAACTCAAAATATTTTTTCCACTGGTTCTGCCCGCACTTGACAGTTTATTTTCCCCATCTTGGCTATACCTACTTCATTCTCCTATTATATGTGTCATTTTCCCAAGAAGACATGTCCACAAGAATACATTTCCCAGAAAAGTCTTAGGAGATCAAAACAGAGGGAAGGTAGAATAGTTTACATTTCTTTCAAGCCATCTGTCCATGGTAATTTGCATCTATCCAGTTGAAGGGGGTTGAGTGGCACAAACAAGGGAGGGTAAAAGAGAAATAATCAAGGCATGAGTCACATTGCAGTAGATGGCCAAGAGAACGGTGGCATTTGCTGAGCCACCATGATACCCATGGGACTAACTAGATCTAGGAAAAGGAGAAAGGGAAATAAATATTTTGTAAACTGCTAGGTGTTAAAAACTAGTTCTGTGACAAACGCATAACATATGTATCCTCCCCAACCACCAAAGTTAAAAGATCCAAAAAACAAAAAGAATGTATCTGTTAAAACTCTTTTCTTCCTCTCACAACTAGAGGCAAATCCACATCTTGTGCCTTTTGAAACAGACAATTTGGAAAGCCCTCTTTATGAAAAAGAATTTTTTAAATTATAAATAGCCAATCAGAATTAAAGTACTTATTTGGAACGAGAAGTCACAACTAATTACAAAATTTAAAAAGCTGACAAATACCACAAACATAACAATAAAAAAGCAGTATTTTTTTAAATTAATTAACTACCCAACACACCTCTATAATCCTTTTTTCCTACACTTTTGGCTTCATATTTGTGTTGGCTTCTTCATATGACAATAGTTTTGCCATATCGTTTTCTATCTAGAGAATAGGAAGCATGGAAGCATCCACTAGCATGGTTAATCCAAATGTATTAATATTATTGATAGTTGGAAAGCTAAAGTATGCAACTTCACACACTTGAAGTACAACTGATGCTTACAAAACTGATTCAGGTTTGTGTTCTACACACATAAGAATTCTGATAAATTACATTTTATGCAATTCTAATCACAGAATAAATAAAAGTACTATGCATAGTTGTATGCATTGTGTTACTGAGTATATTTCTAACAGAAGAAAACTTACTCTGTTTTTAGACATTAATGAGAACTGAATACTCTGCATACCATTTTGTACATCAGGGGGTTAAAGGACTTTTCCATAGATTAGTATCTGGATCCATACATTTCCAACCTTATTTCAGTACCCACACACATTCAGTGCCAAGAACTACAAGACACATTCATATATTGATAAGACCTTTGGCTTTGCACCTTTGTATTACCATGCTGGATAAGTCAGCAGAGTGAGCAGTGGAGGTATTTCTGGAAGTCACTCCTTTACCAGGATGATTTAGCAATGATTTATCTATACACAGGACTGACTGCAAACCACATAAATATGTCACTGAACACAAACTAAATGTATCTCCCACCGAACTTTCCCTTTGCTGGATCATGAGAGAAAGTGTAAGAGATGGAATGACAGTGGCGTGAGATAGCAGATATACAAGTCAGGGTTCTGCAGAAAAACAAAACATAAGAGAAGGCGGAGTGAGGGAGAGAGACAAAAGTGGATATTGGGAAGCTATCAAGTCTGAAATACTGAGGCAGAATTGTTTTTGCTCCGAGAAACCTCAGTCTTTGCTCTTAAGGCCTTCAACTGATTGGGTGGGGACTACTCATATTATGAAAAATCATCTGCTTTACACAAAGTCAACTGATTTAAATGTTAATCACATCTAAAAAATATATTCATAGGACGCTAGACTGGTGTTTCACCAAACAACTGGGCACCATAGCCTAGCCAAGTTGGCTCATAAAGCTAATGATCACATCAGTCTTAACCAATTTTAACCAACAGGTTAAACTCTCCCATTTTTACAAATATTATAGAAACACACTACTGTGTGAACCGATTGCTAGGAACTCTCCTAGGGCATTGGAATGGGCTTGTGCAATTCATATCCTACATCCAACCCATCAGTACATCCCATCAGTTCCATCTTCAAAATATACCCAGAATCTGATCACTTCTACTGAGTTCTGCTAGTTTTACCATCTTCTGTTGTAGCACCATCTCCTCTAGAATTTGTCCATCTCCACTTTGTGTTCTTCATTCAGAGAGTTGGTTACCTCATTATTTTTTAATTTTATGGAGGAATTTTTGGAAACAATTTTCATCTACTCAGCGGCAAAATTGCTTATGGTGTTTTGTTTTTGTTGGACATTTCCACCTTTTAAAAGATAGTATATTTTTATCAATACTGTGTCAGTTCCTTTTTTATTATCCATCCTTGGGTGATTTAGATTATCCTGTCTCAGCTATTTGCAGGAGATTCCCACGATGGAAAATGAGCCAGGGTAGCCTTCCATGTTTCACTATCCAAAAACTCTATCCGTAAAGGCAAAGAGATGGATACCTTATAGCAAATATGGTTCCTCTCTGAGGTTCTTTGTCTAGTCATGTTTTGTCAGTTTCTCTGAGCCAAACTTAGTCTAGGAGGGCATCTGCCCCTGCTCTACTCATCCCAGTCCTTGGACCTGTTGTTGCAAACGAGGGGATTAGCTTTTACATGTCAGGATGTACCAGTAACCTTCAGGAAGTATATTTTTGTTGAAGCTTCCTAAGATCTGCTGTGTTTTTTCTACTCTCAGTGCTTCCCTTCACTTCCCATGCCTTCTTCCCATTCCTCCCCTATCTCAAATACTTTTGGCAGCTGCAGTTTGGAGTCTGGAGATTATATCTGTCTTAGTAGATAAATGGAGCCCGGGGTGGGGTGGGGGGAGGGTGGGCGTTCCATTCTCCTTTTTGCTCTTGCATGATTTCCAAGAAGTGCAAGGGAAAATGCTGACTGATGCAGACATATTAATACTGTAAATGACCCTATTTTTGTTCATTACAATATCCTCAGAGCCTAGAATGGTGCCTGATATAAAGTAGGTGCTCACTAAATATTTTTTCGATGAATGAATAAATGGAGTGAATGAATGACACTGCATTCTACATTCCTATATCTGAGCTGTTGTGGCTGCTGGAGAAAGATGAATAGTTTAGTGCTACTACACACTCAGAGGCTCTGGTTCTAGTTGAGAACTTCTGTCTTTGCCCTTGGCCAGTTTGGCCAGTTTCCTGTTCTCTGGAAGATACTCCCCACATAGCACTCTCCTCACACAGTCTGCAATTACCTGTCTCCCTCCCTCACAGATAGCGTCAACTCCCACTTCCATGTGAAAGCAGAGTTGTCAATTGGGAACCCAAGGCTCATATTAAACATATACAGCAGTAGGTATAGGGATGTATTGTGCAACATGCTAAAGATAATTAACATTGTTGTATGTTAGATATGAAAGTTGTTAAGAGAGGAAAACAATCACAAGGAAAACACATCACAAGGAAAACAATTTTTTTCTATTTCCTTATTATTGTATCTATATGAGATGATGGATGGATGTTCACTAAACCTATTTTGATGATCATTCCATGATGTATGTAAGTCAAAGCATTACGCTGTACACCTTTAACTTACACAGTGCTGTGTGTCAATTATATCTCAATAAAACTGAAAGAAAATAAATAACAATAGATAGAGCACAGCCACTGACCACTCAGAAAGCACTTCAGCTTTCACAGCTGATACTGCCATTCTGGTTTAACCAGCTCAAAATCAGCCTCAGGGACGATTTCAACTTCCAGCCCTCTCCAACAGCAAACTTATCTACATCTCCACTCGGCTCACCATTTGCCTTCAGTCTCTGAGGATAAGGCATTCTTCTTCCAGATCAATATCAATCCCACCCTCTCCACTTTGGCTCTGGACTTCACCCTTATGTCCCCAGGCACTTTGATCCACCCATAAAATCTCCTCTTTTCCTTATCTGCAACCTCTCCTCTACTCTCCTGCTCAGTTCCCCCTCCGTATGTAATTAATGGGCTCAAGCTGCAGATTCTTTTTCTTTCTTTCTTTCTTTTTTTTTTTTTTTAACAAACTAGGGCACAGGTGGGGAAGAAGCTAGGATTCAGAAACTATCAGAACAAAGAGACTGCCCTAATGCAGAGTCTCAGTGATTGGAATTTGGAATGGAGAAGTCTGAGGCTGGTCATTTGGAGTGCTTCCTACCTCAAGCATCATTTGCTCTGGAAACTGGGACAGGGCTGAGTTCTTGAGGGTAGATCAACAGGTCCAGCTGTGGGGTTGCCAGGACTAACAGAGGCAGAAACAGGAAGGCTTAGGAGGGCATGACCGATAATAACAGTTGTCTTCAGATATTTGAAGGGTTGTCAAATGAAAAGGAAAATTTACATTATGTGACCCCAGGGCTAGGACTGCGAGCAAGGGCTGGAATCAAAAGGGGCATAAGGTGAGGAAGAGCTTTCTATCAGAACTATCTTGAAAACAAAATGAAATGAGCTGCTTAGAGGACAATTAGATCTTCCTGATTAGAGCACAACAGTCCAGAAGCCAAATGATCACTAACAGGCATTCATCAAACCGCATTATAATTATTTATTCACAACACTCCTTCAGGGTAGGGACACATACGATTTATTTTTGTATTCTCAGCATCGGGCCCAGTGCCTGGTTCAATGCCTGTTCTATAGTAGGTGCTCAGTTAGTGTTAGTTAGTCATGATAAAAATAATGGTAAGTACTCAGTAAATGTTTCATAAAATGAATGTGTCAAAATAAGCACCATGAGAATGAGAGGACAAAATGATCTTTCCTAAAATGATATTCTGGTGGTTGTCATAAAGACAATATAAAATAATATATGTGAGAGCACTTTGCAAACTGTAAAGTGTTATACCAGCATTTAAGTATTTTCAGTGAGTTCATCCTCTTGGCCCAGCTGTATGCTAAGCCTTATGAGCAATTCAATAGTACACAAACCTAGGTCTCTGACTTTGAGAAATTCACAATTCAAGGAGACCAAATAAATATACATGAAACAATAGGGAAAAAACTTCAGTTCTGAATTGTGTGATGCTGTCTATATAACAGCACTTCTGGTGTGCAGGGGGCCAGTGGCCCTGTTAATTTATAAATCACTGCTGACATTCATTAAGACTTCAGTATTGATTCCAATAGTAACTTGGTTTGTGATCTTGGGCACTGTCATAGCTCATCTGTATTTGTTTCCTCATCTGTCAAATGGGAATAATTTGTGACTTACTTTGATCAAATGGGGTAACGTACTAGAATGTACTTAGTCAAAGTAAACCACTCTCTACAAATACAATTATGATCATCATTATACAAGCATTTCATGTCTCTGCTCTTGTGATACATATCTAATATTCAGTTTTCTTCCTTATGCTGGTAACTGATACTCAATTTATCCGACTTCCCCTTCTCCTTGGAGGGAGGATAATTGAGTCTTAGAGACTGTAAATGTACTGGCTGGGGTACCTGTTAAAATGAGGGTTAAAGCACACACCCTTTGGCAGAGTGTACACATCTCGCCACTGGGGATGGCAACAGGGTAGGGGTGGGGATGGAGGGTGGGGGTTAGGGAGTACAGGCGGGCTGGCTTGGTGGCAGTTGAGTTTGGGCTCTTTCCTGTGCCTGACAGGTGTTTCTCTTTCCTGGTTGAGCCTTTCCAGAAAGGGATTGCAGGCTGGCCTAGGTGTCTGTTCTCAGTTTTCCTACACTGCCTTCTTGCTATGGACTGAATTGTATCTCCCCACCCCCAAATTTATATGTCAAAACCCTAGCCCCAAATATGACTGGATTTGGCAATAGGGCTTTTAGAAAGTAATTAAGGTTGAATGTGGTCAGAAGAATGGGATCCTAATCAGATAAAATTTGTGGCTTTATTAAAAGAGGAAGAGAGAGAGAAAAACGTCTCTTTCCATGGGCAAGCACTGAGGAAAGGCCATGTGAGCACACCGTGAGAAGGGGGCTGTCTGCAAGCCAGGAAGAGAGGCCTCACCGGAAACTAAACCCTGCTGACTCTTGCTCTTGGACTTCCCAGCCTCCAGAACTGTGAGAAAATAAATGTCCGTTGTTTGAGCCCCCCAGTCTATGGCGTTAGCTATGACAGCCCATGCTAAGACACTTGCCAGCACACTTCAGGCACATGTAGATGTGCACACAATGGCCACGGGGGAAAGGACTACAAGTCAAGATGAAACTCCACCCTGATCTGAGGCCTCTAAACACAGGGAGCAGTGGTAGCTGGTGTGTGAATGAGTGGTGTCTGCCTCCCTAGACAAGGAGCACTGCAACTGTTTTCCAGCAGGGGGTTGTTTGTGTTTTAAACTAAAGCCACATTTCTGAGCAAATCCCCGAGTCCTTCTGTGGTAAGTCTGGCTCGACTGAGCCATGAGAAGCTGAGACGTTGAAGCAAGGAACAGCCTGTTTCTTTTTTTAGTGGTCAAGTTCTGTAGAAGCCTTCTGCAGCACATAGATTATTTCTGTACCTTCTTCTGCTATGCTTTTTTCCCCCTGTTTTTTTAGAACTAGAAAAATTAGAAATTGAAGATGATTTAGAAATTATACGATTTTCCTTTTTCTTTCATTTTAAAAGAAAATGAAATTGCTGCTTCTGCTTCTGTGCTCCATTTAAGAGATCTGTTTATTTCCAGGCATCCGAAAGAACAGTGGCTCCTTCAGACTATCACTTTAGCAATCAGTGCATCAAGATGGAATGAAAAACCACAGGTTTGGGGACTGCTTCCTGCACAGGCTGCACCAAGCTTGCTTCAACAAGCTGCCCAGGAAAACATTTGGTTTCCAGATGCTTTGCATGACAGGGCACTTGTTTTCTCTCATGGTCCATGTGACCTGAGCTATGGATGCCTCTGGGATATGGTCAGAGCTACTATAGACAGTTCTCCAAGTAAGTATGTAAAGGTTAGGACAACCGGTAGGTGCCATAGGCTAGGAAGGATTCAGTGACATCTACTGGCCAATCTTGACTATCTTTAAGGCACTGCTTTAGAGTAATTTGGGCAGATTTCTAAAAATGCAGGGTCCTGAACCTCTGTTCCCAGAGGATATGATTGAGTAGGTCTGTTATGGGACCTGGGTATCTGGATATATAATAAATTCCCAACTTCTTCTAATGCAGAGTCAGGATTGAAAACCCTTGCCATTGAGAGCCTCCAAAATTAAGAGGGGGTCATAACCACAAAAGCCAACCTCCGCCGTCCTCAGCTAGATCAGTTGCAGACCCACAGTCTATCACGATTTGAAAAAAGGCTGCTATTTCATGCTTATGCTTGATCTGTAAGGCGCAATGGATGATCTGTCCTGTTTGCTTTCAGATGAAGGACTATGAGGTAGCACATAGAGCTAAATGGAATGGAATGTGCCATTTGCCTATTGCTATGTAAGTGCCATTTATTAAATATTTAATAAGTCCCCAGAGTGGGCAGGAAGGAATTTTCCATTCTACTGTTTGGTCAGAAAAATTGGTCTTACCTGCTGATGTTATAACAGCCCCAGAACTTCAACCAAATTTTTCATTCTTTTGTTTGTTTATTTATTCATGTTTTGATTCAGATGCACTCACTCATTCATTTATTCATTCACTCATCAGACCATGTTTCAGAGACGGTGCTGGCTTTCAGTATATAATGAAATAGTGAAATCTCTGCCTTTAAGGACATGAGTGATTTTTTTTTAAAGCAGAAGCTGTCTGGCACAGACGTTACCAAAACAAAGTTGCATATAGGGTGGACCGTACACGTGGGCAGAAGAGGCAAGAGCCTCCAGGAAATATGTTTGTTATCATAACACAAAAGTTATGTAGATACTGTTCTAAAAGTTTTACAGCTATTAACTCATTTTATCCTCAAAATAATCCTAAGAAATAGATACTATCATTATCTCACTTTATAGAAAAAAAACAGACACAGAAAGATTCAGTAACTTACCTAAGGTCATGCGGTTATCAAAAGGCAGAGCTAGGAGTCCAAGCCCTTTTCTTAACCACATTTCTATATTCCCTTTCCTTTGATATATGGAATTTCCACCATTAGAGTCATTGTTTTTACTCACTATAACAATCAACAATGGTAGTATTTATAAAACCTTAATGTGTATCAAGTTCTGTTAACCTAGATTGACATATATTGCCTATCTCATTGAACCTTTAGAATAACTATCTTCATTTTACAAAGAGGAAGCTGAGAATCAGAGAGGTTAATTCACTTAAGGTCACATAGCTAGCAGGTGGCAAAGTTTTGAGTTGAAACAAGTTCTATCTGAAGAGCCCACGCTCCTAACTGCTACACCATACTCTTCCCCAAAATGGTGACATAATTAAGGCAATGTGACACCAAGAGGACTGTGGTTACGAGCATACACTCTGGAGCCAGAATGCCTGGGTTTGAATCTCTACATCCTAGTAGCTGTTGTGACTGTGGTTTAGACCCATAGTGTTTTCATCTAGAAAACGAGGCTGCTGGTAGTACCTCTCTCATGGGGCGGTTGTGAAGATTTCCTGGGTTAATATAAGAAAACACTTAGAAGAATTCCTGTCACATGGTCAACACTATATAAGTATTGGCTATTACTAGTATTATTCTTTGACAAGGAGCAGCCACCAGCCATCTCAGTATGAATGTCTATCAGACGTTAGCTAGCTAGTCATCTAGCAAAGCGCTGACAAGCTATGCTACAGGAATTATGGCGGGGGGTGCGGAGGTATTAGGAAGGGCATTCTAGACAAAGGCACACAGGTCATAAATAGCATAATGTGTTTGGAGTTGAAGAATGCAAGGTGGTCAAGACAACCAGGGCAGGATATATTTGAAGAAGTGTGTCCAAAGCAGAAGTCACATCATATGGAATTTTACATGCTACACACAGGGATTTAGACTTGACCTTCTGCAGAGTTATAGGTTTGAAAGCAGGAAAGGAACATGACCTGCTCTGCAATTTAGAAAAATAACACTGGCAGCAGCCTAGTGGATGGAGGGAAAGGAGTAGACTTGAAGCAATTTGTTGCCAGAGTTGATTTTTTTTTTCTTTTTCAATGAGTAATAATGAATGCCTGAACTAGGGGAAATGGTAGTGATGAGAATGGAGAGGAGGGATGGATTGCAGAGGTCATTAGGAGATGGCATTTGCAGGACGTAGTGAGTGTTTGAATGTGGTGGGGGAGGTATGGAGGGAAAAATCTAAGAAAACTCCCAGGTTTCTGGCCTGAGTGTCTTGGAGAATACAGACACCATGTACTAAGAGTACGCTGGAAGAGAAGAAGGTTTAAGGGGAGGGAGCGAGATCATTGATTTAGTTTGGGACGTTGAGTTTGAGGTGCCTCAGGGGTATCCAAGCTAAGGTGACCAGTAGACAGATGAATACATGGGTCTGAAGCTCAGGAGAGAGATCCAGACTGGAGATAAAGATTTTGGATTCATCAGCCATATGTTGTCTTTAAGATCACAAGAGTGGTTGAGATTGCATAAGAAGAGAGTATAAAGTATGAAGGCAAAAGGGGCAAGGAAAGAATTTTGGGTCACAGCAGCATGTAAAGGATGGGTACAAGAAGGAGGGTTAGTAATGGAGCTTGAGATAAAACAGACTGAGAGAAAAAAAAAAGAGAGTCAAGAGAGAAGATTTCTGTTGGGAATTGGGGTGAAATTTTGCTCATATTTAGATAGTATTGGTCTATAGTACCTGGGGATGTTGAAAATTTTCATGCTAATCAGTCCTTTCCCCTCATGTGATTCCCTAGGGCAAGATTTGCAAAGAACAGTAGCCAAATGGGAGACAAAATATCACTTTAGTAGAAAAGCTGAACTATTTACAATAGCCAGGTTATGGAAACAACCTAAATGTCCATTGACAGATGACTGGATGAAGAAGCTGTGGTATATTTATACAATGGAATACTACTCAGCCATATAAAGAATGAAATAATGCCATTTGCAGCAACATGGATGGACCTGGAGATTGTCATTATAAGTGAAGCCAGAAAGAGAAAGAAAAATACCGTATGATATCACTTATATGTGGAATCTGAAAAAAAAAAAAAAGACAAATGAACTTATTTACAAAACAGAAACAGACTCAGAGACAGAAAACAAACTTATGGTTACCGGGGGGGAAGAGGGTGGGCAGGGATAAATTGGGAGTTTGAGATTTGCAAACTACTATATATAAAATATATAAACAATTTTCTACTGTATAGCACAGGGAACTATATTCAATATCTTGTAGTAACCTATAATGAAAAAAATATGAAAACGAATATATGTATGTATATGTATGACTAAAACATTATGCTGTACCACAGAAATTGATATTGTAAACTGACTATATTTCAATTAAAAAAATAGAAAAGCTGAAAAGTCAATGCATGGGTCTCTAGGAAATTCGGGCTGGAGTACATAGCTTAGGTCAGAGGCTTAAGTAGGGCTTCCACCACCTTCTAGAGCCTATCACTGTCTGGGTAGAATATGAAGGAATCTGCAAGAACAACAGAACCAAGGGCAAATTCTGTGACCCCTTGATCCAGCCAGGTGCCTGGAAGAGTGACAATAGGAGAGAGAGAAACCCAGTTTAATGGGAGAAAGAAAACAGATGAGAGCAGAAGAGGAGCCAGAGAAAGAAATAGTAAAACAGGCCAGAGATGGAGGAGAAAATGTGGAGAGAGTTTCAAGAAGAGAGTGGTCACCAAGTGTGTAAAGCCACCAGAGAAGTCACATGGATAAGACAGCAGAGGGACATGCTGAACTTCTCTCCTCATTTTCATTTCTGATCTTCGCCTCCAAGCCCTGAGGTATCTGAAGTGGAGCAGGCTATCTTTTTTTTCTTTTCTTCTTTTTTTTTTTAATTGATGTGTAGTTGATTTAGTGTTGTGTTAGTTTCTGGTGTAGAGCATAGTGATTCAGTTATACATATGTATAGTCTTTTTCATTACAGGTCATTACAAGATATTGAATATAGTTCCCTATGCTGTACAGTAGGACTTTGCTATCTATTTTATATATATAAAATGATACAAATGAACCTGTTTACAAAACAGAAACAGACTCACAGACATAAAAAATAAACTTGTGGTTACCGAAGGGGAAAGGTAGGGGTGGGGAGGGACAGATCAGGCTATCTTAATGAGCTCACTTTTGTTCTTTGTCTGCACCCTTGGTGTGCAAGGATGGTGGAATGTGGGGCTCTGACTTACAACCTGAACTGCCCCCTTGCATGTTAGAAGTTCTAGAGGAGGAGTTGTAAACTGGGAGTTGACAGATGATTTATTTGACCTGAGCAGTGTTTGCCAACTTAAAGAAATCAGGAGAGTTCACATAAAAATCTGGATTTCTGTCTTTTCTTGAAAAATTAGAAGATTTGGCAAAGCTGGGCCTTCATCCTGAATGATTGCAAGTGTGGCTGTCACCTTTAGATAGACATGTCCTCTTTAGTTTGCCACATCCTTCCCTATCGCTGTATGTCCAAGTTACTTCATTCACTTAACTCAATAGCCCGACACTTGCCAAATACAGAATTTGGGGAGAACACTAGCAATTAATAGATGGGAATTCACTAGAGAAAGGGTTGGCAAATTTTTCTGTAAAGGGACAGATAGTAAATATTTTAGGCTTTGCAGGCCATGCAGTTTCTGTATCAACTACTCAAGCCTGCCTTGTAGTGCAAAACCAGCCATGTAAACTAATGGGTGTGGCTACGTTCCCATAACGTTTTATATATGGACTCTAAAATTGGAATGCCATACAATTTTCATGATTATGAAATATTATTCTTTTGAATTTTAAACAATAGAAAATGTAAAAAAAAAATTCTTAGCTCATAGACCACACAAAAACAGGCTGCTTATGGAGGGAAGGTGGGTATAGCTTGGAGGTAGAATGTGTGCTTAGCATGCATGAAGTCCTGGGTTCAATCCTCAGTACCTCCATTAAATAAATAAATGTAATTGCCCTCCCCCCAAAAAGCTTAAAAAAGAATATAAAGTTCAATTTTTGAAAAATAATAAAAATTTAAAAATAAAACCAGGCTGCTTGTGCAGATTTGACTTACAGACTGTAGTTTACCAGCCCTTGGCCTAAAGAATCAGTGTATTTAACATGGTAGTGGGCATGTAGATCAGAGGCCCCCTTTCCCCTGTTAGAACATGTAATATTGCATATCAGCTGGGAAAATATGGTTATGGCTGTAAGGAAAGACTGGCTTGGGGACACAATTTCGGATGGATAGAGGTGGGATACTACTTGGACATGGCTTGGCTTTGTAAACAGTCTCCACTGTCTATGAAAGTCCCAAAGGCAAGGCAAAAATAAAGAACCCAGAAAAAGACCCATCTGAACCCAGTCAGGCAGAAGAAAGTGGTGCCAGACAATGACCCAGGATCAGGCAGACTCTCTTATTAGCCTCTCTAGCTTTCCTCCTTTTGATAAATGGCATGACCCAGGTATTAGGGGACTTCAAATGGGCAAGCATCTTAGAGAGAGCGTGAGAGAGAGAGAGAGAGAGAGAGAGAACAGGCAACTCTCATGAAGAATATACCAAGAATAAAAAAGCTATTAAAATGATTAAGTAGCCAAGCTGACTAATTTAAATTAGAATAAGTCAGAAGGGAAGGTGTGTGTGGAGCCAGGGACAGAGAGAAAAAGGCTTTCTGATGAAGGCATGGTTCAACCTGGGCTGGAGTTTATAAAATGGGTATATGATAGAGCACACCTCTTGGCTAGCAATGCTTCTCAGGGACCTTGTGAGAAGCCACCTGGGTACCATGTGGAGGGAGGTATGAACAATGGCAAAAGATGTCCCCTCATCTGCATGTAGAGATGGAAATGAGAATTCTTCCTGCTATCGGCCAAATGTGTGTGTCCCTCCAAATTTCACACGGTGAAACCCTAACCCTCAATGTGATGGTTTTAGGAAGTGAAACTGGTGGGAAGTGACAAGGTCGTGAGGGTAGAGCCCTCATGAATAGGATTAGTGCCTTATAAAAGAGGCCTCAGAGAGCCCTCATCCCTTCCACCACGTGAAGAAACAGAGAAAAGGCACTGTCTCTCGAACCAGGAAATAGGCCCTCACCAGACACTGAATCCGCTGGCACCTTAATCTTGGACTTCCCAGCCTCCAGCACTGTGAGAAATAATTTTCTGTTATTTAAAGGCCACCCAATCTATGGTATTTTGTCATAGCAGCCGGAATAGACTAAGATACTTTCCTTCTAGCTAACTTAAAAAATATCTTGGTCCCAATTTTCAAAACAATACAAGCTCCTTGTAGAAATGTAATAAGCATAGTACAGAAAAGTATTTTTAAAAAGCAGATAAAACAACATTCCTTATTTTTCCTCTGCCTAGACGCAGCCACTGTTCATGCTTTAGTCCAGTATTATGATCTGGTATCTTTAAAACACCTCTAGGTAGTTGAGAATTATATATAATATTTAGCTCGCTTTGTTTCACTTGATCTTAAAATTTTCTCTGTATCGTTTCGCAAACATGCAGTACCACACCTCAGCAGGGCTGGGCATTTAGGCATTCTCAAAGGTTTTGCTACTATGAATACTGTTCCAACTGATATTTTTATTCATCAATATCTACCCTTAAAATGTTTTCCTTAGGAAAAATATAGCTAGGAGGGGCACTATAAGGTCGAATCATATAATATTTTTAAGTTCTCGCCACATGTTTTTGTCTGATTTTGAAGACGTAAATGAGGACCTTCATGAGGGTTTTCATCTTCATATTTTCATATCATCATTTTTTCATTATCTTTATTATTTTTACTCATTTAACAATCATTTACTAGCACTTACTATATATCAAAGCTCTGTTCTTTGGAGCTTGAATTCTATCCAAAGAGACAAGATCGAAACACATGAAAGTTTACCAAATTCTATTGATAGGAATTTCCCCTACAGATAGAACTGCAAAAGTTAAGAAATGTGAAGAAGGATATTTCCTGCAACTTTGTAACAGCAAAACAAAATGAAGCACCCACACAAACCTAACCCAAACCAAAACCCCACACCTGGATATTACTGAAATATTCACCAGTAGGGGATTCGATAAGTAAATATTGCTACAGCCATACATTGGAGTGTTGGGGGATAAGTTACATCTGTATGGGCTGACATTTAAAAGTCCCTAATACATGCTATTCAGGAGAAGGGAAAGCAGGGAAGAACAATATGTATATAGTACCCTCTCTATGTGTGTGTGTGTGAGAGAGAGAATATGAATATAAAGACAATTCCTTATTTGCTTTTCCTTAATCCTAAAAGCTCTGAAAACAGAACATTTTCCCCAAGAATTTAGCACAAATTTGTTTGGGGGAGAAACCTGATGCTAAGTGACATGTGGCTATTTGTTCATTTGTCCTCAGATAGTGTGACTATTCAAATACTATGCTCCTTCAATTTTAATGTGTTTGATTAATACTGAACATGTCTAATCTGTGTCTTTGCTGTCCCAAATCCCACTGTGGGAGTGACACACTCAATGTCACAGGCACTATATCACCATGTTAAAATCTTTAAAATGTTGAATTTCAACATATTTCTGGCCTCAAGGGTTTAGGATAAGGGATTATGCTCTGTAATATAGATACACATATGAATGCTGATATATATTTATTTTTTTCTGATGATATCACATGCAATATTTTATAATGATCTTTGTGAAAGGGACTAGGGATGGTGGGGAGAGCCTTTTGCTTTTCATTTGGTACCATTCCATAGTTGGAATTTTCTAACTGTTATATGTGTATTACTTTTACAAAAAAAAATCAACAGAGTTAGAAGGGGGAAGATTATGTCTCATTTTTGTTTTCTTCTTTGTATATCTCCATATTTAAAATCAGTATAAAAGTAATTACATTTTAAAAAGAAAATGTATTTAAAACTGTAAAAATAAGGGTGGCTAAAATGGGAGAGCAGTCTATGACAGCAATTAGGAGGTGGACATCCCAGGAGCCACACGCATTCAGAAGCGTGAGTCTCTGTAGCCTATGAGAGCTGTGAAGAGCCTTTATGGGGTTGATGGAGCTTAGGTTAGACTTTGCATATATGTAGGATTTGGTTAGTAGAGATGATAGGGAGTTCAGATGGTGGATAGCGGTCCACATAAAGGCGAGAAAGTGAGACTGAGTCCCTATAATCTAGAAATTTGGGAGACTGAGTAAAGTGAGGGATACCACCTACCCAGAACGTACAAAAGACAGACGAGTGAAAGGTGGCTCCATTTCCCACTTATATTTGACCCTGAGTGTTCTTCCAGCAAACTGGAGGGTATGAAGTTACAATCTGTCTCCTACTCGCAGCAATCCCCAACCCACTGTTTACTTCTATTCTCCCACCCCTTTCACAAACCTTTCATTAAACAGCGTCTTTTAAAAATTCTCAGGTTGCCAGCTGATGCTCTAGAAACAGTTACCACTGACATTTCCGAGCACATTAAAGACATGCATGGAATCATTTTGAGGAGAGAAAAGCCTTTGGAAATCAGCTAGCCCAGCCCCCTTGCATACTAGGAAGGGACTATGAGGTCATGAGAGGTGAAGCATCTTGCTAAGTTACAAAGCCCACTAATGCAGAGCTTCACATAAAACCCAGTCTTCCACCTTACAGACCAGTTTTAGTCTACTCTTCTTCCCTTTGTGTTTACTGGAGGTACAATTGTTACCCAGACTAGCCTGTGATCTGCTAAGACTCCAGCATGTTATTTACGTCCAGAAAAGGTGAAATCAACATAAAAGCTATGGAGCTGGTGGTCACTGGAGAAGCATCATGCTTGTGTAGATCAGAGCCTGAGTACTAGTAAGTTACCATGGCAACATCTGGGCATGCATTTCAGGCTCAAGGGAGAAGATAGAATTCTCACATACTGCCTGGCCTCTCATTCTTGTCAAGATGGGATTTGATGCTCTAAGAGAATGGGCCTTCAACTGTCAAGTGTCGAGAGGGAGGGCAGGGTGGGGGTGATAAAAAGGCACACAGTCTCTTTTCTTCCTGTTTGCAATGTCCTTATTTTGAAGGTGAAGGAAAGGGGAAAAGGAAGAAAAGAAGGAAGAAAGGAAGGGAGGAAGGGCAGAGGCTTTTCTTTTCATTGGTGTTTTGCTTGTAATATGAAACACTGTGCTGCCATTAACCCTTCCTAGCCTGGAAAAAACTGTTCTGGCTGTATCTCCTTCCTTAGAAATGCAACTCTCCTTACTCCTCTCTCCTGATTCCACACGCTGCAGTAGGATTCCTCCAACAGTCTGACATGGCTGAGAGATTCACAAGCTTTTGTAGCAAAAATAAATATTATTTTTCTTTTTAAAATTTTAAAATATATTTACTGAAGAATAGTTGATTTATAATGTTGTGTTAGAGGTGTATAGCAAAGCGATTCAATTATATATATATATAATTATTCTTTTTATATTCTTTTCCATTATAGGCCATTACAAGGTATTGAATAGAGTTCCTTGCACTCTACATTAGGACCTTGTTGTTTATCTATTTATATATAGTCATTAGAGTTTACAAATCCTGAACTCCCAATTTATCCATCCCCATCCCCTTTCACCCCTGGTAACATAATTTTGTTTTCTATGTCTGTGAGCCTATTTTTGGTTTGTAAATAAGTTCATTTGTATCATTTTTCTACATGCAAGTGATATCATATGATATTTGTCTTTCTGTGACTTACTTCACTTAGTAATGATATGATGTATCATTATATCATATATCATATATCAGTATGAAAATCTCTAGGTCCATCCATGTTGCTGCAAATGGTATTGTTTCATTCTTTATTATGGCTGAGTAATATTCCATTGTATATATACACCACATCTTTATCCAGTCATCTGTTGATGAATATTTAGGTTGCTTCCATGTCTTGGCTATTGTAAATAGTGTTGCTATGAACATTGGGGTGCAGGTATCTTTTCAAGTTATGGTTTTATCTGGATAGATGCCCAGAAGTGGGATTGCTGGGTCATATGGTAACTCTACTTTTAGTTTTTTAAGAAACCTCTATACTGTTCTCCATAGTGGCTGCACCAATCAATTTATATTCCCACCAACAGTGTAGGAGGGTTCCCTTTGCTCCACACCCTTTCCAGCATTTATAATTTGTGGACTTTTTAGTGATGGCCATTCTGACTGGTGTGAGGTGATACCTCATTGTGGTTTTAATTTGCATTTCTCTAATAATTAGTGAAATTGAACATCTTTTCTTGTGCCTGTTGGCCATCTGGATGTCTTCCTTAAATGTCTATTTAGTTCTTCTGCCCATTTTTTATTGGGTTTTTTTTTTTTTAGTATTAAGCTGTATGGGCTGTTTATATATTTTAGAAATTAATCCCTTATTGGTTGCATCATTTACAAATATTTTCTGCCATTCCATAGGTTGTCTTTTTGTTTTGTTTATGGTTTCCTTTGTTGTGTAAAAGCTTTTAAGTTTAATTAGGTCCCATTTGTTATTTTTGCTTCTATTTCTATTTCTATTACTCTAGGAGACAAATCCAAAAAAATATTGCTGCAATTTATGTCAAACAATTTTCTGTCTATGTTTTCCCCTAGGAGTTTTAGAGTATTTGGTCTTACACTTAGGTCTTTAATCCATTTTGAGTTTATTTTTGTATATGCTGTTGGAGAATGTTCTAATTTCACTGATTTACATGTGGCTGTCCAGCTTTCCCAATACTACTTGCTGAAGAAACTGTCTTTTCTCCATTGTATATTCTTGCTTCCTCTGTCATAGATTATTCAGCCATAAATGTATGGGTTTATTTCTGGGCTTTCTATTTCTGTTCCATTGATCTATGTGTCTGTTTTTGTGCCAGTACCATACTACTTTGATTATTGTAGCTTTGTAATATAATATGAAGTCAGACAGCATTATTTCTCCAGCTCCACTCTTTCTCAAGATTGATTTGGAATGTTATTTTTCTTAGGGGCTCCCCCCAACCTGGGACAAAACCCAAGAGTCATGGTCAACAGTGAAGCAAGGAATTTAAATGAGGGCAAGAATGGGGGATTGGTAAGATATTGGCATGAATTTGAACTGCTTTTGGATCCTAAGGTAGCAAGTGGATCCACTTTACCTCAGACCTCTCAAGGCTTACTCTCCTGACCTAGCCTATGTACCTTGTTAAATCTCAGTGGGAGTGCTGAAAAGGAGTGATTTTTGGACTTGGAAACTAGGAGCATATTATGTGGCCATGCAGTCCATGGTGGGGGGAGCCCAAAGGGATGATTTAGGAAGCATGATCATCTAAAGTGGATCTAGAGTAGGGGAGAAAAAGAAAAAGATTGCTGCTTCTGGTTTTGAGAGGCTGTTCAAGGATCAAGGCTCAGTTTTTCAATCCATGAGGTGGGAAGGCTAATGCAATCAGCCCGAGTTCTTGCCTTTCTCTATCATTGGCCTCTGGAGCAGTCATGACAATCTTTTTTCTTTACTCCACACACACCAGGCTCATTTCCACCTTCCATTTCCTTGATTTCCTCTACTTGAAATCCTGCCTCCTCTTCCCCTTCCCTCATCTAAATTTTAGTATGTGATCCAAAATCAGAGTTCTGTCTCCATCACAGAGCATTCCTTCGTTGCCCTAGTCCATGACAATTACCCTTTGCAGAAAGCTCACTTAGATTTTACATTACATAGTTATTTAATCTCTCTGGGCCTTGATGGGGTAGGTGAGGAAATCAACAGCATCCACCTCTTAGGTTTCTAGTGAGTGTTAAAATAATGTATGTAAAGTGTTTAGGGAAAAGCCTGAATCATAGTAGGTGCTAAATAAGTCCTACCTGTTATTATTAACATGGCAGGACATTCCATGGCCCCAAATTAAGGCCATCACACATTGCTCTATAGGATACATAGCAATGGCATTGAAAGCAGTAGGCGAGGTATCTGCTTGCACTATAAATACACAAAAGGATTCTTTGCTTCCCTGGATAGGTAAAGATTAATAGTTAACATTCGATGAGTGCTAACTATAAACCAAGCAACGTTCTAAATGCTTTATTTATATAAACTTGTGGAATCCTTGTAACATGGAGTTCAGGGCTATAGTTACTATCTCCACTCTACTGATGAGGAAAGAGGCCCAGAGAGGTTGGGTAATCGGCAGCAGGCCACACCCTTCAGCTAGCAAGCAGGAGCAGAGCTGGATGTGAACCTAGACAGTATGGCTCCAGCACCTGAATTCTTAACCACTACGCAATCCCCTTGCAAATTGGAAGCTGAAACCCTAGGGAAGGCTATGGGGGGGCAAGCAGGCCATTTAGAAAAGTGAAGGGGATTTAGCTGGAAAGTATCCAGACTCTTAAGAGAATGCAGACTCTGGACGGCTCCTCTCCTAGAAGGAGCAAGCTTTGACTGTGAACCAGGTGTACCCATGCTCTCCTTGCCATCTGTCCCAGAGTGCTTTCAGTTGCACTCGGAAAGCCCAGCCGGAGAGTCTGTGGCCGTCATGACTCGCTGTGAGGAAAGGGATGGGAGTCAGGGGAAGGGAGAATGGCATTCCAAGGCTGAGGGCACCAGAAGAGCCCTGGCAAACCCTGGGACGGTGGCAGCGAAGCTGGAAGAGAGAAGTCGGCCAGCTGCTGCCCGGCCCCTGAGGGATACGAGCAGCTTTCAGAAACTCGACTTCATAAATCAAACCTCACCGTCTTATCTCTCCCTTCTTTCTGGGCTCCTTCTTGGCCATAATCCCGCTGTTTATCTGGAAGGAATTTCAAGTGTTACACAAAGCTGAGAGGGAACATAAATACTTGGTTTTGATGAAATAGCACTCAGAGGGGGATTGGAAAGCTCCTCAGAGCCAGGGTTGGGTGGGGGCTTTTGAGGAAAGGGAAGCTGTCACAGCTCCCAGACTTTGAACCACAGGAGCTGGGTGGTTAGGAATCCTGGCCTCCCTCAGAACTCACAACTCTGTGGCGAGCTTTCGTTGCTTGCTTTGCTTCAGGCTATTCTCAAATCTCTAGTGACTTCACAAATACTTGGACTATTAGGTTCTGCTAGAGACATACAGGTCTTACCAGTGGGACACGTGGTTTTTAGTCAGAGGGGATATTAGAGCCTTGTCCCTAAAATATTGGCCATCGCCACCTACCTGTCATCTGACTGTTGGCATTTCATGTCTTTGAGTCCAATGTTTGTCTCCATATTCAGGAATGACCATCTAAAAACTAGAAGGGCATCTGGAGCTCACCTGATCACCCCCAGATAACCTCTATTAAAGCTTGACTACTCTTTGATGCAGGTAGCGTATAAATTAGCCTGAGCGTTATGAGTCCAGTGAATTCTCTGAAATTGTATGCAAAGTTACATGTGCACGTGCTTACATACTTTTATTTCTTTTTCCCCTTGCAAAAGTCTCATCAGGCCAGTGTATAGTCGATTGTGTTAATACTTGGGAGTCAGTGTGGCGCAGTGGGAGACATAGGCTTGAGAGTCAGCAAGACCTGACTTTGAATTCTGGCTCTCCCAGTTACTAGCGGTGTGATCTTGAACACTGTACGTAACCACTCTGAGCACCATCTATCATAAAACGGGGAAAACAACAGCGCCTCACTTGTGTTGCTATTGTGAGGATCCAATAAAATAAAGTAGATCAAGAACAGAACAGACTTCCTAGCACAAAGTAGGTGCTCAATAAATATTCATTCATTCAACAAATATTTATTGAAACGCCTACTCTGTGCCATTCATTCTTCTATGTTCCAAAACTACAGCTGAGAACAAAAATCCCTGTTCTCATGGGGCTTACATTAAAACGTCAAGTAAGTAAACAGGTAAAACGAGGATAAGGGCCATGAAGGAAGCAAGCACTACGGGCTGAGGAGAATAATGGGGCTGGGGGAGGAGATTCATCTTGGGTAGGATGGTCACACTTCGGACGTGCTGACATTTAAGCTGAGATCCAAAAGATGGGAAGGAGGTAAGCATGAAAAGGGAAGGATGATGTATGAGTATTTTATCACTGTTATAACACATCACCACAAACATAGTGAATGAAAACAACATTGATTTACTATCTCACAATTTCCGTGGGTCAGTGATCCAGGCACAGTTTGGCTCAGCTAAGTTGTCTGCTCAGGGTCTCCCAAGGTCAAAACCAAAGTGTAGGCTGGACTACATTCCTTAGTGGAGACTCAAGAAGATCCACTTCCAAATTCATTTCCTCTTTGTATTTTCCACACGGCCTCCTCCATCTTCAGGTCAGCTAGTGTCGCTCAAGTCCTTCTCAAGCTTCAATCTCCCTGACTTCCTTTTCTACACCTCTCTGCTTTTAAGGGCTCACATGATCACATTAGGGCTACTGGATAATTAATCCAGGATACTCTCTCAGTCTTAAGGTCAGCTTATTAGTAACCATAATTACATTTGAATAATTCCTTTTGCTATGTAATGTTACATAATGACAGGTGTGACATCAGGGGCTGAAAGCTATAGGGCCCCAAATTTTGCCTAACCACAGACAGAAAGGGTATTGCAGGCAGAGGGAACCTCATGCACAAGCACAATAAGCTGGCCTCCAGCTTGGTATATTTGAGGAACTAAAAACTCAAGTATAGCTGGAACATTATCAGGAAGAGGGACAGTGGGGCAAGATGAGTTTGGAAAGGTGGGCAGGAGCCTGCATTTTAATCTAAAGGCAATGAGAAGCCGTCAAAAATGTTAGAGCTGGACAGACTGGGATTTCAAAATGTAGAATAGATAAACAAGATTATACTGTATAGCACAGGGAAATATATACAAGATGTTGTGGTAGCTCATGACGAAAATATGACAAGGAATATATGTATGTTCATGTATGACTGAAAAATTGTGCTCTACACTGGAATTTGACGCAACATTGTAAAATGACTATAACTTAATAAAAAAACCAATAAACTATAATAAATAAGTTAAAAAAATGTTAGAGCTGGGAAATGACATGATCTGGTTGACAGGTTAGAAAGATCATTCTTGCTACTTTGTGGAGAATGCACTGGGAGGGAGCAAGCACGAAAGGGAGAAAATCAGCAAGATGATGGTTTCAATCCTTAGTCCTAGGACCTCTAAGCCTGTGTTAGTGGCACAGCACTGAAAACCACAGAGCTCTTTGTGGAGTATCGTAAAATATCCATATCTAAATCATAAAATACCTACAAATATAATTCCATGCTAATTCAGATGCTAACTTTTGTATCCTAGCATAGGCACATGGGAGCAGGCTCCAAGGAAGTTGGCAAAATTTATTGGAATGCATTCTATGCATTAACTGATTGTGGTTTCTTGAAAATTGTAGGGGAAAGACCATCATTTCATTTCATTTTTAGTA
Source organism: Camelus ferus (assembly GCF_009834535.1). Classification (NCBI taxonomy): domain Eukaryota; kingdom Metazoa; phylum Chordata; class Mammalia; order Artiodactyla; family Camelidae; genus Camelus; species Camelus ferus. The sequence continues at coordinate 72,762,897 of NC_045732.1, read as the reverse complement.
TCAGAATACTCTGGTTTTGTCCATAGATAGTTTGAAAAATATTGTTCAGAGAAGAGCAACTGATAGGGGCATAGATAGGCACTGATGCAGGCTAGAATCAAAACCAGGGCTGTCCCTGTGTCCTTTCAGTCTCCTCTGGGCCTCTGGGCCGGGATTCTTAGCTAGCTGTTTGAAATGCATTATTACAGTTGGAAGAAATGCAAGGTTCAAAGTTTACACACAGGAAAAGCCTAGGTTCGCAGTCCAGCTTAACACATCAGTTGGCAGCAAGATCCTTTCAGCTTGATTCCTAGGTGGGTCCTTTGGGCCCAGGTAGAAACTGTCCTGAATCCAGCCACCTGGCAGCCTGATCAGACAGGCTCCCATGGCCTCCCGTCCTGGATCTGTTTAAACACAAAACCCCCAGCTTCGGGCAGTTTCCCACCACCCAGGCTCCTCTCCTGCTCTCTGGCTTTCAAGAATTCTCTGCTCTGTGCCCCCTGCAGGCACTCAGGCTCCTTTCCGCTACTTTCTCATGCTGTCTCTCCATTGACACACCTCTCATGGAGTCCTTCAAATGTCCCATTTTTCTAAAGAGCCCTTATGTTTCCTTTCATCATTTCTCAGTCCCCTCCTCCCAACATCACACATCTGGGGCACTGATGGCACTTGTCCATTCCTGCCCCTCACACCGACTTTGTTCAGCTCATCCCAACTCAGAACAGACATTTGCATGTCTAAAGTCCCATTAACATCATGATTATGCCTTCCCCATTCATCCCGAGGGTTTTCTCAACATCACATACATTGAGAAGAGGGAAAGAGTTTCTATAGGAGCCAGGATGCAGGTGTCAGAATTGTGAGGGCGGCCTTAAAGGTGGCACTGTTGGACTCCTGAGAGCCCGGGCTGAAGTAGCTAGGAGTGGGCTGAAGAGGCGCTGGAATGTCCACTTCAGGACTTGTGGGAGATTTTAGGGTCTGAGAAACAAAAGCAATATTGTCATCCCTTTTGGACAAGTCTACCCAGCTTCAAATGAAGTGAGGCCTGGGTCCTGTCACATCTTTATATCTATTTGGAGGACTGGGGGCTTCTCTGGTGGTGGCGGGGGGAGGAGGGGAGGGGAGAGAACACCAGAGAGCGTGAGAGAGCTGGAGAGGGCACCGGGGCGAGAGAGAGATTGATAAAAGAAAAATCTTTTCAGTATTTTGAGAAAGCCTTTGAAAAAGTGTGGAGGGTACGGGCTAGCCTGGTTCTGGCAATCCCTCTGAATGAGACAAGACATTTCTGTGAAATATGCGGCTCAGGTGGCAGCCCTTTCGTGTTCCAAATTATGAGAGTCATGCTGAACGTTCATTGAGTGCCTACTACTACGTGCCAGGCCTTTAACTTGTCCCAACCCATTTAATCCTCACAATAACATCAGGAGATGGAAGTTATTATTATGTTTACACGACATGTGAGAAAACCAAGGCTCAGAGACAGGAAGCAACTAGTTCAAGGACATACCTGGTAAGTGGCAAGAGACAAATTCAAACCCGGGTCTGGCTGACTTCCGCACCCAGACCCGTAATGACTGTATTATACTGGCCTTGTTGACCAGCCAGGGAGCCACTGAAGAGGCCAGGAAGTCCCTTCTCATCCTGCTCACCTCAGTCCTGAATCCCTCTCCTCTTCTCCGCTCTGGTCCCCGGGTATTTCCAATCCCTTCTGAGGGCCCCGAAGCACAGGGGACGGGAAAGACTTGGAGCAGGAGGAGAGCTGGTTCACAACAGAGAGACACCCTGTGGTGTCTGTACTCAGGCAAGCACTGATGACAAAAGAAATCACAAGCTATCTTCCTGTGAGCCAAATGCTTATTTGGTATTTTCACAGAGGAAATTAAAACTCTGTGCACCCTTCCATGTCTGCTCCAGGGTCAAGCATCTGCTGGATGTGTGAAGCCCAAGACTCCCATCTGGATTTCTTCAACTCCTTGTCCTTCACCCGGCCTTCCTCCCCTTTGCCTCCACTCTGTCTTCTGCCTCTCTGTTCCTTTATCTGTTTCTGTCTCCCACTTCTCTTACTCCCTTTTCGTGCTTACTCGCTAAACCATAGCCAGCAAAGAGGGTTGTATTTTTACTCTCCAGGGCGATTTCCTGGCTGGTCACCTTCTCCTCTCCTGACCGCCTCCGATCATCATCTTCTCTCAGCAGCCACCCAGACATAGGTTTAAAATTTAGGGAGTGAGTGGAGCTCATCCTGTTCAGTGGGGACAAAGCTGAAAATTAGTCTCTTCATTGAAAAATCGTGTGAAGTGCCAATGAAATACAATGTTAAAATACTACGTTCATTTCTCAGAATGTTCTCTCAGACTTCAGTCTTACAAGACAGAGTCAAGAATGCAGCCTACAGAACCAACTCTAGGACTTTCCATTTGTGCTACTTTCCCTGTTTTGGGCAACAGCTCTTTGAGGCAGACTACACAAGTTTAACTCCATATACCTACAGGCAAGTGACTTGCCTGCCACGAGAGAGGCAAAGGTAGAACTCAGGTACCCCGTCCTTAACTCCAGAGATCTTTCCACTGTTCCGCACCCAGTGGACATGTGCCTTCTCCCATGCACTCTGGATTTTAGGAGGGTGCAGTTGGAAGCAGCCCATGGATGGCACTCTTGAGTGACAGGAGAGAAATAATAAAAGCACTAACAGTTTCTAGAAGTTTCCTGTGCTTTACAGGCATTTTTCAATTCCCACAAAACTAGCTGTAGTAAGTGCTATTCTTGTTCCATTTTATAGAGGAGAAAACTGGATTACAGAGAGGTTGAGGACAGGGGTACTTAGCAAAAGTATTCCCTGACTAGCTCAGGCTGACGTTCCTGAGTCCAGAATGCCTGATGGGAGGGGCCCCTTGCTCCAGTTATAACCTGAGAATTTGTGTCGTGGCATCAGATGTCCCTCTCTCTCAGTTCCCACTTTACAGGCAGAAGTACCACCCCAGTCCTCATCTCTCAAAATCAGAGAAGAAAATTATATTCAGATTGAACTCTTCCTCCAGACAAAATGTGGAAACCATAAAGTGTAGAATTTAGTAACAATACCAACAATCTTACCTTATGGAATGTAGTAGGAGTTAAAAGCTCAAGTCAGTACAGCTGGGTTCAAAGTCCTCCAATTCTTGGCTGTTTGACTCTTAACAAGTCAGCTTCTCTATTATGCAGTTTTCTTGTCTGTGACATAGCACAATAAGAATACTAATCACATGGAGTTTTATGGGAATTAAATGAGAACATGCGTGTTCTCAGGAAAGCTTCTAGAACATGTTGGTGCTATTGTTACGATACCTTTTAGCATATTTTCTCTGGTTACTTCTGAAAGTCTCACTACCCATTCTGTGAGGCAGAAACTGGGCCGGAGGGGGAAGCGACTCGCTCAGGACCGCTCAGCGTCCTGTGTGCCCTCCCGACAGGATGGCGCTGGCCGTGGAGGCAACAAGAGCTCCACCTTGGGGCTCGGGCCCCCCGGGCCTGCGTATGTTCGAAAGGACTCCATCGAAACCGTATGTGCTGTGTTCACCCACCCCCTCACCCCTTTTTCCTCATCTTTTCTTTTCTTTTCTTTTCCTTCGGGGAGGAGAAATGAAACCAGATGCTGTAAGACCAGGGCAAAAAAAAAAAAAAAAAAATCCCAGGGAAGTCTTGTTTTCAGTTAATTTTGTATATTTTATTGGCACAGTTTATGTCTTTCTCTTCATCCCTTTTGCACCTCCATTGACTTCAGCTGCCCTTAAAATGGCCCCGACAAACAGCTCAGTCTAAAGGCAGTGGGGGCGGGGAGGTGTTCTCTGGGTTTCCAGGTCCAGGCTGGGGTAGATTCTGTGTCCTTGGAGAGCGGCTTCCTTTTCTGCATGGCTTGGAAGTGTCTCAGTCTCTTGGGCTTCACACAGTCTCAGGTTCCTTCCTTTAGATTCTTTGGGCCTCCTTTGGGGGTAAGGAAGAGGCCGGCCCCCTGGCCCTGGCCTCCCTCCCCCCCGCCCCCCAACACCCACTTCTTTATGGCAGCTGCAGCTGCCGGGTCAGCCTGGGAGCCCAAACCCCTCCCACACCCCTTTCCCCCAGGTAAAAATAAATAAAATGTCAGTGAGCTGATTGCTTTTTGGATTGCACCTCACCTCTTTCTTCCTGTTTTGAGCTTTCTGGTTTCTTAGTGGGAGCTACAAACCTTGCCTTGACTCTAGTGTGGGTGTGATTTCCTTCTTCCTGGCTCCGGTCCCACTCTTCCCTGACTCCCTCCTTTCCTGGCTTGACTCTCTTATCTTTCTAATTGGGATTTCTCACCAGCAAAGGGTTTCCATTTTCTCCAAAATTAGTAAGTGTCTGGAAGGGACAGTGGAACTAAGTTTTCTGTAACCCAGCAATTGGAGCTGAGAAGTGGAAACTTCTAATTTATCTTTTACCCAAGACTTGCTATGTGACCATGAGCCATTCTCAGGGACAGTGCCATTTGGCTTGGGGAAGGGGTTATTAGTCACCCTCAAGTTACCCCAAATAAGCTTAGAGAAAGTGTGCTTGCTTGCTCTGCAAATACACCTTCAAGACAAATCCCTTAATCTTTACCAGCCCCACCAAGCCCTTTCACATAAATAGAGAATGTGAACACAAACAGTAAAAATAAAATACATGAAGGAGGGGGCAGCTTCCCCGTATAGAAATCCTGGAGCTACCGCCGACCATCCCTGTATATGCTAGTCTCTTTTTCAAGACTGCCAAACAGTCGCACCATTTAACATCTTTGGAATGGCCTGAGATGTCTGTAGAATGTGGCTGATGTATGTAGGTCCCAGATTGTGGCCTGGACATATCAATCAGGGTAGTGGCATCTGTGGTGGATTTGTAGTTCTGTTTGTAATCATTATAAAACTGTACTCAATAAAACAGTTAACAAACATTGATTGAAATCATTATGCCCTGTAGAACCCCATTCTAATCACCTGCAGCACACTCGGGCCTCCTCAGGTGACTCTGGAATGCATTAGAGTCCTGGAGGCAGCGTGAGGCAAAGCAGCAGCTGGAGATGGGCTTGGAAATGCAAAGTGTGTTGTCTGAGGGTGAGGTGGCCCTACTGCAGAAGGCAGCTGAGCAGGAGAGTAAAGTGCTGGTGGTTGTCCAAGCGGAATTGAGAGCCCAAGACCCGTGTCCTTGTCTCCTAATGGGAGCAGAGTTGAGAAAGTGAGAATGGTGAGTCTAACTCTGGGATGAAGGCAGGAGTGGTTCCTGTCTTAGAGGAGTTCATCTTTAGTACAGATGAGAAAAGTGTACAGAGGTGTATAATGCTTAAGAGCATGGTCCTACTGCCAGGTCATGTGGATTCGACCAGCTCTTCCACTGACCAGCCGTGGGACCTTGGGTAAGTAATTTCCTCCTCTGAATCATTGTGTCCTCATTTAGAATATGGAGGCGGTAGCTGTATCTACCTCATGAGGACAGTGAAACAAGTTCATACGTGTGAAGTATCTGGTACATATAATTTATCTATGAAGAGAACCCAGCTGATGTCAGCTACCACGTATCCAGTGCTTACTATGTGCCAAAGTCAGTGTTGCACGCTTTCCTGGCATTGTCTCCTTTACTGTTCACAACTCTCCTATAATGTAGAAACTATTATTATCCCCCATTTTCCAGATGACGAAACTGAGGCTCAGAGAAGTTAAGATGATTATACTTGAGTATAGAAGGTGCTATAATAGATGCAATAGGAATAGAAAGACAGACCTGTCTAACCCCTCCTGGGGAAATCTGGGGATGGCGTCACACAGGAGAGCCCATACATGGTGGGCGCTGAAGGATAAATAAGGATTCATCAGGAGGGGTGGAGAGTGTGCATGGTAGCTGAGCCTAGCTGGAGTGCAGATGTGGGCAAGGCGGGTATGGGCAGGAAATAGGCCTGAAAGTTGACAGAGACCCGTCTGTGTGTGCCACGTGGAGGAGTTGGGACTTTACCCTCTAGACAATTATCAAAGACATGGAAAGGCTGCATCCAGGGAGGGAGATCAAACTAGTGCTAATGAGGGTCTGTACTAACATAAGAGAAGTGGGACTAGAGAGAGAAGTCCAATTGCAATGTTGCCTCTACTCTCACCTCAAAGACCTCACAGTACACTGCGGAAGCCAGTTCCCAAATCAAAGACAAACCAACAGCTACAATACAATGTGGTACACTCAGTGGGAGAGCGACACACACAGGCTGCTGGGAAAGCACAGAGAAAGAACATTGTTCGGTGGGTGGGAGGTCGGGGGGAGGTCAGAAAAGGCTACTCATGAAAGGAACCTCTGGAACTGTCTTGAAAGGTGGAAAGAATTATCCAAGCAAAGAAAAGATAGGACTAGGGTTGTCATTCCAGTCGAAGGAATAACAGGACAAAGGGGCAGAGCCATGCAACAGCATGGAATGGGGCAAGGGGGAGGAACCACCAGTATTTCAATATTGATGGAGCAGACAGTACATCAAGGGTAAGGGGCAGGATTGTGGTAGGAGATGGGGTTAGAGAGAAAAGCAGAGGCCACGTTTAGGAGACTTTCTATGCCATGCCAAGGAGTTTGGACTTAATCTAGTACGTGAAGGGGAATCATTGAAATAATTTACTTAAGGGCCTGTCAGATGTACTGATGTATCTATTAGCCTAGTACTAGTGTGGAGGGGAGGACTGGAGGGGGTGAGATCAGAAGAGGCAAGACCAGGAGCAGTAACATCTGGTAGGAAATTATTGTAACACTTCACGCTAGAGATGATGACTGACTCAACCAAAGCAAGGCAGGGGTGATAGAGAGGAGGGCAGTGACTGAGGAAATTAAAAGCAGCGGGACTTGGTGGCTGATTCAATGAGATGGTTGCTGGAAAAGGAGTTAAGGAGGACTCTCAGGTTTCTGGCCTTAGTGATGAGTGAGTTTGGGGTTCACCAACCAAGAAAAAGAATGGAGAACAGGATTTGGAAGAAAACTGCTGAGTTTAGTTTTGGACATCTTGACTTCCAGATGGTTGTGGGGTGTCCAAGTGGAGATGTCCACTGGAAACTTTCGGATATATGAGTCTAGATAGAGCTCCAGGGAGCTATCAAGGCAAGAGATTTAGATTTGAAAAGCATCAGAATATGGATAATGGGAAAAATCATCAGAGGAGATGAGATCACCAAGAGAGAAGATGTATAGTGGGAACAGAGGAGGGCCAAAGATAAAAAAAAATTGGACTATCAGCGTTCAATGGGCAGACAGAGGAAAGGGTTCAGGACAGGCTGGTGCTGGCCCTGGACTATATATTTTAGAAACTGTGGGATTGAATGAAAGACTCCAATATAGTAGCCCCAGTCTTTCTTTCTTGAAACTTTCTAAAACTATTTTATGGCCTTTCTAAAACTATTTCTAAACTATATGATTGAGAATTTTAACAAATTTTAGGGCTACGTAGTTTTTAACTTCTAATGTAGTAACTTTCTCTGAAGATTGTTGCAAATTGTTGCAAAGCAATTTGCAACAATGCTTATTGTAAAATTTTCTGAGTTCCTTAACTAAAAGCCCCCTTAAGCAGAAAAATTGTATTTATTTTGTCTCATATACCTAAAATACTTTGAAGTATCACATCCCTTTGATCCAGGAAGAGTTGCTTCGTCTTAGTTTTAACCTAGAAAAAGCACTAAGCACCAGGCACAGTGCTTAGGAACATAGTAGGCGGCCAACACAATTCAAGTGGCATTACCTGAATTCACTGTTTTTACCTAAATATGCACATGGTATCCTGTAGCTACGCAAACATACACATACACACACACACACAAGTAGGTGAGGTCTTTCTAAAATAGTGATGGCTCGATTGAAATCTTGTCTTTCAGGTTTTTGTTTTAATTTCTTTTGGCACTGAAGGGCAAATTAGAGAAAGAAAAAAAAGCTGGTATGTAGATTCCAGGGGCTGTTTCCCTTCAGATTATTACAGCATGTTAGAAACTGATCACAGTGGATATACAGCAGCTTGCCGGGGTCCCTGCAACATGCCTCAAATGCAAAAATCCTTGGTGATGGACGATTGTGGGTAAAAACATACATGCATCAGATTTCTTCTCTGATAGCTTCCAGACCCCATTTTAGTGGGTTTGGCTCCCAAGGCGAACTCCATTGGACAGCACGGGAGTAGCACTCAGTCACTTCCCCCACACTTGGCCTGCGTTCAGCGGGAGGGCCTGACTAGCTGCTTACATCGTCTCCCTCCTAAGGGAGAAGGGAAGTTAGAGATCTCCCTGTGAGTCCTGAGTCGCCATCTGTGCGTAGAGTTTTATCTGCGGGAGCCAAACTGCTCTGCTTTCTCCCTGCTGAATTGTGCTCAATCTCCGAGGAGACGCTCTGGTTGCATTACTTCAGAGAGAGAGAGAAAAAAGAGTGAAGTGAGAGGGGAGAGAGAGAGAGGGAAAGAAGAAAAAGAAAAAAGGAGGGAAGGAGGAGGGAGGAGAGAGCCGGCACCCCTTGCTGTGCGCTGCTTTCCAGGGTGCGCTCCGCCCTTGTAACGCTCAGTACCCACACGTGTCCTAAACCCCATGAAGCTCTTTGCTTCCCAGCGATTAGTAGTAACAGTCCAATCCAAAGGTGACCCCTGATTTGTTCATGAGGAGAGGATAAAGTCCCTTGTTTCCTGCATATCTTTTTTTTTTTTAAGTACAGTGTTGAGTTAAAAAAAGAAAACCTCTGGGAATTCCAGATTTACAGGTACACACTACTATGTATAAAACAGATGAACAACAAGGTCCTACTGTATAGCACAGGGAACTATGTTCAGTATCTTGTAATGGCCTATAATGAAAAAGAATATGAAAAGGAATATCTGTATGTTCATGCCTGACTGAAACATGATGCTGTACACCAGAAATTGACACAGCATTGTAAACTGACTATACTTCAATTAAAAAATTAAAAATAATTAAGTTAAAAAAGAAAAACTCTAATGTTCCAGGAACCTACTCCTCCCTCCCTCCCCCTACTGTCCAGTGCTGTTTGTGGCTTCACAGGTAAACCGTGCTGTCACCCTAGGCAGAGCCTTCATGCATCAGCTGAGGGTTGTTGTCCCCTGGCCAGGCTGTAGCGACCACACAGAGCACATCAGCCTTCATTACCGTCAAGTCTCTGTGGCTGTTGCCGCCTTATTCACTTCTGTCTCCAGGGGATGAAGGTGAGGGAAGTTGGCTGTTTTTTTCAGCCTTTGGCACAAAAAGAAGAGAAGAAAAGGGAAGGTAAGGTAAAGAAAGAAAAGAACAGGAAAAGGGAAAAGGAGAGAAAAAGAAAAAGATGGGAAAGGAAAAAAAGAAAAAAAAACCTGCAACAATTGTCCCAGGCTCCACACCTAGCTCGCATGGCTTTCTCTGCTTCTCTGCTCAGGAATTCATTCAATGAATGATGTTTTTTTGAACCACAGACTTTCTGTTCCCTACTGTGGGATAAGGAAAGTATATGCAATGGAGAGAGGTCAGGCAGTGGAATGGGACCCCTCTGGGTTCTCATTCTAGGACCTAGCACGGGGTGCTGGGGTCGAGGGTCTTGGGTAGTTTAGAGTCGGAGGCATTAGGCGTCGAGCTTTCACAGGAAGAACAGCCCTGAAAACAGGTAAGATGAGACGATGGGAAACATCACCAGCTTTATAAGCTTCCCTCCTTTGGGGTGTGACTCCCATCATGCAATGGAACAGTCTGCTCAAAGGAAAATCTGAAGTCCAGAAAAGGAAGGGCTTTGCCCAAGGTCACACACACACACACACACACACACGTGCGCGCGCACACACACAGCCATTTAGAGGCAGAGCTGGAATGCTAGCCCCTAGACCCCCAGCTTCCCAGGACAGTGTTCTTAATACCCTAGTGCCTCCACCAATGGAACAAACCAGGCCAGGACCTCTGCTTCTGGCACCTTCCGCTGCTACTCTAGTCCCTGTGTCTGGACTGTCAGCCTTACAGATCTCTTCGGTCCCTCAAAGGGGACCCTTTCCTTTCTTTTTCTTTCTCTCCTTTTCTCTTTTCCTGTTTTTTTTTCCCCCCTTCTTTTCGAGGAGACACGTAAGAGCTTGGGGGCCTAGAGAGATAGTATCCAAACTCCAAAGAGATCTGGAACACCTGAGATGATGGTTAAACATGTCAGTCTTTCCCAGCTGTTACTGAAACTCAGCGAACTCTCAGGACCCTTTTAAGAAAGGTATGCCAGTCAATGGAATTTATTGTGTTTACACGATCCCTTTCCTTCCAACGTAGCCCTAAAGCTAGAGGGGAAACAGTCTTGTTTTTTTCATTCTTATTATAATGTCTCTGTTTGACTATAACACTCATACACATTTCATAGCAAAAATGAATATTATGGAAGAATATCAGAAAAACTATGAATCAACAGATGTTCTTAAAACCTTTTTGCTAACTGTCAAAGAAATCCCCTTTCTGGACACAAGAGGGAGCTTTTAGCTAAAATGAAAATAAAGGCAGTTTAATGCAGGCTCTACCATCTTTATTTTCTTTTCATTAAAAAAAATCTAACTTTGCTGACTTTGAAAAGGCATTTAAGTTAACTGATCATGGAATTGTTTAACAATAGAGCTGACAGGCTCCTTGACCATGGTGACCGCTCTTCAGTGGTTGATATGGTTGTCTATTTATTTATTTAAATGTTTTCCTTCCTTGGCTCCTGAGACACAACTCTGTCCCTGGCTCTGCTCATAACTTTTTGACCATGCTTCTCTCTTTGCTCTCCCCTTCAGTGTAGGTACTTTCCTGACCGCCTCCCCGACCCCACCCCAGCTCTCTTATCTTCTCATTCTGCAATATATACATACTTTCTCGGCTGACCCCATCCAGTCCCGTGGTTTCAATTCCAACTACGTGCTGATGAATGTCACCACACGTATCTCCTGCTATTAAGTCTATGCTGAGGTCCAGATATGCATATTCATTTACCTGCTGTCCAAGCCCACGAGTACAAAAGCTGCCAGAGGAAGATTGGTTGGCTTGACCCAAGGAGCAGTAAATTGGAAAATTTTGGAACAGGTTGGTTAGGGAGCCTTTGGGTTTTCAAGGTCCACAGAGGATCACCTTGGATGACCATATGAACCATGATATTTTTTTAAAGCAGAAGAAACAACAAAACAAAAACAACAACCAGAAAACCCTCTAAATACTAGAGTACAACAAAAAATATCACTTAAAGCTGAGTTGTCCAATATAGTTGTCTCTGGTCACAGGTGGCTCCTGAGTGCCTCAAATGTCGCTGGTTTGAATTGAGATGTGGAGTGTATGTAAAATACATATCAGATTTAAAAGAAAGCAAAGTATTTCATTAATCTTTTTAATATTGATTCTAAAACAGCTCCTGGCTCATATCAAGTGGGCAATAAATGTTAGCTGTCCCTGTTACTAGACACTCAGTTCTGGTCATTCCAAATTTCTTGATGTCACCAAAACCAACCAGGCACTTTGATCCATCTCTACCTTTGTGAATGCTGTTTCTCCTGCCTGGAATGCTCTACCTTGAATGCTTCACCTATTAAACTCTAACTCATCTTTTGAGATCTAGCTTAAATGTCATTGGCTGTTTGAAGCCTGCCTCATTACCAGGAGTCATTTTCTCCTCTGCGGCACCATGTGCATATTGCAATTATTGCACAAATTGTGGTGCAGTTACGTGTGTATCATCATTTATGTGTCTGTTTCCTCTGTTAGACTCAAACTCAGTGGGGATAGAGGCTTGTCTGCTTTCTCTTGATGTCTCCAGAGTCTAGCACATTTGCCACATAATAGGCACTCAGTAAGTGTTTCCCAAACTGAAAATTGAATTAGCTAATCAAACCATGATGATGATGATGATAAGAGCTAATGTTTTATTGAGTGTGCTGTATGTTGTTCTTGGAACTCTGCATACACTGCCATATTAAATTATTCTAGATGAGGATTCTAAAGCTCTGTGAGATTAAGTGACCAAAGTTGGTAATGACAGAACCAAGATTTGAATCCAATTGGCTCTAATTTCTATGTTGTTTACCAATTGCTCATCTTTCTGCAATACGCTGTTCCACTTGTTTTGTGTACCATTGAAATAAATGAGTGAACGTCATTTTTTATGATAGCCCTTCACAACTTGGAAGATACTGCTTTTTGTCCTTTGAACTTTCTCTTCTCTTCCGAATGAATTACATTTCTGGTTACATAGCTGGAGCTGGCTCACATCATCTCCTGAGAGCTTATTCTATGCATCTCTTCCTGACTCCCATTCAGTGACATCACTTTGGTGGCTTGAGATAGCCCATGGTGGTAGATTTTTACACCATGGAAATATGTAGATGCTACAGATAGACCACTTTTCCCCCTGGTGAGCCAGTTCCTAAACATTTACCAGCACATGTCTGGTGTTCCGGGTTCTCTTGAGTCAAGTGGTCATTTGTATTTGAATAAAGAGAGCAGTGTAGACCACAGCATCTTCCTTAGTCTGGAGAAAGAAAGGAGTTATTCTTCTTTTGAGATGCCTTTGCTGTATTTCCAGATATACCTAGACTTAAAGAGAGCTGATAGAGCCAAGAAAGAATTTACTGCTCCAAATTGTTACTATTCTCCTTTCTACTGAATCCTGAAAACTGCAAAGGTGGAGGCTCTGATCTTTTGTTGAATTTGCAAAGATTATTAGATCGTCTGCTTTAAGCAATTTATACTGGTTCGGGCAACACAGCTAGTGAATGCTAATGCCTGGGTTTCTTGATGGCCAGTTCATAGCCCCTGTCACCCATCACTGTGCTGGCACAAGGCATTATTTGGAAATATTTGCAAATATGATTGTCAGTCAGTGGTATATGAACAAAACACATTTTCTAGATAATCACTCTGAAGATGTTTTACTTGATGTTCAAACTGTTCAGTCATCAGAATCCCTGCACATTCAGCTATTACACACATTCATATTTAAGGAGAAATCTGTGCCCTTGTAACATTTTGGTGCTGGAGCGATCTCTGTTATTACCTTGAGGACAGGAATGATGGAAGATCTGATCTGGTAGTGCACAGCGTTGATTACATAAGTACCTCATAAAGTCCAGCTGAATGAGTTACGTTCATTTTAGTGAACTGGGCTTCAGATTCCTCCCCACAACTAGTCTAGACCTATTCCCTGGAAACCAAAAGCCCTGGATTCCCCAAGGTAGCCTCAATTCCAAAATCTGTCTGGCTTTAAGTCCTCATGCCAGAAATGTGCCTTACTTTTTGATTCATGAAAATACCATCACAGCACACACTGGGAATGGGACTGTTTTGCTGGAAGAGGATAAAGCAATTCATCATTATTGTTAATTTTTATTAGGGAATTTTTGGGGGAGCTGTTGTATGGTCTGGATGAGTGGGCATAGCTCTTGAGCTGGACTGATGGAGACATGCGGGAAACCAGAAGAAAGTGATTTGAGCTGGCCTCAGGCAGGCTTCTTCTCAGCAGCTCCCTCTGAGGTGCTGTGTCTGTGGCCCACTCACTGCCCAGGACCTACATGTCCAGCCACATGTGTGCCGTGAGGGGACAGTCGCCTGTTGTACATGGTGCAGGCAGTATCCATGAGGCTCCTCTCTCCAAACCCAGTTCTCTATTGCCATTGCTACAGCCCCTGAGTGGCTTTCCCTCAGGGCCTTGTCTGGACCCAGGGCTCTGAAGGGGAGACCAGACAACGTAGCCTATGGCACCAGGAGAAGCCTGATCAGGAGGGCTTATGAAGGCTAGTTGAAGAAAATATTAGGGGCAGGCTCAGAATGTGACTGATTGAAGGAGAACTGAGTAGAACTCCCCTCTCTGGGAATTTCTGCAAGGGCAAGGGCAAGGGCATGGGCATGAAGACAGAACATTCTGGAAGAAGCAAACAGTAGGGTAAAAGGTCACATGTGTTTGGCTGAAGAATAGCTGAACTAAGCCCCTTCTGCTCAGTATTTTTCTGAAGATGGAGGAATGAGGACAGAACTTTCTGAAAAGAGCTATGTGATATATGATATCACTTATATGTGGAATTTAAAACAATGACACAAATGAACTTATTTACAAAACAGAAACAGAATCACAGACAGAAAATGAACTTACAGCTACCAAAGGGGAAAGAGGAAGGGATAAATTGGAAATTTGGGATTAACAAGTACACACTACTATATATAAAACAGATAAACAGCAAGGACCTACTGTATAGCACAGGGACTATATTCAATATCTTGTAATAACCTATAATGAAAAAGAATATTGAAAGAATATATATATATATGTATGTATGTTTATAACTGAATCACTATACTGTACAACAGAAACTAACACAACATAATAAATCAACTATACTTCAATTTAAAAAGGAGCTTGTGATAAAAGGCAGAGCCTATCAGAGGCTGTTTCCAGTTAAGGAGACTGATTATCAAATATGATCATGACTCTCAAGGTTCTAAGCAGACAGTGGACCAACTCCCTTTTTATGTGGATTTTCTTTTCTATATCAAATCTGGCATTCTTCAGCTCTTTCTGATTATAAACCACATTATGGGACCAGCTTCCTTGTACTATCTTGCTCTTCTGCTTGTCCTTTCTCTCTTTATATCTTTAAATATGAACTCTGTACATCCAATCCCAAGGCTCGAGTGTGTCAGCCTCAGACACTCCTTAAACTGGATAATCAAATAATTTATAGACGCTTAGTTGAAGAATCTTGTATTCTTATGAGGAGGAGAGGTGAAATAGAGTGCTAAATAGAGTGGAAAGAACAAGGATGGTACTAGAAAAGGGCAAGGCTTGAGGTTCAGACTGGGCAAAGAAACAGACAAAACCCTAAAGCCCAGGGGAAAGCTGAGGCTCTAGGTGAGCACTGAAATGAATTCCAGTAATATTTGAGGCTGGATGAGGTAGCTGTGGAGTCTGGCAAATATGCTTAAATACTTATCTGAAGGAAGAGGAGATTAAGAAGTTATTGCCCAAAATTACATCCAGCAGTGTTTGTTTCCCTACTAGTTGTCTGTGTTGTCTAATTCATAGAAGTAAGTGCTTATTTGAAGGAGGAGGTGGAAAACTGTCACCACCAAAATTAATCCAAGTGATATTGGATTCTGGATGAATTACAGGCATGCTTCATTTTATTGTGCTTCACAGATATTGTGCTTTTCACAAATTTAAGTTTTGTGGCAACCCTGCATCAAACAATTCTATCGGCGCCACTTTTACAACAGCATTTGGTCATTTAGCGTCTCTGTGTTACATTTTGGTAACTCTCACAATATTTTAAAATTTTTAATTATTACGATTATACTTGTTGTGCTGATCTGTAAGCAGCGATTTTTGATGTTACTGTTGTAATCGTGTTGGAGCACCACGAATTGTGCCCATATGAAACAACAAACGAAATTGATAAATGTGTGTGTTCTGACTGCTCCATTGACTAGCCATTCCTCCATCTCTCTCCCTCTCCTTGGGCCTCCCTATTCCCTGAGACATAATGATATTTAAATTAGGCCAACTAATAACCCCACATTGGTCTCTAAGTGTTAAAGTGAAAGGAAGAGTCTCATGTCTCTCACTTTATTTGTTTTCATTTCTTGTTTTTAATTATTTTGGTCAGCTTTATTGATGTATAATTTAAGGACTATAAAATTCACTAATTTTAAGTGTACCATTTGATGAGTTTTGACAGCTACATAGAGTCTCACAACATCCACTGGAATCATAATAGCGTCCCCAAAACTGTCCTTATACCCTTTTATAGTCAATCACCCACTCCCATCCCAGACCCTGGCAATCACTATTGGTCACTAAAGTTTTGCTTTTCAACAGTTGCGTATGCATCTATCTTTGTGATCATGTTACACTATTTACTGTCACATACAGTAAATATTGAAGTTGAGTAATATAAATCCTCCAACTTCATTCTTTTAATTTTTTCCTGAGTCCTGTGAATTTCAATACACCTTGAGAACCTGATTGTCAATGTCTACAAAACAACAGCAAAAAGCCTGCTGGCGTTTCAGTTGGGATGATTTTGACCTATGGATTTGGCACTTTAGTATTGAGCCTCCCATAAATTCATCCTTATGTTTTTAAAAGTTATGAGTGATATTGTAAATAGTATTTTAAAATTTCAATTCCTGATTGTTCATTACCAGTACATAGAAATACAAAGCATTTTTGCTTATCAACTTTGTATCCTGCTAGTTTACTAGACTCACTTTTTTTTTCTGGAAGATTTTTTGATAGACTCTTTAGCATTTTTCTGTGTAAGTGATAAATAAATATAGTTTCTCACTTTAAATCAAAATCCAGAAATGATTAAGCTTAGTGAGGAAGGCATGTCAACAGCTGAGGTAGGCCGAAAGCTAGGCCTATTGCACCAAACATTTAGCCAAGCTGTGAGTGCAAAAAAACCAAAACAAAAGAAAAACGTCTTGAAGGAAATTAAAAGTGCTACTCCAGAACACATGAATGATAAGAAAGTGAAATAGCCTTATTGCTGATATGGAGAAAGCTTTAGTGGTCTGGATAGAAGATCAAACTGGCCACAACATTCCTTTAAGCCAAAGTCTCATCCAGACCAAGGTCCTAAATCTCTTCAGTTCTATGAAGGCGGAGAGAGGTGAGAAAGCTACAGAAGAAAAGTTTGAAGCTAGCAGAGGTTGGTTCATGAAGTTTAGGGAAAGAAGCCGTCTCCAAAACATCAAAGTGCAAGGTGAAGCAGCAATGAAGAAGCTGATGTAGAAGCTGCAGCCAGTTATCCAGAAGATCTGGCTAAGATAATTTATGAAGGTAGCTACACAAAACAACAGATTTTCAATGTAGAGGAACAGTTTTTTTATTGGAAGGAGATGCCATCTAGGACTTTCATACTTAGAGAGGAGAAGTCAATGAATGTCTTCAAAGCTTTAAAGGATAGGCTGACTTTCTTATTAGGGGCTGATGCAGCTGATGACTTTAGGTTGAAGCCAATGCTTATTTACCATTCAAAGTCTTAGAGCCTTTAATAATTATGCTAAATTGACTCTGCCTATTCTCTATAAATGGAACAACAAACCCTGATGACAGCACATCTGTTTACAGCATGGCTTACTGAACATTTTAAACCCACTGTTGAGTCCTACCGTTCCAAAAAAGATGCCTTTTAAAATATTACTGCTTATTGACAATAGACTTGTTCACCCAAGAGCTCTGATGGAGATGTGCAATGACATTAATGCTGTTTTCCTTTCTGCTAACACAACATCCTTTCATCAGCCCATGGATAAAGGAATATTTTCAACTTTCAAGTCTTATTATTTAAGAAATTCATTTTGTAATGTTATAGCTGCCATAGATAGTGATTCCTCTGAAGGATTAGAGAAAAGTAAATTTAAAATCTCCTGGAAAGAATTCATCATTCTAGACGTCATGAAGAACATTCCTAATTCAAGGTAAGAGGTCAAAATACCAACATAAACAGGAATTTGGAAGAAGTTGATTCCAACATTCATGGATGACTTAAGAGGGGTTCAAGTCTTCAGTGGAGGAAGTCACTGCAGATGTGGAAATAGCAAGAGAACTAGAATTAGAAGTGGAGCCCGAAGATGTGACTGAATTGCTGGATTCTTATGGTAAAACTTTAACAGATGAGCAGTTGCTTCTTATGGATGAGCAATGCAAGTGGTTCTTTGAGATGGAATCTACCCCTGGTGAAAATGTTATGAAGATTATTGAAATGACAACAGAGAATTTAAAATATTACATAAACTTAGTTGCTAAAGAAGCAGCAGGGTTTGAGAGGATTGACTCCAAGTTTGAAAGAAGTTCTACTGTGGGTAAAATTGCTATCAAATAGCATTGCATGCTACAGAGAAATTGTTTGTGAAGGAAAGAGTCAATCGATGGGGCAAACTTCATTGTCTTACTTACTTACTTACTTACTTATTTATTTATATGAAAATACTTTACTCACATATATCAGAATTTTATCTATTTTTTTATTGAAGTATAGTTGATGTATAACATTATATTCATTTCAGGTATACAACATAGTGATTCAATACTTTTACAGATTATACTCCATTAAATGTTGTTATAAGATAATGCCTATCATTCCCTGTGCTATACATTATATCCTTGTTGCTTATCTATTATGTATGCAGTAGTTTGTATCTCTTAATCCCATACTCCTGATACGGGATTAATGACTGGAAATACTAGTTTGTTTGCTATATCTGTGATTCTGCTTCTGCTTTGTTATATACATTCATTTGTTTTATTTTTTAGATTCCACATATAAGTGACAACAGAGTATTTGTCTTTTTCTGACATTTCACTAAGCATATTACTCTCTAGGTCAATCCATATTGTTGGAAATGGCATTATTTCATTCTTTTTATGGCTGAGTAGTATTCCATTGTACATATATACCACATCTTATTTATCCATTCATCTGTTGGCAGGCACTTAGGTTGATTCCATCTTGTGTATTATAAATAACATGGTTATGAACATCGGGGTGCATGTATGTTTTTGAATTAATGTTTTTTGTTTTTTCTGGATATATACCCAGGAGTGGAATTACTGGATCATATAGTAGTTCTATTTTTAATTTTTTGAGTAACCTCCATACTGTTTTCCATAGTGGCTGCACCAGTTTACATTCTCACCAACAGTGTATGAAGGGTCACTTTTCTCCACTTCTTAGCTAACAATTGTAATTTGTACACTTTTTGATAGCCATTCTGAAGGGGGGGGGGGTGATAGCTCATTGTGGTTTTGGTTTGCCTTGCTCTAATGATTAGTGATGTTGAACATCTTTTCATATGTCTGTTAGCCATCTGTATGTCTTCCTTGGGAAAAAAAATGTCTATTTAGGTCTTCTGCCCATTTTCTGATTGAGTTGTTTGGTTTTTGATATTGAGTTGTATATGCTGTTTGTATATTTTGGATATTGACCCCTCATCTGTCATATTGTTTGCAAATATTTTCTTCCATCCAATAGGTTGTCTTTTCCTTTTGTTTATGGTTTCCTTTGCTGTGCAAAAGCTTTTAAGTTTAATTAGGTCCTATTTGTTTATTTTTGCTTTTACTTGTTTTGCCTTAGGAGAGAGATCAAATAAAATATCATTACAGTTTATGTCAAAGACTGTTTTGCCTGTGTTTCAGGTTTTACATTTAGGTCTTTAATCCATTTTGAGGGTTTTATTTTATTTTATTTTTTTGTATATGGTGTGAGGAAATGTTCTAATCTCACTTCTTTACACGTAGCTGTCCAGCTTTCCCAGCACCACTTATTGAAGAGTCTGTCTTCTCCATTGTATATTCTTGCCTCCTTTATCATAGATTAATTGACCATAATAAGTGCATGGGTTAATTTTTGGGAGTTCTATCCTGTTCTATTGATCTATTTGTCTATTTTTCTGCCATTACCATACTAATTTGATTTCTGAAGCTTTGTAGTATAGTCTGAAGTCAGAGAATGTGATATCTCTAGTTTTTTTTTTTTCTTCTAGATTGCTTTGGCTATTTGGATCTTTTTATGTTCCGTATAAATTTTGGCATTATTCTAGTTCTGTGGAAAATGTAATGGGTATTTTGATAGTGATTGCTTTAAATTTGTAGATTGCTTTGGGTAATATGGACATTTTTAATAATATTAATTCTTCCAACCCAAGAACACAGGATATATTTTTATTTTTTTGTATCTTTTTCAGATTCATTTCCAATGCTTTATAGTTTTTAGAATATAGGACTTTTGCCTCTTTTTAAAGTTTGTTCCTAGGCATTTTAGTCTTTTTTATGCAATTTTAGTGCTGTCTTACTTTAAGAAATGGCCACAGCCACCTCAACCTTCAGCAACCAGCACCCTTATCAGTCAGTAGTCATCAACATCCAGGCAAGATCCTCCACCAGCAAAATGATTTTAAACTCACTGAAGGTTCAAACGATGGTTAATATTTCTTAGCAATAAAGTATTTTTAATTAAGGTGTGCACATTTTTAGACATAATGCTATTGCACACCTAATAAACTTCAGTATAGTATAAACATAACTTTTATATACACTGGGCAACCAAAAAAATTGGTGTGACTCACTTTTTTGTGATATTTGCTTTATTGTGACGGTCTAGAACTGAATTCGCAATATCTCTAAAATGTGCCTGTACTTGTGAGGTCTAATTCATATAAGTAATCCCTTCACTGAGGAGGGAAAAGAAAAAAGCCATATCCCAAATTACATAAAGTTATATGTGTTTCTAGGCTAGTATTTGGTTTTTTCAGTCCTTATAAGTAAATGCTTCTCTAAAAGAGAAGAGAAACAAATGACAATTCCAAAATTAATTCCAGTGATACAGGATCCTGGGCAAGTTAGTCATGAGGCTTGATCAGTATAAGTAAATGATGATTTGGAGGAAGAAAGGAAAAAGTATCATTCCAAATAAATTACAGTGATGTTTGTTTCTAGACTAATTAGTGTTGTCTGATCCACATAAGTAAATGTGTATCTGAAGAAAGAGGGAGGCAAATACATGGCTAGATACACTGTATTATATACTGCTTGCTTATTGAAAAGACTTTTTGGATGTGACTGGCATTGGTTTTTGTCCCCAAGTGTAATTTTGGTGAAGAAAAATAGCTAAGAGCATGAAAAAGTCTCCTAGTATGAGGAAAATACTAGAGTGTATTTGAAGAAAACTATTACAGAAGTGGTGGAAGTCTTGTCACAGAGTAAACTCTGAATTGTGACATTAAGCTATACTGGGTCATAGTGGAAAAGAAAATGGACAGCTAAAGTGGGCAGGAAACTCCAGCTACGAGGGTAGCGGACAAGAAATCTGTCAACGGATAGGAAATTCCAAGTACAATAGAAAGCAAATCTGCTTTCTTAAAGGAAAGGAAAGGAAATTGGGCAACTGCATAGCCAGGGAATTTTGATTATGGACAAACAGCCAGAAATCTTACAGTCGAAAGGAACGTAGGCAACCTGGAGAGGGCAAAGAATTCCAAGTAGTCCAGAATCACTGATCAGGTCTTCAAGTGAGTAGACATCTGTGTAGATAGTGGCCAGCTGACCGCAGTCTGCAAGATCAGCAACATAGAGGCAGAGATTCTGATGACTGGACCACTGGACTCGAGAGAAGTGCCAGTGAGAGGCAGAACCCTCTAACCCCATTCCCAGTTAAGACCAGCAACGGAAGGATCAGAACCTGAATTGAAAGCTGAGGGTTTTCTCCAAATGGGTAAGACATCAAAAAGGAAGTTGGATTTATTATAATAATTTTAGTGAGCAATTGGTGGGGGTTAGGAATTGCGTTTCGTTGTTCTGAGTGGTGTGCTACCATGAAACAGTAGTTGCAATGAACTGAAGGAGGGTATTCAGAATGAGGTCAGTTATGCAATACTCTAGACTTTTCTGATGGTGTAGGAAGATGGGTTTGGGAGACTATTAATGCCAATTAGTGGTTAATAAGGATTTTCAAACCAGAGATGTTTTTCTTATTAGAAAGTATTTTTGCATTCAATAATTTTCTAGAAATGACAATGCTAATCATAGTTTGAATGTAAACATTATTTCCAGAGGTTAAGATAAGGGTTAAAATCTGGCCCTGAAACATATCTGAAACAGAATTCTGGTTTAACACACTTCTCCTCCCCACCCTATCCCCGACTTCTTAGGTATCTCATTATATAGCAAGTCAATGCTTTTCCGGCTCTTTAGAAAACAATATCTCATATCTCAAAAACTATGCTAGAAAAACAAGATCAGAAATAGCAGCTCCTTAGAATACCAGTGATTAAATATTTAGCTAAAGTTTATATTTAAAAGTATTTCTTAAAGTGCTAATGTATCTTAACTTCATTTCTCTTAAAGCATTTTCAACTATAGTTAACTTTGTGGTGAAAAGCTTTTAAGCTTTATCTTCTAACTTCATACAAGGATAATACTACTCAAAATCAATTTGTTAAAGATTTAGACATACAGAGCTTCAAGAAAATCTTGGTATTACTCATCTTCTGAGGAGACAGGCTCAAAGTTTTAAGTGATATAATTTAAAGCGTAGCTGGGGCTAGCCCAAATTTACTTCCAGGTACATTCTCCTTCTGTTACCCATATGGTTGAACTTTAAAGTATAGCTATAGCATTGCACTTAAAGTCTAGTAAGATATTATAAAATTTCCAGACACAATCGTTGATCGTGTTAGCTTTTGTCTTCTGGAGGCAATTGTGTTGACTGGCAGTATTTGGCTAAGTCTTTGCGCATACTCTTTTCTTAAACAGTTCTCTGTTTATTGTAAACATGAGGAAACTCCAGTTACCACAGAAATGATGAAAATGATGAAATTTCTCATAGACAAGAGCAGAGGAATATGCTCTTCCTGTACTTTTTCCTTTCCCTCCTCCTGTGTCCTTTACTGCCCCCCTCTCCCTGTCTCTCCCTTGTTCGTTCGTCCTTCCTTCCTTCCTTCCTTCCTTCCTTCCTTCCTTCCTTCCTTCCTTTCCTTTTTCTCTTCTCTCCCTCCTCCTTCTCTTCCTCCTCCTCCCCTCCCCATTCCCTTCCTCCTCTTTTGCTGCAGAACTCTAGGTAAACCTAATGTTGTTCTTTATCTCCTAAGCAACTAGACCATTCTTGACCTTCCCCAATATGTAAAATTATGTGCATTTGGGGCTAGATAGTAATGCTTCACTGCTGTAATATGAAAAGATTATATGAAGCAAAATATAGTATATTTTTAAAAATATTTTTATTGTAAATCTAACAGATATAAAAAACTCCATAAAACAAATATATAGGTCAACCAGGTTTTATGAGATAATCAGCCTTGTAACCACCACCTAGTTTAAAAATGTAGAATTTTGCCATCTACCTACCCTATTCACAACCCCTTCCCTCTCTTCAAAAGTAATCACAGTTCTGACCTTTATAGTAATCACTTCTTTATTTTCTTTATAAGTTCGTCACCCAAATGTTTGGTCCTAAGCACTGTTAGTTATACTTCCCCTCCCCCATATATCTCTTTTAATTTCGAGACTATCCTTTTTTTTCCCCTCTGTAGTTTATTTGTTGAAGAAATGGTGCCTTTGGCCTCTAGAGTTTCCCACAGTCTTGATTTCACTTGATGACATCCTCTGTTACAGTTTAATACGTTGCTCAGTCCTGAATTTCCTGTAAATTAGTAGTTCGTTCTACAGGACGGATCCGATTTTTTTTTTCTTTTATCCTCATAGGTGGTAGTGTGTTCTGTCTGAAGGCACACCATGTTTGGCCTCTCATTTCTGTCATGTTAGCTGCCACTAATGATCAATGCCATCAGTCTTCAGGTTGATGATGTGTCTGGATGTTTTGGTTGTTAGAAACTCATTCTCTACAATAAGGAGGAAATTGTGGGAACAATATTCCTTGAATTCTCACATGTAGATAAATTTGTAGCTTTTTTATTTGAGAATCAGGCTGAGTCTAAAATCTTTGGCTCACTTTTTCTTTCCTTGAGTCTATTAAATATGCTATTCTTTTTCCTGCTGGCATAATGATTTGTTGTCAAAGTCTGCCAATAATCAGCTTTCTCTCCTTTATGAGTGATTTTGTCCTTTTACTGACTTTTTTCTCCCTTAATTCCAATAATTTTACTAGAATGTGTCTCTGTTGCTTTGGATGGGTCAATTTTCTTTTAAAATATGCAGTTTAAAATCCTATTTCAGATAGGATTTTCATGAATTATTCTTTTTTGAAATTGTTCTGTTTCCTTCCTTTGATGTTCTTCTTTGAGGGTTGAGAGCCTATCAAAAGTGGAACAATTTTGAACAGCTGCTTGAGGGGCTTCAACATAGGGATGAACAAATAAAGAATTGCCAATGGGTACTTAAGGCTGAATTCAGATTAAATGGCATATATTTGTAGTGGAGCCAATATTGTATTGCAGAACTCAGCAGATACAAACGAAACAGATGTTTGGTTATGGTGGAAAGGCAGGTGGCATAGAAGGGCAAGGGGTTGAGGGATTCTATACTTGAAGTATAGCTGAAATAGTTACCAACATATTAACTGCACAAATAAGTGAAAAAAATACATGCAGGTATTTCTGGAACAGTTTCAATTTATTACTATTTTATTTCAAATAAAGGGAATGCAAATGTCTGACTAAATGGGGGTTAATTCTTATTCATTTTTTAGAATATTCATAATACACTAGCAAATCAGAAAAGAAAATCTTGATAAACCATCTGTCCCAATTTTTGGTTTGAAAAAAAAAATTCCATATCTGTATGTTATCAGCCAGGCCATAAAAATAGTCCCATATGGACTTTTTGTTATGCAGTAATAATATCACTGAAAACAGTACCTGGGAATGAGAATCCTTTTGTTGGAAATTCCTATTTGTCAGTCACATGGGCTGGTTTCAGATGTCTCAATAACATTATTTCTACTAAATTTTGGGTCTGTGGCACTGAAAGTATCACTCACTAAAAAAATGAGCAAAGTCGATCTTTGTTCACAGACTACCTTTCTTAAGTGGAAATCCTTCAGTTTCTGGGTATTTTCTATGTTTACTCTCAGCTTAAGGTGATAATAGACAAATGTGTAATGTTAGAAAAGTGTATTGTTTTATTGGTCCCTCTTTTCCTCATAGAAGTGGTAAAAGGGCACCTTGGTCAAATACCATTTTATTCTCCTTGAAGTTTCCCGGTGTTCCTCTTGCTACATCTGACACCACTGATGCTTATTGATTGATTGGCTTTCTTTGCCGCTTTCCCCTAGGTGCCTGTTAAATAAGAGCAATGTAAGGAGTTAAGATACTGATGTGTTCTCAGATAAAAATATTTATGTCCACATGATCGTGCCTTGAACAGCGGAGGAGGGAGGAGGGAGCTACACATCAAATCTCATCCATATAGCCAAAGGAATTCTGCAGTCAACTTTAGAATCTCACATGAAGTTTTATTACTTCCAGCTACCCACTCTTGTTCATTCTGTTACTACGAAGTCCTTTCTTCTTTCTTGATCCCCTCCCTTGCAATTGTCCAGGCAGTAGTCATTTCTTGCTGGCCTTAACGAGGATGGTGAAATGGAGTTGGAATGCACTGCCGTCAGCCAAACAGGACCGTGAAGTCAGCTTCTTGACAAATTTGCCCAGTTTGCAACAATCTGCTTCTAAAGGATCTCAACCAATTTCTGTTCCTCTCTATTTTTAAGGTGTCTTTTGCTGCTACTGTCCACAGATGGCTGTAGGATGCTGATGTGTTCACCAGGAACACCAGTGCCTGAACTCTTTGTTGGACCAAGGCGACGTTGCAGATGCTGCATCCCTCGTTGTGACAATGCCGCAGATGCCCGCACTGAGAGTACTGACACTGTATCAGAGGCAACGCTGCCAAAGCTGTTGGCACCCATTCTGCTGATTCTTTGGTTTTCAATGTCCTTTGGAGATTTACTCTGTCCATTGCAGCCTCCTTGCTAGAAGTTCCAGACTTAAGTCTCTGAGGCCTGGCCTAAAATACAATCTGATATACACCATGCTATACTTAAAATCTACTTCCTCTCATCCTTAAATACTAATTTATTTTCATTGAATCAGATTTGTTCATCTTCCCATATGATTCTTTCCCAGAAGAATCCTTAGATCCTAGCATAATATCCTTTCCAGTGCCTCCTCCCCCACCGTTATCCTGATAATGCTCCAATGACACCTGGAGCCCCTGCTACAGTCTTCTCTTTCCCATTAACCCCAGTAAAAAGTGTGCTGTCTTTATTAAGAGTCTAACCCCACCCAATAATCAGCCTGAGTGATTGACACTCCTTCCGGTGAGAGCTTACACGATACTAAAGCATTGAGAAGAAAGAAAAGTAGTTCACACAAGTTGCCACAGCCTTGTTGCTGCTGTCCCTGTCTGATGACTTATAGGGCCCAGCAGGAAGCTGCTGTTCAGCCCCTCCTTGGGACATGGTAATCTTTCTATTGGGACATTGATATATTTTATGAGATTCCTTACGGCCCTATCTTAGACACACATCCCATAGCCATTTCCTTTCTGGAGTCATGAGACCTCACTATCCACACTGCCAAGAATCAGGATGCAGGCCTTTGTTGTTGTTATCCACATACTTCATGCTTTCCTTTTCCCCTCTTAGCTCAGGGAACTATCCAGACTGTGGGAAAAAACCCAGTCACCCCACCATTCACAACCTCTATGAGTTAATTTAATTCAACATACTTCTCCCGTCTAGCTCAGCTGGGGTGGGGGTAGGATGAGGTTCACAGGAGCATTTTAAATACTCTTAGAAAGCCTTGAATGGGTATCTAGCAGCTGCCTGATGCTTTTTAACGAATTTGTATATGTGGAGAGGTAGTGTACTCTTCCTATCCTCAGCTTTAGGATTTTCAACTGAAATTATGACAAAGAAGTCCCATTTATAAATCTGTAAATCTTCACCAGTAAGTGTCAGTCTTCCCCCTGGGTATAGCCAAAGTGCATGTACTTCCCTTACTCTTACCTGTTGTTTTAGGAACAGTCCTCTTCCACGGCACACTCTCCAGCATCCTGAAATATAGGTGTGCTTAATGTGATCTGGGATGGATAGCACTGTGGGACTACCCCAAGAGGAGTGCTGGTCAGAGATGATGAGAATAACAAAATAAGGAAGCATTTTAGTCATTGTATAATAGGACAGACCAAGACTACGTGCTTAAGTTTCTCTCATTGATCTAGTCGCTAATTAGTGTAAATAAGTCAGTTGTTAAGGTAGAATTCCAGGGGAGAAAGCAAGGGCTCATGGCCCAAGATTAAAAACACCTTGCTAGGGGATAGTAAAGAAAGGCAGGAGGTTGGCACTGTGGAGAATACAGGCAATAGAGTGCTTTGAAAATAGCAGGTGACTACAGTAAGCAATACTGCTCATTAGGGGACTGTGTTACTAAGTGGAGATCATGCTTAGTTTGGCTTTCAGATGCTATGAAGCACATAGTTCCTAGAAAATGTGGGAATGAAAAGATTTGAAATACGTGTAGCAGACCTTATGCGTAAGAGCCAATGACTTGGGCGTATGTTTGTATGTGGCAATACTGCAAATGTTTGAAATTTTGCAAGAAGACAGGGGTGTCTGAAAAACCACTCAGAGAGGAGACAGTGTGAAGAGGTGTATTTTCTCAAATGTAAGGGGACCATCTTATTGACTGATTGATTGATTGATTGATTGATAGACTTTCTTTTTCTCTAGCATCACCTGAAGTTGCATAGCAAGCCAGGGTGGAGACTCCCTGACCAATGTCTACCTGCAATCTTTTAATGACAGTGCCCTGCAACCCTTGGGCTCAGCTGACTGATTCTCCTTTGGATAGCCCCCTCAGTTTTTGGAGCAAGGCCAGAGGAAGCAAACCAGAGTTTCAAGGGAGCCCTTTGCATACCATTCAACTGGAAAACCCCACACTAGGACTGTCTCTGTGTGTCACACATGTGACAATGGTCACAGCACTCAGGGTGAGGCCAAGGCCCTGGTAGTAATTTTTTTTTCTATAGTGCTTGTCCACTGGACTCTGGACAATGGAAATTGATGAGCTGTAATCATCTGGAAGTCCAAACTTGGTAAAGAAGACACTTGAGATAACTTCAGTTACAATCATCTAACTAGAGATCTTGACAGAGCTACCAGCCGGATCATTGTCTCTTTTTCTCTGCGTTTTCACAATGCTCTATACTCAGTAAAGTCTAATTGAATTGGATCTTCATGAGGATGATGACTTATTCTAGATTTCTGTTTCCTGTGCACCTGTAACACTTTCTATAGTGACCAATTTATGCTCTTTCCATGATTTGAATATATTTTTGAAGGTAATACATACACAAAAGTACTTTCCACTAACATTCAGAGAAACAGATGCATTCTGATCCTTAGGACAGGCCCCTCATAGGTTAAATGATCAGTCCTTATGAATACTTTAGAACTCCAAAGGAAAATCTATGTGCTCTACCTTTGAGCGATGTGCACAGTAATGCTATGGATGTTTTCTATTATAGAGTCACCAAGTTGGGAGGAGTGTCTTGTTAAAAGATGCATAATATCTAATTTAATACTTGAATATATTTTAAGCTAAAACCAGAGTCTTACACTAGTTCTTGGGTGCTTTCTCTTCTTGGTTGGCCAATGTAAGGCAACACTTTTTCTAAGAATCATCCTATCTGACCATTTTTCTATTTCAACCCTGATCATGCCTGAATATTTTCCATGGTCTATGCTGGCAACAGAAGTCTAGATTATGAAAAGGGTATTGGATATTGGGTGCACTGCTTTTGTCTGGGAAATGTTTTCTATGGGGGAGTGGGCACCTAAATTAAGCTTTTGCTATGGTCACATTCAGTTCTTGGTTACTGTTGTGTATTCTGACTCTTATGGTGTAGGCACAGAGTAACATTTTTGTCTCCTAATGTTTAACTGTAACTTTTTCTCTTTTTCTATTTTTTTTAAATTTTTTTAAAAATTGAAGTATAATTGATTTACAATGTTGTGTTCATTTCTGGTGTATAGTGATTCAGTTATACATGTATATATTCTTTTTCATTATAGGTTATTATAAGCTATTGATGGAATGGAATCATGAGAGATTTGGTATGGCAGTAATTCAACCTCAGAGGGGCTCGTGAGTTTATCCTAGACTGCAACATGTTACTATCTCTTGATCTGGGACAATGGAATAAGTAGAAAATGGGAGAGGATGATGCTTCTTACACATTTTTGAGAAGGTATTCACTTGGCTTTTTATTTTATTTACTTAGTCAGTTACTTAGGTATGCATTTTGATTATTAGGTTGACTCATCTCTGGGGAGATCTATGTTGTTAGAACTTTAAATTTCAAACAAATGATTGAGTTGACAAAGGGATAGACTTTGCAATCCTACATTTTACAGAGAAGCTAAATTTTGAAGTAGCATGACACTGGCAACGTGTGTGTTTCTTACATATATTATATATAGCACTCTGGTAAGTGAGGACAACATATAATGTGAAGTAGGAAGTAGAATTAAAGAGTGACTTCTAGTGTATACTTTGGACTTGAGGTAGATCATTTCTGTGGATTCCAGGGGCAATAAAATCACAGAAACATATGCATTCAATTAAGTCCAAATTGAATTGAATCTTTGGTTTAGTTACTCATTTTTTAGGTCATTCATTCAGTACATTTATTGAGCACATATGTGCCAGGCTCTTTGCAATCCATCTGTGAACAAAGGACAGAAATTTCTGTTTTTGTGAGACTTATGTTCTAGGTCCCAGGAAGATACATAGAAACAAAAGCAAAGACTCTAACTGTAGCTTTGAGATCTCATTTACTGTCATCACAAACTGTAAGGTCTGCATTATCATTCTCCTTTTACAGATGAGGATGCTGGGATTTAGAGATGCTAAGTGCCATGGGCTAATGGCTGTTGTGTGTGCATGGTGGTGGGAGGATTAAGCCTTGGCAAGTGTCTAGATGACCTTGTTGCCTGGAGATGCAGAAAATCTGACTTTTATTTGATAACTGCTGGCAAGCGGAGGAAGGTCAAGTACGACTGAGGCTGTGGATGAGCATCATTTTGTTTTGCCATGTTTCTAATACATACGTTTGATTTTTAGAACGTTAGAGCAGAAAAAATATCTTAAAGACTCTACAGTTGTATGTTCTTTAAACCACCAGTCGCCATCCTTACTGGAATATAAAATCAGTTTCGTGGGTCACAACAAGCAATATTTTTAAAAACAGCAAGTAAAACAAAAGCTATCAGAGTCTCTCCCCCATAAGTAATGGTGAATACTGGTCTGCAAAGAGATATTTCAGACTTCTGGACAAGAAATCTGGTCTCCTTGTAAAATGTATTTCTTATGTAGATCATACTCAACAAAATTTAAAATTCACTTCTCCAGCCTAGAATGTCCACTTCACTGATGAGGAAAATGAGTGGGACAGTGACTTGCCCAAGGTCACACAGTTAGGCATATTATACAAATTAAGGTTGAAGAATATTCAGCCAGCAGGAGGGAGTCTCTAAAATGACTTAATGCATACAGGTACATGCTTTAACTAACTATAAGACACTATTCTTTTTTAAATATAGGAATTCTTTCCTCTCACTACAAAAAGAAGGAAAAACAGGTTACCATAGGGGAGCTTCCCTTTTATTTCTATCTTCATGTGGCTGATATTTAGTTATCTGAGACAATGATTTTTTTTTTCTCTTGAAGCAGGGTACTTGTAGTTAGGAAGCCCAAAGTTTTAAGGCTTCCCCTTCTACCTTGGACACACCAGGAGACACCAGTGGGAGCAGGCAGGATTTTGTTATTTCCTACCCTGTATAGAGTGGAATTGATGGACCACACACATTCCACCTGGGAAGCTGGGCAAACATGGTCTGACTTCAATGGGTAGCGTTATGGAAAGAAACCTAACAGCGAGACTGAGTTCATTCAGATCCAGCACCAGAGAGTGAGAATTCGAGCAAGAAAGACAGGCCTTTAAAAGGAGAGATGCAGGTCGTTGGCCCAGTAGGAGCAGAGCCTGGTCACAGACAGCCTGTCCCCAGTGTGTTTGTGGTTTTCCTTTGCATTCCGCATCACTTTGTTCCCCACACGGGCACAGAGCAGATGGGGCTCTCCTAGCATGATGGATGATGACTCTGTCCCATCTCTTGACTCTGTGTGTTTTCCCCTGAACGTCATCTTTTTCTAGACCTGTTATGGATCAATTCCTTTCTTATTCTCCCACTACAATGTGCCAGGTCCACTGGACAGGTGGGCCTCCTTGGTCAGAGGGGTGGGGATCCCAGGTGCCTAAGAGACATATCCCCACTGAACATGGCCCTTGGCTGCTCTTCCTGTGAGAGTCAGTCCTCTTGACAGATCTACATCTGTGCCAGGCAGGTGTGGAAGTCCTGCTGCCTTCTGAATGAGAACTCCTTCCAGCCTAGGCATTCATTGCAGATCTGGTCCTAGGAAGGGTCTGATCTGTGCATCCCTGAAGAAGTACTACAGATTTGGGCAATGGGAGGAGGAGCAGGCACGTGATGTGAAAGGTTCAGAGAGGCTCCAGATTCTGTCTCAGTTCACAGAAGCTTCTGATGCCTTGGCCTTGACCATTAGTACCTGTGTGGCACCAGGAGCCAGCCCAGGTGTGGGTCTTCCTAGTGAAATGGTACTCAAAATTCTCCCTTGAGCCCCTGAGATTTTCTGCAGGCCTTGCTTTAAGAGCTGAGGAGGCTGTCCAGAGAGGGGTCAGCTGGACGAGGGGCTGGGGGGCTCTGTCATGAAAAGATCACAGCACAGGGAGACATTGGTCAGGTAGTCGCCACCCTGGGTGACCATGTGATTTTAGGTGGTGCTAGAGAAAAGAAAAGTCTACCAAGAAAAATAAATCTAGTAAATTAATTTTTAAATGCTTTGACATACCGTAGGCAGTCCCACCCCAGTCATATATAGTGGTAATGTGCTTCATTTCCTAGGTCTTTATGGTTGTCATTTGGTCCTAAGCACAGATACTAGAAACAAACTATAGATTAACAGAAGGAGATCAGTACAGGCCTGAGAGACCCATAGGTAGAAGAAAAATTTAGCACACATTGAACCAGAAGGACAAGTGGGACAAGGATTCAATAGAATGAGTATGTCAAGACACTGGAACAAGTCTGCAGAATGCACATACAGCAGTGAACTATCAGTGATAAAACACTTAAACTTTTTAATGAAGCATGCTGGGTGTTCGGTCTAAGTAACTAAAAGACATTATTCTCTGTTAAACAATAGGAATTTTTTCCACTTACCACAAAAAAGAGGAAAATAAAAACAAGCTTCCACATGGATCCCTCCCAGTCACACATGGTGCCTTGTCAATGACTAGTTAGTTCCCTGAGGATCCATGATTTTTTTGCACTTAAGGTGAGATCTTCTTAATTAGGCAGCCCAAGAGTGTGAAGGCTGCCAGGAAGGGAGTCAGTTGTCTTGACCAAGGGTGTAATAGGACAGATAATGGAAAAGAAGTCTCTGACTTTACAGGACCCACTAGGACAGATAATGGAAAAGAAGTCTCTGACTTTACAGGATCCACAGGGGATCCATCACCTTGACTGATCCCATGACACACGCTGCAGTCCAAATTGAAGAAACAAACTAGTGAAAAAATAACTGTGAAAACTAAATAAGAGGCGAATGTTGGCCAAAATAGCAAAGGACGTTTGAATATTCCCTCCTCCATAAAAGCCATGAGAAAATAGGTAAAAGGTGTCAGAATCAACTTTTTGAGCTCCAGAAATTAACAAAAGGCTAATGGCAATTTTGGAAATGTTTATTCAAGAAAAAATAAGTCTGAATCTTGATTAGAACAGTGAGCTTGTGGTGTTTAAATCCCTTTTATTTACATCCCATCCTTTCCAGCTCTGTGGTAGTCTTGAAAACCAGTAGTTCATAATCACAATAAAAACCAAGAAGATGGTGGCACTGGAGGGAGCAGGACAGTTTGGGAACTCCTTAAAAGCCTCACACCCAGAGAACTGCTATTATTTCACTGATCTTGGAATGCCCCTACTTGCAAGGATGTACCCAGAGCTCATAGTGCTAAAAATCTTTTTGTTGGGGGTATTTGTCAAAAATATTTACAGGCATTGTTTAACTTTGGGATTACCTTAAATAGTGGATAACAGTTGGGGCAAAAAAATTTTTTAAAAAATAGGCTCACCAAAAACTTAAAATGAAAAGCTGGAGAATGAGTTGTCCAAATAAACTTTGAAAAGCTCTGATATATCCCTAGAGTCTAGACGGGCACATACATGCCCAGGCTGTGTGCAGCTCATCAAAGATCTGAAAAAGTCCAAAGCCCTCACCTCTGGCTGACCTGGAAGGATCTTTGCAAGCAGGAAGGGAAAACTAAGGCAGAATTTTAAATTGCCTGGCTGAAGATTGAGGCACTATCTAGCATACACATAGAGCCCCTTGGCAAAAAAAAAAAAAAAAAAAAGGGGAGATTTTTTTTGGTTCCAGGAATTTGAGGAAATTGCTGTTCAATTATTAGCTGGCCACTAAGCTAAATGAGCAGATACCTCAGTGGCAACACATAACAAAGAATACAGACTTTAAAGAACTAATTTAGAAAAGTCAATAAACAAACAAAAAACAAGAACTGCAACAAAAAGCAGCAACAACAACAAAAAATTCTGTGCAGGGGAGAGGATGTGATTTCCAGGGTTGCTGCATTGTGTTATTTAAAATATCCACTTTCAACGATGACAAAAACGTGAGAAACAAAGTATGACCAGGCATTGAAAAAAAAGTAATCAATAGAAAGTCTTTGATGAAGCCCGGATTTTGTATTTGCTAGACAATCTTTTTAAATCAGCTATGATAAATGTGTTCAAAGAACTAAAGGAAATCATGTCTAAAAGAACTAAATGAAAGCCTGAGATTGGTGTCTCACCAAATAAAGAATATCAATAGAGACAGAGGTCACAAAAAAGAACCAAATAGAAATTACTGAGTTGAAAAGTACAATAACAGAAATGAAAAATTCAATAGAGGGGCATATTTCAGCATTCAGAGGAAAGAATCAGCAAACTTGAAGACAAATCAATGGAGAGAATCTAGTCTGAGAAACACAAGAAAAGAGAAAGAGAAAGAAAAATACCATATGATGTCACTTATATGTGAAATCTTAAAAAAAAAAAAAGACAAACAAACTTACTTACAGAACAGAAACAGACTCACAGACATAGAAAACAAACTCATGGCTACCAAAGGGCGGGGAAGGGGTGGGAAGGATAAATTGGGAGTCTGAGATTTTCAGATACTAGCTACTATATATAAAATAGATAAACAAGTTTTTCTGTAGAGCACAGGGAACTATATTCAATATCTTGTAATAACCTATAATGGAAAAGAATATGAAAATGAATATATGTATGTTCATGTATGACTGAAGCATTATATTATACACCAGAAATTGACATATTGTGGAAAAAAAAGTGAAAAGAGCCCAAGAATGCAAGATTGCTGTTCATTGTTTTATTAGGAAGAATCAAATTTGGGGAGTTAAGATTACTAGCACTAAAATATTTATGACTAAATAATATGTAGTGATCAGTGAGGAAATATCTAAGGCTCATTTATACACGGCACGTTTGCACTACCTAACTACAGGATACTGTGTTTTGTTAAAATAAACCAATTCCCTCCTCTCACTGAAATCAAGAGGGAAATAAATGAAAAACTGGGCTACCACGTTGAGTCCTTTCGGCCATTTATACCTCCATGTGATTGACTTCTTGGAAAGTTTTCTGGGGAAATATTTTTACTTCCTCTATGGTTGGTGCCTTCTAAGTAGGAGGCCTAGGGGTGTAAAGGCTGTCCAGAGGAGGGTCAGGTAGCCTGACCCAGGGACAGGGTGCACTGTTATTTAAAGAGGACAAAATAAGCAGACGTTGGTGACTGTACCTCCAAGATTTCAGAACCCACAGCTCATCACTTCACAGACTATTTAATGGGCTATTGATGAAATAGAAGAAAAAATAAAAATAAATTTTAAAAAATCTAAAAATTTTAAAAGCTGTTATTTAAATACTATGTAACAGGTACATGTTGGTGACAGCATCTCTAGCTTTCAAGACCCATATGGGTTCACCTTGGTTGACTATATAACTTAGGGGCTATTTTTTAAATAAAAGTAGAAGACAAAAGTAAGTTCCAAAGACTTTAAAAAATGGAAAAACAGGGGTAGGGTACAGCTCAAGTGGTAGAGCGCATGCTTAGCATGCATGAGGTCCTGGGTTCAATCTCCTGTACCTCCATTAAATAAATAAATAAATAAACCTAATTACCCCTCACCCAAAAAAAAAAAAAAAGGAAAAAAGATTTTTTAAACATTTTTTATTGATTTATAATCATTTTACAATGTTGTGTCAAATTTCAGTGTAGAGCACAATTTTTCAGTTATACATGAACATATATATATTCATTGTCACACTTTTTTTCTCTGTGACCTACCATAAGATCTTGTATATATTTCTCTGTGCTATACAGTATAATCTTGTTTATCTGTTCTACATTTTGAAATCCCAGTCTGTCCCTTCCCAACCCCCGCCCCCTTGGCAACCACAAGTTTGTATTCTATGTCTGTAAGTCTGTTTCTGTTTTGTATTTATGTTTTTTTTAGATTCCACATATGAGCAATCTCATATGGTACTTTTCTCTCTCCTTGTGGCCCACTTCACCCAGAATGACATTTTCTGGGCACATCCATGTTGCTGCAGATGGCATTATGTTGTCATTTTTATGACTGAATAGTATTCTATTGTATAAATATACCACTTCTTCTTCATCCAGTCATCTGTTGGTGGACATTTAGGCTGTTTCCACGTCTTGGCTCTTATAAATAGTGCTGCTATGAACATTGGGGTGCAGGTGTCATCCTGAAGTAGGGTTCCTTCTGGATATATGCCCAGGAGCGGGATTTCTGGGTCATATGATAAGTCTATTCCTAGTCTTCTGAGGAATCTCCACACTGTTTTCCACAGTGGTTACACCAAACAACATTCCCAGCAACAGTGTAGGAGGGTTCCCCTTTCTCCACACCCTCTCCAGCATTTGTCATTCATGGACTTTTGAATCATGGACATTCTGACTGGTGTGAGGTGATGCCTCATTGTAGTTTTCATTTGCATTTCTCTGGTAATTAGTGATACTGAGCATTTTTTCATGTGCTTATTGATCATTTGTATTTTTTCCTCGGAGAATAAATAAAGAAAGAAATAAACCTAATTACCCGCCCCCCCTACCAAAAAAAATGGAAAAACAATTTTTAAAAGGTGAAGAAAAAAAAAGATGAAGGAAAAGTGTCTCTTAGATGGATAATAAGTAACTCAGGGAGGCTACCAGTCTTATGCGTGGTTCTTGGTTATAGAACAAAAGATTTACAGTTCAAGTGGCTTCAGGAAGCTAGTGGTAGGTTGGGGTGAGAAAGAAAGGGGTAAGGCAAAAAGCTCACTTTTCGTGACTAGAGAGCTAAAATGCCAACAGCTTTTTGCAAAGGCAAGTTTTCAGTTTAGAGGGTGTGTTGATTTGACTCATGGTTTGGAAAGCAGTATTCTCAGATTAAAACACTTAAGGCTGCAAAATTTGAAGCCACTAGAAAAAGATGCTTCGTTTTCTCTAGTTAACCACAAAACTATTTTCTTTCTTACAAGATAGAAATTTCTTCCTTTTACCATTAAAGGAAGAAAGCAGGGGGAAAAATAAAGGCAAGGGACTGACATAGGGCCCCATCCTAGTCATTCATACCTCCTAAAGGAAGGTCACCTCTGCTTGACCGAGAGGGCCAAGATATGTTTCTGTTGGAGAGTATCTCTAAAGAGGCAAGCTAGAAAAAAAACCAATCTTTTATTTAAAAAGAAAGCAAAAAGCATAAAAGTAGAGGGATGGTTGGGAATTATGACATTCAAACTTTCCGGTCATTTATACCTGCATCTTAATGAGTTAGTGTTTCTTTAAGACAAGTTTTCATTTTTTAAATGTTTTGGGGAATAGCTTAGAAATAAAAGCCTGGTATTGAGAAAATAAAGAGTAAGATGGTCTCAAGGCAGTGGAAGGTCAGCTTTGCCAGACCAAAGAAGACAGCATGTGCTGCTCTTTTAAGATTACAGAAAATGAAGATACCCATGGGGACATTTCTAAAGAGGCAATACTGAAAAAGAAAAAGAACTTACAATGAAGAAAGCAATGAACTACCCCCCTGCTACACACACACATCCTACACACAGGAAAGAACACCCCAAAAGGCTCTCATATACACCCCTTTCAGTCTTGTATACCTACATGCCTGGGAGAGGCTTACAGATTTCTTAAGGACACATTTTGTGTGTGTGTGTGTGTGTGTGTGTGTGTGTGTGTGTGTGTGTATGTGTCTGTGTGTGTGTGTGTGTGCATGCGCATGCATTTCTTCTGGGACAAGGCTGCGAATATGATCCAATTTGACAGCAAGAGAAAGAGGAAGGAAGAATAAGAGAAGGCTGTCGGCTAGAGGGTCACTCTGGGGACACTATGGGGACAGCAAATCATTGTTAATTAATTACAGAACTTTGAGACATTAGACAGGGATCCTCTAAGCTTACATGATGACCCACCAAGCTTTTGTCTTGGCTGTCTAAAGACTTAGAGGCTCTTGTCTAAATACGAGAAAACAAAGACAAATTTCCAAAAGTGAAGACAACCAAGAAGTATCCGTTTCATAGGTAATGATTGAGAACCACCACACTTCTGTGGCTTCATCAGGGATCACTGATTCCTGCAGTGGTGGATGGAGTGCAAGTACAAAAAAACTAGTGGTTACCAGTGGGGAGAAGAAAGGTGCTAGAGGAAAGAAAGGGGATGAGATTAAGAAGTACAGACTACTATATATAAAACAAGCTACAAGGATATATTGTACAACAGGAGGATTATAGCCAATAATTTATAATTACAATAAATGGAGTATAAACTTTAAAAATTGTGAATCACTGTGTTGTACACCTGTAACTTATTGTATATCAACTGTATCTCAGTAAAAAAGTAAAACAAAACAAAACAAAA
This sequence comes from Camelus ferus, assembly GCF_009834535.1. Lineage (NCBI taxonomy): Eukaryota > Metazoa > Chordata > Mammalia > Artiodactyla > Camelidae > Camelus > Camelus ferus. The sequence continues at coordinate 72,725,377 of NC_045732.1, read as the reverse complement.
CAAAAAAAAAAACCCAAATAGAAATAACAGAATAGTTAGACATTGACAAGGGAGAACCTTTTAGGGCAAACAGTTTCATCTTGAACAACCACACAACTGAGATCCTGATGGTGAAACAGATGTTTAAAAAAGTGTAACAGTCAAAAAATGTGGTAACTATTAGCATCCCTTCATGGGATAACATTTGAAGGCCACCATTCCTTTATGTGGGCCAGGACACTTAGAATAACACTTTATGGCTTAAGTGGATAATGGAGTAAGAATACTGATATTTGTGGGGGCACAAGGAAGAGGTTTACCAAAATTCTGGCTTCTAGTCAATAATAAAAAAAAAATCCAAATACAGAGAGCCTCCTAGAAAGGCAAACTCCTTGTTTAGAGGTTCCATTGGCTAGACTTGAAGTTAGGGTTCAAAGGGAGAAGAATGCTCTGATTAAAACAATTGGGACTGCAGAGTGCACAGTCATCCATGAGGAAGTGTTTCGGTCTTCATGAGGAAATCCCTCCAACGCATGCTGCATACCAGCTCTAGCTAACTACGTGATACTATTCTGTTTTAAAGATAAGAAATCCAGCCCTTTGCCAAAAAAGGGATGAAAACAGGGGAGTCTAACACACTGAGCCCTCCCAGTTCATAATTTAAATTGCAAGCCCCAAGAGTGCCAAGTCTGCCCCAAGGAAAGTCCCTTGGCCTGACCCAGGGGGTGCAGTGTGCTATGACCTAAAGATTAAAGAATAGGTAGACAATGGTGAGAAATTCTTTTGTTTCTGGGACCCACAGGGGTTCAACCTGGCGAAGGAAACAATAGATATTTTTTTTTTTAATAAAAGGAAACAAACATTTCAAAACTTAAAAAAAAACAAAACCACAACAAAAGTGTAGATTGCAGGGAACACACATGAAGGTCACCACTCTCTTTGTGTGATGCCAGGACCTAGAAGAGAAAACTTTATGACTTCAATGTCTCACGAGAGGCTTGAGGAGTCTCTCATAGTATTGATTCCTGAGTATGTGGGAAGGAAGGGGGTAAATGAAATAAATTAGCCAAAAAGCTGGCAAACGTCAAGACACAGAAGGCTTCCTGGGAAGGTCAGCTCCCTATTAGGAGGTTCATTGGCCAGACCCAAGGTCAGGGTGAGCAGCGGGCCCAGAATAGGCAGTTATTGGGGAGGAAGTTTCTTAACCTTTCTGATCTGTCCTGAATGTTTGCTTTAGCGAAAGTGATGTGGTCATCTTTTATTAAAAGATAACAATAGCTTCATCTCACTAAAAAAGGAAACAAATAAAGTAATAGAGCAAGAGCAAAACAAAAATGAAAACAAAAACAAAACAGACATGCACAAACACTGCACACTACTAAAAGCTCACTAATTATGGGGGCTTCCACAATGAAAGCTACCAAAGATGTTTTTATTTCTTAATGATATGTTTTGCTCATTTGTCTCTTGTGGCAGGCCCGCCAATAGTTTGTTTTCAGTGATACAATGTTTTTATTGAGGGCTTCCTTTATTCCCAAGGGGAAACATTGGAAAGCATTCCCTAGCCTTGCCCAAAAGAAGAAAACAAAATAAATGACAGAAGAGCTAGGGGGAAAACCAGGAGCTCATACAGAGTGGTTCAATAAATTCTACCACTTGTATATGTTCTACATTTTTTATACTTTGTTGTATATATTAAACGATCAATTTTTACAGAAATTACTTAGAATAGGAAAAAAGCACCTGGAGACTGGACATGTGGGAATCCCACAAAGGAAAAATCAGGTTATATACATCAAAGATCAGCTGCCTTTTTGGGAAACGTAAGAAAAGCTGATGTAAGCCTCAGTTATAGGTACTGTCCATCTGTGAGTCAAAAATTTGATTGTCATCTCTTATTCTGGACTAAAATGGAAGCTCTGAAGGGGCAGCTGTTGCTTTGTGTAACAACCCACATTTTAATGATTTCTAGCCAAGCTCAGACCAGATGACCTTCAGGACAATTGGCCCATTAATCAGCAGGATGCCTCATGATTATTTGATGTCATTCAGCTCTCTATTTTCACACAAAACTCTATTATTAGCCTTATTTCTATCAAAGAGCCAAAGGCAAAAAGCCAGCTATGATCAACCTGAATATTTGCATTTACAGGAAGATGCTGTTCTGCAAATGATGGAAGTCAGTGAGAACTGAAGCTGGCTGTGGTATGGGGGATAAAAGTGGAAGTGAATGTCACTGGAAGACTGATAGCTGCAGCAGCTGGTTTTCTTGCCACTGCCCTGGCTTGTAAGGGGCCTTCCCTATGGGCAGTGCTCTTAGAAGATTACTTTGAAGGGTCCCACTAGATATAGGGCCCAAGAGCAGCCTTGAAAGCCAAGCAATCAGATATGGGCAATAAGGTTCACTCTGAAAGCAGGGTGTTATGTTAGTTCAGAGGACCCGAGTTTCAGAAAAGTTGATTACAGATCCAGCAAGAATCCTCATTTTATGCTTTTCATTTTCCCTCACAGAAAAGACTTCAAAGACCTCCATCAGCCTTGACTGCAGCCAACTTTGGATTTTAAGGTCACAGAGCACTCTTGGCAAAAGATGAGATATAGGAGGCTCAAAGGGTTGAGAGTCCTTTAAGTTCCATTCTATTTTAGTGGTAAGCAATGTCAGAGACCCCTAGAAAAGGGAGTTGAGTTGTTGAAGCACCATCTCATTGGTCAGAGGTGGTTACAAAGGAGCAGTGGGAAGTTTTAAAGAAATGGCTTTATGAATATACAGGCAAGACTTTGATAATCTACAAACCTCCTTCTCTGAGGGGGCAAGCCAGACCCCTGGAAGACTATAGAACTTACCTGCTCTTTAACCCACTAATTTATGGGAAAATTAGTAAAATATCTTAGTAGTACACACCTAACTTTGAGAAGAAACTCAAGTCTCTCACTCCATGAGAGGATGCCTGAAGGGAGACAGTGCAATGTGGGGGGCTAAAAGTAAGGGCTCTGATGCAAATGGTAAGCAAAAGAGAGCATTTGACAAGAACCAAAGCAATAAACAGATTCAATACAATCCTTATCAAAATCTCCATAGCAATTTGCAGAAAAGGAGTCAAAGGAGTTTATTATATACTGTAGTTATCAACCCCTTATCAGATATATGATTTGCAAATAATTTCTCCCATTCCATAGGTTGCCTTTTCACTCTGTTGGTTGTGTCCTTTGGTGTACAAAAGTTGTTAAGTTTGATGTAGTCCCATTTGTCTATTTTTTTTCAGAAAAAAATTATCCTAAAATTCATATGGAATTTCAAAGGATCTCAAATAGCAAAACAATTTTGAAAAAGAAGAACAGAGGAGACCTCACACTTCCTGATTTTGAAACATATTACAAAGCCACAGCAATCAAAACAGTGTGTTACTGACATAATGAGAGGCATAGAGACAGGTGGAATAGAGCCTAGAAATAAATTCTCATGTGTATGGTGAAATAATCTTTGACAAGGGTACCAAGACCACTCAATGGGGAAAGAATAGTTTCTTCAACAAACTGCATTTGGAAAACTGAATATCTACATGAAAAAGAATGAAGTTGTACACTTATGCTATAGATGAAAATTAATTAAAAATGGATTAAATACCAAAATATAAGACCCCAAACTATACAGCTTCTAGAATAAAACATAAATGAAAATCTTCATGACTTTGGATTTGCCAATGATTTCTTAGATATGACGCTAAGAGCAAAAATAGTCGAATGGGACTACATGAAACTTAACAAATTTTGTACATCAAAGGACACAACCAAAACAGAGTGAAAAGGTAACCAATAGAATGGGAGAAAATATTTGCAAATCATATGTCTGATAAGGTGTTAATATCCATAATATGTAATTAACTCTTAACAACTCAAAAACAAAAAAATCAGATAACCCAATTTAAAAAATGGGCAAAAGTCCTGAATAGACTACTCCTCCAGTTATGATATACAAATAGTGAACGAGCATATAATAAGATGCTCAACATTTCTAATTATCAGAGAGATGCAAATCAAAATCACAATGAGCTATTACCTCACACTTATTGATGTCTGCTATTTTTTAAAAAACCCAGAAAATCTTTATTGGCAAAGATGTGGAGAAATCTGAACTCTGTGCACTGTTAGTGGAGTTATAAAATATTATGACCACTATAAAAAAATTATGGAGCCTCCTGAAAAAATTAAAAATAGAACTACTATATGATTTAACAATCTTACTTCTGAGTATATATCCTAAAGGATTGAAAGCAGGGTCTTGAAGAGATATTTTCACACATCTGTTCATAGCACTATTCACAATAGCTAGGAGGTGCAGGCAAGCCAAACATCCATCAACAGATAAGTGAATAAACAAAATGTGGTATATACATTGCTATGGACAGAATGTGTCCCCACAAAATTCTTTTGTTAAATCCTAACTCCCAATGTGATGGTGTTTGGAGGTGGAGGCTTTGGGAGGTTCCACCCTTATGAATAAGATCATTGCCCTTATATAAGAGATTCTAGGGGAGGGTATAACTCAGGATTAGAGTGCATGCCTAGCATGCACAAGGTTCCGGGTTCAATCCCCAGCACTTCCATTAAAATAAATAAATAAATAAATAAATAAATAAATAAATAAATAAATAAATAAATAAAAACCTAATTATCTCCCCCCAAAATTTTTTTAAAAATAGTAAAAAAATTTTTTTAAAAAGAAGCTCTAAAGAGTTTCCTTTCCCCTTCTGCCATGTAAAGACACAGCAAGAAGATGGCCATCTATGAACCAGGAAGCGAGCCCTCACCAGAGACTAACTCTACTGGCACCTTGATGTTGGACTTTCCAGTCTCCAGAACTGTGAGAAATAAATTTCTGTTGTTCAAGCCACCCAGTCTATGGTATTTTGTTAGAGTAAACTTAACAGATTAAGACATACATACAGTGGAATATTATTCAGCCTTTTTAAAAAGGAAGGAAATCCCAGCTTTACAACAAATGTTAAAGGAACTTCTCTAATCATCAAACCATAAGAAAAGAGAACAAAAAGAAGAAAGAGAGAGAAAAAAAGACCTACAAAAGATTGCTTTGGCAGTTCGGGGTCTTTTACGGTTCCATATAAATTTTGGAATTGTTTGTTCTAGTTCCTTGAAAAATGTTGTGAGTACTCTGACAGGGGTTGCATTGGATCTGTAGATTGCTTTGGGTAGTACGGCCATTCTGATAATGTTGATTCTTCCAATCCAAGCGCACAAGGTATCTTTCCATTTCTTTGTATCATCTTCAATTTCCTTCATCAATGTTTTATAGTTTTCAGAGTGTAGGTAACTTCCTTGGTTAAATTTATTTCTAGGTATTTTGTTCTTTTTGATGCAATGGAAATGTTTATGCCAGTTATAAAATTCTGATTTTTGAAGTGGAAAAAAAGTGAATGAAGGACTGCAAATGGCAATATCCTTCTTTCTTATGGGTGAGTTGTATTCCATTACGTGTATATGCTGCATCTTCTTTATCCATTCATCTGTTGATGTGCACTTACGATGCTTCCATGTCTTGGCAATTAAAAATAATGTTGCTGTTAATAGCGGGGTATATGTATCTTTTTGAATTAATTCTTATTTTGTGGTTGGCTTTATTTCTTTGATAACTATGTAAGTTTAAAAGCTAAAGCTCTAAACATTCTTAGAAACAATGAACAGTACATATATGTAAATTTTATAAATATGTGCAGTATATTGTGTATATGTATTTACATTTAATACATTGTATATGTGCAGTCAAATTGTAACAATTCTACCTAATAAAACTGAAAAATGAAAAAAAATTTTAAATTTTAAAAAGGAAGGAAATCCTGTCACATGCTACAACATGAATGAACCTTGAAGACAGTACACTTAGTGAATGAAATAAGCCAGTCACAAAAAAAGACACACTGTAGAAATACACCTATATGAGGTATCTAAACTGGTCAAGTTTACAGAAACTGAAAATAGAGTGATGATTAATAGGGGCTCAGAGGAAGAGAAAGGGAAGTTTTTGTTTAATTGGTGTAGAGCTTCAGTTTTGCAAGAGGAAAAAGTTCTGGAGATCTTTTGCACAACAATGTGAATAAACTTAACACTTAAACTGTACACCTAAAATGATTAACATGGAAATTTTTATTTATGTGGATTTTTTACCATCATTAAACAACAAACTTTAAAAAGTCAAGGTCTCTGAGATCCGACTGACTGAAAGTGGACATCGGCTTTCGTATTTTTACAAACTGAGATCTAGGGCAAGCTGGTCACAGCTATGTTCCAGTACTTCCGATTATAGAAAAGAGGTTAACATAGTACCTATTACACAAGGTTGCTGTCGAGATCAAATGAGACACCCTATGTAAAAGCACTTACCACAGCGCTTACTAGATAATAAGTGCTTAATATTAGCAATGATTGCTAGCTAAGGACTCCTCTAGGCTACCATTCTAAAGTAAAGGTTTTTATATGACGAGGGAAACAAAGCCTGCATGCACTCTGATGACTGACATACTTTTCCTCTCATTTCTCACAGACCTTAGGTGGGTCGGAGAAGCAGCCTCATGAAGGTGTACAGACAGGCCGTTTCTGGTACTCTGCCTATCTCCTCTAAGGCAGCTAGCTACATCCCTGGTTGACCAAAGCTGCGTTTAGTTTATCCTGTTAAATTTACCAGAGAAGGAATAAAAGATGTTACAAGCATACCCCTAACTTCTAGAAGGATCTTAGTGCTCCCTCTTCTAACTCCACAAAGAGGAGCACTCCTGGGGGATCGGAGGAGACCAGGTAGTATGATTATGGAGCTTAAGGGCAAGTTTAGATTGACAGAACCTGAGTACGCCTTCTTATCTATGAAATCTTAGGCAAGGTTTTGACCCAGCCCATGCCTCAGTTTCCTCAGTTGTTGAATTGGGTATACAAATGTGTAAAATCCTCACTGGATTATTGTGTGGACCAAATGAGATAACCTATGCAAACATACCTAGCAAAACGCCTGGCACAGAGTAAGCACTGAATAAACCAGAGCTGTTAACGTTAGCCAAGGTGAGCCTTGAGCCACAGTTTCAGATAGTAGAGCTTTTGACGTCATGCAGTTGGAACCGTGAAACTTGCGTGTGCTTGGAACAAGCATGTTGTATCTTCTCTCTGTTGCTCCTTTGATGGGACTGAGGTCTCTGGAGTGTTTAGTGGGGGAGGAAGGAAGCTCCCACCCTGAACAGGAGGACTAGGGAGGGAAACTGGGCTCCCTCTGCTCTACATGCAGGGGTGAAGTATTCTCTTTCCCCAGGTTGTTAGCGGCTTCTCCGTTCTTTGACCTTAGAGGCCTTGGGCCTGGCACTAAGAGGCAAAGGAGTCTGCTTAGCATCGGTTTAGCGTTATAAGCATTACCTCTGCATGGAGCCTTAGGAGGATGGTATACTCAGGCAATTTCTATCTCTGTCCCTTCTACCACTTTCCCTCACGGTTTTCCTATGACATTAGCCTGCTTTTTGTGATTACAGCTTTATTGAGATATGTCACATACCATTTAATTCACCCATTTAAAATGGTTTTCAGTATAACCACAAAGTTGTGAAACCTTCACCGTTATCTAGTTTTGGAATATTTTAATCATTCCTAAAAGAAAAACTAACTTTTGAGCAATCACTCCTCCAACCCCTCTCCCCGAGCCCCTAGCAAACACTAGTCTTCCTTCTTTCTATATAAATTTGCCTATTCTGGACATTTCATACAAATGAAATCATATGATATCTGATCTTTTGTGTCTGGCTTATTTTATTTAGTATAATGTCTTCAAGGTTCATCCATGTGTCAGAATTTCATTCCTTTTATAGATGATTAAAATTCCATTGTATGTCTATACCACAATTTGTTTATCTGTTCAACAGTTGATGTATATTTGGGTTGTTTAAACATTTTGGCAATTATGAAAAGTGCTGCTGTGAATATTCATGCACAGTTTTTAAAAACAGCTGTTTTTAAGTGGTTTAATTTTTTTGGCATATAGGTAGGAGTAGAATTGTTGGATCGTATGGTAACTCTATGTTTAACTTTTTTTTGAGAAATTGCCAAGCTGTTTTCCACAGCAGCTGCATGATTTTACATTCACGTCAACTTATTGGTAATTTACACATCTTTAGAGAAATATCTACTCAAGTCTTTTGCCCATTTTAAAATTGAGTTGTTTGTCCTTTTTTGTTGAATTGTAAGTGTTCTTTATATATTCTGGTTACTAGGGCCTTATCAGATATATGATTTGCAAACATTTCCCTCCATTCTGTGGGTTGTCTTCTTACTATCTTGATGGTATCCTTTGATGCAAAAAAGTTTTTAATTTTGATGAAGTCTAGTTGATCTATTTTTTTTTTCTGCTGCTTGTGCTTTTGGTGTCATATCAAAAACACATTGCAAAATCCAAGGTCATGAAGATTTATGTTTAAGTATTCGCCTATAAATTTTATGGTTTTAGCTCTTATATTTAGATATTTGATCCATTTTAGGTTCATTTTTGTTTGTGGTGTGAAGTAGGGGTTTAGTTTCTCTCTTTTGCATGTGAGCATCCAGTTGTTCTTAACCTGCTTTTAGTTCCTTAAATACTTTGAGCATTTTTATGACTCCAGGCCTCTTAATTTTCTGTTGCCACTGCCTCTGCTTTTCCTCTGAGGAAGCTTCTTACCTTGGCTCCTTGCAAGCCTGGCTTCTGATCTTTTAAGCCTCATGTCAAATATCACCTCAGAGCCTCTCCCAACAACTTCAGCTAATCTGAAGTGGCCTTTATTCCCACTCTAACACCCTATCTTATGACAAAATTTTGTTTTTGTTTTAGACCCTAAACACTCTGTTTCATTCATTGTTTGTTTGGTTTTTTGCCTTTCTTCCTCACTAGAATGTGAGCGCAGTGAGAGCAAGGGCCTCTGTCTGATAGTTTATCACTGTATTGCCCGTGCCTGATACATAACAGGTGGGCAACAACTCATTGTAGAATGAACATAGTGGGCCCATCAGTCGTATAGCACCGACAACAATGTCCTCCAAATCATTTTGGAACTTAACAAGTGATCTATTCCCACTGTGTATGAGGATGATTTTTAGTTTTCTGAAATCTTTCCCTAGATAGGAAAAGTAAGTTCTAGGAAGAGTATAAGTGACTCCCCAAGGTCAAACAGAGAGTCTTTGATTTGTGGAGTGATTCCCACAGCATTAATTTAGTTTGTGGTATCCCACAAGAGTAAAGGAGAAAGCACAGGAGACTGTTCAAGGCCAAATCCAAGGTGCTCTAACCCGCTTTCAGCCTCTCTGCCTTTCCTCGAAATTTCTCTAAATTCAAGAAAGAAAACTAGGTGGTACCAGAGTTTATGGCTCTTTGCCAAGCACAGCCAGCATCAGCTACTGAGTGGCCTCTTAAAACTCTTTAAAAATGAATGAGACTTGTTAAATAAGCTGGAAATACTGATGCATTTCTGAGTGAGATTAGTTTCTCACAGCTCATCCTTGGTTACCTCCGGACAATGGTTGGTCGATAAAGCACTTAAACACTGAAGGATTTTTAACCACTCTGTTCACCTCAACCTGCACATCCCCACATCCTTCCTGAGCCAGCTCTTGTTCTTGAGAGGTCGTGGTGTGTGGGAGAGAGGATGGTAAGAGGAAGACAGAGCAATTTTTGTCTCCTTAACGGGTTCTTTTCTCTTACTCATCCTTTAAATGTGAATGTCTGTCAGGGTTATTCATATCCTTAGCACTTGTGTTTGACAAACACATTAGGTCTAGTAATCTACTCCTAGGGTTTGTGTCTTCCACAATTGAACCTTCAGCTCAGAACATTCCTCTGAGTTCCAGACCCATGTAACTATCTATTTACTAGATATAAGAATGTTCCAGAGATGCTTCTAACTTAATACCCAAGCCAAACACAATTATTTACTACCCTTCACTGTCCGTCACCAAAGAGAAGGGGTGTGGGGAGGTCACACTGCAATCTGTCTTTGTTCTTATCTAAATGAAGGATAGCTCCATGCACCCAGTGTCTCAAAGCAGAAATGTAGGGTTCATGCCATAGTTCTTTCTTTCCCTCATACTCCTTTTGGCCTCTGTTGCCATGCAACCTGTCTTCTGTCACCAAGTCTTTTTCTGAATCCATCACCTAAGAGTTCTGTGGCTTTAGGAAAATCATTTAACTTTTCTAAGCCTCAGTATTCTGCCCTGAAAATGGAGGTAATGTCTACTTCATAAGGCTGTTGTGAGGATCAGCTTTACTATTCAAATTTTAGGGTCAGTTACTAGGTTAAGAGGCAAGTACTGCTTGCAAAGATTAGGCAATGTTTGCCTCAAATTCCCAGCAAATATCCATGGTGACAGCCTCGTAGCCAGGTCTTCGAGATAGAAGTCATTTTAGAATCACAGATGAGCCTATGAGAGCCCCAGAAAACAGAATTACATCTCAGAAAGAGAATGAACAAAGTTTCTCTGGCTGCCAATTTTATTTTACCCACAGCTGCCAAGAAAACATGGTATGTACTGCAGATCATTAGGCAAATGGCCAAATATGTCCTGTGGTGGTCTTGCCCCAACACCCAAGTACTCACCTAGAGAACAAAGCTGAAGTTCAGAGAGCAGGGCCTTTCTTATTGTGTGGTCCTTGCTTCCTGCAGCTGTTGCTTCATGGGATTTTGTGGGCAAGTAGTCTGGCTCATAGCATTGTCTTCACTGGCCAACCACTAACCCTATCAGATTACCCTGTGGAAAGGGCTGCCGTATATTTCTTGAGCTCTCCATCTCATTTCCTGAGCATTTTTTGATTATCCTGTAACCCTCACGTTTCCTTCAGCCCCTAAGCCAGTACTGAAATGGCAGGTGGCACATCCATCCTTTCAGCTATTTTAATGTCCTCTGTAGTGTGGTTACCCATGTCTTTTGGAGCAGCATCGCTGGCTACACCATTCATCAAAGCCAGGAAAGTGTAGTAATGTTGTAATAATCAATCGGATGCCCAGAAACCAATCTTTGTGAGTCAGGTCCCCAAACTGACAAAGCTCCGTGACTTGCTTCAGGAATCAGAGGCAAGGATAATAAGGATTTCTTGATTCTGGAATGCTGCTTCTCTTGTTTCATTGAAACTCCTATAACCCGGTTCGATTATCCTCTAGGAAATGAATCAGAGTGGTTTAGAAAATCAGTTATGCTACCAGAGGCCACTCTCCCCCATGGTTTGGCTGACCGTGAAGACAGGAGTGTTAGTGCTAAAAAGGCTTCGAGAGAAATTGTTGGGTTTGTGGTGAGAGAGGCGAGATGGCGCAGAATGCCCGAGGAAGTACTGGGAGGAGACTACGTGCTCCCTCAGCTGTGTGAACCGCCGTTTAGGACACTGCCCTAGGAACGGAATTCCAGTCAAATTTTGATTAACTGGAGTATGAGAGAGTGGGTCTTCTGTTCCTAGGCAAATCTATCTCATAATGAGTCAGCATTGGGTTACCTCGTATGCAGGTGCCAAAAGAGAAATGAAAAATGAAGTTTGGTGATTGTAAATGCAAGATGATCAGTGAGAGAAGAAGAAAGTTTTGAGGAAGACCGGGGGCCTGGAAATGCTAATATTACAAATTTTTATGTTTTACAAGAAGATAGCTTTCAAATATGAATCAGTTAATCCTTTAAACCAGGCAGTGTCTTCCCAGTGCTCTAAGCTGACCAGACCACAAAACCTGGTCAAAGGTCAAAGACTGGTGAGGTTAATGACTCAGACTAGGTCAAGGGATCCTAAGTGATAAAGTAGTAAACCTCAGGCCTAAATAGTAAACCTCAGTTTACCACTAACAAATCTGTGAATGATAGTAACTTGGAAACCCTGAGATAAAAATAGGAATTGATGGCCACTGTTTCCTCATAGCTGCTCCTGTTTTCATAGAGGATGAAGTTGTGCAGTCTTAGGAGCCTAGAGACTGGAGACCAGCCACAGCAGCAGACTAAGGTTTATTACCCCATTTTGCCACAGTGACCTATGTTTGCAGTCTATTTTTTCTTTTTGGTGCTACACTGAGCTCATGGAAGGCCTGCCCATAGCTGGCCACAGTACTTAAAAGGAAATCCTGTGAATCCCTGCATGATCTGCCTTCCGCTTCCCTCTCCAGCCTTACCTGGTACCTCTCCTGATTGGTTCACCATGCTCCAACTCCATTGGCCTTTCTTTTCCTTAACAGGCTAAGATCCTCCCCTCCTCAGAACCTTTGAATTTATAATCTTCACCCAACTTCGTCCAGCTCTTCCCTTGCTTCTCATCCTTCAGCTTTTTAGCTCCAAGCCACATCAGGGAAGCCTTCCCTGATTCCTCTAATGTAGGTCTCCCTCACCCTTATTATTCTATTAATATCACCATTTTAAAAATTATTCAGTATTCATTACTGTCCATTATTATCCTGTTTGTTTGCTTATGTAATATTCTGCATCACTTTGAGTGAAAGCATCATGAGGGCAGGGATCCTGTCTATCTTCTTAACTCTTGTGTTTCCAGCACCTAACACAGAGCCTGGTGCATGTTGGCAATTAGTAAGGAATTGTTAGTGAGTTGCCTTTCTCCAAGAGGGCAATGTTCAGCATGGGTGATGGATCCTCCCCACCTAGTATATAGGACTTTTTAAGAGGTTCATTTAACATCTTGACAGAAATTTTCTCCATAATTTTCCCTTTTAAAAGTATATTTCAATATAAATATGCCTTCAGAAAGATACCTATAGTTGTTAATATAAAGCAATTTAGTTTAATTTACACTATACAATTTAGACTGAAAATATGGTACATTATTTAAGTTTTTTTTAAAGGGGACTGCAATCTGTTTTTTTTTTAATCTATTATAAATATAATAAAGATCCTCTTTCAAAAGCTGTTAAAACAGGCAGCAAGATCCAGGAACAATTTATGTTTGGTTTACTTATGAATAATACATACATTGCACTCTAAAGGCTTTAAGTTGGTACAGCAAAATATTTTTGAAATGTTTCAATGTCAGCTGACATAGTGTATAGTGGGGAGAAGTCTGTGTGCAACATGTAAACAACTTTGATATCTATTGGATTTTGGTTAATACTGTATATAGCTTAGAAACCTACACAAACCAAGATTGAGGTAATTCTTTGAATCTGAGTTCCAGTGATGTGGTGGACCTGGCTTGTACCAGCCCATGAGAGTAGTTTGCATATATATCTTTCCAACTCCACTTTCATTGACTTCATGTTGGTAGCTTGAAATTGGCCATCATGGGAGTATATACACCATGGGAATCAGCAGATGCTACAAATGAAGGCTCTCCTGCTCCTCTGTCATCCGAAGCCAGTTATTGAATGTTTACCTTCACACCACATCACTGGTTAGCACTATAAGGTCATCCTCTATGGTTAATAAGGAAAGTCAACAAAAGAGTTGTCAGTTCTAGTTTTTATATAAAAGAAAGAAATATAAATTTCATCTCTACGTTTTCAGTCTAGAACTAGAACTGTAGGATAAACAAAGTGTACCTTCCATATTCAACCTGCAGGGGTGACAGGTCATGGAGTCTATATGGTTTTAAATCTGTAAGTATATGCGCACAAATTCTCCATAGTCAAGGGCAATGGGACTCTAGAAATGACTCCAGAAATAAACGGCCTCTTCCTGTAAGACTAGAACAGAACATAGAGCCATAGTAATAAGAAAGTTTATTTTTTAAAAAAGTAGCCCCCAAAGAAGAAGCCACTCCGACAAAACAGGGAAAAATAACCTAAGTTTTATGGTAATGAATATGGGTTTTGTTTTGGGGGTGATGAAAATGTTCTGGAATTAGTGGTGATGGGTTGCACAGCTCTGCGAATATACTAAAAAGAAGTATGTATTCTATACTTTAAAACAATGAATCTCATGGTATGTGACTTATATCTCAATAAAATTGTCAGTAGAAAAAAAACCTTAAGGCATATTGGAGAACCACATAAACACAGGTTCAAAGGACAGTCAGTTAACAGAGAAATAAGCTTTTCACAAGCTTACTGAATATTTGGCTTATACTGATCTCTAGTGCGTTGCTAGCTTCACAGATTCTAAAGAACTGGCAAGGGTTGACTGGCACCTTAACAAAGCTGAAAACAAACAGCACTTCTCTTTATTTTCCTTTCCTTCCCTCCCTTTTCAACCCCCTTTCTCATAACAATTAACATAATGTGTCTACTGTAATCTATTGGTGTGGGTCTAAACCAGGGGTCAGCATTTTTTTTTTTTTGTAAATAGCCAGATAGTAAATATTTTAGGCTTTGTGGACCGTAAGATCTTTGTCACAACTACTCGACTCTGCAGCTGTAGCATGAAAACAGCCATAGATGATACATAACTGAATAGGTTGTGGCTGTGTGCCAATAAAACTACAAAAACAGGCAGCCTACTGGATTTGGTGCAGAGCACAGGCTCTGGCTTGCTGACCCTTGTCTAGACTGCAGAATGTTGTGGGAGTGTTGATTTTGCTTGGGAAACTCTATTGTATAGGGCAGTGTTTTACAAACTAGGAATGGGGGGAGGGGGAGGATATATATCAGAATCACCTGTCACCATATCTTGTTTTTACAGGATCTCTTATTCCTGGGTCCCTAACCAATACCTATTTTAGCATTATTAAAAATATTACATATCATCCTATCCTCTGAATAAATAACAAGAAGTGTTCCTTTCTCCTTCCTTCCCATGTGACCTTATGGAAGAAGGGCTGAAGAGCATTTTTAAATGAAAATGTATCAAGAGCCATAAGATGCAAGCAATTTTCTTCTGAGATAACTATCAACTGTTAAATTAAGAACACGAAACAAAACTTTCCCCAATCAATTTGATCAATATTTAGCATACATTTAAGTTTCCATACTATTCCACTTAAGGTAACTGGAGGCACAAGGAAAAGAGGATAAAAAGGAGTGAGTAACAATGAGGTCTTCTTAGAGTTGCAAATAGTGATCAGTTACCCAAATGTCAGATGTAGCCACTAAGCAAAAAGCAACATTTATCAGTGCATAGAGTGGAATCACTATTTTTCTTTTTTCTTTTTTAAAATCTTTTTTAAATTGAAGTGTAGTTGATTTACAATGTTGTGTTAGTTGCAGGTGTACAGCAAAGTGCTTCAGTTATACACATACATATATATTCTTTTTTAGATTCTTTTCCATTATAGGTTATTACCAGATATTAGAGTTCCCTGTGCTGTATAGTAGGTGCTTGTTGTTTATCTATTTTATGTATAGTAGTAGTGTATGTGCAAATCCAAAATTCCTAATTTATCCCTCCCCGCCTCAACCCTTTCCCCTTTGGTAACCATAGTTTGTTTTCTATGTTTGTGAGTCTATTTCTGGTTTGTAAATAAGTTCATTTGTATCTTTTTATTTTTGGTGGAATCACTATTTTTCTTATCTCAAAAATTCCAGCATATCTCACACACAGTAGTTATGTGTCTGTTATTCTTGACATTTTTCATGAGAGAGTGTCTGGAGTTTATCTTTATCTAGCCCTATAGCTGAAGCAGTAGTTCTTAAGGGGACACCAACTGGGAGATTATAAAACTTATCCTAGGAGCTTACACTGCTAAAAGTCTAACATTGCACCTAAGGAGTCTTCTCTTTCCCCCAGAAACTGCCTTAGTAAGCCACTATTACAGATGGGAACATGGTTTATCAGTGTGTTGGGGCAGAAAGAGATGGGTAGAAACTGCTGATGGATGGTAGCAAGATAGACAACTGCATGCACGCATGAATATAAGGCTATGTGACTGAGAAAAGACAGGGTGCCCGCTGGTATGCACAGCAGGCAGGAAAAACCTTAGCAACTTCATTAAATACTCAGAGTACAATGAATGCCCTAAACTGCTCATTTACTTACTCTCATATTGTGAATTATTGCCACAAAATACTAGATGACAAGCCTGATAACCTTCATAGCATTCTGAGAAGGCAAGTGGGTAGCATAGGAGCGAAGATGTTTTGGATCAGTCTAGTATGCTGTATTAAGTTAAGCTGGTTACTATTCTTCTAACTCGTTTTTCTCAGCAAAGTTCCCTGTTCACAAGGCATCTTGGAGGTGGAATGAGACACAGATGCAAAAGACTAATACAAAGTAGAAGGTAATAAGTTTCCCCAAACAAATGTGGAGTGCCAGGCACATTAAAGGCAGGAGAAATGACATCAGGTTGGAGCAGAGCATCAGCCAAAGCTTCATTAATCTCCAGACCTCTCAGCTCTATTCTCAAACACAAAAGCAGTTATTGGTGCTTTGGGATAAGTTAGACACTGACTTGTGGTAGTACTGTTATTTTTAAAGGCATTATTTAGCCTTTTCAATATGTGATTTTAAGTTTCTTGAATGCAAACTTGTCACATCTTGGAGCTGTAGATGGCTCTGTTGGAGCACCTTCCCCATCATGAAGTGGAAATCAGTTTGGGGAGAAGAGGTTATTCTGTCTTACTCCCTTCAGGCTTGTGTTTTCTGAGTCCTTTCCAGCCACACAGATCTGCTACCTAATATACATGGTGAGATTATTCAGGGCTTTGCAAGTTAGGGAGGACCTCTATTCCTCGGCAGGCATTTGGGCAGCAGGTGAGGAAGTGAGCAAGATATGCAAGTGTGGGGACGCGCGCGCGCGTGCGCGCACACACACACACACACACACACACACACAGAGCTGACTTGGCAGCTGTGAGGATGGAGGTGGGGGACTCAGTGCCCGCTAAGCTATTTCAAGTGCCTGCGGGTCTGAGGCTGGGTTCGATGCCTCCAGCATGTTTGGAGTTAATTCCCATTAGGTTGGACTCCGCCCCTCTCTCCCAAAGGTAAAGCAAGATTTTCAGGCATCACTGCAAAGAGCAGCTGGGATTCCCATCCCCTTCTGACAAGCTGTGAGGAGAAGTTGTTTCTCAGATCTGAGTCCGAAGAGAGGGAACAAGTCAATCAGCCTTCGTGGTCAGAAGGTAAATTTGCAACTTGGGCCAAATGCAGTTGAAACAGCTGGATAAGAAACTGTTTGCTCTCCCCTTGCTCAGCCCCCCTTCTCCCCTTCCTTTCTCAGGCTTCCTGTCCTTTCATCTCACAGCTCAGAGAAGCTGTTTTCTTCCCAAAGGCAGCCTGGTACATTTTTACTTCCTCAAGTCTGTTTGCACAGAGACTAGGAGGAATCAGGGCTGGATTCTTATTTCATAGTGACGTGGTATAAAGACCTAGGGGTTAAATACTAGTTGGTTCCCCCAGGAGACCTGGTAATTTGAGGAGAGGAAGTCCATGTCTCTGGGAGTGGAGGGAGGGATTTTGTTCTGAACTGTCTGTAGAAATAAAAGTGGATCAGGTTTGCTGATATGCCAGGTTGATCTCTTAGACTTGCCTAAATTGGGGTTATGCTACTGAAATGGGGTGTTGGGGTCAAACTGAAATGCAAATATTGAAGTCAGTCGGGCTGGAAATAAAAGAATGCATTTGCTCAGGAAATATTTGAGTTCCTACTGTGTGCCAAACATGATGATTTCCAGAAAAACCTGAAATAGTTTAACTATAAATCTATTCTTGAAAGGAACACTGGGCCAAATGATTCTGTTTTGTGGTGGAGAAGTGAAGGCAGAAAAGAAGTCTAGGGGTGAGGAGAAATCACCAAGAGACCGGTTAGGGGAGGAGGAAGGGAGAGGAATGATTTTCTGCTTGTTGAGTGACTCTGAGTCTCCTCTCTTACTTGTGGGAGAATGGAGTCTTCTCTAGTAGATGGGAGAATTAACACCTATCCTCTGTTAGGTGTACCGCAGATGTTACTTCACTTGAGTTTATGTTCCATCTTCATTTTATAGATGAAACTAAAACTCAGAGGTTTTATGTGATCCTCTCAAGTTCATATACCCTGTACTGGGCAGACCTCAGGACTCTACCCTGGATCTAAATTCCAAAATCTGGACTCTTGTCCATTAAAACAGTATTTCTCAACCATTAGTTTCCATCAGAATCCATTGGGGATTTTTTAAAAATGCAAATCCCAGAAATTTGAATTCTGTTAATCCTAAAATGATGTCATAGTCTGTGTTTTGAATAAGCATTGAAGGTGATGCTGATGCAGAGGGGTTAGCGACCCCATTTGGAGAAACACTCTTAATATGCCAGGTTGCCTCTCATGTCTGATGAGGTGGTTGGAGAAGCATTCAGTCCACTCTTCTCCTACACTGGCCAGATCACTAAATGGAGGAGGTCGGCTGTGGACCTGGCATTTTGTTCACTATTGAGGCCATGGCTAGAAGGACTACTGGGCTATGAACCTAAAGATGTGAGGAAATGCTTTACCAGTTAGTTCATTGTTTTTTTTTTTTGTTGTTGTTGTTGTTAATTTATTTTTATTTTGGGGGGGGAAGGCAATTATTTATTTTTTTTAACGGACGTACAGGGGACTGAACCCAGGACACTTTACCACTGAGCTATACGCTCCCCTACAAGTTAGTCCATTGTTGTTAGGACTTAACAGTGTCTTGCCAGAGCAGGCTGGTAAGAGTAGTTCCTAACTGGTGGAGGGTGTGAGATAGGATTCCTAGCCAATCAATTGATCACTGAAGGTAGTGGCACCTGTCCAGCCGGAATAAGAACTGAGATGAAGATCTCTAATTGACACCTCAGTTTCCAAAGCAGAAGACAGATGGGGAGCTCAGTGAGCAGCATTTTTGTTTTAAACAAAGAAGGGAGAAGCTCATATGAAATTTAGAGAAGTCATTGCAATTCCCAACTTTCTAACCTCAAACTCTGGAGAAAGGGAATAGCCCAGGACTTGACCTGGAGGTTCTTTTTCTGGACTCTCTCTGTCTCTGCATGGCCAGCTTCATTATTTAGAATTGACCTTCTAGGTTGTTGATGATTTGGTGGATCCTCTCCCTCCACTTACTCTCTGGCTTCCTGCCTCCTAGAGCCTTATCTGCTTGTGAGCATTTCCACCTCAGGATGGAGAGATGCAAATAAAGAAATAAACAAACCCAACACAGCTGGTTTTGCTAGTCTTTCTACTCCAGACTAAAAGAGGATGGAAGGAGGGAGAAGGCTTAGAAAGATGATCAGCAAGCAAGAAAGCTGAGGAATTGAAAGACAAGACTGAGTCCAAACGTGACGTCTTCTTAAACATAGAGTAGAATGGTGTTTGCTAGAGGCTGGAGGGAGGGGGAACGAGGAGTTGTTGCTCAAGAGGTATGAAGTTTCAGTTATGTTAGATGAATAACTTCTAAAGATCTTCTGTACAACTCGGTGCCTACAGTTAACAAATGGTGTTGTGCACTGTAAGATACATTACGAGGCTAGATCTCATGTTAAGTGTTCTTAATATGCACACAAACCCACAAAACAATACAAGGAACTTTTTGAAGGTTATGAATATGTTTAGTATCTTGGCTGTGGTGATGGTATTACAGATGTGGGCATACGCCCAGACTCATTGAGATATATGCATTAAATGTATGCAAGTTTTCATATATCAATTATAGCTCAGTAAGCTTACAAAAAGTGAGGTCTTCTTCAAGTCACCAAGATACAAATGGAAGACAAAGCCTTGGGAGTAGCTAAATCACGAGATGACTTCAGGCACAGAAGAACCTGGAGCAACTCCAGTTGTGGAGATATACAGAGGAGGAGAAACTTCTGGGGGATGCAGGTGGCAGAAAATAAGGAGAGAAACATTTGGGAAGTGGTAGTAGGTTCTTTTTGTGGCTGGGTCTGAAGCAGAAAGATCTAGAACAGTCAGGCTGCTTATATACCCAGCTTGATACAAGGAGTCCCATTGGGCAAAGGCATTTCTCTGGAGTAGGAATCTATTTACCCACTGGAACCATATGCTTGTTTCCTAAAGGAGTCTCAGCACTGAGTGTGATGTACACACAAGGTTGGCAGGTAGGCTGTGCACACTGTCTGAGGGCCCATTCATATTCCTTTGCCAACACCCGTCCCAACAAAGCTGCTCTTCGCAAACCAGTCCAAAGCCAGGAATGTTGCAGCCACATTTTCCTCAGCAGCTGCAAGTCAGAGACTTCCTTTCAGACCACTTCGTTTTCTGGTCATTAACTCGCTGGCTTCTTTGCCTGGACCCTGTTAGCCTCGGTAAGGTAATGCTGGCCTTGACTCAGAAGTTGTATGAAAAGCTCAAGTGGGAACAAAAAGATTTGAGGTTTTTTTCTGTGGGGACTGGGGAGGATGTAAGGTATTGGAAGAATTTTGGTGTGTTTTTCTCCACCAAGAAAAATATAAGAGAAATGTTTTCAGTTTCATTGATACTAAGTAAGTGCCCACATATGAGTAGGTGCACATGGGAGTGAAAATGTGAGAAGAAATGATTACAAGCTTGGCAGTGAGACACCACAGGGAGAGGTCAAGTGCTCATTTGGGGAGAAAAAGTCTAAAGGGAAGCTACCAGCAATCTGAGTTAATGTGAGTTGGTGAAGGGCTCTCATCTGGAGGACCGTGGCCAAGAGGACCCAACCAAAAGAAATGGCCTTAAGTTGCAGCAGAAAAAGGTTGAAAATGAGACATAAGTGATTTCTTGACAGTGAGGGTTGTCAAGCTACTGAGAAAAACTGTAGAGTCCTCTAAAGTTCTTTAAAAGCAATGTAGGTAACCGTTTGTCATGTACAGCTTAGGTGGGTTTCCTGCATCTCGTAGGATGAAGTGGGCTCTATCCATGAGTCTGTGTTAGAATGACTACCATATCTTCACCACTAGCCTTTAATAAGAATAGCAAATTTAGGACAGACCTCATGTCTCTACCCTGCTTGTTACAACTTTCTATCCACACTCACTGCCTCTCATACAGCCACCCTCAGGAAGAAGCATGTAACCCATTTAGGAGATGAAACAACTAAGGGATGAGGGACCATGTGACCACTAAAAAGAGAGAGTCAATAGCAATCTTATCAATACCTGGTTACCGGATCACTTTGCAGGAGCACCAGGGTGAGTTCTTGGTTTCTTAAATCCAGTGTGGGCTGTGTGGCTGGATGTTCCAGGACAGGGAAACAAAGCTCTTGTTACATGAACTACTCAAGCAGATTAAAGTTGGATGAAGTGTACAACCGTGTGCGACTTTTGTTTATGTGAATATAAAGAGATTTGGCTAGCTCCTGGGAATGAACCCGGATTGCTTCGGAGGGCTATCAGGTGATGCAGTAACTAAGAGCGCTTGCTTAAATGCACTCCCTTGTCCAACTCAGGCGGACGTGTAGCAACGTGCATGCAGACTCCACGTGGCCCAGTGCCTCCCTGTCCAGCTCCGGGAAAAGCTAGGCTGGGGCTTATTTTGTGCTCAGAAAATATTTGGATCTCTGCAATCTCTTTCTTGATTGTATGAGGTCAAGCCTATGATTCAGAATGGTTTACATTCAAAATATAAAGATCTCATCTCTCCATTGTTTTCAATTCCATGGCCACTTTTAGCTTCATATTGTTTGAGTCCTGGAGAGAGACCATTAGAAAATTATCTGTGGCAGTGATTCTCAACCTGCTATTTGTGGGTGGTGCTGACTCAGCACACCTCTAGTCCTAAATAGGGTGACTAACTTGTCCAAGTTTGGGACTTTCCTAGTTTTAGCCCTGATAGTCCCACAGCCCAGGAAACCCCTCAGTCCCAAGTGAACTAGCACGGCTGGACATCCTAGTCGTAAGTGAAATAAGGACAATGAGTTTTTTCCTGACTTTGAAAATATTTAATTTAAATTCTGAGAGTCAATGAGCTTTTTGAAAGCACAACATATTTAATTTAAACTGAATTTTGTGATTCTGCCTTCCTACAGCTTGGCTTCAAAATGCCGTTTTTTAGAATCAAATTACGGTAATAGTGGTTGGTAGTCTTGTAATTTTTCAAACAGCCTGATTTGTCACAGATGATGCTAACTTGATGTCAGAAGTCCTCCTCTTATTTTAGTATAGTCTAGGCACCACTCACTGACGCAGTCCCTTCCTCTGCCTTAAGTTCTCTGCCCTTCTGGCTGTCATCCTGGGACTTTTGATCTCAAGGTGATGATGTTCATAGGGGATACATGGGGTTTGTTCCGACTACAAACTTGAAACAGCCCACGCCCTTGTCCTGCTGGTTACAGGCTGCTTAGACAAAGTGGCCTTCCTCCTGCCTTCCCAGTCCTTCCCCTGTAATTCTTTTGCCACCCATAAACAGTTTTTGAAATCCTGGCTGGGAAACCATGGAGGCTTTTCATGGGAATACTGTTGGGGTGGTGAAGAATATGGGGGAAGATTGCAGGTGGAGGAGAAGTGGGAAATAATGGCCCTGCCATTGAATCACAAGGTCCTGGGCAAGTCGCTTAGCTTTCTCACCCTCAATTTGTGCACTTTTAAACTGGGGGTACTACCTTTCTTACCAACCCCAGAAGATTGTTGGGCAGAGTACATGAAATAATGGACTTGGAAGGGAAGATGATGGTGCAGCCAATAGCTGTTTATCAGCTTGTTTCCTCCGACCCTGACCTGGGCTTCTTCACCAGGAAGTGAATTCACAAAAGAGGGCTGCTTGCACTTTTCATAATCTTACACGCTCTAATATAGCAAGCAGAGGCATTACCTCATTGTGGCCCAGCGTACCTGCTTTCTAGCAGCAATTACTCAAAACTAGTTCCACTTCTCCTCCTGTTGGCTTTCAATCCCTCATCACATCTTTCTCTCATTCCCCCCACTCTCATGCACAAAGCCTCATTCCCTGGGGCCCAGCTCAGGGCACTTGCTTCCCAAGCCCTAACATTCCAAAGTAAGCACCTGCAATTTATGATCTCTGCTCCCTTCCGGCACAAAACACAGAGCACACAATACATGTGTATCAGGAGGGGAATTGTGGTGGAGCGAGAAAAGAGCATTATACTAAGAATCAATTAACTGGGCTCTTGGCCGGCCATTGTGCTTCACTAGTTCTTTACCCCTTGGGTAAATCATTTCCTCTCTGGATTCCCATCTGTAAAGTGATGGGGCGGGGGTGGTTAGCACGGTGTGGTGGAAAAGTACTGGCCTAGGAATCTGCAGACTGGGTTTCTTATTCCAGTGTGGCTGCTTGCTAACTTACTCTGTGACTTGGGGGAAATCTTTTTCCCCTTTACTGTGCGGTACTCCACCATATGTAAAACAAGAAGGTGGATTTAGGTGATTCATTAAGGTCCCTGCCAGCCGGGAAATTGGATGCTTCTATAAAATGGGGTTCACTAAACAAACATGAATTGCAGTGCCTACTCTGTGCCAGGCACTGTTTGATGATGGTTGTGACAGAGCTCATGACCGGGCAAGGTCCCTGAGACCCTGAGTACCACCAACCGCTGCTTGCTCCTGACAATGTCCTAACCTGGCTATGTGGTGACCCCAGGCAGCCAGCTCCTGCACTTCCCTTGTCTTGGGTCCCCCACTGCTGAACCCCCATCCCAGCACCTGTAGCTTTAAATAATGGTGATGAATCATGGAGAAGTTTCTGAAACATACCCCACCATCTGCTTGCTGGAGCTGTTCATAGTGCTGTCATCGAACTGCAGTGTGGTCTCTGGCTGCCCTAATTGAGAAACAGGCCAGAAAGCAATGGCAGATTAATGGAGTTGGGAGGGAAGTGGTTGCTTTTTGACAGAGGGGTCTGTGAAAACCATTTGTGAGCTGGGCTGAGATTAGAACTGGAAAGACTCTCAGGGTCTTGAATCTGAGATTTGTTCCAAAAGGCACCTTGAAAGGCCCTTAGGGCTATAGATATATGTTCCTGCTGCCAGGCAGGGGTACCTGATCCATTTCAGAAAAGATGAGAAGCTTTCTTGACTATATTCAGCAAAGGATCAGGTTTTTTCAGTAGACAGCCTAGCATTAGACAATCCTCACTGGTTGGAAAGCTGCCTCCCATTTTGATTTGGGGAAAAAGTGGCTGAACAGTGCTGTCTCCATGATAAACAAAGGGTGTGAGACTAGGCACTCCTTATTTTATTTACCTACTTCAACCTAGCTGATGCATTCCTGTAGCAGGGGCAGACCCTCTCAGGTGATTTCTTCCTTCCTTCACTTTTTGCAAACCACGTGGTTCTTGACCCTCTTGAGATATTGCCTCTTTCCAGGCCTCCAGGTCAGCAAGGCCATTCCACCAGAAGCAGCGGGCTCTCTGGGCAGGCTTGGTTTCATTTAGGCTCCCCTCCTGCCACTTATTGCATGAGCTAAAAGCTGCCTGATCAGGCTGCATTTGAGTGGGAAGAATAGTCCCTAATTCAGCTCTCTGTTTTTTCCACTGCAGCCTAGAAACCATAGAACTCTGAATCAGGTGGAAGGAAGGGAAGATGGGAAAAGTGCTGGAAAGCAGAATCCCATAGGGGCCCAAATGGTCCCTGAGAGAATAATCTTATCCCGAAGCAAGGGCCAAGTAGCACATAACTGAGCCCCAGGACTGGCCAGCCCAGATGAAAAATAGGCTGATGAAACCTACATGATAACTTTCTACATTTGGTGCTGTGACCCAACTCATCTCCCCATCCCTGCAGAGAAACCTGGGACCATGAGGAGCAGCCTGACCCTGGTGGGGACCCTCTGGGCCTTCCTGTCCCTTGTTACTGCTGTGGCCAGTTCTACCAGTTACTTCCTGCCTTACTGGCTCTTTGGATCCCAGCTGGGAAAGCCAGTGTCATTCAGCACATTCCGGAGGTGCAACTACCCTGTGAGGGGAGAGGGGCAGAGTCTGATCATGGTGGAAGAGTGTGGGCGCTATGCCAGCTTCAGTGCCATCCCAAGCCTGGCCTGGCAGATGTGCACGGTGGTGACGGGTGCCGGCTGTGCTCTGCTGCTCCTGGTGGCACTGGCTGCTGTCCTGGGCTGCTGCATGGAGGAGCTCATCTCCAGAATGATGGGACGTTGCATGGGAGCCGCACAGTTCGTGGGAGGTAAGACTGTGTTGCTGGGATTGGGTAGGTTGGGGAGCCTTGCAGGGGTGGGGGGAGTGGGAGTGTTGCCTTATGGGGAAATCCACTGTCGGCTTCTCCTCTTTGTCCAGCTCTATGGCTGTGAATGGGGGCTCCTTTGAAACATCTAGTCTAGGACTCCCCAAAGTACATTCCACATGGTTTCAGTCACAGCAAGATTGGCTAGTCGGCAGACTTGATATCTGTTCTTTAGCCTCCATGTTCATCACCTTCTTTTGCCTGCAGGGTGCCCATTTATTATTCAGGTCTGCTTTCCAGGGACAGCAACTTATACTCTAGTATTATTGCTCCAAAATCATCTTGATCTCTAAGAACCCTGATCTCTGGTAGTTATCTCAGAGGATAGTGAGCTGATAAACACAAATACACAGGTGCTAATTACTAACAAGAGTTTAATGTACAATCTTCACCAAAGAAATAGATCTCTAATGGTGAAATCCTGGGTACCAAACAGACTGTAGATAATGATTATTTGGCCTACATCTAAGGCTAACCCTGTCTGGTAGCCATTAATAGTCTATCCAGATTTCTTATAGCGCTGACTTACCGATTTATCTTTTCCCTCATTAAGGCTCCCTCTAAATTTAGTGCAGGAGATCTGGGGTGCTGGCAGTGTGTGGATTGGCTAGGAAAGAGCAAAATGCAAAAATGGCAGACTGTAGGAAGGCAATGGGAAAGTTTAATTTGAACTGTATGAGAAGAACAAGCAAATATGTTAGCAATTTTTTACACCTGGATGAGGCACTGGGAAAAAGTGCCAGTAGAACCTATTGCTGAAGTTTGTTGTTGCTCATGAAGTTTTAGGATCATTATTCACTGTCACTGTCATCTCCATTAGCAGCACAGTGTGGGCGACTGGAGCCAGGAAACTTAGATCCCACTCTGGCTCTTTCACTAAATTGCCCCATCGCTGTAAGCAAATGACAGTGACCTCCCTCGTGTTCCCTTTCCTTCTTTTCTTGAATTTATTCATTGGCAAGATAACCCAGATTCTAATTTTCTTTCTTCTCTCCAATGACTGCATTCAGGTGGCCTGAGGTGAGATGGTAGTGATGAGCTAAAACAGTGCTGCTCAACAGGGGCTGATTTTTCATGTATACCCCCTGCCCCCGCTGGGGAACATTTGGTAATGTCTTTGAGACATTTTTGGTTATCACAAGTTGGGGAAGGTGCTACTGACATCCAGTGGGTAAAGGTGAGGGATGCTGTTTACTATTCCACAGTGCCTAAGAACAAGACAGCTGCCCACTCCCCAAAATGAAGAAGTATCTGGCCCCAAATGTCAATAGTGCCAAGGTTGAGAAACCCTGAGCTAAGGTATCATAGTTTCCTGGCCTTCTTATGAAAAGCACCAGATTCTCTTTGTTGTATCAGTTAAGGTGATGTTTTCTGTTTTCCTCTTTCCTCAGGCTCATTGTAAACATTTTAAATTTGAATAAACTTTCTAGCCTCCTTTATCTCTGAATTTTTCTACTCTTTAGCTGTTAATGATTGTTGGACCACACTGGAAAGTCGTTGGATTAATTTCTTTCTTCCCCTTGAAAACTGTAGTACAGAACCAGTTACTAAGATTGGTCTAAGCCAATAACTCTGTCCCCCTTTGGGGACTCCACAGATATCAGAAATGAACCCTAAGTGGGCTCATCTTTCATCTGTATTCTTGGGCATCCTATAGCTACCTCAGCACTTCTTTGGGCATCTTATTTCAGGAAGTGACACTTGCCTGGCAAGAGAAAGGGTGCTCCTTGCAATTCATATTTATCGCCCCAGAGCCCAGCTCAGTGCCTGGCACAGAGCAGATAGAAACTGTAACTGTAGAAAGAATGAATGTATGGCTAAAGCAATGTGTAGTGTATTTTGGGATAAGTTGATCATGTGAGAGCTGGGTTAATTCACATCTTTTCCTTTTTTTTTTTTTTGCCCAGGTTTCCATTCAAGGGTTATTAGCACCCTGAGTTCTGACCTGAGTGACAACTTAGCCTCACTTGCTTTTCTAAGAGTTTCCAACAGAGAGTGAGGAAGGGCTAACTGGTAGGAATCAGAAGGCCACTAGCAACAGCCTCCATCAGACTCCAGGCATTAACAGTGGCTCCTCCTCCCACCTTGCTTCCTATCTTCGGTTTGACTGAGACTTTCACAAAACCTTTGTGGTTCTCCATATAATATGTTTTGGTTGATCTTGCCTGCTTGGTCCAGAAACTCAGAGGAAATTGTTGCAGGGAGATGTGGATAGGTAATGGAGATGTAGACACTCGTGAACTGAGTGGGGAAGAACTTTGGCTGAGTGGCAGGTGTCATACAGAGGCGGTGGAAACATCAGTATCATTTCCATCTCATATGATTCTGCCCTTCTATGTTTCCCATTGACCCCTGCTTCTAGGAACATGGTCACAGTGTTTACACTTGATCTTTCAAGTTCAAGAATAAAATGCCATTTGACAGTTGCCATGGAAAGAGTCAAGATCCAAGGTGTGCTCCAAGGTTTATCCCTGGGCAAGGGAATGATATTGAACAGATTGCTAAATTTACACCGTTTCCCCATCTGTAACACGAGCCAACTAAGAATCATTCCCACATCCTTTTTAGAAACTGGGGCCTGTCAAGGTTATATCAGATGTTAAGGAATGGCGAAGGCTGCTTAAATGTATCATATTTTCTAGGAGCCCCTTGGCACACGACCATTATCCAAGGCTCTTCTAAGATCTGTGGGTCTGACCCCTTAGGGATGGTCTCTGCTAGCAGCAGGAAGCCAAGCCTGAACAGCGTTTTGAGCCCCATGAATAAAAGACATAAGAGAAAGAGCTGTGGGGGTTAAGTTTAAGCTTGTTCAGCTGAAGGAAATTGATTTTGTTGCTCCAGGCCTGGCTGCTTCTCGGCAGCTAGTGCATTAACCAAAATACATCAGGGGGAGGAGCCAATTTGTTTCAGGTCCGGTTTATCTCTGCCAGACCCCAAACCGCTGAAGAGATGGAGTATCCATTAAGAACTACTCCCTCCCCCTGCCTGACTTTTGTTCCCCAGTTTGGCAGCTGCCCACAGAGATGAGCGGTGGGAAGTGGGAGAGACAGGAAGAAATAAAGAGCTGCTGGCCTGAGTCATACTCAGCAAGGTGACCTGATGGGGCCCTTGGGTCCCATTTGCTCCACCTGCAGCTGATCCAGCTGGACAAATGTAGGGTCCAGAGAGCCTTCCACTGGGACCTTCGTGCCCTGCTCCAACCAGTGAAGGAAACATCTGGCCAGGAGATTATTCCAACCCTGGGGATGTTGAGGTTTCCAACCAGCCGGCCCCCAGTCCCTGAGAACAAGGTCATTGTTTACAGCCCCCTGTGTACACATATGTAAGATGCTTGTGACTTACCCTCTACCTTCAGGGAGAGCTCACCAAAGAAGAAATAGGTGACAAGTAAATATAAGGGACTCTTGGCAGGAAAATGTGTAAGATCTTGGATCGGGTTACTTGAGGGAAGCCAAGAATCTTTCCAGAGCAGGGATTGTATCAGAATCACCTGGAGTGCTTAAAAAAAATGTGGACTCCCCGCCTCTTCAGTCCTCTTTCCCACACTGATATACACAGCAACAGGTGGGAGTCTGCGTGGTTTGAAAAATCTCCCCCAGTGACTGATGTGTATGCTGTGTTCCCTTCCCCCAGCCCAAGCGAGAATCACCACCCTGGGCTTTTTTGGAGGGGCTGGGGGCGGGTTAAAAAGATAGAATTCCACATACCCAGACAGGCACAAATGTTTTTCTCCATGGACTGTCCTAATGCTGTGTGCTTCAAGCTGAAGGAAAATTGCCATCGGAGACAGATTGCTGAGAACCTGATTCAAGGAAAGGGTGCTGTTTTCCAAAAACCATTATCTTCCCTGGAAACCATGCGTTTCCTAGAAAGTCTTCCAAAGTTTCGCCAGGCATCATTTAATTATGCTTACCATGCATAACAAGGATAATAAAAGTGGCTTTCTGTTTGGGAAGTGGTATTTTAAAAAGTTAACCTACTAGCAAAGACTCCTGTAGCAAATTTGGTGCAGAGCAGAGAATATGGTCCAGGGCTTCTGACTCTCAGCCCTGGGTTGTGCGCACTGGTGTACCAATTTTTTTTTCTCCCTTGGGAGAAGAAATGCTGCCATGGTGTTTTTCGGAGTGGCCCATGAAGCACTGGTATAAGAATGTCCTGAGGTGCTTGTTAATGCAGATTCCTTAGTGCCTTTCTAAATCTGCTCAATCAGAATGGACGCCTGGCACTCTGCATTTTACACAGCCTCTAAGGCTGATTTAGTTTTGAAAGGATAGTGTGACATATTTCAGATATATGCACCACGTGGCTTAAGAAATAGAATATCACCAATGTAATTGAGGTCTCCTTCATACCCTACTCATATTTCCTGGTCCCCACAGCAAAAGTAACAACTGTCTTGAATTTGTTAATTCTCTTTCCCCAGCGTGGTTCCAGTACATATTAACGTTTAAGAACTTCTGCTCAGTTTTGTTCAGACTGTTTCTTTTTTTCCTGGAGCTCCCTTTTCTTCCATCTCTGCCTGTAAATGTCTGTCTTTCTCTCAAAGGCCAGGTCAAATGCAGCCTCTCTGGGAAGCCTCCTCTGATCTACTTTAGAAATCTCTAGCAGGAGTGAAGTGCCTCATAACTCTGAGAGAGAATATTCATCAAATGAATGAGAGAGGGGTGTGGGGGAGTTCCCTGGGAAGGCAAAGCTGAGATACAGCTGGAGGGCAGACATACATTTTCCACTATGATTGTGTTAGAGTTGTTGCAAGAGCAATACATTGAGCCAATTAATAACAAATTAACCCACACTAGGCTTCTGCTCAGGGCAGTGAATTGGAACTACCGAATGACCGTATTTGGACAGACATTTGGGAATGGGGCACGAAGTGTAACACAATGTCTGCCCACTCAACAGTTGTACTGAGGGGGTGGGCACAGGGGGTTGATAACACCCAGTTGAGGAGGCTTTCTTTACCCCAAGACAAAGATCAGGCATCTACTTATTTGAGAATGCACAGCTGGGAGGGGGTCACACAGCTGTTGAGGTATGGGGAAGTAGTAATGCTGGCAGCAGCGGGACGACTGAGGGCAGCTAGGATCTGGTTGCAGGGAGGGTTCTGAGGTCCGTCCAAGAGTGTGTGCCCAAGGCTTGTATTGGTGTTGAGGTTGCCGCAAGGGCTGAAGCCAAGTGAAATGTCCGCCTCCAGGCCTCTGCTTGGGCAGAGCAATGAATCAAATCTATAGCAACCATGTTTGGGGAGGACACTTGGTACACTCTGCGACAGGGGCTTCTTGTGGAAGGAGCAGCTGAGGAAGGGAAACAAGACGGCAGCCCAGCGGTCACCTGCACATGTGCAATGAGAGGTAAGGATGGTAACGCAATCTGAAGGGCTTTCCCTTTCTAGAGGCAGGTGAGAATAGGAAAGTACCCAGCTGAGCAGATGCAGTTGCGACAGCCTTTTCCAAGGGGGGTTGTGGTTGGAGGGGCAGTTAAGCTCGGAGTTAGCAATGGCATGTAGAGGTATGGGAGCCAGGGCTACAGCTCATACCTGGCAGGGCTGGGATTTAACTAGTTTTCTCTGCCATCAGAACTCCTGCTTTTACTATTTTTAGTGGTGTTTTTAAGTGTTGGTGCCAGGACCAGATGCATTAGCATCACTAGGGTGCTTTTGAAATGCATATTGCTGGGCCAGAGTTACTGAACCAAACACCTGTGTGCGAGGCTCAGGAACCTACATTTTAAATAAATCCCCAGTCTTCCAGTAGGTGGCAGGGCCTGGCACTGGAAAATGACTTCTGTGTTACTATTTGAAGTACATCTTCACAATCTGAAATTGATGAGAACTGTTGGGAAAAATATAATTAAGGCTAAATTATCCCATGACTTCATTAAAAAAATATGTCTCCCAGGACATCTTTATCCATCTGTGATCAAATATAATAGAATCCTCTGTCAGTTACAAGTTCAATGTCTCCATGAAGCATATTTACAACCTTCTGTGTGCGCCAGTCTAAAAGGCAAGAGGGAGGATGGGGGATAGGAGGGGTGGTAGGGCAGGTTGGGCAGAGGGTGAAGCTACATGCACTGGGGCAGAACACATGCCTGGCAGAGAGTCCTGGTCTCTGGCCTGGTGCCTGTGAAAAAATTGCAAGATAACAGCTTCAACCAGGTGGCTTTTAAATCAAGCCCTGTCCAGCTTTTGGCTTTTCAGCTGTTTGTAATGAGGACAAAAAGGTGAGAAAAAAATTAGCATAGAGAAGACAGATGGAAACTGAGAGGAGCCAGAGGGAGAGGTTGCTGTTTAATAATAATAATAAATCTTTGGGGAGCACTTTCTATGTGCCAGGCATTTATGAGTGTTACTTCTTGAAACAGCCTTGTAAGATAGAGTGCTATTATTCCCACTTTAAAAATAAGGTAACTGAGGCACAGAGAAATTAAGTAACTTGCCTAAGGTCACACAGCCTCTAGGTGACAGAGCTGGAATTTGAACTTAGGTCTAAACTAACTACAGAACTAATCTCTATTTTGTTTTCCAGCTTCATTGAAATATAATTGACATATAACATTGTGTAAGTGTAAGGTGTCCACCATGATGATTTGATACACTATTTATTATGAAATCATGACCACAATAAGATTAGATAACACGTTCATCACCTCACATTATTTTGTGGTGAGAACATTTAAGATCTAGCCTCTTAGTAGCTTTCAGGCATATAATACAGTATCATTCATTTAAGCCATCACATGCTGTCTCTCTAGATCTAACGCCTACAAGGCTCCTAATGCCTGCTAGAGATATCGTTGCCAAAAGATGGTCATTTCTGGACACCTGTCTCTAGAAGGACAGAACTTCTAAGGATCTCTCTGATTAGTGAGGAAAAATGTTGCCCACAATTGGTTATGTGACCTTGGGTAAATTGCTTTCCCTCTCTGGGTCTCAAAATCCACACCTTTAATGTGGAGGGATTGGAAGTAACAGGTAATCTTCAAAGGCCTTCCTTCTCCAAAATGCTATGGCTGTATCAGGTGTTAAGGATGATCCCCCATCCCTACCATGGCGATCCCTTCAGAAGGCTTCCCCCTTGGGTAGCAGGGGTGAAGGAAGCCGTCTCTTAGGTAGGCAGAGCATACTCTGAAACAGGTGCATTTACTAAGCACTTATGACATGCCAGGTACCAAGCATATATATAGCTGAGGCTAAATATGGCCCCTCCCTTCAAGGAACGCCCTTTCTTATGAGAAGCAGAGAACAAACAGTTGTGAAAGATACATATCACAGGATGTTTTAATCACAGGAGCAAGCACAGTGTGCTACTGGGACAGAGGAAAGGAATATGTAACTTAACCTGGGGTGGGGGGCTGGGGGTTGGCAGTGGGGATCGTGAAGAAAGGTTTCCCGGAGGAGGTAATCCCTGACGTGAGCTGCTCGGTAAGGTAAGGTCTAAGTCATGGAAGGGCCGAAGAAGATGGAAGTTTCCCCTGCCACATCAAGAAAGGCACTTGGCCAGCATAACTTCCTGCTTGAGAAGTCAGAGTTCATGCCAGTCCCAGGGATCTGAATGTGGAGGTTGGAAAACAGAACTGCTGTTCTTTTTAGAAACTTGTGTTCTTTTCTTCCTAGTCTGTGTGGGAAAGCTCACTTCTAATGAACTCTTCTCTCTGAAGGTAGGCACTGAAAGCAGGAAAAGGCTGAGGTTTCATTTCCAATTTGTCCTTAACCCATTGCCATACTCTGGGCTCACGTACTCTGGCTCACACCTTCTCATATCATAGAATTTCAGTTTATCTGTGGTTAAAAAAGATAGCGTCGTTCAATTGCCACTGGATAAATTCCAGAGCCTAGAAAAGTCTTTGAGTGACAAGTTTCATTTCCTTTAAGATTATGAGACAGATAAGAATGTCTTCTAATTTTAAGCATTCCACTGAACGGAAAGTCTAACCTTAATTGGTCATTCTTTTAGTTTCTAAACCCTCTTGCTGTCAGAAAGTTCTCTCTGTTTTCCTATTTAAACCTTTCTTGCTATTTCTTTAGATCCTTTTATATATTTTTTTTTCTGGCCTCTTTGAGTATTGAGAATAGCTGGTTGCCATGCTGCAGACAAGCTGAGAGAATTACTTTGAAATCTTCTTCCAAAAGTATTCATCTGAAGGCAAAGTGGGCTTATTTGAAGGCGAAGCGGGCTTATTGGCTTCTCCGCGTGCATGCGGGATCTTCCTCAGTGAGGAAAGAGGCAAAGGGGAGAGCAGTGGTCCCCGCAGCAGCCTGCCTCTCACCCACGCATCGCATCGTCAGTCAAACGCGGGCTTCGCGGAGGCACTGTTTTACGTGTCAGCTTCTGCAGCCACACTTGGGGCACGTGACCTTCCCATGCCCTTCAGTGCAGCACTCAAATCTAGTGTTCCTGTAGTTAGGCTCTCTGGGTTGTAAGTAGCAGAGACTCACTCGAGTTCTCCCAACAAAAAGGGGGCTTTTTGTAACATAGGAAAAGTGGAGCTAGAAAGCCACTGGCAAGGCTCTTTCATGAGCAGTATGGAGTTTTCCCCCATGCTATATCTGCTTCATGCCACTGAATTCTCTCCCTCTACCAATCAGTTTGCTCAGCTTACCCAGAATTGATGTCTATTCATAACTTTGGATTGAAGTTGGCTTCAGCTTGACAGAGATTTGATTCTGCCTCCTGGTGTTTTTTTTTTTTTTCTCCCTAACTTCTGCTCCATCTGCTAACTAGCTCAGCATCTCTATGTATCTTGATTAAAAGTTCCAGAAACAAGGATCTGGCCCAGCTCATCTCTTCAGAGCAGGATATGATGTCACCTATTACTGGCCAGCCAATGAATTGGCTTTTGTATTGCTTTTGTGTCAGACGCCAATGCTTACTCCAGTCAAAGGCACAGGGGTGTCATAGGTTATAAAATGTAACCCTAGGCAGTAAGCAAGAGCTGTAGATGAGGCAGTTGTCCTTAAACGGCAGTGTCAGCAAGCCGACCCAGATTTGTATCTCTGGTCAGAAGAGTAAGGTTATCACTAAGATCACAAAGAGCTTCCCTGACATAAACAAAATGGAGAAGGCAATGGGCGCAGTGGAAGGTATTGGAGGCCAAAGAAAGTAGGAATGCTTAGTGTGCAGCTGGAATGATTTCTCAGAAGAAGGAAGTGTTTCTGGAAGAGGGAGTATGGTGCCCCGCTCGCCAGGAGAAACCTACATAACGTGTATGTTTTCCACAGAGCTCAGTCTGGCAGCTGACCTCAAGTTACAGAAATCATGACCTACCATCAACGAGTAGGGATTGACTTGGCTCTTAGAAAAGGCTGACTTGTAGGAAAGAATAGCGGTCTCTACCTTGTTATTCTTTGTAAATCAGACCAAGATAGAAAAGGAGTCTGAGTGGAGAGGCCAACTCAGCTAAGTCATTGCCAAAAGCATTTTGGCTGTGAAAAGTTCATTGGCCTGTCTCAATTCCCAGTAATGCCCTTTTTTAATGATTTGTCCCCTCTACTATCTACTGCAGCTCACCACCTATGGCACAGAAAAGAAATCCTTTTGAGTTGGTGGTGTCAGAGACATTGAGGGTAAAAGGGGAAAGGTAAACTCTGAGTTGAGGAGGCAGAATTTAAGCTGAGCTAATCCAGAGGGAATGTTGGGGTGACAGAAGACCTATCATATTTTTTTTTCTACCTGTGTGTATGCTTTTTTTTTTTTCCAGGACTGCTGATAAGCTCAGGCTGTGCATTATACCCTTTAGGATGGAATAGCCCGGAGATAATGCAAACATGTGGGAATGTCTCCAATCAATTTCAGTTAGGTAAGGTGGCCTGTGCAGGGTGGAAGTGATGGTTCATTGGGAATCTGTTTTTCAAAGCGCTTTACCTCTTGGAGGGACCTCTGCTTCCTGGTGGTACCTGCTCGAGTTTCTCACTATGTTAGTTTGTGGGAAGTGGTGGCTTGGTCAGACTCAGGGGGTCTTGCTAATTTACAAGGGTTGAAAATAAATTCTGCTTCTTTAACTATGCCTCTCCACAGCCTTTATGCACTTTTACCTAGAGCCCTGTGATGGTTTGGGGCAGCCCTATCTATGCAGGGATTTCAAATTCTTGGAGACCACTTATCTGCCATCCCCTGAATGAATCCTAGTCCCTGTTGGTATTTCCTTCTAGGCACCATTTCCCAAATACAGATCAACAGTATCTCTTCTCACTTTCCACTGAGGACATAACAATAAGTAATTTGTTTTACATCAAGCATTAGGAACCTAGCTTAAATATTGGGGAATTGTTATTGGCATTTTTACATTATTGCTGGCATGTTAATAACAAAAGGTGTTAGATATTAAAATGGGTGACCGAAGTAGCTCTGGACTCTTCTATGGTTGCCAACTCTCACTGAGAATGGCTTAAGTTCACTATTGTGAATTAGAATAAATTAGACTCTAATTGGAAGATTTCCTGACCTACCATGATGGAAGAGAGTAGGAGGGGAAATGTCTAGGTTTCCTTGAGTATTCTCAATTGTAAGAGAGGATTTTAGAACAATGAGGCCAGCCATTCCGTATTGCTTATGCTCCAATACTTCCCTTTTCTCTCTGTTGCTTCAGATTGTTTTCTTGAGTCTCACCTGACCCATTTTTGGAGGAAGGAGTTGTTTACTGTGCAAATATAACATGAGGAAAGGGCTATATAGAATATGTGACAAATGTAGACCCTGAATGTCCAGTGTTCCTGGCTCAGTGCAGGACCGACTAGTAAGTATAATAATTCTGTCATAGGTGAAGGAATGAATAAATACGTGGGGGCAGGTGCTGAAGAAAAAGGAAGCAAGCCACTGGTGCTGCTAGCCAGGGTAGAGAAAGCTGAAGATTTAGCACATTTCTCCTACTTAGTTGTTAGACTTATCATTCTACTTAAAAAAACAGCTTTATTGATATATAATTCACATACCATAAATTTGCTCTTTTAAATGTACAATTAGTGGTTTTTAGTATATTTACAAGAATGTGCAATTGTCACCACTATCCAACTCCAGAATATTTTCATAACCCCCTAAAGAAACCCCTTACCCACTAGCAGCCACTCCTCATTCTTCCCTGTGCTCAACAACCACCCCCTCATCCCCCATCAAAAATGTTGAGTATCTTTTCATTTACTTATTGTCCATCTCTATATCCTTTTTGGAGAAATGTCTATTTAAATCGCTTTTGCCTATTTTCAACTGGGTTATTTGCCCATTTTTTGTTGAGTTGTAAGAGTGCTTTATGCATTCGGGACACTAGACCCGTTTCAGATATATAATTTGGAAGTATTTTTTTTCTCATTCTGTGGGTTGTATTTTCACTTTTTTGATGACATCCCTTGAAATACAAAATTGATTAATTTTTATGAAATCCCCTTTAATCTATTTTTTCTCTTGTTGCTTTTGTGCTTTTGGTGTCATAGTGAAGAATACAGTATTGCCAATTCCAAGGTCCTGAAGACTATTTTAGCTATTCTGATCTCTTGCGTTTTCATGTGAATTTTAGGTTCAGCTTGTCCATTTCTGCAAAATAGTCAGCTGGGATTTTAACAGAGATTGTGTTGAATCTATAGATCAGTTTGGAGAATATTGCCACTTTAGTGATATTAAGTTTTCCAGTCCATGAACACAAGATGATGTTCCAGTGAGTTAGGTTATCTTTAATTTCTTTTGATAGTATTGTGTAGTTTTCAGTATAGAAGTCCTGCAACTTTTTGGTGAAATATATTTCTAAGTATTTTATTGTTTTGATGATATTGTAAATTGAATTTTTTTCTTAATTTTATTTTTGGATTACTCATTATTAGTGTATATAAACACAAGTAATTTTTCTGTATTGACCTTGAATACTGCAGTCGTGCCAAACTCCCTTATTAATTCTAATGATGTTTTAGTGGATTACTTAGGATTTATACTATATATAAGATCATGTCATCTGAGAAGAGACATAGTTTTAAGCATTCCTTTCTAATCTTTTCCTGTATAATTGCTCTGGCTGGAATCTCCAGAACAATGTTGAGTACAACTGGTGACAGTAAACATCCTTGTCTTCCCCTGATCTTAGGGGTAAAGCATCCAGGTTTTTACCATGAAGTATTTTTTTAATTCTTATTTTTTATTGAGGTGTGGTCGATTTACAATATTAGTTTCAGTTGTACAGCAAAGCAATTATTCACCATTAAGTATTGATGTTGGCTAGGTTTCTTTTAATAGATAGCTTTTATTAAGTTGAGAAAGTTCCCGTCTATATCCCTAGTGTAAGTGTATTCATCATGAAAAGGTGCTGAGTTTTTGTCAAATGCTTTGTCTTTACCTACTGAGACGATCATATGTACTTTATTGATTAATTTTCATATGTTAAACAAACTTTGCCTTTCTGGGATAAATCATAGTTGGGCATGGTGGGTAATGTATTTTATATGTTGCTGGATTTGGTTTGTTAGTATTTTGCTGAGGATTTTTTCATCTATATTTGTTAGGAATATTGGTCTGTAGATTTCTTCTGACATGTTGATTGAATTTTAGTATGTGGGTAAAAATGGCCTCATAGAATGAGTTAGTTCTTTGATTAATATAAAATGCAAAAGAGAAAAATTGAAGATGTGATTTGCATGTAGTCATTTGACAGTTTTCTGCACCAGTCGCCACCTCCAAGGACCTAGTTCCCAAATGGGCAATTTATGTGTGGCTGCCTCTGTCCCAAGTTGATGGCCTTCAATCATGTTTACCACAGCAGTATTATTTTTCTCTCTCTTCTTTTACTCATTTTTTGTTCTTTGTGTCTCCTTTGTATTCTCTTCCTTTATTTACCCTTCTCTCCTGCACCATATGACTGCCTAAGGGCTCTAGCTCCCCTTTCCTCAGTGCACTGGGCACTGTTGTTCTGTGGATCTTTACGGATGAAGGGATTGCTGAATCCTACTTGAGTCTTGCCCTCTTAGTTCCTTTTTTGAATCACCATTGCATTCTTCCAACTGCCTAAGTGTCTCTCATCCCTTGGAGGCACACATTTCCTGCCCATATTCGCCAATTACATACCTCTATATTACCACCTTTCTGGTTAATGCTGAAAAGAGACAACCCATGCCACTCCTAACCCTTCTCTAGTCAGCTGCCCAAACATACATGATAATACCAACTCTATTAACAGTCGTTCCCTTGCAATAGAGAGGTGCCAGGAGCAGCAGTAAAACATGTAGTAGAATTGAAAAAGAAATATTTTATGATTTGATGGGAATGCCAGTGCTAGAAGTACAGCCTTTCTCTTTAGACTTTTCTTTAATACTCTGGAGATTCTGGCAGTGTAGAATCATCCTCAGTACACCTTAGATATTGTGTGGATGGATGAATGAAGTAGGAGAGAAGTACCTTGGGTATCCAGTGGATAGGCTTTTGTTCCTTCTTCCTTGAAAGGCAGCATAGTATACTGAAAGATCATAGGCTTTGGAGCCAAAGATCTCAGTTGGTATCCAGGCTCTGCCACCTATGTAGCTGTATGGGGTAAAGTCACTTGATATCTGTGTTTCAGTTTCCTTCTCTATTAAATGGGGGATGATAACAATACCTATCCCAGTGTTGTTGTTACAGTGAAATAATAAAAGGTATGTTAAATTACTTAGCACAGTGTTTGACTTAAAACAGACAGTGATCTTCCTTAAAAGATAGCAGAGTAGAGTGTGCTGGGGGTAGACTGTCAAATGATGGCATCACTTTGATTTGACTGTAGGCTCTGTACTATGTGCTCTGTATTTTGGGAAGGGAGAGTCACAGAGCCAAGATAGACATGGATGCTACTTGAGAAACAAAGATTCTTACCCTGATTGGCTTGAGAGAGATGAAGGGGGTAAGGAGGACAATAGAAGCAGGCATTGCCAATAAACGAAAGTGATTCTCAGAGTAACTAAATAGGTTTCTCACTCTGACACTCTGGATGGCTTCCTGTAGCCTCCAGTATGAAGGGGTCACACTCATGTCTTCAACTCCTCTTTCCCTAGGTTTCCCATTCAAGTTATCCTAAACCATCCACAGTTATGGTTTTCAGTCCTAACCTGAATTATCAAAGATATAACTTGTATTAAGGCAGCAATCTTGATATCCGTGTTGAATTAAAGATAGCCACAATTGCTTTGATACTCTTCCCATAGGGAGGCCGAGTCTATCTCTACCCTCTATCCCCCTAGTCTGGGCTGGCCTACCTACAACTGCTTTAACCAATATAGTATGGCAAAATCAAGTTCGTTCTAGGCCTAGCCTCTAAAGAACATGTAGTTTCCATGTTGGTTTCTTAGGGCTCTGAGCCATCATATAAAAGAATCTGACTACTCTGCTGAAGAGACCGCATGGAAAGTCCTGGAGATACTTGGAGACAGAGAGAGGCTCAGCTGAGTCCAAACTTCAGCTATTTCTGCCAAGACACCAGACGTGTGAGTGAAGCAGTCTTGGACTCTCCATACTAGCCATCTGAATACCACTGAATGACCCTAGTTGACAATTGCAGTAGAAGAATTGCTCAGCTGAGCCCAGACCAAATTGTGAGTGACAGAGCTATGAGATATAATAAAATAGTGGTTGTTATAAGCTACTATGTTCTGGGAGTGGTTTGTTATACAATAATGGATAACGAGGAAAATGCCAAGTCAGATCCATATAAATTTAAGACTATTCTTTTTAATCAAAAGTAATTTATGTATGTGACAAAATAAAACAGTACATAAAGATTTAAAATGCAAAGTTAGTCTTTTTCCTGACCCTAATACCATTCCCCATGGAAACCATTACATTCCTTTTATATCTCTCTAGAATTTTTAATAAATATAAAAATATGTGTTTCTAGGCATATCTTTATTTTGTCCAACGAAGACCATATTACATATCTAAGTGTCCAGCCAGCTAGCTGCACTGCTCTGCACTTCACATTTCTCACTTGCCAGTATCTCTTGGAGAGCTATCAACATTTATAGGCCTGCCTCCTACATTTTAGACACACCATATTTTTTTCTGTTGTAGGAATAGCATAAACCCAACAAGGGCAGGGATTTTTGTCTCTGTGATTAAATAACTTGCCTAAGGTCATTCGGCTGGTAGAGTGGCAGAGCTAGAATTCGAATTCTAGAAGTTTGGTCTAGGTAGCAACATCCAACAGAAGTTTCTGCAGTAATGGAAATATTCTGTCTTGCTGTGTGATGTGTTAGCCACAGCCATGGGTTGTTGTTGAAGAGTTGAAAAATTATGTTTGTTAGACTGAATTTTTAATTTTATTTTATGATTTTAAATTTTATTTATTTTTAAATTATATATATATTTTAATTGAAGTATAGTCGGTTTACAATGCTGTGTCAATTTCTGTTGTACAGTATAATGCTTCAGTCATACATATATTTGTTTTCATATTTTCACCATAAGTTATAAATATTTAATTTTACTAATTTATCTAATTGTATTAATGTAATTTATTTTATTTTATTAATTTAAATGTAATAGCCACAATGTAACAAGTGGCCGCCATTTTGGACAGCAGGGCTTGAGAGTCTGTGCTTTTAGCTGCTACACTCCTCCAGAGAAAAGAGCCTACTAAGGAGACTCAGGAGTAGCCAGAGAGACATAAAGAAAATCAAGAATGTGGTGTCCTAAAAGCCAAGAGAAGAGACTATGTCCGAGAAAAGGGCACAGTCAGTCGTGTTTAATACTGCTGCAAATTGCTAGATGAGGATAGAGAAGTGACCGCTGGAGTCAGCCAGACAAAGGTGACCTAGAAGAGCAGTTTTGGAGTTACAGATATTGGAGGTATTGTGATATGAGGAAAGTGAAAGCAGCATGTGTAGACAATTCTTTCAAAAAGCTTTGCTATAAAGGAGAGCAGAGAAACTGTGCAGTAGCTTGAGGCAAATGTGGAATGAAGACAGGCTTTTACTAAGATGGCCAGATGGTTGAATGATGATGGTATTGATCCCTTCATGGAGAGAGATTGATGCAGAATAGCAAGGTCCTTCAGAAAGTGAAGGTGCAATGAGGAGGACTTGACAAAGTGAACTGAAGGTAAATGAGAAATTTCAGTTGATTTCAACTGATTTCCTAGTACACATATTTCAACTTTGCTGTGATTTTCAAAATAACATTAGATCTACAAAACTATGAGGGTGTTCCTTTATACCTAATGGCCTATAAACATTGGATATACAAACAAGCCCCACTGAGAATTTAGAGAAGCTAAATACTTCTAATGGGACATAGCTGTTTTCAAGCAAGCTTATAAAACCATTGTGTTACCAGTAGCACTTAATTCTAAGGTAAGGTCTGTATGTACCATCTATCAATGGATCATGCTTGCAACATATTCTCATGAATATGATCTAATCTTATCCTCAAAAGTGTATTCATAGCAAATGGTAGTATGCCCATTTTATAATGAGGAAACCCTGAGGTATGGAGAGGTACAGTGATTGTGTAAGGTCACATGGCAAGTTAAAGGCAGAACTGTGAGTAGACCCCATCTTCTAATTCATTGTCCTGTGTGTACTACAATGACTTTTTTCCTCTCTATTGGTGAGGGTGTATCTTCAATTATTTGAGAATTTTTTCCCTTAAGAAAAGAAAATATATGTATATTACACACAGACACAATGGAATATTATTCGGCCATAGAAAACAAGGAAATCTTGCCATTTGCAACAACGTGGATGGACCTGGAGGGCATTATGCTAAGTGAACTAAGTCAGCGAAAGACAAATACTATGTGATCTGAAAAAAAAAAACAACCAAACAACACCACCAACAACAAACAAACTCATAGATAAAGAAAACAGATTGGTAGTTGCCAGACGCAGGGAGTGGGGGCTGGGCAAAATGAGTAAAGGGGGTCAAAAGTATAAACTTCTAGTTATAAATAAATCCTGGGAATGTAATGTACAGCATGATGACTATAGTTAATACTCTATTGTGTATTTGAAAGTTGTTAAGAGAGTAGATCCTAAAAGTTCTCATCATAAGAAAACAGTGTTTAACTATGTAGTGATGGATGTTAACTAGACTTGCTATGGTGATCATTTCACAATATACACATATAGTGATTCATTATGTTGTACACTTAAAACTAATATGTTATATGTCAATTATATCTCAATAAAAATAAGAAAATGACAATCAAATATTTTAAACAGAGAAACAAGACATTAATCATGAGCTTGAACTGAAACCTACAATGGGAGGGACTTAGGAGATCAATCAATGGGCACATTTATAGTTACTGAGACCCAGTAAGCACACTTGACTTTCTCAAGCCTCCGCAACTAGGTGGTTGGGACTAGCATATTGACTCCTCATGTGCACTATAGATGATGCTCAATGGCAGTCCAATATCTGTTTGTTGAATGAATCACCTATTTAGTGAGGATGGTAAAGTCAGACAAAAGCTCCCAGCAACAGCCCTGTCAAGTGCAAACTTTCTCACGCTTTAATTGGATTAAGTAAATGAAAGATTTAAGCTGAGAAAGGTGTTTTGATGGTTGTTAGTTGGACTCCAGCCATCAAATGAAGATTTCATGGACTTGATCCCACACAAATGAATCCTCAGTTCAACATTAAATTGGTGCATTTAACTCCATGTCCTCGTTATCCTTATCCAAGCCTCTAATTGGCTTCAATAACAGGAGGAGCCAGGGAAGAATCTGTGGGAGGATTGCCTAGTGGTAAGAGTGGGTTTTTTCATAGCTATATCCTTAGTTCTGTGACCTTGGGCAAGTTTTTCAGCATTTGGGAGCTTATTGCTACCTCATATGGTTGTTGTGAGGATTAAACAATATTATACACACAAAACACCTCGTACAGTGTTTGGTATGTAGTAAACAGTCAATAGTTTTTGTCTGATGTCATTGTCATCATTATAATGACACCAGTTGTCAAAATGAAAAGATTCCCAGTGCTTTAGTTTTCAGAAAAAGCACCTATTACAGCAAGGAGCCACTGTGTACAGCATGATGGATAAAAACACAGGTTAACAGTAGAAAGATCTGGGTTCAAATGTGAGCCCTGCCACTTACTAGTTGTGCATCTTTGGGCACTTTATTCAACTTCTCTGTGGCTCCATTAATGAGGATTGATAAAAATATTTTCCCCCCTAAGGTTATTGAGAAGATTAAGTGAAGTTAAACATACATACAAAGCATTCAGCACAATAGTTTGCATTAAATGTAACTTGCTATTAGCAGGCAATCGGCTCAGTTCTCAAGAGCCTCTTTGGAGAGGATGCCCCAGGCTTGGCTTCTGGGAGGGAGGGACGGAGGGACCCATTCAACTTGACAAAGGCCTGCAACAGAGGCTACCTGAAGGCCTTGTGTGTGCTCCCTGTGTTTCCTCTCTCAGAGGCCCGTTTCCTTTTTTCTCCCATCATTTCCTGTCATTCTTGCCAGTTCAAAGCCTTTTATGGTGACTTGGGGTTTGGCCTTTATGGGTTCAGTTTACAGGCATTTCCTGTTACCTTTCCTGTTGGTTTCCTTCTTTTTGGACAGTGTTTTCCTGTGCTCAGCAGAGCACAATGAGGCACTTTAATACATCATCCTGTCCACAGAGGGGCAGCAGAGGTGTGGTAGAAACAGCCCTCGCCTGGGTATCTGAATGGCTAGGTTTTCATTTTCCTAAGCTTGCTTGGGCATGTCACTTTCCCACTCTGAGCCTTGGTTTCCCTGTTTTTACATAGACAGCATTCAACTAGTCTGATGAACAACCAGAGACCCCAGATCCCTACCTAGGTCCCCGTCGTGCCCTGTCTACCTTTGTGGTGAGGCCCTTGATCTAATTTCATGTTTATTTGGCTCTTAAAGACCAGAAGGATGGTGAAGAAATAAACCAATCTACTTAAGGTAGCCCTCCTAGAGGAGAGGAGGCTTTTAGTATCACTCACCCATGGGGGTGGGGGCAAGGGTTTGGCTGTGGGGTTTGCCAAAAGCAACTCATTCACTGGGCAGCATTAGTTAGAATGCCCTGAGCAGTCAATCCTTCTGGAAAACTTATGGTTCAGGTATTGCTTAATGTTTTTCAGTTGCCCTTCTTGCCCACAGAGAGGAGTCCATCCAAGGGGAGA
This sequence comes from Camelus ferus, assembly GCF_009834535.1. Classification (NCBI taxonomy): domain Eukaryota; kingdom Metazoa; phylum Chordata; class Mammalia; order Artiodactyla; family Camelidae; genus Camelus; species Camelus ferus. Next base: position 72,681,359 of record NC_045732.1, on the reverse strand, counting down.
AGCTAGGCTAAGCTGGAGGTGGCAGGAGGGGATCAGTGGGTGAGGGAGCAGCTTAATTCAGCCATATATCTCTGGTGCCTGGCACACTCTTGGCACTCTCTAAACACTGCACTGAGTGGAATGAACAAATTGTAATTTGGCTCTGTTGCCAACTTATTGTGTGACCATGGCAAAGTCATTTCAGATCTTTATTTGTTGTGTTTTTTAAATTGAACTATATTTGACATATAGCATTGTATAAATATAAGCTGTACAACATGTTAGTTTGACACATTTATATATTGTAATACCATTGCCACTGAAGTGCTCATTAGGACCTATATCACATTACATAATTATAATTTCTTTTTAGTGGTTGGAATAATCAAGTTTTAGTCTCTTAGCAAGTTTGTACATTAGATATCTAGGGTTTATTTATTACTTGTTCTAATTTTGCAGCCTTAAACATCATCTGTCCTATTCTGTCACCTCCCAGCCCCTAGTAACCACCATTTTACTCTGTTATTTTTTCTTAAATGAGTTTGGCTTTTTTAGATTCCATGGCTTTTTTAGATTCCACATATAGATTTCAGTTCTTTAGACTTATTTCCCCATGACTAAAGTGAGGATGATCTTACCTGCCTTCAGAGATTAGATAGGCCATGAAATGACAAAGTCACTACGTGAAAGCAGTGCTCTGTACATCAGACCACCACGTGATGGCAGTAAAGTCAAGTGGATTCATTCCGTTCTATGCTGCTTTCCTGGTCCTGCCTCTGATCCTTAGGTCAAAGAATATAATTCATGCTTCATTTCCTTGCTACTGTTTCCTTCAGCTGACTCCTTCTATAAACCTCAGTATCAGCTTTCTATGTCCCCCTCACCTTTAGTGTTTGTTTTTCCCTGTGGAGTCTGGAATGATACTGTATCCTAAACCTTTGTTTTAAAATCAGAAAGCATTTTTAAATGGGGGTGTTGATACTGTAGCATCCATTTCACAGGGTTCTTGTGAGATTAAAATGAAGTGATATACCTAAAACATTTAGTACAGGGCCTGCACTCAATAAATGTTAACAATAACTGCTATTATTATTATAGGTTAGGCTGACCCACAAGATTGTTTTGTTTTTGTTTTTAAATGTTTATTTTTTGGGGGGAGGTAGTTAGGTTTACTTATTTATTTTTGGAGGAAGTACTGGGAATTGAACCAGGGACCTTGTGTATGCTAAGCCTGCACTCTACCATTTGAACTATACCCTCCCCCTGTTTTTGTTTTTGAATAAAGTGAAATAGATTTCAAATGTAGGAACCAGAAGGAAAACCAGGAACAACCCCTGCACATCCTAGGTTCAATTCTCTGGCAACGTTAGAGTTAGGGGGTGAAAATATGTCTGTGTGTTGCGCCATATGACTTTTCCAAACCATCTTCACCAAGCCCCATCATGGTGAATTGGGAGAAATTGCATGTGAATGTATCTTTCAAGTGAAAACCCCTAGCAATGTATCGAGCATACTGTAGGTTCTCAATAAATGTTGATTCCTTTCTACTTTTCATCTCAAAGCGACCAGTTTGGGCTAATGATACGGTATGGTTCTAGTGGTTCCTCACTACACTGTGTGTTGGAATCATCTGGGCCTTCTCCCCAGACATGATTCTGTAGATCTGGAGCAGGGGCTAGGAATCTGTATTGGAAGGCTCTCCCCAGACATTCTTGGAAAGTGGTGGACTAGTTGAAAAGTGTTTCACTGTGAGAACAAGGAGCTGAGAAGTATCGATCATTCTCGGTGCCGTGCTAAGTGCTCTGTATGTGTCATCTCATTTGACCTTCACAGCTGCTTTGAGAGGTAGGTAGTGTCATTACCATCATACCTATCCGGGAGCTGAAGCTCAGAAAGATTAAATGACTTGCCTAGAGGTTCTGTTTGTAAATGATAGGGCATGGTTTTAAACGTAGTTCCCAGTGACCCTCATTCTGGCCCCTTCTCCCTGTACCACGTGACTTCCCAAGCACACAGGTGCCTGGTCCAGTCTCTATCTATTAAGTGCAGAACTTGGTCAGACACTTCATCTGGCTGCCCATTTGTTTCCTCTATAACAATATTCCTCCTTATGGCTGGGACTTGATGGATGAATAAAACAAATGAAAGAGGATTAAATGAGATAATGGATGGAAAAATTGCATTGTAAATTGTAAAGTGCTATACACATGTTGTATTATCTGTGACATTGGTTATTGCTCAGGGACCTTGGGCCCCAGGAAAATCTCTGTGGTCTATATCTGTTAACCAAAGGAACATGGATGGAAATAGCTGATGCTCAAAGCTGACATTGCTGGTATGGGGTGAAGTCAATGGCTGGAATGAGGGTGCACGTGCTCCTGAGTCGTGAGGTAGGTCAGCTTGCCAAGTCGGGCCTTTTCTCACCTTTAAGTATTTGAAGATTATGTCAAAAATAGATAAGATAGACATTACTATATATAAAATAGATGAACAAGGGCCTATTGTATGGCACAGGGAACTATATTCAATTTCTTGTAATCTGAAAAAAATATATATGTATGTATACATATAACTGAATTGCTTTGTTTTACATCTGAAACTAACATTGTAAATTGACTACACTTCAAAAAAAGTAAGAATTAAAAAAAGAAAAAATAGATAAGTCACTCAATAAGCATATTCATTACACTTACTGTATACAAGATGTTGAATAGAGCATTGTACATAATTCATAGAATTTGAGAATATAGTCTTCAAGGAACTTGTAGTTTATTTGAGAACACATTTTATATATAATATATATATTAAACAATGGACATCTAACAAATACAACCATAATGTCAATCCCAAACCATAATGATGTCACTCATCAGAAGGAATAAATACCGCTCACAAAGGCATACAATGAAAACTCTATAATCTTCCTTCTCTCAGTATCACTTTTCATTGGGATTACAGAAAACAGCCCCTGACTTTCTCCCTATTCCCCAAGATACTGCATACGACGGCCTTGATCTGTCTCCCATTTTGTGGCCAAAGTGATATTTCAAAAATGTAAATCTGATGTCATTCTCATTCTTTAGCAATGGTTCCCCGATGCCTTCAAGATAAGCTCCAGACTCCTTGCCATGGGCTACAGGGACCCTGGCCATCACTTCCATCACCACTCAAGCTTCTCTTGCCCAGCCACCCTGAAAATACTGTGTTCCTTCAAACTTTTTCATCCTTGCATGTGTTCTTCCCTTTGCTAGAAATACCCATGCCCCCTTCCTCAGCTACCTGTTTGCTTTTTCTTGAAAACTCCCTGCCCCCTTTAAACTGGATTTGATGCCCCTCATCTGTATCCTTGCAGCACTCTATGTCATAACACTTGTCACACTAATAGTCTGTTTACTTGTTCCATGTCTGTCTCTGGCTCCCTTCCACTCACCGGTTTGTTGGTCTTACCTATGGGAGAACAACATGTTTAAAGAGCTTAACTCAGTGCCTGGCATATGGAGGCATTTTGCCACTATTAGCTATTTCTATTCCAGTTACAGACTTAATTAGCTGAGAAAGTTCAACTGGATGCAAGAAGAGCTCTATTGAGCAGATGTTAGAGGAGAGGGGCCAATTTTTCAGAGGCCAAGTATCCTACAGAGCTCATGCAGAGTCAAAGAGGTCCGATACTTGCTTAGCTGTTTTCTTGTTTTGTTTTGTTTTTGCCTATCACTTTGGGGAGAGTACCTGTCTTAGTCTGTTTGGGATGCTATGAGAGATACTAAAGACTGGGTCACTTATAAACAACAGAATGTTTTTCTCCCAGTTCTGGAGGCTGGACAGTCCAAGATCAGTGTGCCAGCAGATTCAGTGTCTGGTGAGGAATGCTTCCTAATTTCATACATGGCCATCTCCTTGCTGTGTCCTCGAACAAGACAGAGGAGGGCAAGGGAGCTCCCTGAGGTCTCTCTTTTAGGGGCATGAATCCCATTCATGAAGGCTCTGCTCTATGACCCAATCACTTCCCAGAGGCTCCGCCCCCAAATGCCATCACACTGGGCATTAGCATTTAACATGTGTATTTTGGGGACACAGATATTTAGTCTATAGCAGTTCCCAAAGCTTTTCTGAGAAGCTGCACCAAGTGTAGTTGATAGGTTATACAAAGGACAACACAGAGTGACATGGAGGTTTTTTCAGGGGGAGGTAGGGGTCAGTCTTGGGAAAGACCCCGCAGCATCATTTAAATTCATCTGAGACATAATTCCTCCCCCCCACCCCCAATAGAATAAAAAGATGGGCAGAGTAGATAACACTCAGGCTCGCTATACAAGAAATGATATAAATAGGAAAGACAGACTGGCAAAGTATGAGGATGGGTCAGAAGCGAATGCTCAGTAGTGGCAGGGAGTTTGAGATTTGTAGATATTGACTGGTATACATAAAATAGATAAACAAGTTTATACTGTATAGCACAGGGAAATATATTCAATATCTTGTAGTGGCTTTCAGTGAAAAGGAATATGTAAATGAATATATGTATATTCATGTGTGACTGAAGCATTGTACTGTACACCAGAAATTGACACAACATTGTAAACTGACTATACCTCAATAAAAAAAAAGTGGCTGGGAGGATTTCAATAGCAGGACTCAATTTGTTTAGCAGAAGTTTGTGTAAAAGAGGGGAAAAAATCAACCAAATCAGGGCACTTCTGTCACCATGAGGATTTGACCCTTTACTGAGTGCTGCTCTGACATTCTAGCAAATGCCCTGGTCTGCTCTTACCCTTTAGAACACTGAGTTGGACCAAGATAGAATTGGCAACTCAGAAATTCCTACCTCCCTAGCAGACCTGACTGAGCCAGCCAAATAGTGGCTACTAGCAATAATATGTTTATCTGAACTAATGAAGTTTTCAGAGGTTCTTTTTGGGGGGGTTTTTGTTTTGTTTGTTTGTTTGTTTGCCTTTTTCTCTGGCAAGGGAGCCTGACAGGCTCCTGGAATCTTCAGTAGGTTCTGGACCTCCAATCTGGGCTCCTACTGACTCTTCATACCCAGCCTAGAGAGTGAGAAGAAAGCTTTTCTCGTGGCTTTCCCTATCTTTTTACTGGGCACTGTGGTGGATGTGAGGGGAACGGTATTTGGCAATTGCCTTTGAATTCGTCGGCTTTGCTTTATCTTTGACAATTATTTGTCTGTGCTGAATCTAGCGGAGAAATTTCTCTGCTCACTTAGCTTGGCCTTGGCTGTACTGAAAATGTTTTTCTGCTGCTACCTATGGAGACCCTAAAGTCAGCAGCATCTCTCTGAACAGATGGGACCACCAGCCTTTTCCAAAACCCTGCTGTCTGCTTAACACTAAATTCAGGTCCCCATGGCAAAAATATGTTGAGTAAGAAAATAGCAACCTGCCCTCTTCCTCACCCCTGCCCCCACGGACCACGCACACCAAACAGCAATTGGGGAGGTGGGTGGCAGTCCTGGTTTCAGAAGCTTTAGATGGTGCCACAGTGATGGGAGGAGCAGCTGGTTTTCCTGAGCTGCGTCTGCTTTGGAAAAAATAAGACCCTCATTAGGAAGAGGTCTATTGAAAATCTCAATCTCTTCATTCCTCAGTCCCTGTGCATCACATTCTTGAGTCTTCCCATCTTCTCCTAATGCTCTCTAAACAAACTCCCCCTGCCTTTCTTCTCATCCTCTTCCACCTACCCCATGACCCTCCTTTAGTCTCTTTCTCTCCCTTGATCTCTCTCTAGTCCTTGCCCTCCCTCTACTCCATAGAATTCCAAGTCTCCTTAGGTGTCTCTCTGGAGCTGAGGGTCTTGCCCTCAGGGCTAGTGCAGGCAGCCTGATTTGATATGATGAAGGCTGTGACGGCTCCCAGGTGGCTCCCAGACAGACATCCTGCATATCTGTCCTGTCCCTCTGCTCTGGGTGCTGAGGTTGAGGACAACATGCTGGTTCCCACTGCGCGTCCTCCTCCGTCCTTGCAGTAACTCCTTCCCTTATTTTGTGTATCTAAGGCTACAGCAGTGTCTTTCAAATTCCCTGGACAATATTAGATGGACAATATTAGATGAAAAAAGAAACATGTTAATATGGTTCTCTTTGCATTCTACCTGAACCACCTCCCAACATCTGACTCCATGAGTTCCTAGAATTTAAAGGAATTCAGTCCCCTCTCTACACCCTTGAGTTGTTTACATTCTTAAAACAGCTTTATTCCTTCTTGCTCTACCCCAGGGCTTGCCTCCATCAGCCTCTCCCCCACCACACTAATACCCAGAGCTTCTTACCACTGATCCCAAGTCACAAGCAAGGCTTTTTCTGGAGTATTAGCTCTGAGAACATGACTTTTGGCAACTCTTGCATCAAATCAAAACTTTATGTATCTTAAAGTTCCATTACATTTCATCTAGCCCTAGTCAGTTTTTGAGGTGTTAGTGGTTGTTATGTTCCTGCTATATCCCTGCTTCTCTGCCTCCTCCTCCAACCTTTCAGAGGCCTAGAATTCCATCGGATGATTCTCTAAAAAGCAAGACTTGAGAAACCCAAAAGATAGACTTAGCTTACTTTCTCTCTCTCTCTTTTCAATCAAGACTTTAATAAAGCAATTTAAGGTTCACAGCAAAATTAAGGGGAAGTAACAGAGATTTTCCATATCCACCTGCCCCCACGCATACATAGCCTCCCGCATTCTCAATACGCCCCACCAGAGTGGTACATTTGTTACAACTGATGAACTTACATAGACACATCGTAATCACCCAAAGTCCATAGTTTACATTATGGTTCATTCTTGGTGTCATACATTTTATAGGTTTGGACAAATGTGTAATGACATGCATCTATCACTATAATATCATACAGAGTATTTTCACTGCTCTGACAATCCTCTGTGCTCTGCCTAGTCATCCTTCCTCACACACATCCATCTCATGGCAACCACTGATCCTTTTACTATTGCCATCAGTTTTTCCTTTTCCAGAGTGTCTTATAGTTGGAATTATATAGTATGTAGACTTTTCGGAATGGCTTCTTTCACTTAGTAATATGCATTTGAGTTTCCTCAATGTCTTTTCATGGCTTGATGCCTCATTTCTTTTCAACACTCAATAGTATTCCATTGTCTGAATGTACCACGGTTTATTTAGCCTAATGAAGGACATCTTGGTGGCTTCCGACTTTTGGCAATGATGGATAAAGTTACTGTAAACATCTGTGTGCAGATTTTTGTGTGGATGTAAGTTTTCAGCTCCTTTGGGTAAATACCAAGTAGCATGACTGCAAGATCATACGGTATGAGTCTGTTTAGTTTAGTAAGAAACAAACTGTCTTCCAAAGTGGGCTCACTCTCTTTTTATGCCTTTCCCCTCTCCCTCCAAGGAGGGCTTCTTTCTTTCAATTAGTTCTTTGGCATTCTTGGCTTCTAAGCTGGATCTGTGATCATATCCCCTGCAGGGGATAATTTCTGTCAGGCTCTTTCCTGTTCTGATTCTCAACCCTGACACCCACACCAATGTCGGGCCCCTCCAAAAGCATTGGCTTGTGGCTAACTCCTCCCAGTAGCTCATCATGAACTATTGACAGCTGGCCAGACACCAAGTCCCTGAAGGGCATAGGGTTGGGACTCTAGGGAAGGGGGATCAGTTTAAGTAGCAGATAGTGACAATTTGTTCTCTAAACAGCAGAGATGTAATAACATAACTTAATGCTGAATCAAAGGAAATAGAGTCAAACTCCAAACCAATGTGATTTGCAACTTGGAATAAAAGCAACGTGTCTTAATTTAAATGTCAGGCCCACTGCTGAGTGATGATTTAATAACTTTTATGAGGGATCTTGTCACAGCAAATTCAACACTGGAATAGAATGACTCAGATAGGATGTTAGAAATGATACAGAAGAGCACAAAAGGGAACAGGCTTATCTCAGGGCTTATCCAGAAGCTTTGCATAAAGCTAATTTGCAGTTAGTACCTCTTCTCTCCCCCTACCCTGCTGCCCAGTCTTTCTCTTCACAGATTCCTACGCATGTATGTAGACACCTGGGGATTATGTCTACGTACAGCTCACTGCAGTATTTTCTGGGGACACAGGTCCTTGAACACTTGTAGCATGGAGGCTCAGAGTCAGCGCATTCAATCTGAAAGGCAAGGTAGCAGTGAGCCTGGCTGTTTCTGAAGGTGATCTCAAAAACTCATCTGGTCCTATTGCTCTGTCTTTAGGCAGGTACTTAATTATTTTCTCTCATTTTAAGGGTGAGAGAGCTGAGATCCAGTGGGGTTAAGTGATTTCTTCAAAGACTCCAGTTTCCTGACTCCCAGGGTATCAGTGCTTCCTTCTCAGTACCTTGTGAGATCTGTCCTTGACCTTCCCCAGCTTCCCTGGGCTAGCACACTAGAATGCTCAAGGCTAACCAAGCCCCAGTTCCAGCCAGCATCCCAGATCAGTAAGGAACTATGCATAACTGTTCTTAAGGGAGAAGAATCCACTCTACTGGGGTAAACTTTCAGTCATTAAGATTCATTTTGGAGGTAATTCAAAGTGTAAATATCTGGTGTTTTCCTAGATGATAGTTGCTCAACCTTAAAAATACTGACATTTTTGTCCACATCATTTTTTGTTGTGGAAGGCTCCTTTGTGTATTGTTGGATGTGTAACAACATCCCTGGCGTCTGGTTAACCAGTGTCTGACTATAGCATAAAACTATCTCCAATCCCTTTTACACAGAACTTTTAGGTTAATCTTCCCAAACTGTACCTCTAACCCAGTGGTTCTTAACAGAAAGCTATCCATCCCCAACCTCCACCCCCAGGGACATTTGGCAATGTCTGTCGATATTCTTGGTTTCCACAGTTCAGTGGGAGAGGGATAAGTTGCAGACATCTAACAGGTGGAGGCCAATGTGCTGCAATGCACAAACAACCCTCCCCACCCCCACCATAAACAACCAAGAATTTTTTGGCCCCAAATGTCAACAGTGCCAAGGTTGAGAAGCCTTGCTCTCTCATATCATTCTCTGACCAGAGACTTTCCATTGTTCCCCACTCCTTGTGGGAAAGATGACAGATGTCATGGTCCCTCCATGAAATTCAGCTTATTATTCAGCTTATTTGCCATCTACAGCTTCTTTTCTGAAACAACGCTGAATGGAGTGCTGTCTGTAAAACATGTGGTCTTCTTTTTCACTTATGTAACTTGGCTCACACCAAGCACTTCCACTGCCCACAATGCCCCTTCCCACTAGTAAAGTCTAACTGAAACACCATCTCCTCAATAAAACCCTGCCTGAGCCTGAATCCACCCAGCTACAAGTGATTCTTTCCCTGGGGATCTTACTGTGGTACTTTACTTATATGTTTCAAAGCATTTAACACATTCATAGTAGAATGGAAATTTTGAGTTGAAAGGTACTTTTAGAAACATCTCTGGTAAAATTCCCTTCACTTTAAGAAAAGGAAATTGAGACCCAGAAAGGTGAAGTGATTAGTTGAAGGTATCATCATTTTTCATAAAACTTGGACCATAGTACTTCGTATCCTTGACTATCCACTCTCCTGGCATGGTTGAAATGGGTGACCACGGACTTAGTCCTGGTATTCAAATCTCAACTTTGACATTTGTAAGTTGATAAAGTAATTTACCTCTCTGATACTCAGTTTCTTCAGCTGTAAATGAAAATAATCATGGCTGTTGTGAGAATCAAATGAGATGGTGTATTAAAAATGTCTGGCACAGAGTAGGTACTTAATAAATATTTGTCAGATGTATAGAAGAATCAACAGTACTTCAAGGAATAAGATTACAGATTGGCGATGGTCTATGGGACTTCACTAAAAGGTGATTGGGGGTGAAATGTGGCAGCTCATTGCCACTGCCCCCTACTTTTGCATCATTCCATAGAAAACACCTGTTCCTCTGTAGGCCATCAGACCGGTATCCAAGCTTTCTGGTGAGTAAGTGAGTAATGGCAGCAGCTTTCAACTTGGAAATGTAGTTCTTAAAAGGTTTGCTTTTTTTCCCCTTTTGCAATGCTAGTGATGTAACCTCTCTGTTCCCTCAAGCAGGTAACAGGCAGGGTTGTGAGGAAAGGACTGGATAAAATATGTATTTCCTCTATTTCTCCTTGGTTTCCTGTGTGGCAGCAGCCTTGGACTTAGATGTTGTTCAGTGGCCTAGTAAGTGTCTCTGTGAGGGGAAACTCTTAGTGCACTTATTGGTGGCAATGGAGGGAACTTTGGTGTTGGCTCCTAGCCCAGTGGTACCTGGTTCTGACTTGACTTCAATAAGGTTTATTAAGGCCTTTTAAGCCAGCTCTTTGCTCTGGAGCTGCCCACTCTGTCAGCTTTCTTCCTGCTTAGAGCTTTGGGGTAATGGCATACTATGCATTTATTCCTTTCATTTACAGAAAAAAGTCTTTCCCTGGTCCCAGGGTACATGTACCTAATAGAAATATCCCTGCTACTTCAATGGAGGGATGACTTGATAGGCAACTGAAGAAACAGAATGAGACTTCTGAAGCCTTGTCTACACTAGACTGGGAGCATGCCAGAGAGGAGGAAGCTTCCTGATAGTGGGCCCACCTCAGAGCTGGCTCTTGTCTTCTCTGCCATGTGAGCACAAGAAGATTTTGATTAGAGGGGCTAGGAGAGAAGCTCAGGTGAGTCTACTGCAAATTGATTTGAGTCTCTCTTTAGGGTTTACAGGGTACATGTCCTGTAAGAGGAAAATGGCTTTTGGGAGGATGAGAAAAACAGTAGAGGGCAAAGAACTAGACTGAAAGTAGAGACTTGGTCTGGATCCCTGCCTCTATCTTGCTGTTTCTGAGAGCGTTCCTAGGGCTACAGGCTGAGCCTCACATTCCTGTCTGTGAAGTGGGTACAATAAAGCCCGAAGCCTTCTTCTAAGGATGGCAAAAGTTAAAAGTATGCCCATCTCTAGAGTTTTCACTCTGTGAAACCCAAAGCATTATATAAGACCTCCTACACTTACTGAGTGAGTGAGTGCCCAAGGGAAGGTGCGACAAGATTGGAGCCGGGGATCTCGATCTGCTGGCTGCTTGCCTAAGTATGGTATTCTTCAGTTTACTCTTGCCAGAGTTCTACCATTACTGTTCATGTTGAGGTTACTTTGTAGATAGTTGGATTTCTTTCTTTAAGAAGGCATCTCTTTCAGATTTACCCCCCTCTCTGAAGATTGCATTGTTTCCATAGCTATTATAGTCTGGCTCTCTCGCCATGATTTTGGGTGGGGTGGTGGGACTTTAGGAAATCATATGACTGCTTAAGTCTATTAGTAAAATTACCATCTCCTCTGAAGAACTAAGATTTGACATTTGCCATGGGAGAGTATAAAGGATTCGTTCATTCATTCAAGTACAGAAAGAAAGGTACATAGTACTAATGAGGGCTTCTGATGAGGGAATTTGACCTAGGGAGGTCAGGGAAGGCTTCACTAAGGAATTAATGATTGAGTTGAACTCTGAAGAATAATTGAGGATTGACTAGGCAAGGAGAGTGATGGAAACTGTATGTGTACACATGCACCTGTAGTAAGTATTTTAGGCAGAGGGAGCAGAATGTGCATAGGCCTTATAGTACGTTCCAGAAACAAATAAAATACTACTATAGCTGGTTTTGTAATTTTAATTCAAAATGTAAGCCATAGATTTGTATATTGAGGGTTGAAAATGCAAGTGTACCCATCTTTGAAGTATCACTAAACTAAATCATACTGAACACCCACTGTTGACAGAACATGGGAGGCATTATCAAGAAAGAAACAAATACATTCACACTGTTGAGCCAACAGTCTGGAAGGGGGTCAAGGGGAGATGAAAAATACATGATATGCAAATCTTCCTTCCAACATTTTCCCCAACAGGTACACCTATGTAATATATAGATGAGTTCCTGGAGGGTTACTTGGTTGAGGTGACTTGAGCCCACTGGGGTTAATCAGGGAAGGCTTCTTGGAAGTGCTGAGTCCTGAAGAGTCTTCTAAGAAAGATATGAATTGGTGAATAAGAGGAAAGAAGCTGTTTCTGGCAGAAGAGACAGCATGAATGATGACTTGGTGGTAGAAAGACTATTTGTGAGGTGGGAAATTTGGGATAAATTAGCCTGGCCCTAATGAAAAAGCAAAGCAGCCTAACCTGGGGCCATCTTAGACTCTTTATATGACATGCCAACCAAACAATTTAAAGAAGGAAAGTTAAGGTTCACTGAGCACCATGTGAAGGGAGGTAATTGGTTATTGAAAAGTAAATTGTCATGATGGGAGATAGAACAAGATGGTGGAGTAAGAGTATGTGGAGCTCACAGCCCTCCACAAAACATCAAAAATATGTGTACATGTGGAACAATTCTCACTAAAAACTAACTGGAAACTGGCAGAAGGACTCCTGTACAACCAAGGCTGTAAGAAAGATACACAAATAATTGGGTGGAAAGGGAAGAAAAGTGATTGAGTCAGGACCTATGTCCCTGGGAAGGGACTAAGAAGAAAAGGGAAAATGCATGGGTGGAGACCCAATGTGTGGAATGAGCAGTGAGAGCTACAGATTGGATGCCCCAGTCCTGGGGTCCTACATGTGGGGGACAAGCCACCTTGGCTGTTTGGAGAACCACTGAGACTAACAGGAGGGTGTTGGGAAGCCTGGACTCTACTCATGAGGAACATGTACTCATGCATACATGCTTGCCTGTCCTCTAGGTAAGCCGGAGAGAGGACTGCTGTAGTGTGTTGAGTTACCCACAACTACCTCCCCATACCCCAGACTGAGCTAAGCAAACACTCTGGCTCCACTCACTCCATGTCATAGTGCAGCACTGGATGTGGGGCAGCCATGACCAGGGGGAAGACTAACCACAGGATGCAGAGGTGACCAGGTCCCAGGGCGGAGCCTGGGTGGGGCGGCAGCAGCCATCATTGGCGCTTACTCCAGCAGGGCATCAGGAGCAGCCCAGACTTCTTTTTTTTTAATTGAAGTATAGTCAGTTATAATGTGTCAATTTCTGGCATATAGCATAATGTGTGTGTGTGTGTGTATATATATATATACACATACATACATACATACACACACACATATATATATACACACATATATTTGTTTTCATATTCTTTTTCATTAAAGGTTATCACAAGATATTTAATATAGTTCCTTGTGCTATACAGAATAAATTTGTATTTTATCTATTTTTATATATAGTAGTTAATATTTGCAAATCTTGAATTCCCAAATTTATCCCTTCCTACCTTTTTTCCCCCAACTACCATAAGATTGTTTACTATGTCTAGGAGTCTGTTTCTGTTTTGTAGATAAGTTCATTATGTCTTTTTTTTTTTTAAGATTCCACATATGAGTGATACCTTATGGTATTTTTCTTTCTCTTTCTGGCTTACTTCACTTAGAATAACATTCTCTAGGGACATCCATGTTGCTGCAAACGGCATTGTTTTCTTCTTTTTATGTCTGAGTAGTATTCCATTGTATAAATATACCACATCTTCTTTATCCAGTCACCTGTTGATGGACATTTAGGCTGTTTCCATGTCTTGGCTGTTGTAAATAGTGCTGCTATAAACATTGGGCTGCATGTATCTTTTTGAATTAAATTTCCCTCTGAATATATGCCCAGAAGTGGGATTACTGGATCATATGGTAAGTTTATTTTTAGTTTTTTGAGGAATCTCCATACTGTTTTCCATAATGGCTGCACCAAACTACATTCCCACCAGTAGTGTAGGAGGGTTCCATTTTCTCCACATCTTCTCCAACATTTATTGTTTGTTTGTTTTTTGGCTTTTTAAAAATTTTTCTTATTGAGTTATAGTCAGTTTACAATATTGTATCAATTTCCAGTGTAGAGCACAATTTTTCAGTTATACAGGAACATACATATATTCATTGTCACATACTTTTTCACCATGAGCTACCACAAGATCTTGTATACATTCCCCTGTGCTCTACAGTATAATCTTGTTTATCTATTATATATATACCTGTCAGTATCTACAAATTTCGAACTCCTAGTCTGTCCCTTCCCACCCTCTTCCCCCTGGCAACCACAAGTTTGTATTCTATGTCTATGTATTATCTGTGAACTTTTCAATAATGGTCATTCCGACTGGTGTGAAGTGATGCCTCACTGTAGTTTTGATATGCATTACTCTGATAATTAGCGATATTGAGCATTTTTTTCATGAGCCTATTGGCCATTTGTATGTCTCCATTGGAGAATTGCTTGTTTAGGTCCTCTGCCCATTTTTGGATTGGGTTGTTTGGTTTTTTTTGTTATTAAGTTGTATGAGCTATTTATATATTCTGAAAATTAAACCTTTGTCGGTTGCATCATTTGCAAATATTTTCTCCCATTCCATAGGTTGTCATTTTGTCTTGCTTATGGTTTCCTTTGCTGTGCAAAAGCTTATAAGTTTAATTAGGTCCTATTTGTTTATTTTTGTTTTTATTTCTATTGCATGGGTAGACTGCCCTAAGAGAACATTGCTAAGATTCATGTCAGAGAATGTTTTGCCTATGTTTTCTTCTAGGAGGTTTATAGTGTCTTGTCTTATATTTAAGTCTTTAAGCCATTTTTAGTTTATTTTTGTGTATAGTGTAAGGGAGTGTTCTAACAGCATTGATTTACATGCAGCTGTCCAGTTTTCCCAACACCATTTGCTGAAGAGACTGTCTTTTCTCCATTGTTCTCCATTGTATATTCTTGCCTCCTTTGTTGAAGATTAATTGACTGTAGGTCTGTGGGTTTATTTCTGGGCTCTCTATTCTGTTCCATTGATCCATATGTCTGTTTTTATGCCAATACCACACTGTTTTGATTACTATAGCTCTGTAGTATTATCTGAAGTCTGGGAGGGTTATTCCTCCAGCTTTGTTCTTCTTCAGTATGACTTTGACAATTCTGGCTCTTTTGTGATTCCATTGGTAATAAAAATTTTAACTGAATTAGGGAAAAGAAGAGATGTACAGAGTGAAAATTTTAGCAAGGAACTATAAAATATAAAAGAGACTCAATCAAAATGAAGAATTCAAAGCTGAAATTAAAAGAATCTAAAGGAAAGGAGAAATTACACTAGAAAAGGCAAATACATTGTAAAGACTGAGGATAAACTACTCAGGCCAATATGAAGAATAAAAGACAAAAATTATAAAAAGCAACTATAACCACAATAAACAATTAAGGGATAAACATGAAGATGTAAAATATGATATCAAAAACACGAAATGTAGAGAAAGGGAGTAAATAATGTAGATCTTTTAGAATGTGTTTGAACTTAAGTGATTACCAGTTTAAACAAGTAGATATACTTAGAGGTCAACATATATGAACCACATGGTAGCCACAAATCAAAAACCTACAATCAATATACAAAAACTAAAAGAAAGGAACTCAAGCATACTGCAAAAGAAAATCACCAAACCACAATTAGAAAAACAAAAAGAAGAAATGGACAAAGAAGAATTGCAAAAAAAACAACTGAAAATGAGGAATAAAATCGCAATAAGTACATACGTATCAATAATTACTTTAAATGTCAATAGACTAAATGCTCTGATGAAAAGACATAGGGTGGCTGACTAGATAAAAATAAAACAAACTGCATTCCCACCAGTAGTGTAGGAGGGTTCCCCTTTCTCCACAGCCTCTCCAGCATTTGTCATTTGTGGATTTTTGAATGACGGCCATTCTGACTGGTGTGAGGTGATACCTCATTGTAGTTTTGATTTGCATTTCTCTGATAATTAGTGATATTGAGCATTTTTTCATGTGCCTTTTGATCATTTGTATGTCTTCCTTGGAGAATTGCTTGTTTAGGTCTTCTTCCCATTTTTGGATTGGGTTGTTTATTTTTTCTTATTGAGTCATATGAGCTGCTTATATATTCTGGAGATCAAGCCTTTGTTGGTTTCATTTGCAAAAATTTTCTCCCATTCCGTAGGTTGTCTTCTTGTTTTCTGGTTTCCTTTGCTGTGCAGAAGCTTGTAAGTTTCATTAGGTCCCATTTGTTTATTCTTGCTTTTATTTCTTCTAGGAGAAAATTTTTGAAATGTATGTCAGATAATGTTTTGCCTATGTTTTCCTCTAGGAGGTTTATTGTATCTTGTCTTATGTTTAAGTCTTTGATCCATTTGGTGCAGCCACTATGGAAAACAGTGTGGAGATTCCTCAAAAGACTAGGAATAGACTTACCATATGACCCAGGAATCCCACTCCTGGGCTTGTATCCAGAAGGAACCCTACTTCAGGATGACACCTGCACCCCAATGTTCATAGCAGCACTATTTACAATAGCCAAAACATGGAAACAGCCTAAATGTCCATCAACAGGTGACTGGATAAAGAAGATGTGGTATATTTATACAATGGAATACTACTCAGCCATAGAAACCAACAACATAATGCCTTTTGCAGCAACATGGATGTCCCTAGAGAATGTTATTCTAAGTGAAGTAAGCCAGAAAGAGAAAGAAAAATACCATATGAGATAGCTCATATGTGGAATCTAAAAAACAAAAACAAAAACAAACAAACAAACAAAAACAAAGCATAAATACAGGACAGAAATAGACTCATAGACAGAGAAAACAGACTTGTGGTTGCCAGGGGGGTGGAGGGTGGGAAGGGATAGACTGGGATTTCAAAATTGTAGAATATATAAACAAGATTACACTGTATAGCACAGGGAAATATACACAAAATGTTATGATAACTCACAGAGAAAAAATGTGACAATGAGTGTGTATATGTCCATGAATGACTGAAAAATTGTGCTGAGCACCGGAATTTGACACAACATTGTAAAATGATTATAAATCAATAAAAAATGTATTAAAAAACAATATTCTTCAATATATTGCCTAAAAGAGACTCACTTCAGAGCAGAAGAGATGCAGATTGAAATGGGGACAATGGGAAAAGATATTTTATGCAAATGGAAATGACAAGAAAGTCAGGGTAGGAATACACTTATCAGGCAAGACAGACTAAAACTACGTCTATAGTGAAGGACAAACAAAGGCATTATATATTGATAAAAGGATCAATACAAGAAGAGGATATTACACTTGTTAACATATACACACCCAATACAGGAGCACCTAAACATATGAAGCAAATACAGACATAAATGGAGATATTGACAATGACACATTAATAGTAGGAGACTTTATCACCCCTCTAACGTCAATGGATAGATCATCCAGACAGAAAATCAATAAGGCAACAGAGATCCTAAACGACACAATAGGCCAATTGAATTTAATTGATATCAACAGGATGCTACCTCTAAAAAAGCAGAACACATTCTTTTCAAGTGCACTTGGAACTTTCTCCAGGATAGATCACATTCTAGGTTATAAAACGAGCCTCAACAAATTCAAGAGGATGAAAATTATATCAAGCATCTTTTCTGACCACAATGATATAAAACTCATAATCAGTTATAAAAAACTCAAAATCAGTTATAGGAATAAAAATGGGAAAAGAACATGTGGAGACAAAAAAAAAAAAAACATGCTACTAAAAAAACCAATGGGTCAATGAAGAAATCAAAGAGGAAGTCAGAAAACACCTCAAGACAAATGAAAATGGAAACACAATACTCCATAATCCATGAGATTCAGCAAAAGGTGTTCTAAGAGGGAAGTTCATAGCTATATAGGTCTTCCTCAAGAAACAAGAAAATTTTCAAATAAACAACCAAACCTACCACCTAAAGGAATTAGAAAAAAAAAACAAAAACAAAAAACAAAAGCCAAAGTCAGCAGAAGGGAGGAAATAATAAAGATCAGAGAGGAAATAAATAAAATAGAGACTTTAAAAAATAGAAAAGATCAATGAAAACAAGATCTGATTATTTTAAAAGATAAACAAAATTGATAAACTTTTACCCAGGCTCACCAAGAAGAAAAGAGAGGACACAAATAAAATAAGAAATGAAAGAGGAGAAATAACAATGAATACCACAGAGAGACAAAAAATGAGAATAATATGAATAATTATATGCCAACAAATTAGACACCCTGGAAGAAAGAGACACATTTCCAGAAACATACAACTTGCCAAGATTTAATCAAGAAGAAACAGACAATTTGAACAGACTGATCACTAATAGTCAAATTGAATTTGTAATTAAAAAAAAACTTTCTGCAAGCAAAAATGCAGGACTTGGGGGGAGGGAGGGTATAGCTCAGTGGTAGAACTCATGCTTAGCATGCACAAGGTCCTGGGTTCAATCCCCAGTACCTCCATCTAAATAATAAATAAATAAAACCTCTACCTCCCTCGTCTCCTCCTCCCCCCAAAAAATTAAAAAGAAAAAAGTGCAAGACTGGACAGCTTCACATGGAAATTCCACCAAACATATAAAGAAAAGCTGATACCTATGCTTCTCAAACTATTCAAAAAAGTTGAAGAGGAGGAACACTTCCAGATTCAATCTATGAGGCCAGCATTACCCTGATACCAAAAGCAGACAAAGACAACTACAAAAAAGGAAAATTAAAGGCCAATATCTTTGATGAACATAGATGCAAAAATCTCAACAAAATATTAGCAAACGATATCCAACAATATATAAAAGGGATCATTCACTATGATCAAGTGGGATTTATTCCAGGGATGCAAGGATGCTTCAATATTCACAAATCAATCAATGTGATACACAAATTAATAAAAAGGATAAAAATTACATGATCATCTCAATAGATGCAGAAAAAACATTTGACAAAATTCAATATCCATTCAACATCTATTCATCAAACACTCTCATCAAAGTGGGTATAGAGGGAACATATCTCAACATAGTAAAGGCCATTTATGGCAAACCCTTAGCTACCATCACACCCAATAGTAAAGAGCTGAAAGCCTTTCCTCTAAATTCAGGAACAAGGCAAGGATGCTCACTCTTGCTGCTTCTATTTAACATAGTACTGGAACTCT
Organism: Camelus ferus; assembly: GCF_009834535.1. NCBI lineage: Eukaryota > Metazoa > Chordata > Mammalia > Artiodactyla > Camelidae > Camelus > Camelus ferus. The sequence goes on along the minus strand of NC_045732.1, from coordinate 72,662,426 downwards.
TAGCCACAGCAATCAGACAAGAAAAGAAATAAAAAGCATCCAAACTGGAAGGGAAGAAGTAAAACTGTCACCATTTACAGATAACATGATACTATATATAGAAAATCCTTAAATCTCCACCAAAAAACTATTAGAATAATTGAATTCAGTAAAGTTGCAGGATACATGATGAATATATAGAAATCAGTTGCTTTTCTATACATTGTTTATGAACTATCAGAAAGAGAAAGTTTAAAAAGTACATTTTAAAATTACATCAAAAGGAAATAAAATACTTAGTAATAAACTTAACCAAAGAGGTGAAAGACCTATACTCTGAAAATTATAACACTGATGAAGGAAATTGAAGATGATACGAACTAACATAAAGATATCTCATGCTCTTGAGTTAGAAGAATTAATATTGTTAAAATGGCCAAACTACCCAAAGCAATCTGCAGGTTTATTGCAATTTCCATCAAAATGCCCATGACATTTTCACAGAGCTAGAACAAAAAAATCCTAAAAATCATATGGAGTCACAAAAGACTCCAAATTGCCAAAACAATCTTGAGAAAAAAGAGCACACTCTGAGGTATAACCCGCCCAGATCTTAGACTATACTATAAAGATATAGTAATCAAAACAGCATGATACTGGCACAAAAACAGACACATAGATCAATGGAACACAATAGAGTACCCAGAAATAAACCCACTCACTTATGGTCAATCTACAACAAAGGAGGCAAGAATACACAATGGAGAAAAGACTGTCTCCAATAAGTGGTGCTGGGAAAACTGGAAAACTACATGTAAACCATACGATTTCTCACACCATATACAAAAATAGTGAAAATGGATTAAAGATCTAAATGTTGAACCTGAAACCATAAAATTCCTAGAAGAGAACACAGTGAGAACACTCTTTGACATAAATTGTAGCAGTATTTTTTGGATCTATCTCTTAAGGCAATAGAAATAAAAGCAAAAATAAACAAAATTTAAGCTTAAAAGCATCTACACAGCAAAGGAAACCATTGACCAAACAAAAAAAACAACCTATGGAATGGAAGAAAGTATTCACAAATAATAGGACCTACAAGTGGTTAATATCCAAAATATACAAACAGCTCATACAACTCAAAATTAGAAAAAGAAACAACCCAATCAAAAAGTGGGTAGAAGATCTGAATACACATTTTTTTTCAAAGAAGATATACAGATGACCAACGGGCACATGAAAACATGCTTAACATCACTAATTATCAGAGAAATTCAAATCAAAACAGTAAGATATCACCTCACACCTGTCAGAATGGCTATCATCAAAAAGTCTACAAATAACAAATGTTGGTGAGGATGTGGAGGAAAAGGAACCATCATACACTGTTGGTGGGAATGTAAATCGGTGCAACCACTTTGGAGAACAGTGTGGAGTCTCCTTAAAAACTAAAAATAGAACTACCATCTGAAAATTCTGCCATTTTCAGTAATGTGAATAGACCTAGAGAATATTATTCTTGGTGAGATAAGTCAGACAGAGAAAGACAAATACTGTACATAATATCACTTACATGTGGAATCTAAAAAATAAAACAAATGTAGATATTTGGCAAAACAGAAACAGACTCACAGATATAGAATACAAACTCACCATTACCAGTGGGGAGGGACAAGATAGTGGTATGGGATTAAGAGATAGATACATACTACTATATATAAAGGAGGTAAGCAACAAGGATATATTGTATAGCACAGGAAATTATAGCCATTATCTTATAATAACTTTTAATGGGGTATAATCTGGAGTGATAAAAGTACTGAATCACTATGCTGTATACCTGAAACTAATATAATATTATAAATCAACTATACTTCAATAAAAAAGTAAATTGTCATGAAGATCAGTCTTAACATCCCCACCTGACTGACTATAGAGAGGATGCGCTTTCTACAATACTGTGAGGTAGGTGAAAGTCTCTACCTACCATTTTTTCTCAGGATTTCTCTGCAATTTTGTATCCTTGGGCTTCCACTCCAATTTCTGGACTCCTATAATGCTTAAGCACTTGACTTTAGCAGTTAGTTGGTACTTTGATCCATTGTAATATAGTAGCCCTCTTTCTTTCTTTGGGCATTGACGTTTTCTGACAGATCTCTGAAAAAAACACAAATGCTTCAAAGGAAAGAATCTACCTATGGTAGAATGAATGATAGGAAGTGGGGTGGGTGATTTCGAGCAGGTGACCTTTCCCATTATCTCTCAAACTGAAACTGCCCCCTTAGAAGCTTGGCCTTGATTCCAATGCATATTTCCTCCCTGGATATTGAAAGGTTATGTTAAGATAGAGACATGTAGTAAGGAGCAAGAGATTTGATTTTGCCTGCAAATTTCCTGATGATGCAGGATATAGTTCTTTGTAAACAGTCCATGAACTGTAGTATATCAGCATGGTTAAAAGTGTGGTGCTTTAGAGTTATGATGAGTTAGGGCTTATGTCCTGACTCTACCACTTTCTATCTGTGTGATTTTTCACAGTTGACTTAACCTGTGCCTTGGTTGCCTCATCTTGTATAAAACAGAGATAATAAAATACCTATCTCATACAGTCACTTTAATGATCAATGATATATGTCTAAGGAGCTTAGCATAGTTCTTGACACTTGATCAAGTTGTTCTTGTCATCATTGTCATTAGCATTACCATCACTGCCACCACCCCCACCACCCCCAGGTTCTGACTGTAACAGAATAAAATTTTATAACCTCTTCCTAAGCTAACATCAGCCATTAGCAAAGGGGGAAAGGAGAAAAGAGTAAGCCCAGTCACATTCACTGTTTCCTACTCTCACTTTAACCCCAACATCTCAAAGAGAACATATGAGAAAACAACCCGACCCTCATGTCTCTGTCCGTTTCTACAGGTACCTGTCGGCTTGGCTGGGCCTATTACTGTGCTGGTGGCGGAGCAGCTGCAGCCATGTTGATCTGCACCTGGCTCTCTTGCTTTGCTGGAAGAAACCCCAAGCCTGTCATGTTGGTGGAAAGCATCATGAGGAACACCAATTCTTATGCCATGGAGCTTGACCACTGCCTCAAACCTTGAGCTCTGGCAGATTAGAGAGGGTGGGGAAGAGGAGGGAAGGGAGCCTTGAAAAGAAGTACTCAGGCTAGGGCAGTTGCTACCCACTTGCCAGTAGTGTAGCCTAGTTTGTTCGCATGCTTTTTAACTCACCAGTCATTCCTTTTCACTTTCCCTTAAGTCAGTGGGTCTATAGTTCCTGTCTATCATTTACCCCAAAGCTGAAAGGCTGGGCAGAAACACATGTGCAGGGAGGGGCCAGGAAATGGACAGGGCTGGCTCCTACCACTCCATTCCTTTGGCCCTCCCCTGATGTTTATTGTCATTTCCAAACATGTATGGAGTGCCACTGCCCAAATTTTTGTGACTTTCTCAGGACTGTATCTTGACTCTTCCTCTTTTTTCCTGCTTCTCTTCCTTTCTGGTAGTGAGGAAGCTTGTGGGGAGGGTGACTCCCAGTGGGGAAAACACTAATCAAGGATGCTTGCATACAGTCTAAGACCCCTTCCTCATTATGCTTTAGAATATTTGTAAGAATTCATTTGGTGTTCTGGCTGGGTGACTGGCATCAAAATAGTGGCAAATATTCCATAGTTCCTTACAGATACAGAAATGGTGTTCATCAAATGTTCTGAGCAGAGACTAGCATTTGTTGTGTACTCAATAAAAACAAATTCAAAATGATGATGACAAGGATGTGTCTCCTGGCTCCTTACTGAAATTTCTATTAGAGTTCATTTTTATTGACTAGGAAATTCACAGTGGCCTTTTGCCCCTATAGTCATTCCTAGCATGATAGAAGTTTCTCTGCCGGTTTCAAAGACTACTTATCAAGTGCTTTCCCTTCCATCTGGGGTGAGTTAGATATAAAAGAACACAGCCCTGATGTCACCTAGGGCTGATGTATTTTTAGGCCTGGCCTCCATTCCATCTGTGCTCAAGGCTGACGGATGGTGTAGAAGAATTTGGTGTCTCTCAGGGACAGAATTTATCTCCCCTAACCTCCTTAATTAATTCAGGCTAGCTCTGTTGTTCCATAACTATAGCTTTAGGGACTAGGGAAGGCCTGTGACTCAAAAGGCCAGCTCATCTGTTTCTATTCTTAATCACTCCGGAGTGGTTTGAGTACAACCCGGTATAGCCCTACCTGGAAGGAGAGAAATGGCAAAAATGTGTCTCATTATATGCCATCCTAGGAGGGGTCAGGATCCTTTCATCAGCCTGATGTAGGTGAGTGAATTCAAGCATATATTTCATTCATGAGGTCATTCATTCATTTAGTCACTCATTCAGGACACACTTTTTGAGTATCCTATGATACACTATATTCTGATCTAAATGCTGGGGAAAAAAGATAAAAATACGATTTCTCACCCTAAAAGGCATAGATATTTATCTACATGTCTGTCAATAAATGTAGATAAATAATTGCCAAACAGTGTGTTAAGTGCTACTAACTGAAGGGGAGGGTGGCTAAAGGATCACATAGAGGGGCTATTAAACAAAGTGGGGTGAGTGGGTGAAGGAGTTCATGGGAAAGATTTCTAGAAATGATTCCTAAGATGAGTCTGAGAGATGAATAGGTGGAGTTAGTCACCAAAGGCTAAGAGTGTACTAGACAAGAAAGCATGGAAAGCAGGCAGGGCGTGGAGACATGAAAAAAACATGGTGCCATCACAAGAATGATGAATAGAGGTGTCAAAAGGGAGGTGGCAAAAGCTGAAGCTGAAAAGGGAAATACTAATGGGACCTTCTACACCAGGATAAGGAGTTTGGATTTTATCCTAAAGGAGGGCCATTGAAAGAGAAGTGATATAAACGTATTAGTGTTTTTTTAAAGATTAGTTTGACTAATGTGAAGAGAATGAAAGAGAATAGGGAGAGACTAGAGATACTTCAATAATCTAGGTGTAGGAAGACCAAGTCCTAAACTAAAGTGATGTGGGGCTGGAGCAGGTGGACGAATTTGAAGGAAGATATTTAGAATATTTTGTTACATACCAGAATTAAAATATCTTCTCAATAATTTTATACTGAGTAAATGTTGAAACGATAATATTTGGGATATATTGGTTTAAATAGAGCATATGAAAATTTAAAGAAAGCTATCTAGGATATAGTTCCCAGAGTGCTTGATGTCTCATGGCTATGTGTAGGTGAGGACAAGCTAAAATCTTGGTATGACCACTCTGGGATGTGGCCTATCACCAAGATGAGGACTCATAGAAATAACAGATAGGAAGGAACTGATGATCAAATTCATGTCAAGTATTGTCTTCCCCACGGAACTGGATTAAAGTGTTTAAGGTAAAGCAAACAGAACATATCTCAGTGGGAGGGAAGCAATGTAATTAGGTATGCAGCATCCCTAAGAACAGGTAAAACAGAAATGGAACTGGCTCGAACCTCATTTCTATTGTGTAGACACAATAATGCAACTTGAATTTAGGAGAGCTCAGTGTATGGAGAATAGGTCAAGCACTTAGGAAAACACAGATCAGTCTCTTTAGAAAAGGCAGTCGGATCAGGTGATCTTTCTTCTCAGGCTAGGGACCCTTCTGGAATTCTGCAGGATGGAATTTGTGAAAGTGATGTGTTTAAGTGAGGCTATTGGCAGGAAACAGATGGCATACTCAAGCAGTGTAGCTAGATGAGCTTAATGAAGGGCCTATTTACGGCAGTGCAGGTATCCACAGTGATGGTGGGGCATATAGAGCTGTTATCACCCCCAAAGACCCAAGAGGCAAGGGGAAGAAACCGTATTATTGGAACCCAGCAAGAACTATAGCAGTGCAAGAGGGGCTGCCTGATAGGAGCTGTGCCTTTAGGTAGCACAGTGCGGGTTCTGCCTAAAAGCAACACCGCTGGGAGGGAGACAGGGGCACAAAATCTGTATCTCACTCTCTTCCCACTCTCTGATCTCCCACCAGTGCCCACCATTAGCCAGGCCCCGCCAGATGCCAGCTGGCAAAAAAACAAACAGCCTGTTGCTGCAGTCCTTTGAGGTCAGCCTCCTTTGTCACAGAGCATGGCAGAGAAGGGCAGAAGGCGGACCTTGGGGGTGTGAGCAGCAAATGGAAAATCACAGCTCAGTGAATGTTCTTAGCTCCTGATGCTACCATCCCCTAACGTGTTGCTTCCCAGGAAGTCAATGCTTTGCTGCTCTCTGTGGCCAAAATACCTGAACACACTGTGAAGTAGTTACACCCTAGAGAGGAGACTGAGCAGGAAGGGGTTAATTCCAAAGAACCATTTTAAATGCCTGTCACCTTGTATAAGGTATTAGTTGGAATGTTTCCTCTCTTTTTCCAGGGAAAGAGGACAGGATTGAAAAGGAATGTTTTTCCTGTGAAGAAACCAGGCCTGCAGGGGCTTATATTCAAAGAGGGATCCAGCCCCTTGTTCAATTTGAATTTAAAGTCTTCCCTACCTGTGTCTGGTTTCTTTCCTGCCAAGCCTTGTTTTTGCATAGATGTCTGACTAGCCTGGTTTTTTTTTCCTGTGGCCTAAAGCAGCCTTTTGGATGCTAAGCCTGCCTCCTCTGGCTGCTGTTAAGCAGAGAGGAAAGAGAGCCCGTGGGTCAGGGGGAAGGCTGAGGAGCGAAGTGAGGCTCTCAGGGATGGTGGTTTATTCCGGGCCTAGCAGGCTGGTGTGCTCCCTGCCTGTGCACACAGTTTGAGTCCCAAACCACAGGTCCTTTCTGACTCTTGGAACCACTTAGATCTTGTGTGTAGAGGGGTGAGAGGCGTGAGGCTATTCACCTGGGCTAGCTCAAAACCAACTGAGTATTTCTTAAGAGTTCATTTAGCAAGACATTCCTTCAGTAAAGAATGCCAGATGGCCAGCAACCACCCAAATGGCATGCCTCTGTGTCTGCAGGGTTACAATTTCTCTATCTTGGATGACCCTTGGTATACTACAAGTGTTAAGTCACTCAGCTCTCTCTTGAGTGATGCCCTCTCCCTAATGTCACCCCTCATTACCCCCACTCCCGGAGGAGTAGCTGTGTCCATTGATTTACAGATGCTGGTGACTTCTAAGCAGTGGGTTCTCATCTTGCAAGAGCATGTGCCCTAATCCAAGATGGGCAGGCTCTGGCTTCTGGGTAAGGGAGTTCTGGTCTCTGCAAGAGTAAGTGGTAATACGAGGTTTGGGCTGGATGAGGGGAAGTCCTGAGAGGATGAGAGGGTGAGGAAACTTCTGGAAAGCACGAGCTTTATAAACTGGCCAACAAGTTGCACTACGAGGGAGGGTCTGGCCCCTTCAGAGTGTGATAAAGATCTCTTCTTCAGTTGGACATTCACTTTTGGTGGAAATACTAATATGGAGAAGCTTCAGGATTGTATTTGGTCCCAAGGCAGCCTGTCAGGGTGGAAAAAAAATGGAAGTTTCAAAAACACTAATAGTGAATGCATTTTGTAAACGATGAAAGGCAACACACTCGGTAGCTTGAGGGGAAAGGCGTGCTATTTCTAGAACTCATGATCAATCTCCAACCAGGCCAAGGAAAGCTTTCTTAGCAGACGGGAGGCAGGACCCTTACAAGGCATCATCTCTGCCTTGTGTCCTCGGTTTAATAGCATTTTCTGAGCTGGAGAGGGGCTGAAGTTGAAGGGTATTTATTACTGGCCTCTCTTTCAGATATAGAGAGATGCATTTTCAGCTTCAATTTTCATTTTGTCTTACTTACGAGGTTAGGCTCCCCCAGTGTTGATCTCTTCTCTAAGCGTGACAAACCCCCGCTGAGTCTTCCACACTAACAGCAAATAAACAGTTGCTATGTGTGCACACAAATGATTTAGATTTTCATTATACAGAGCTGCTGATATATCAGGAGGCAGAAGTGGGGAGAGACAAAATGCTTGGTTTTGACTTCAGCACTGTCTCCTTCTCCCTCCCTCTTTATCCAGGAAGGAGGCCCCAGATAACAGAACTCAGAGGAGGGGGCATCGAGGCCAGCTGGCATCCACGGGGCAGCCCACGATGTTCGCTCCCTTTCATGTAGTGTCTCTACTTCCTAAAGACGTGGTGGCAACTACAGAAAGGAAACAAAGCTGGTAGAAAGATCAAGGAGGAAGAAAGAGGGCTAGACAGGTAAATATTGGAATCATTCCAGAGGCACATTGCTTCCTCTCACTGTGGCCTATTAGAATCTCATTTGGGGAATTTTGCAATTCTTTCTGAGATATCTCTTTGTATCTTCTGAGCTAAAATACTGCCCTCTTCTAAACAACATGGTAAAGTGAAGACAGTCCAGGCTTTAGAGTCAGACAGACAGATCAAGGTTTGAATCCCAGCCCAAACATTTCTGAGCTGTGTGTCTTTGGGCAAGTTACTTAACTTCTCTGAGTTCACAAAACTTTCTAAGACAGTATCTCCTATCTGCTGTTGGTCTCCACACTCCCCAGAGCTTCAGAAGGCATTTACTATCCAGTGGCCCCACACCTTTCAGTTTGCACTGATAACTCTAACACAGTAATTTTTAATTCTGGTTCACATTAGAATGCTCTGAGGGGCTTTTAAAAAAGGTTGATGCCTATGTCCCACCCCAGTCCAACTGAGTCAGAATCTCTGGGGGCCACTAGACCATAGTGCCCCATCGCCATTATTGATGCCATCTGCTGACCTCGTAAGCATTGCTCATTCATTGATGACTTCAGCACCTGGCTCACTTTCTTTTTTTCCATCCCTGTTGCTATCATCCTTTTGGAAACTTCAACATCCACGTGAACCTCTTTGCCAACTTCTTGGCCTCTATAGTCTTTGACTTCCTTACCTCCAATGATATTTTTCTTCCACCCAACCTCTGCCACTCCCACTATTGACACTGGCAATAAATTCACCATCACGAAAATCCAGATTTGAAGCCTCCCATTCCTGACCAACATTTCTTATCCTTTCAGCTCATGTTTTTAATATTCCCTCTTTATCAACTCTTTGATCCCATCCTACTTACCCAGTCTAGAGTCCATAGTTCATCAATGTAATCACCTCTTGAATAAATATTCCACTCTTTTGCCCCCGACTCACACTATAACATATTTGTCCAACAAAATCTTAATCCTGGTTAAATTAAATAATCCACCTGCTCCCAACTGTTGACAAAGAAAAACAATAACTGTTCTTGCACACTTTGTCTACACCCACTCCCTTGATGAGTTCATCCAATCTAATGGCTTTAAATTTTATCTATGCTCTTTCTACTCAAAGTATGAGCTATAGTCTAAAAGCATTAGAGATTTAGACTCTCGGGCCCCACCCCAGACCTACTGAATCATAATCTGCATTTTAACAAGATCCTCAGGTGATTCATATGCATTAAAGTTTGAGAAGCACTGATCTATGCAAGTGGTTCTCAGTCCTGATTGGAAATTAGAATCAGCCGGAGAGTTAAAATTCAGCTTATGCCTAGGCCTACTTTCAGAGGTTCTAATTAATTGGTCTAGGGTAGGACCTAGACATACATAAATTTTGTGTCATTGTGTGGTTTTAACATGTAGCTATAATTGAGAACAACTGACTTAATTATTGATGACTCCCAAGTTAACATCTCTAAGCCAAATTTCTCCTATGAACTCCAGGCTCATAAGTTCAACTACATACTCCACAACTCTACTTGGATGTCCAATAAACTTGACATATTGTACATATCCACAACCAAGATTCAAACCTTTCTCCTTAAATATGCTCCTTGTAAATTTTCTCTATCTTAGTAAGTAGATGGCACCATATTTACCTGGTTTGCCCCCTACCTCCTAGGGTGGCTCTTCTCATTTTTTTCTGGCTCTTCTGCCTCTGTTCTGCCTCTTAATGTTAAAATGCTCTAAGGTACATTGCTTAAGTTACTCCCCCAGGTGATCTCATCTCTGTGCTGATGACACTCCAATTTAAACATGGTCAGATTGCTCAAATTTAACCCGTGCAAAAGAAAATTATAGTTTTCTTTCCCCCTTCTCCAAAAAGTTGCTCCCACCCAAAATTTGGAAATAATCTCTGATTTCTTTCTTTCCCTTGGTGCCTACCTCCAATCCCATGTGCAAATTCTATCACTTCTACCTACAAAATATATTCCTTATCTTCCTACTTCTCTTATCTCTACTACAATCATCCTAAGATATTAATGATTCAAAAAGTCTTAGCAATATGGGACTAAAAGGGGATATTCTAACCTGATAATGGATATCTATCAAGCCTTCATCTAACATCATACTAAATAATGAATTTTAGAAACATTCTAATTTAAGTCAGAAAAAATGGGAAATATTTCAGTGTACAATAACAACTAAAACTATAAGGTACCTAAGACCAAGTCTAACAAAAGATGCAGAAAAGTTACAAAACATTATTGAAGGGCATGGGGAAAGACTAAAAGGAAAGATCGGTTTCATGGCTGGAAAGACTGGATATCTCAGTGTGTCAGTTCTCTCTAAATCAATCTGTAAATTTCACACAGTCCCAATAAATATCCTCCATTTTTTAGTGTTAACTTGACTTACTGATTTTCATATTTGTATTCAGGTATCAGCACTTAATGGAAAGCTATAGCGGTTAACAAGTGTAATATCGACAACCTAGCAAGGGAGTCTGGCAGAGAAAGGTAACATATAGATCATGATGTGAAGAGTCTCAGCTATAGTGGTCAGACCTTCGGTGCTTTGGTCTCCTTCCGTCCCTTCCTCAAGCCCTCAGAATGTCTTTAATATCATAATTTTCTTATTCCACATTTTTTGCTTCTGGAAATTAGATTCATTCTTGGTCATTTAAAATGTGCAGTTCCTTTTGTTTAAGACGTCCTACGCATCCAAGCAGTGCAGTCCCCTCTTGTCACCCTATATGCTCTAGGGGTTTCCCCTATGAGGGCTGCCGTGGTCCTGTTGTGGCTGGCTGACTACGCCGGCAGTCTGATAGGCTTGGTTGGCCCCCAGTCCAGTTGGTTGCCAGCCCCTGCCTTGGGTGGACAGAGGCTGCTGGATGTTGGTTGGTGGGGCTGGGTCACAGGTGGCTGACTGTAGAACCCCAGCGGGCCCTGGGTCTAGTGCCGGCTCACTGATGGGTGGAGTCAGGGTCCAGAAGACTCCGGGGCTGCTGCCCGCCCAGTGGTGGGTGAAGCCAGGTCCTGAGGTTACTGCCGGCCTAATGGCAATCAGAGCCAGGTCCTGGAGTCTAGTTGCAGGGCCCAGGGTTCCCAGAGCAGGTGTCAGATCACCGGTGGGGGCAGGGGTTCCTGACACAGTTGGGTACAGGGGTTTGGGGTGTCCCGAAGCTTGTGTTGGTCTGCTAGTAGGTAGGACTGAGGCTCAGCTGGTGTTAGGACAGGGTTTGGCCTATTGGTGGGCAGGCTGAGTCTGCAGGCTATGGGATTACGGTTTTGCTGGTCTGGAGTCTGCCCCCTGGTGGGTGAGGCTGCTACAGAAGCTAGAGCAGGTTTCCTGGAGGGCAGGGCTGGCGCCCAAGGGATTCTGGGACTGGTGCCTGCCCACTGGTGGGTGGAGCTAGGTCCTAGGTCCCCTGGTGAACGGGACTGGAGGCTTAGTGGGTCTTAAGGCACTTTGTCTGCTGATGAGCTGGGCTGTGTTCTTGCCTAGTTAGTTGATTGGCCTCACGTGCTCCAGCACTAGCGCCTACAGGCTGCTGGGCCACGGCAGGGCTGAGTCCTGGGGCTAATAAACTAGAGGGAGGAGCACCAGGGTCCACGTGGTAGAAAGAGCTCCCAAAATGGCTGCCGCCAGTGCCTGCTCTGGGATTGCTGCAGTTGCCTCCTGCCTCTCCCAGAGGCTCTCCAAGATCAGAAGGTAGGTCTGAACCAGGCTCCTATCCACTTACTGCTTCTGCCCTAGGTTCCAGAGCATGTGATTTTGTGTGTGCCCTTTAAGAGTGAAGTTTCTATTTCCCTTAGTCTAATAACCATATCTCTGTCTCAGCTTCCTTGCCGCCAGCCCCCAAAATGCAAAACCCGTTTGGCCTGAACTTCATACAGTTCATCTCTCTTTTCTAGGTCAGACATGCCCTTATTATTTAAACAAAATTCTGACTCAGTAGCATTCCAGGATCCTGAATCAAACTCTAAGGTCTTTGGAATGCAACCTAGGAAAAAGGACCTTTCTCATTGTTATGCAAACTTTCTCCTCCTCTCTCTGACACTATCCTTCCCCACAGATCTCTACGCTCTTTCACAGTTCTGCTCTCTCAGCCAGGACAAGCACATCTCCACACCATACTTTTAAGCTTGAGCCAGCAGTAATGTAGAATGTTAACTTAACTCATTAACAACAAAATTGTCTTTCCTTACTTGCTCTAATCTCTTGCCAGACTAAGGTGGTTTTCAATTAGCAAATTTAAAGCAAGAGGTTTTTCTTTTCTTTTTTTTGCATAGCCATTCTTACAGGGTAGTTAGTCGGAAAGCTCAAAAGAATCCATGTAAATAGCCATGGCGTATATACATGTGAAACGTGTAAAGCATAACTCAAATATAGGGTGAAGGTATAATATGAGGGCCGTCCTCAGTAATTTATCTTTCCTTGGTTGCTTTTAGAAAGAAAAAGGCAAGAATCCTCATACACGTGAAATTTCAAGGACTTCTTATCATTTGCATGGTTGGCATACTACCATTCAAACATAATCATATTTCTTTTCCACCTCTATTGGGTTCTGAAGAATAATGCATATTTCTTTTCTTCTGTAAGTCACAGCAGTGCACGGGCGGTATAGCCCTCTATCCAACCTGATTCCCATTTGCACCATTACTTTAACATATCCTGCCTTCATGTCTTCACTTGGGCATAATTTTCTCTTGGAATTTGTATTTTAGATGATCAAATGTGACAATAGCCAGAAACTCATTTTATTTCAAAATGATAGAAAGATCATGAGCATTTAGATAACGGAAGTGCTTTCAAAATCAGCAACTCAAAGAGATTTGGGGTTCCAGGGAGCTTATGAAATGAGCTTCTTTATGAAATGAAGATGGCCACCACCCACTGCAACACACCTTTGAGCACTTTTGTAAAATCACCACCACCATCAACACACACACACCAGTTTCTATTCTTCTGGCCAACCATGAGGGAGAATTTGTTCTCAAGGTAGTGTTCTAATAACTGCTGTAAATTCACTCTTTCATGGTTTAAACTCAAGGACTACAGTAGTATCTGAAATGATGGGAACAGTAGGATCTGCTGTATTTCTAGAATCATGACAGAAAGGAGAGGCTGGGGAAAATTCTGACTATTGCTAGATCCTGGAAGGGTACTGATTTAAGGACTCACAGGTCTGCAAACCTGTGAAAGGTGAAGAGGGAGGGGGAAAGAGTGTATGTGGAGGCACACACATACACAAGTGTCCTTGTATTACTTGTGGTAGGAAGAATTCTAAAAACGCATCCAGTTTGAACTCCCCAATATGATGAGATAGCACTCCTTTGACTGGAGTGTGCTACATGGCACAGGTGACTTTTAGATAGGGGAATTATCCCAGCGGGCCTAATCTATTCAGTGAGCCCGTGAAAGCAGAAAACTTTTTCCAGCTGGTGGCAGAAGGGGACGTTACAGTTATTTGAAGCATGAGAAGGATGTAAAATGCTGTTGCTGGTTTCAGTATGGAGGGGGCCACATAAGAAAACATGCAAGATGCCTCTGGGAGCAGAGGGTGGCCGCATCGCTGACAGCACAGAGATAGGGACCTCAGTCCTATAACTGCAAGGAACTGGATTCTGCTACAAGCACACAAGCTTGGAAGAGAGCCCTGGGCTTCCAGATAAGAATGCAGCTCAGCTGACAACTTGTAAGACCCTGAGTGGAGATTCCAGTCCCACCATGCTTCACTTTTTTTTTTTAATTTTAAGGGAGAGGTAATTAGGTTTATTCTAATGGAGGCACTGGGGACTGAACCCAAGACATCGTGCATGCTAAGCATGTGCTCTATCACTGAGCTATACTCTCCACCCTGACCACCATGCTGCACTTCTAACCTAAAGACCTATGAACTGATAAATGGGTATTTTGAGCCACAAAGTGAATGGTCATTTGTTAGGTAGCAATAAAAACTAATATATTTCTGAATTAATTTTGTCCCAGGATCACGGACTCCTGAAGGAACGGATCATGTCATCTCTGTGGAAAAGGCCCACTGTCCCTGATGCAAAGTCCTGTGTCCAGTAAGTATTCCTGAACTGTTAACTGGTGACAAATAAGCTCCCTGGGCCAGGTGCAGTTGCTCAGTGTGCTCACCTGACTTGGAGTGTAATTGAGCTGTTTCTCTGGCTCACTACTCTTAAACAGCTGGCTGGAAGTTGAGGGCCAGAGAGCCAGGGTGCTCATCTTAAGTTCTCTCTTCTCCTACAACAGATAGGAGGGATCCCTTAGGCATACACACATGAGTTTAATAGCAACATTGTGTGGTCTTAAATAAGCCAGGCTGGGCTCCCTCTGGGATCTGGGAGATGATATCAGAGATTAAAAATAAACCATTAGGCACTCGCTGCCCTCATTCTTGGGCTGATGAGGAGCCGGATGATAAAGTTACACTTTTAACCCGATCATGAGAATGGAAAAGGGCTCATTCCTCTTTCAATTCTCATTAGGGTCTTTGTCCAGACAAAGGCTGTATTTACAGGTGCTTTGCAAAGTGTAGCTCCCTTCCTGTTCTCAGTCAGCAGGGCAGAATGATGCTGTCATGTTGGCTTGGTGTCCCCTCCCACCTCCATTTCTTTCTTTTCCTCCTCTTTCTTTCCCTTCCCCTGCCCCTTTTCCTAATTTTATTTTTTTCCCTATTGAGCTGTTTGGTTGGGAGAGTGAGAGCCCCAGAGCAACAGCAGAAAAAAAAAAAAAGAAAAAGAAAAAAAAAAAAACTCAGCTTCTCAGAGTGGGATAAATGCCCTTTATTCTTATTTGAGTTTCTCACTGCCTAGAGTGTAAGGGTAGAAAATAGAACAGTCTAACAGAAGCAGAGAGCAAGACCTTTTCCATGGTGTTTGGAAAAGACTAAAAAAGGGAGCAGAAAGGAGGATGAGGTGACCCTGTTCCTGTCCCTCGGCAGTCACTCAGTCAACATTTCTGGAGTGCTGGGACATTTACTGTCATTTCGTGTCATGTCATTAAACAGGGTATAAAGTGGTTTCAGTATATGCTCCCCCTGTGTGCCCAGACATTTGCTACCTGTTCTTGGACTCCAAAAGAAACAGAAGATTTGAGCTATGCCCTTAAGGAGCTAATAGGGTTTCTGGGGGGGCACAGAACCCACATATAAACAACACATGGAGAAGACATAGACATCCCCAGGACCAGGCAGAACTGAGGGGACAGGATGCTGTGGGGCTGGAGGAGAGAGGAGGGATGTGACTTGCGGGAGCAGCAGTGATGGTTATAGAGGTGTGGAGGAAGGTTCTCTGTGGCATGGGGTTGGGAAGGAAGATTGAAATGTAGTTGCATGGATACAAGGCGAGGTAGGGATGAACACTCTTTGTACCCAGTTGTCACAGAATTTTCACGTTATAGATTGAATTCATATGTTGAAGCCCTAACTCCTACTGTGACTGTATTTGGAGATAGGGCCTTTACATAATTAAGGATAAATGAAGTCCTAGGGGTGGGGCCCTAATCCAACAGGACTAGTGTCTTTATAAAAAGAGGAATAGACACCAGGAGGCATGTGCAGAGCAAGAAGGTGGCCATCTGCAAGCTAAGGAGAGGGACCTCAGGAGAAATCAGTTCTGCTGACACTTTGATCTCGAACTTCTGGCCTCCATAACTGAGAGAAAATTAATTTCTATTGTTTAAGCCACCCAATCTGTGGCATTTTCTTTCGGTAGCTTGAGCTGACTGACATACATATGAAGGAAGCTTGTCCTCCAGCCCTGGTCCTCAGTGCTGTATGAGGGTTGCTCTAAGGCACTTATTATCATGGTCAAAGGTTTAAGCGGGCTAACAGTGATGGGTACATGAGCACTTGAGGATATAGGCAGGTTCTGGCATGGCTCTCAGCAAGGTGACCTTTTTTAGGTCATGTTACTTATCTGGGTCATTTTTGTCTCTACAGTGAGTGAATTAGGAAATTAATATGAGTAACTTGCTAATGCATGAATAGAAAGTTCAAGGTGAGGATCATAATAACCTTGGAATATTTTTCGTAAAACTCATGCTCTACTGCTTCACTCCCTGTTCCTACTGAGAATCCCTGGTTTTGATATTGCAGGCCATGGAAGCTCAGTAAGGTCTGCAGTCTTACACTCATACATCCTGACTTCTTGTTATTGGTGAGTCTTCTAATTCTAAAAGTATCTTCTCCTGCCTTTCAGCTGGGTAGAGTCAAGTATTTAATACATCCAGTGGTACCAGCATTAGATGCTAAATGAGAGGGAAATGGCTCTTCTGAGGTGAAAGTTGAGGGGATCCATGAGAGCGGTGCCCCAGGGCTCTGGGAGCTTGCAGCTGCCAGGTTGTTCAGTAGGCGAGACTCAGATTCGGAAACAACAATGCCTTCACCCCCTGCTTTATGGTCACTTAGGAAAGGTGTCCCCAGCTCTGGAGGGGGTGGCATGGAGTAGTGTGACTTCTCATGGTCAGAGAGGAGCCCCCATCCCTAGCAACCTTTGCTTCCCACTAACCAGGCACGTCTTAGCCATAGTTGTCACTCAGACTGAATATAGGTCTGTTCAGAGAGACCAGGGGCCTGAGTACAGGAATGAAGTTTTAAGCTCATGGGCACAGACCTCTTGGTTCTCCCCTGCCACTAAGCCTAATTACCTCTCCCACCCTGTTTGATCCTCCACTGCTCAACTGCACATGCCACCCAATCTGAACTGGGGAGGTCCAAAATCTCCTGAAGCCCATACTAGAAATCCTGAGTCCAGCTACGTAAGTGGCAGAATGATTGAACATTTTTTTCCTTCAGCTTTGATGAGCCTCTAACCCCGGCAGGAGATTTATTTCTGTTGTCAATGTTATTTCAGGGCTCAGGAACTAGTTGTCTACCTGGCTCTTCAGCCAATCATAGGCAGTGGTAAAGAGGAGGCTGGCAGGCAGCAACGTCCCCTGGGGATAGTGCAGGTTATTTTGAGCTTATCTTATTCTTAGCCAGCAGCCTGGGACGTTGGTGTCTGCACATGATACAATTTTGCCTGGTGGTGGTGGCAGCAGGACACTTTGCTTCAGGTGCCTGGCGTGCAGTAGTACAGAAATGAATTATGGGAAAAGCAGTTTCCTGGTGCCAACTCAGTCTCCCAGTAGACCTGCAGGGTCAGGAGGAAGATTTCATGTAGGCAGCCTGCTATGTGAGCAGACACAAAAATGCCAATGCCCACAGGGGAGGCTGGTGCTTAAAACAGAAAACAACCAACTCAGCATCACGGTATGCCTGGCCTGATTCCGAGACGTAGGAAACTAAGGCCCCCATCATTCTGATGTGGCAAGACTGGCAAGGGACTGGGCAACGGGAGAGGGGCTGGTCAAATGCATTAGGGAAGGGATGCCCTACTCTTTGTGCTCGTCCCTCTGAGAGAACAGGGATGAATAGCCAACACTGGTGCCTATTCAGTACCTCCAACACTGGGTGATGAGCTGCTCTGATTCCCAGCAAGTCCTTCCCCATTGCCTCTACATTTCCAAATCCTTGGTGTGCAGAATTCCTTAATAACTCCAACCCGTTCCTAACTGCTCACAGAAGTGCTCAGCACAATGCTGGCCACATTTGCATTCATTCAACACATTCAATAAATGTTGAATGAATGAATGGTCTATATTAGTGGATTTCATACTTAAAAATTGATAGAATCCTTGTTTTCAAATGTAATCTTACTCTGAAGCTCAATACGCAGAATGGATAAGAGTACCACACTGATTATATTGGCACCGGGGGAGGGGACAGAGCTATGCCTCTCAGTCTTCCCTTTGCTGTGTCCTATGGGAGAGTCAAGAGTGCTAAGATTCCAGCAGCAAGGATTCATTAAGTATCTATGGCTTGCCCAGCCTCATATGCATTCTGGAAGATTTAAAAGGAGTAGAAAGCTTTATAATGGAGAGTTTAAGATGAACAATAAAATGTATACACAAAAAATATATGAGAGAACCAGGGAACCATGAGGAAAGAAAATATCACAATGGGCTGGATTCTACAGAAATGGTTGGCTTTCACCGAGGTCTTAAAAGAAATGTAAGATTTCAGTTTACACAAAGAAGGGAAAGTGCTTCAGACTGAGGGTACAGTGTAAGCAAAGACACAGAAGTAGGACCAGCACAGCACTGGCACCAGGATGGAGGAAAGGGACTGGTAGTGGAGCAGCCTGACTAGGTAAGCAGAAGAGGTGTGTGTGGTGCGTGGTGTGTGGTGTGTTTAGAAGGGTAGGATTTAGTAGGCAGCAAGATGGAGTCAGATGATGGTGGTGTTGAAAGGCTGCCAGAGAAATTCAGGAGCTGGTAGACTGCAGGGAAGCCACTAGAGGTTTTTAAGTATGTGAATAGCCCAGTGAGAAATTTTTCTGGCAGTGACCTAGAGAACGCATGCTTGGAAGAGATGAGTGTCCACACGTCCAGATAAGAAGTTATTACATTAACCCAGGTCAGAGGCAGGTCTCTCGTTTTCTACTTAAAGTGACTTAGTCCCTGTTGAGTTGGATTGGACCAACCAATCTAGAAAATTACTATTTGTGCACCACTGCAGGCTGTATGACCTGCTAAATTGCTACCCACTTTTAAAGCAAATAACTTCTTTGGTCTACAGTAACACCAGCCTTCTGACTGTTCCAGGTTGTTCAGTGAGTTTCTGATAAAGAGAAATAGCCAAGGGAAGTCAGCTTCTAATGGCACTGTCACTGAGTATTGGCTTGAACCAACACAGGTCTGCTTTGAAGTGTTAACTTAATGTGTCATCGTGTCTGGTGGCACTCAGGTTGGACATGCAGTGAGGATTTGTTTTAAAGTATCTGAAAAAGATTATACAGTACAGTTGGATTACAAGGATCCTGGGAACATTTATTGGAGTTACAAGTTCTAGATAATACATTTCCTCAGCCCAGTCTGTGCACAAGCAGCGAGTGAGCTGGATTTGCTTCAAAGAGTGTGATAAAATCTGGCATTAGTGCGTTTATCCCATCTTATCTTTCCAGGCAGCCTTTGCCAATTCTCAACCTGACCACGATTCAGATACCCTCATGAGGAATCCAATTTTACGGGTCCCTTCTAAGTTTGGGTAATAGGGAAAAGAAGTGGGAGTGCTGGCAAGTAAGTCACAAGACCTAGGCAAGGGAAGCTCACAGAGAGAGCACATCAGGAGAGGCGGATGTGACCAGATAACAACTTTCTCTGGACTCTGGAAATGTGATGACTGTCATTATTATGAGTGACTATCTCTATGAGAGAAACAAGAAAGAATAAAGAAACATACTGAATGGGAGACAATATTTGCAAATCATATATTTGATAAGGGGTTAATATCCAAAATATAAAAAGAACTCATACAACTCAACAATAAAAAATCAACCCAATTAAAAAATAGGGAGAGAATCTGAATAGGCATTTTTTCCAAAGAAGACATATAGATGGCCAAGAGGTAAATGAAAAGATGCTCAACATCGCTAATCATCAGGGAAATGCAAATCAAAACCACAGTGAGATAGATAGCACCTCACTCCTGTCAGAATGGCTATTATCAAAAAGATAAGAAATAACAAATGTTGCAGAGAATGTGGAGAAAAATGAACCCTGTACAATTTTGGTGGGAACATAAATTGCTGCAGCCACTATGGAAAATAGTATGAAGATTCCTCCAAAAATTAAGAATACAACTACCATATGACCCAGCTATTCTATGTCTGGGTATTTACCCAAATAACACAAAAACATTAATTAAAAGAGGTATGTGGACCTCTATGTTCATTGCAGCATTATTCACAATAGCCAAGATAGGGAAACAACCTAAGTATCCATTGATTGATGCACGAATAAAGAAGATGCAGTGTGTATATATATATACATATATATACACACATATATATATACACAGACACATATATATATACACACACACATACATACATATATATACACACACATACATACATATATATATATATACGCATATATATATACACACACACATACATACAATGAAATACCACTTGGCCATAAAAAAAGGATGAATTCCTGCCAGTGGTGAAAGCATGGACAGACCTTGAAGATATTATGCTAAGTGAAATGTCAGATGGAAAAAGACAAATACTGTATGATTTCACTCATATGTGGAATCTAAAACAAAACAAAGAAACTCAGAGAGAACAAATTAGTGGTTACCAGAGAGAAAGAGGTTTAGGGGTGGGTGAAATAGGTGAAGGGGGTCAATAATATGGTGATGGATGGTAACTAGACTTGTGGTGGTTATTACTTTGTAGTGTATACAGATGTCAAATTATAATGCTCTTACCTGAAATTTACATTAAAAAATAAGTAATGGGAGGCTAGGGTAGGCCCAAGTGCCATCTATTGAGAGTTATTTAATGAGAAACTTAAAATCATTAATTCAACCTATTCAATGAATATTTAATAAGTGAAACTTTATAGGCACTAAAGAATCACTGGTAATTAGAAATACTTGCCCTCATGGAGCTTATATTTTAATGTGGGGCAAGAGCAGGCAAGAAAGAAAATAAACAGATTCTTTCCCTAAATGATCCCATGCAGCTCCATGGTTTTATTTACCATCTACATTCTGGTTCCTAAACTTACATATCTAGGCCTGATATCTCCCTGGGGCTCCAGACTCATTTACCTGATTGCCAGTTCAATGTCTCCACTTAGGTCTTAATGGCCCCTCAAGTAGAACATGACCAAAACAGAATCTTGGTGTTTCCGCAAATCTATTTCTCCCACAGCATACCCCATCTTGATAAATGGTCAGATCATTCCTCCAGTTGCTCAGACCAAGACCTGAGAGTCATTCTTGATTGCTTTTCTTCACCCTCTAGCAATCTGTCAGCAAATCTTATCAGTTCCACCATCAAAATTCATTTCTCACCACATCGACTATCACCCCAGTCCAAGCTGTTATAATCTCTAACCCGAACAACTGCAAGCAACTCCTAATTGGTCTCATTGCCTCCGATTTTTCCATCATCTAATCTATTTTCCATACAACAGTCAAAATGATCTTACATACTAAGAATTAGATTACATCACTCTGGCACTTAAAAAGTAATGACTTCCTGTGAATCTAAGAAGTAAACAAATACTTTTTCAAGGTCGCCAACAAGTCTGGTCAAGATCTGGCTCCACCGTCTTTCAACAACTTCACCTCCTATCAGTCTCTTTCTCTCACTCAGTAAGCTCAAGGTACTCATTTTTTTAATTTACAATATTGATTGACAAAGCTGATTTACAATATTGTGTTTGTTTCATGTGTACAGCAAAGTGACTCAGTTTTATATTTTTTTTCAGATTATTCATTATAGGTTATTACAAGATGTTGACTATAGTTCCCTGTACTATACAGTAATTCCTAGATGCTTATTTATTTTATGTACAGTAGTTTATATCTGTTAACCCCATAGTCCTAATTTATTCCTCCCCCGCTTTTCCCCTGTGGTAACCATAAGTTTGTTTTCTATTATCTGTGAGTCTATTTCTGTTTTGTAAATAAGTTCATTTGTATTTCTATTTTTTAAGATTCTAGATATAAGTAGTATCGTATAATATTTGTCTTTTTCTATCTGACTTCATTTTAGTATGATATCTCCAGGCCCATGAATGTTGCTGCAAATGGCATTATTTCACTCTTGTTTATGGCCGAGTAATATTCCATTGTATATAAATACCACATCTTAAGCCAGTCGTCTATTGATGTGCACTTAGGTGGTTTCCATGTTCTGGCTATTGTAAATAGTGCTGATATGAATGTTGGGGTGCATGTATCTTTTTAAATTCGAGTTTTCATCTTTTCTGGATGTGTGCCCAGGAGTGGAATTACTGGATCATATAGTAGCTTGATTTTTAGCTTTTTAAGGAAACTCCATACTATTTTCTATAGCAGCTATATCAATTTGCATTCCCACCACAGAGTAGGAGGCTTCCCTTTTCTCCATACTGTCTCCAGCATTTATTATTTGTAGACTTTTTGATGATAGTCATTATGATTGGTGTGATTTTGATTTGCATTGTTGTTTTGATTTGCATTTTTCTAATAATTAAAGAAGTTGAGCCTCTTTTTATGTGCCTATTGGCCATTTGTTATGTCTTCTTTGGAAAAAATATCTAGGTATTTTGCCCATTTTTTGATTACTTGTTTGGATTTTTTGATATTGGATGTATGAGCTGTTTGTATATTTTGGATATTAACTCTTTGTCAGTCACATAATTTACAAATATTTTCTCCCATTCTATAGGTTGTTTTTTTTGTTTTGTTGATGGTTTCCTTTGCTGTGCAAAACTTTTAAGTTTGATTAGGTTTCATTTGTTTATTTTTGATTTTATTTCCTTTGCCTTGGGAGATTAATCAAAGAAAATATTGCTACAATTTATGTCCAAGAATGTTTTGCCTATGTTCTCTTCTAGGAGTATTATGGTGCAATGTCTTATACTTAGGATTTTAAATCATTTTGAGTTTATTTTTGTATTTGGTGTGATTTGATTCCTATGTAGCTCTCCAACTTTCCCATCCCGACTTGTTGTATATTCTTGCCTCCTTTGTCGAAGATTAATTGACCATAGGTGTGTCGGTTTATTTCTGTTCCATTGATCTATAAATCTGTTTTTGTGCCAATACCACACTGTTCTGGTTACTATATCTTTGTAGTATAGTCTGAATTCTGGAAGGGTTATGCCTCCAGGTTTGTTCTTTTTCTTCAGGATTGCTTTGGCAATTGTGGGGCTTTTGTGGTTCCATATAAATTTTAGGATTATTTGTTTTAGTTCTGTGAAAAGTTTCATGAGTATTTGGATAGGGATCACATTTAAATCTGTAGATTGCATGATCATTTTAACAATATTAATTCTTCCAATCCAAGAGCATGGGATATATTTCCATTTCTTTGCATCATATTCAGTTTCCTTTATCAATGTTTCATAGGTTTCAGTGTATAGGTCTTTTACTTCTTTGTTAGGTTTATTCCTAGGTATTTCTTTTGAAAGAATTTTAAATGGGATTTTAAAAAATTCCCAATATTTCATTGTTAGTGTAAAGAAATGCAACAGATTTATGTATATTAACCTTGTATCCTGCTACCTTGCTGAATTAATGTATTAGTTCTAATAGTTTTTGTGTAGAGACTTTAGGGTTCTCCATATAAAGTATCATATCATCTGCAAATAGTGACAGTTTTACCTCTTCCCTTCCATTTTGGATACCTTCCCTTTTCTTGTCTGATTTATGGGACTAGGACTTCCAATACTATGTTGAATAGAAGTGGTGAGAGTGGATATCCTTGTCTTGTTCCTGAATTTAGCAGGAAGGCTTTTAGCTTTCACTGTTGAGTATTATGTTGGCTGTGAGTTTGCCATAAATGGATTTTATTATGTTGTGATATGTTCCCCTAATACCCACTTTGGTGAGAGTTTTTTTTTTTCTTACCATGAATGGATGTTGAATTTTGTCAAATATTTTTCCTGCATCTGTTAAGATGATCATTTTTTTTTGTCTTTCCTTTTGTTAATGTGGTGTATCACACCGATTGATTTGTACATGTTGAAATGTTCTTGCAATCCTGGAATGAATCTAACTTGATCATGGTGTGTGATCCTTTTTATGTATTGTTGAATTTGGTTTGCTAATATTTTGTTGAAGAATTTTGCATCTATATTCATCAAAGATATTGGCCTGTAATTTAGTTTTCTTGTTGTATATTTTGTCTGGTTTAGGTATCAGGGTGACGATGGCTTCATAGAATAAATTTGGGAGTGTTCCCTCCCCTTCAATCTTTTGGAACAGTTTGAGAAGGATAGGTATAACTTCGTCTTTGTATTCCTCAGTGAAGCCATCCAGTCCTGGACTCTTGTTTGCAGGCAGTCTGTTTTATTACAGATTCTTTTTCCCTTTTGATGAGCAGTCTGTTCAAATTACCTGTTTCTTCTTGAGTCAGTTTTGGCCAGCTATATGTTTCTAGAAACTTGTCTGTTTCTTTTAGGTTATCCAATTTTTTGGCATATAACTGTTCATAGTATTCTCTTATGAATTTTGTATTTCTGAGTTATTGGTTGTTATTTCTCTTATTGCCTATTTTATTTACTTGGGCCCTCTCTTCTTTGTGAGCCTGGCTAGAGGTTTCTTGATTTTGTTTATCTTCAAAAACCAACTCCTGGTTTTATTATTTTTTTCTATTTTTTAATCTCTATTTTACTTATTTCCTACTTATACTTATTATTTCCCTCCTTCTGCTGAGTTTGGATTTGTTTGTTCTTCATTTTGTAACTATTTTTGGTGAAAGGTTAGATTGTTAATTTGAGATTTGTCTTGTTTCTTGAGGAAGGCCTGTGTCACTATAAAATTCCCTCTTAGAACTGCTGTTGCTTCATCCCATAGATTTTGTAAGGTTGTGCTTTCATTGTCATTTGTCTTGAGGTACTTTCTTAATTCTTTTTTTGATTTAATCAATGACTGATTTTTTTTTTTTTAAAGTACCATGTTGTTTAATCTCCATGTATTCTTTTCCATTTTTCTTTCTGTATATGACTTCTACTTTCATACCATGTGGTCAGAAAAGATATTTGAAATAATTATACCTTCTTAAATTCATCGAGGCTTGTTTTGTGACCTAGTGTGTGGTCTATCCCAGAGAATATTCCATGTGTGCTTGAAAAGAATGTGTATTCTGGTGGGTTTTCTGTTAGGTTGTTGTTTTTTTGGATGTGGTGTCCTGTAGATATCAATTAAGTCCAACTGGTCTGTTTTGTCATTTAGGATCTCTGTTGACTTATTGATTGCCTTTTTTTCTTTAAACATTTTTTAATTGAGTTATAGTCATTTCACAATGTTGTATCAAATTCCAGTGTAGAGCACAATTTTTCACTTATACTGGAACATACATATATTCATTGTCACATTTTTGTTTTGCTGTGAGCTACTGCAAGATCGTGTATATATTTCCCTGTGCTATACAGTATAATCTTGTTCATCTATTCTGCATATGCCTGTCAGTATCTACAAATTTTGAACTCCCAGTCTATCCCTTCCCACCCCCTCCCTGTTGGCAACCACATGTTTGTATTCTATGTCTGTGAGTCTGTTTCTGTTTTGTATTTATGTTCTTTTTTTTTTTTTTTTTCTTAGATTCCACATATAAGTGATCTCATATGGTATTTTTCTTTCTTTTTCTGGTTTACTTCACTTAGAATGACATTCTCCAGGGACATCCATGTTGCTGCAAATGGTGTTATGTTGTTGTTTTTTATGGCTGAATAGTATTCCATTGTATAAATATACCACCACTTCTTTATCCAGTCATCTGTTGATGGACATTTAGGTTGTTTCCATGTCTTGGCTATTGTAAATAGTGCTGCTATGAACATTGGGGTGCATGTGTCTTTTGGAAGTAGGGTTCCTTCTGGATATATGCCCAAGAGTGGGATTCCTGGGTCATATGGTAAGTCTATTCCTAGTCTTTTGAGGAATCTCCATACTGTTTTCCACAGTGGCTGCACCAATCTACATTCCCACCAGTAGTGTAGGAGGGTTCCCTTTTCTCCACAGCCTCTCCAGCATTTGTCATTTATGGACTTTTGAATGATGGCCATTCTGACTGGTGTGAGGTGATACCTCATTGTAGTTTTGATTTGCATTTCTCTGATAATTAGTGATAATGAATATTTTTTCATGTGCCTATTGATCATTTGTACTTCTTCCTTGGAGAGTTGCTTGTTTAGGTCTTCTGCCCATTTAGGATTGGGTTGTTTGTTTTTTTCCTTATTAAGTCATATGAGCTGCTTATATATTCTGGAGATCAAGCCTTTGTTCGTTTCATATTTGCAAAAATTTTCTCCCATTCCATAGGTTTTTGTTTTGTTTTACTTATGGTTTCCTTTTCTGTGTAGAAGCTTGTAAGTTTAATTAGGTCCCATTTGTTTATTCTTGCTTTTATTTCTATTCCTTGGGTAGACTGACCTAGGAGAGCATTTTTGAGATGTATGCAAGATAATGTTTGCCTGTATTTTCTTCTAGGAGGTTTATTGTATCTTGTTTTATGTTTAAGTCTTTGATCCATTTTGAGTTGATTTTTGTGTATGGTGTAAGGGAGTGTTCTAGCTTCATTGATTTCCATGCTGCTGTCCAGTTTTCCCAACACCATTTGCTGAAGAGACTGTCTTTATTCCATTGTATATACTTTCCTCCTTTATCAAAGATTAATTGACCAAAAGTTTGTGGGTTCATTTCTGGGCTCTATTCTGTTCCATTGGTCCATATTTCTGCTTTTTTACCAATACCATGCTATTTTGATTACTGTAGTTCTATAATATTGTCTGAAGTCTGAGAGAGTTATTCCTCCATCCTCTTTCTTTTTCTTCAGTAATGTTTTGACAATTCTAGGTCTTTTGTAGTTCCATGTAAATTTTATTATGATTTGTTCTAGTTCTGTGAAATACGTCCTGGGTAATTTGATAGGGATTGCATTAAATCTGTAGATTGCCTTGGGCAGTATGACCATTTTAATAATATTGATTCTTCCAATCCAGGAGCATGGGATATCTTTCCATTTTTTAAGTCTTCTTTAATTTCCTTCATCAATGGTTTATAGTTCTCCATGTATAAGTCTTTCACCTCCTTGGTTAGATTTATTCTAACCAAGGTATTTTATTACTTTGGGTGCTATTTTAAAGGGGTTTGCTTCTTTACTTTCTTTTCCTGTTGATTTATTGTTAGTGTAAAGTAATGCAACTGATTTTTGAACGTTAATTTTGTAACCTGCTACCTTGCTGAATTCTTCAATTAGTTCTAGTAGTTTTTGTGCGGACCTTTTAGGGTTTTCTGTATATAATATCATGTCATCTGCATATAGTGATACTTTTACCTCTTCTTTTCCAATTTGGATGCCTTTTATTTCTTTCTCTTGCCTGATTGCTGTGGCTAGGACTTCCAAGACTATGTTGAATAGGAGTGGTGATAGTGGGCAGCCTTGTCTTGTCCCAGATTTTAGTGGGAAGCTTTTGAGTTTCTCACCATTGAGTACTATGCTGGCTGTAGGTTTTTCATATATAGCTTTTATTATGTTGAGATATGTTCCCTCTATATCCACTTTGGTGAGAGTTTTTATCATAAATGGGTGTTGAATTTTATCAAATGCTTTTTCTGCATCGATTGAGATGATCATGTGGTTTTTGTCCTTTCTCTTGTTGATGTGATGTATTACATTGATTGATTTGCATATATTGAACCACCCTTGTGTCCCTGGGATGAACGCCACTTGATCATGATGTATAATCTTTTACATGTGCTGTTGGATTCTATTTGCTAATATTTTGGTAAGGATTTTTGCATCTATGTTCATCAGTGATATTGGTCTATAATTCTCTTTTTTGATGGTGTCTTTGCCTGGTTTTGGTATCAGGGTGATGGTGGCTTCACAGAATGAGTTTGGGAGTATTCCCTCCTTTTCAGTCTTCTGGAAGAGCTTGAGAAGGACTGATATGAGTTCTTCTTTGTATGTTTGGTAGAATTCCCCGGTGAAGCCATCCAGTCCTGGACTTTTATTTGTAGGGAGGTTTTTTTTATTGCTAATTCAATTTCATGTCTACTGATAGGTTTTTTCAAATGATCAGTTTCTTCTTGATTCAGTCTTGGTGGACTGTATGTTTCCAAAAACTTGTCCATTTCCTCTAGGTTACCCATTTTGGTTCCATATATTTTTTCATAATATTCTCATATGGTATTCTGTATTTCTATATTGTTTGTTGTAACTTCTCCATTTTACTGTCTTATTTTGTTTATTTGTGCTCTCTTTTCTTTGTGAGTTTGGCCAGAGGTTTGTCGATTTTATTTATGCTTTCAAAAAACCAGCTTTTGGTTTGATTGATTTTTTTGTATGTTTTTTTTAATCTCCATTTTATTTATTTCCTCCCTGATCTTTATTATTTCCTTCCTTCTGCCGACTTTTGGGGTTTTTTTGCTCTTCTTTTTCTAATTCTTTTAGCTGATGGGTTATATTGTTTATTTGAGATTGTTCTCTTTTTTTGAGGAAGGCCTGTATCATCACTATAAACTGCCCTCCTAGCACTGCCTTTGCTGCATCCCATAAATTTTGTGTGGTTGTCCCTAATTTCATTTTCATTTGTCTCAAGGTATTTTCTAATTTTTAACTTTGATTTCATCATTGACCCATTGGTTTTTTAATAGCATTTTGTTTAATCTCCATGCTTTCCTTTTTTTCTCCTTTGTTTCTCTGTAGTTGATTTCTAGCTTCATGGCATTGTGGTCAGTAAAGATGCTTGAGATAATTTCTATCTTCTTAAGATTATTGAGACTTCTTTTCTGCCCAAATATGTGATCAGTCCTAGAAAATGTTCCATCTGCACTTGAAAAGAATATATATCCTATTTTTGGGGGGTGTAATGCTCTAAAAATATCCATCAAATCTAATTTTTCTATTGTATCATTTAAGTTCGCTGTTGCCTTATTTATTTTCTGTCTGGACGATCTGTCTAGTGATGTTAATGTGATGGTAAAATCTCTGACTATGATTGTGTTCCCATCAATATCCCCCTTTATCTCTGCTAGTAATTGTTTTATGTACTTAGATGCTCCTATATTTGGTGCATGTATATATATATATATATAATGAATGTAATATCCTCATCTTGTATTACTCCTTTAATCATAATAAAATGTCCTTCTTTATCTTTCTTTATGGCCTTTGTTTTAAAGTCTATTTTGTCTGAAATCAGTACTGCTACACCTGCTTTTTTGGCTTTTCCATTTGCATGGAATATCCTTTTCCATCCTTTCACTCTCAATCTATATGGGTCCTTCTCCCTAAAGTGGGCCTCTTGTATGCAGCATTTTGAAGGTTCTTGCTTTATTATCCAGTCTGCCACTCTATGTCTTTTGATTGGAGCATTTAGTCCATTGACATTTACAGTAATTAATGATAGATGTGTGTTTATTGCCATTTTGAACTTCTTTTTGCAGTTGATTTGGTATTTCTTCTTTGTTCCATTCTTCCTTTTGTGGTTTGGTAATTTTCCTTTGTATTATCTTGGATTTTATTTAGTCTTTGTGACTCACTTGTAAGTTTTTGGCTTGTGGTTACTCATTTTTGTAAGTCTATTAACCCATTACTATAACTGTTTGTATTAAACATATATTAATATAAGCTCAAACCCATCCTACTGAGAACAAAAAATTTTAAAAAGAAAAAAAATACTCTATATTTTCTTGCTTCCCTCTCCCACTCTTAATGATTTAGATGTCTTCTTTTACAATTCTGTGTTTATTCTATTTGTAATTCATGATAGTTATCAACTTTTCAGTTACAAGTTTCTCATTTCTGTAGCATCCTGCTTCTTTTCTATTTAGAGTAGACCTTTCAATATTTCTTTGAGCATGGGTTTAGTGTTGCTAAACTCTTGTAGTTTTTCTTGTCTGTGAAATTCTTTGTCTCCTTCTATCCTAAAGGATAGTCTTGCTGGATAAAGTATCCTAGGCTGCATCTTTTTTTCATTCAGGACTTTGAATATATCTTGCCACTCCCTTCTGGCCTGTAGTGTTTGTGTAGAGAAATCAGCTGAGAGCCTTATGGGGGTTCCCTTGTAACTCACTCTTTGCTTTTCTCTTGCTGTCTTTAGGATCATTTCTTTATCCTTGACTCTGGCCATCTTCTAGGTCACTTACTTGTTCCTCTGCATTATCTAGCCTGCTTTGTACAGCCTTTAGATCAGCTCTCATCTCAGCAAATCAGTTTACCCATTCTACTTGGCTCTTCTTTGTAGCTTCAGTTTCATTTTTGACATATTTTGTAACTCTAAACACTATCTCTTTAGTTCCTTCAGTACTTTGATCACTTTTTTTGAAATCTTGATCTAGTAGGCCATCAATATCTATTTCATTGATCATTCTTTCAGGGGCTTTCTCTTGCTCTTTTAATTGGGAGTGCTTCCTCTGCTTCTTCATCTTGCACATATCTCTCTGGTACTGTGGCTTATGGAGTATCAGTTATCTATTGTGGTCCTTAAGGAGTTTATTTATCTATCTAAAGCCTATGCAGGAATAAAACTTAAAAAAGAGAGAATTTTAAAAGAATGGGGAATAAAAATTTGAAAACAGTGTATAATCAATAATAGAAGAGCAATTTGAATCATACTAGCAATCATGTTGAGATGTCTTTTAAAAACCTTAAAAAAGGTGAAAAGATCAAAAAACAATATTTGAAACCTGTGTATAATCAATAACATGAAATCAAAATCAAGAGAAAAATGAAATGAGGTGGATTTTTAAAAATAATAATCACAAAAATATTTTTAAAAAATTTAAAAGGGATTAAAACTGTAGACATATACAATTGTTTAAAAAGTAAAAATTAAGGTAATAGAAAATAGAACAGATAATAAAAGATAAAATAAAAAGAGAATTTTGAAAGAAGGGAGAAAAAAAGATTTGAAAACAGTGTATAATGAATAAGAGAAGCGGAAGTTGAAGCAGAATAGCAATCGAGTTGAGACATCTTTTAAAAACCTTACAAAAAGGAGAAAAGGACAAAAAAGATATTTGAAACCTGTGTATAATCAATAATAGGAGATCAAAACCAAGAGAAGTAAAAATGAAATGAGGTGTATTTTTAAACATAATAACAATAAAAATATTTTAAAAGAAAAATTTAAGGGATTAAAACTGGAAGCATATACAATTGTTTAAAAAGTAAAAATTAAAAAGGTAATAGAACAGATAAGATTAAAAAAGGGGGGGGGTGTTCTCGTGGAGACTGCACTCTTAATGATTTTATCCAGAGGTCTTTATGTTTTGCCCTGTTTTGCGTACTCATCTTGCTGTTTCCAGAGGCCCTCCATTGGCGCCCTCATCTGTGCTGCTCCCAGTGCCTGTCAGCAAGTAGATCGTGGCCCCTCCCAACACTGGGTCAGGTGCTGCTTTCCTTCATGGTGGGTGGGCGGGTCACTGCCCCTCCTGATGCAGCCGCAGTCAGATGCTGCACTTGGGCATGGTAGGTGGGTGGATCGCTCCCACTCCCAGCACCCCGGTCAGGTGTTGCATTCCTGCCAGGAAGGCAAGTGGCCACCTGCACTCTCCCTGCGCTGGTCGCTTCCCTTCTCTGTGCAGCTGCCTGCTCTACCTCGGGTTGGCGCTCTGTAGGTGGGCTCCGGGAAGACCACGGAACAGCCCTGCCCCTGCTCCGTGCCAAACCCAGCTCCTTGTTGTCTTGGCAGCGCGAATTCTCTAAGGGACCAGGGCAGAAAGAGCCTATCTGCCTCGGGCAGTAAACAAGTCTCAGTCCTTCCCAGGAGGCTGTGGACCCCCCAGGTGCAGATTCAGGGCTCGGCCCCGCCCCTGCCCAGTGCTGTGCACAGGAGGAGATGGTGGCTGTGGCTGCACCCTGCCTCTCTTCTCCTGAGAAGCGCCAGTAATGGTGCCGTGGGTCTGAGGCGACAAAGGCTACGGCACCCCTCCACCCAGAGCACACCAGCAGTGTTGCTTTGCTTTTTTTTGTTGTAATTTATGGGGGACCCAGGTTGTTCTTCTCCGTATCCCCTCCCAGCCACAGCGCCATGGCATGTAGCCCCCTGCAGTCCCCCGGGGCTGCCTCAGTGCAGCCACCCCAGTCCTCTGCCTGGCTCAGCAGCCTATCCCAGCCCCCAGCTCCCAGCTCGCATCTCGTGCTGGGGGTCGCAGGGACCCTTTGTGCCTGTTTAACATAGTTCTGTCAGTCAAGAGCTGCTCCGTACAGATCTGAGCCTCAGAGGCTCCCCCTCCGTCCCACTGGCCTCTCTGTTGGAGAGGGGAGAGCCAGCAAAGGAGCACCAGTCCTCCTTTGCCTCTCCCTCCCCGTGGGACCCTTCCCGCTCTGTTTTGCTTTTTCTTTCTTTCCTTTTCTCCTACCAGATTTATGGCGTCTATGTCTTTTGAAGAGGGCGATGTTCTGTTGGAGTTCAGCAGGTGCTCTGGTTGGCTGGGTGGGTCCTGTGGATGTGAGTTTTGGTGTATTTGTGGGAGAGGGTGAGCTACGAGCATCCTTCTACTCCGCCATCTTGGCCCCGACTTACTGATTTTCTATCTGGAAGATCTGTCCATTGATGTGAGTAGAGTGTTAAGGTCTCCTACTATTTTTGTATTCCTGTCAATTTCTCCTTTTATGTCCATTAGTATTTGTTTTATATATTTAGGTGCTCCTGTATTGGGAACATATATTTTAGAGACCTAGTACTAGGCTGTGGATTTGAGTGGGCTGGTGATAGGGTCCTGGACACTGGCTGCAGGAATTGAGATGATTGTGCTGCCACCTGGGACTTGGCTGCTTCTGTGGCAGACCTCTTATAGGATGTTTTCACAAATCTGTCTCCAAGCTGTAGTGTGGGATTGGCAGACCAGAGCAATCCCCCTGGGGAAATAACCACTGAGTTCCCCTCCCAGGAGTCGTCCCCCTGAGATGTATGTTTCTGTGTTGCCACCCAGTACACAC
This sequence comes from Camelus ferus, assembly GCF_009834535.1. Taxonomy (NCBI): domain Eukaryota; kingdom Metazoa; phylum Chordata; class Mammalia; order Artiodactyla; family Camelidae; genus Camelus; species Camelus ferus. The sequence continues at coordinate 72,629,773 of NC_045732.1, read as the reverse complement.
TCCAACGTCTGTCATGGCCAGATCTGCTTCTGCTGTGCACTAGTTGACAATGGGCCCACAGCTGGATCTGCTGCCACCATGCCCATGGTTTGGGCTGGACTACACCCCAGACCCTCCAGGGTGTCTCCATGCAGCTACAGAGAGTCCTCTCCCAGGGTCTGTCACCCAAGATTCAGTGCTTATCCTCTTGGTATATTTGTAGTCTCACCCGGTATGCACTTCAGATTGGGAAGTGTGGCAAGGTGGCAGCTGCCACTGCTGGTCTCTCTCTGCCCTGATTGTTAGTAAGCCAGCACACAGCAACTCCCGCGAGTAGAGTCGGCTTTTCCAGCCCCTCTGTCTGTCCCAATGGATTTCCTAGCAGGCAAGGGGACTCCCCAGAGGGAGAGTCTGCCCATCTGGACTTTCTCTCCTTTAAAGATCCTTCCTAGCAGTGCTGATTCCATCCTGATTATTTTCCCTGCCCCCCATTACTACCTAGTTACATGGAAATCTTTCTTACAGCTTTGGTTGTATAGGAGATCTACCAGATTCCAGTTGATTTTCTATAAGAATAATTCCCATGTAGATGATTTTTGGGTTTTTTGTTTTTGTTTTTTAATATATATTTTTATTGAAGTATAGTCAGTCTACAATGTTGTGTCAATTTCTGGTGTACAGCATAATGTTTCAGTTATACATGAACATACATATATTTGTTTTCATATTCTTTTTCTCCATAAGTTACTACAAGATATTCAGTAAAGTTCCTTGTGCTATACAGTGTAAACTTGTTGTTTATCTATTATATATATATTAGTATCTGCAAATCTTGAACTCCCAATTTATCCCTTCCCATCCCCTTCCCTCCCTTGTAACCATAAGTTTGTTTTCTATGTCTGTGAGTCTGTTTCTGTTTTGTAAATAAGTTCATTTGTCTTTTTTTTTTTTTTTTTTAAAGATTCTACATATACGTGATATCATATGGAATTTTTCTTTCTCTTTCTGGCTTACTTCACTTAGAATGACATTCTCTCGGTCTGCCCATTTTGCTGCAAATGGCGTTATTTTATTAATTTTTATGGCTGAGTAGCATCCTATTGTATAAATATACCACAGCTTCTTTATCCAGTCACCTGTTGATGGATGTTTAGGTTGTTTCCATGTCTTGGCTATTGTAAATAGTGCTGCTATGAACATTGGGGTGCATGTGTCTTTTTGAATTAAGGTTCCCTCTGGATGTATGCCCAGGAATGGAATTGCTGGATCATATGGTAATTCCATTTTTAGTCTTTTGAGGACTCGTCATACTGTTTTCCACAATGGCTGCACCAAACTGCATTCCCATCGACAGTGTAGGAGAGTTCCCTTTTCTCCACACCCTCTCCAGCATTTATCATCTGTAGATTTTTTAATAATGGCCATTCTGACTGGTGTGAGGTGATATCTCATTGTAGTTTTGATTTGAATTTCTCTGATAATTAGTGATATTGAGCATTTTTTTCCTGTGCCTGTTGAACATTTGTATGTCTTCATTGGAGAATTGCTTGTTTAGGTCTTCTGCCCATTTTTGGATTGAGTTGTCTGTTTTTTTCTTATTAATTTGTATGAGTTGTTTATATATTCTGGAAATTAAGCCCTTGTAAGTCTTATCATTTGCAAATATTTTCTCCCATTCCATAGGTTGTCTTTTTGTTTTGTTTACAGTTTCCTTTGCTGTGAAAAAGCTTATAAGTTTAATGAAGTCCCATTTGTTTATTTTTTGCTTTTACTTCTATTGCCTGGGTAGAGTGCCCTAGGAGAACATTGCTGAGATTTATGTCAGAGAATGTTTTGCCTATGTTTTCTTCTAAGAGATTTATAGTGTCTTGTCTTGTGTTTAAGTGTTTAAGCCATTTTGAGTTTATTTTTGTGTATGGTGTGAGGGAGTGTTCTAACTTCATTGATTTTACATGCAGCTGTCCAGTTTTCCCAGCACCGTTTGCTGAAGAGACTGTCTTTTCTCCATTGTATGTTCTTGCCTCCTTTGTCAAAGATTAATTGACCAAAAGTTTGTGGGTTTATTCGGGGCTCTCTATTCTGATCCATTGATCCATATGTCTGTTTTTGTACCAATACCATGCTGTTTTTAATACCGTAGCTCTGTAGTATTGTCTGAAGTCTGGGAGGGTTATTCCTCCAGCTTTGTTCTTCTTCAGTATTACTTTGGCAATTCTGGGTCTTTTGTGATTCCATGTAAATTTTAGGATTGTTTGTTCTAATTCTGTAAAAAAAAAAAATGTCCTGGATAAATCTGTAGATTGCTTTGGGTAGTATAGCCATTTAAACAATATTAATTCTTCCAACCCAAGAACATGGGATATCTTTCCATTTCTTTGTCAGGTATAGGTGATTTTTGATTTGTTTGTGGGAGGAGGTGAGCTCCACATCCTCCTACTCTGTCGTCTTGATCCCACTTCCACTGTACTCCAGGCTGGTCTTCTTTCTATTGGTTGAACTAATCAAACCCTTTCCCTTCTTTTCTTGCCATTTCTCTTCCTTCTGTCTGCTGTGCTCTTTCTCTGGCTCTTCACATGACTTGCTCCTTTCTATCTTTCCAGATAACCACCTCAGAGTGACCTTCCCTGACAATCTAAAATAGACCCAACTCCATTTTTCTCTGGCATGGCACCCTATTTGTTTTCTTCCTCCAACTTATCTCATGTGTCAGTGTATGTGCATATGTGGGTGTCATTTGTATGTGTGTCTATCTCTCCCATCAGACTATAAGTTTCATGAATGTAGGGGTAATGGCCATTTAGTGCCCATCCAATAAAAATGTTTTGAATAAACAAATGGGTGGAGAAGGACTTGGGGATATAGGTATCATGAGGTTTTGAAAAGACTAAAAGTATGAATGTTTTTGGTTCCAGATCTTCATACCAAGGACTGTCAGGGTTAGGCACAAACTTCAGACTTTCAGGATAGGGTCAGAGCTAGAGATTATTGTGGCCATGGTGCATGATGTGGAGGCCAGAGCAGTAATTGTATCTATACTAGGTGTAGAAATGACTGAAATAACAAATTCAAGTATAGTATAAAGCTGCCCTGATAACCAGTGTCCCGGAGACACAGAACTTTCTTTCATCAGAGGCAGAACATGATTTAAAGGGAAGCAATAAATTCTTTGGCATCAGACAAACCTGGGTTTGAGTACTAGCTCAATCACTGACAAGCTAGGTGACTTTGGACAATTTATTTAACCTATCTAAGCATCAGTTTTCTTATCAGTAAAATGGATATGATAATACAATTATTGCATGGGTTTATTATAAGAACTAATGAGTTAAGATGTACAGAATATAACACATAATACAAACCAGGAATGAACAAGAGGAAGAAGAATAAGAAGGAACAGAAGAAAAAGAAGAAATGAGCTCTCACAAGTTTATACAGTCCTAAGATTCTCTTTGTATCATTACCTTGGCCTGGGATTTCAGGAAGGTGATTGTGATTACCCAGGCATGATGGCATGGGTTACAATCTTAAGGCTATGATCATAGCTCCATGACCATACCAAAAACCAGTCAATTAATCAAGAAAAAAGAGAATCATTCAAGCCGAACCATGGGCCAGCAGTGGTTTACTAACCCAGCAATTCTGTGCCATTCATGTCCATCTGGGTCACTGTAGAGTAACTCCTCCTTGTACTTTGAGGTGGAGATGTATTGATATAGCACAGAGTCACAGATGGTGAGGGAGCTAGGAAAGGCTTCAATATGGCTTCCTTCAAAGGATGCCACAAATGCAATACAATACAAAAGAAGTCACTTACCTCCTGAATGAGGACATAAATTCTGAGAAGTAATCATGCCACTAGTTGTTCTTGATGCACAAAATAGAAGCAGCAGTGAATTATCAATCTTAAAATTAGGAATATTTTCTATGAATATTTGTAGTTCATTATGGACTTTTGAGGCTCATTATACAAGAACTAAAACATGGAATTTTATGATTACTTTGTATAATTATGTATAGACAGAGAGAGCCAAACTCCCTCTAAAGTCAGTGGGAGATATGCATAAAGAATGAGCACTAAAATTGGCCCCATGCATTTTTCAATTTTGCTGGATGTAGAATTCAGTATTTTAAAATGACAAAAGACTCATCTTATTTTTGAATTGACTATAAAGCACAATAACAATAATTTATTTACATAGCTGTGCTCTGGGAGCTCATAGCATTTTGCAGATGTTATCTTAGTTATTTTTATAATGGAAGGGGTAAGAGGTTTTAATCCCTGCTTTTTTCCATCTATGGAAACTGAGTCACAAATTGGCCAAGTCATTTACTTGTAATAGCACAATAGGTTGTTGATATATTTGTCTTTTAAAATGAGATTAATAATAATGCCTGCCCTATCTCATAGTGTTGCTATAAGGACATGTATAGGACACTTCTTGTGTGATTTCAAACCATCTTGATCTCACCTCCTACCCCAGGCACTACTGCATTGTTGATTTCCTTGAAGACTTCCAACCTGACACTGCCTCACATTGGATCGCTGCCACTGTCTATTGCTCCCTACCCTGTGGTTTTGAGGATATCTTATGGTTGGATTTTCTTGAGACCCCTCTTGACCAATGGAAGCCAGAGTTTATGAACAAATGCTTTCCACATTTTCCCCTGAGATGGTAGTTCTGAGACACACTCTTTTAGTTTTCTCAGCTTTGCAACCATCCCTGGAGATACCCAACTCAAGACTGTATTGTCTTTTTTTCTTTCGTCTTTCACTTCCCCATGTCTCTCCTTGCAATTTCTTCTCTAATACCTGCAGCCAGGCCTTTCCCTCAGGCTGTGCTTTAAGGATAACTAAAGGCAAAGAGAATGACATGAAATGGTAACATATATGAGAGAACTTGACAACCCCAAAATGCTATGTAATAAAAGTTGTTAGTATGACTTATATAATAATAGTACTTGTACCAATTATAGCCATTATAATTAATGTCAACTTGAAGCTATTGAAGCACTGAAACAGAAATTCTCACGTCTTTCTGAAACCCTGGAATCACCATAAATCAGCAGCATTCCTTTCTCTGGAGGAACACAAAGACTTCCCAAGGGATATGCAGGCAAAAAAAAAAAAAAAAAAAAAAAAAAAAGAATGAAGAGAACCAATTTCCTTCATCATCTCAACTTCCCTATGTATAATTCCCAAAATTGATGTGCCTAAGAATGTGCCTGCAATTAAGGTATCCTACCAATGTTGACCTTTCCCACTTGTCCTTTCAGAATTGTCCTCCAGCTACACAAAAGAAAGGCAGAACGCACATCCTGAATCTTGCTGTGATATAACCCATCTTCTAATTACTGTTTAAAAAACAATAGCAACATTCCTGAGAAAGAGTCCTGTGAAAGAAAATCCAAGAGCACTGGTAAGAAATAACTTTTGTGAACCTCTCACTTCTTAATGGTCCTATAGCTTTTCTACCATGTGTTGTTAATTTTTACACATAGATTAAAAATGCCCGTATAAAAGCAGAACATCTACTTATGTACAAATGGAGGACAAAATGTTTCTAAAATGCTTCTGGAATGTGGTGCCCAGAACTTTAGGAAGACAGTTTCATTTAATTAGGGGAAAAAAATCTTTCTCCTCAGCTGATATGTTTATGTAATTCTGTCAAATGAATAATTATAAACAATAATTTTCAACAATAAAATTAAATTACTAATCTATATATAAAATTCTCAAATGTCTTTCTACCGTAAGTTTTAAGGCACTTTTAGGAGATTTAGATTAGAAAGCTGAAATATAGCATGCAAAATATGTATATATATGTGTTTATGTGTTTGTAGCCCATGAGACAAATCTTAAAATGCACAACTTCCAATTTTTTAATGTCTCATTTTTAAATAATTTTAAATGTTTCCCTTTGCAATTCATGCATATCTTGGGGGAGATACTTTGAGACTATGCAAATATCTAGGTCCTCCTTAAACTTTTGCCCACAATTTTTAGCATCCATTGGTGGATCTTGTCTGCTATAATTATTACTGTGATGTTCTAATGGTGATTTTCCATTTCCCTCATTCCTTCTATATTTACTACCTGGAATTCTTTTGTAAGGAATAGCCATCCCTCCATTTGTTTATTTGTTTATTTAAATTTATATTATATCAATATGGACTCATGGCTGTTTCTTGTATTCGATGGGCTATAATCCTATACTGTTGTTATTTACTTTGTTCCTCAAATTCAAGCTTTGACCAGTGGGGTTTTCAATAATTGGGAAAGAAATCCCTTTGCAAGTCATATGGTTTAAATTATTTACTTTCAATAAAATTGAAGGGCTAGTCACATTACCAGCTGATTGATTGTTTAAAAGAATGTCGATGATAGAACACTGAATTTTTTTCCCATGCAATACAGAAGACCTTCAAACAATTAAGTGATATTGTAATAAAAAAAATTTTCATTCTCATATACCTGTCCTGTAGCCCAGGAGTTCTAGTGCTCTGTATCTATTCAAGAGAAATGAGCACATATGTTTACCCAAAGACTTGTAGCAATTTTCATAGCTGTTTTATTCATAAGAGCCAAAACGTAGAAACAATTCAAATATCCATGAATAATAGAATGGATAATAAAGTTGTAGCCTATTCATAAGATGGAATATAACACAGTACTTTTTTCAAAGAACAAACTGCTGATATACCCCAAAACATTGATGAATGTCAAACACATTATGTTAAGTGAAAGAAGTCACACAAAGGAGTAAACACTGGATGAGTCCATTCATATGAAATTCAAGAACATGTTAAATTCAATTTAGGGTGATAGAAGTGAGAGCCATCTTGAGGGCAGTATTGTTTGGGAAAGGGCACAAGGGAAGCTTCTGCTGTGCTGTAAATGTCCTCGATCTTGAGCAGGGTGATGATGGTTACATGAGTGCACACATTTGTCAAAACTCATCTTAGGATTTGTCTACCTTTTTGGTGTATAAATTATACCTCAATAAAATAATAGAGTGTGAAAAATACCAACTGAGAAAAATGTTTAACATGTATAGGATACAAAGGACATATATGCAGGACATATAAATCGTTCCTGCACACACAAAAAAAGTGTCCAGTGAAAAAGTGAGTAAAAGATAGAAATAGGCCAGTCACCCTAAAGGAGTTGTATATCATCAAAATGCCTATGAAAAAAATCCACTGGTAATCAGAGATATGCCAAATGAAACACAGAACTCTGCAACCTCTTTCTAACCCCAAACTGGTAACTTTGTTGGGAGGATAATGGAGGAGTATAAAGTCTCTCCCCCTCCCTCCCCTCCCTCTCTCCCCTCTCCCCCTCTCTCTCTGAGACTGATTACAATGTTATAAGTAATAATTGAAGTAATAAATGCTTATTTGTACCTATAATGAGCACTATAACAAGTAATAATAGAATAGATAATGAAATTATCTTGATCTAAGCATCAGTCATTAAGAGCTAGAATTGAGTCACAATTCTTGAATCCATACAAGATACAAGACAGTCTGAGTTTTCTAAATCCAAACCTCTTATTGGGCCTTTGACAGCGGTGTGGCCTCCACATGTACATTACACACTTCGGCCGAAGGTGTCTGCGCTGGCGGGGAGAGCAGGAAGACCGCATGGGGACACTCCAGCCTTCCTGGTGCAAGCTGCGTGGTACAAGGTAAAGCAGAAATCCAACCTGGCTGGTCCCTGAGCCGATATATTTTGTTTGGCTTTTGTGGTGTGCTAGTTTTAATTGAGGCCAGCATTTAAAAAGTCAACAATTAAGTACGAAAATGATTTACATCTAGCTAAATAAGCTGGAGCTCTGTAGCAGCTGACCCACCCAGAGGCTGGGTGTCAGGTTTCCTGATGTCAGACCCACATTACTCATTTATGTTACGCATCTTGTCCCTATAGGTAATTGACTTTGTGATCTGATGTAAAATGCCAGGGGGAAAAGACAACAGCCTCTAAATTTTAAAGACTGCCGTTTACTAATAATGTACATGAGAGTCTGTGTGTGTGTGTGTATGTGTATGTGTATGTGTATGTGTATGTCAGAGAGAGAGAGAGAGAGAGAAAGAATAAAGTCCTCAGATGGACTGCTTTACTTAGTTCTTTAGTACCTTGAAGTTATAAATGTCCTTCTATACAACTTTACATAGAATAAATATGCAGAACTATCTTTAGAAAATTTAGCAAGCTGCAAGAGCTCCCTTTCCAATTGATTGTTACCCTGTGATATTAGTGGGCAGGAATGTATTGCGACATGGAGTTTTGGACAAGGTTGTATGTAACATAGGGGAGCTGTGGATGCTTCTGACAGGGGGGAGTGAGTGCATCTTTTTTCAAAAGGGCATGGATTTTACTCTTGGGACTCGCTCTCAAAGGGTTTTGTCCCTTTCTTGACCCAGTTAAAGGTGGCTCACCTCCTCTGGCAGCAGTGTGGCTGACTAGCTCCCTTCTTAAATGTAGAGCAAAGGTTCAGTAGTTCAGTGCCCCCGAAGTTCATAGAAGGCATGTTAAAACCAAGACAGCTGTCCCAACCCTCCAGAGTTTATATTCAGTAGGTCTGGGGTGGATCCCAAGAATTTGTATTTCTAACAAGTTCCCAGGCCATGCTGACACAGCTGGTCAGGGAGCCACACTTTGAGAATCTGTGATAAAATCTTCAACCTCTGGTAAAGTGGGCTAATTCATGGGAGTCTGTATTAATGATTTATGCTCAGGAGGGTTAGACATAAATAATAACCTAATATATTTAATTGCATATTCTTAATACATGCTTCCTGTTACTAATTACTCTGATTTTTTTTCCCTGCAAACAGCTCAGGAAGTGGAAGTATTTAATTGTGGGGCTTTTATTGGAGGCATAAAAGCAATCAGTGAGAACTGATTCAATTGAACCTGAGATCTAAGTCGTTCATTTTCCCCTGGGGAGTCCCTCCAGTTGGCAGTCACAAACATACTCTGCCCTGTGGTTTTGTTGCTGAAGCTTGAGGTTCCCATGATAGATCAAGGAGTTCTGGGCTGGCATGGCATTGAAAGAGACCACTGTGAAACAGCAAGACCAGGCAAGCTTTAAAACTAGAATGGGCTCGCTGGGGAAGTGACAAAAGGGATTCTTTCTCTCCTTGATGGATTTAAAGGTAGAATCCTGATTCTCCTGAGAACTGTTCAAAAGCCCCTCCCCTAAGGCATGCCGGCTCTTCCCCGTCTGTCTCTGTCTTCTGTCTTTACTGCAGCCAACCATTCCGAGGTAGTCAATGCATATCTTTCGTTTGTGTGTGTTTATGCAGAATCTGCATGGGTTTTTAATTTACATAAATGTTGTTCTAAACATTACTGCTGCATTTCCCACTCAACTCTAATATTTTATGATTCATCTATGTTGACAGGATGCCCCTCTAACTTCAGCAGGCATCAAAATCACCAGGGAAAGTTATTAAGATAGAGATTCCCAGGTTCCAGTCCAAGAGATTCTTGTTCAGAAGGTCTTAGGTGATGCCCCAGAATCTGTATTTAAACAAATTTATTGGGGTATAATTTATATACCGTAAAATTCACCTGTTTTATGTATACAATTTAAGGATTTTTTGTAAATTCGTAGAGTTGTATAACCACACCACACAATCCCGTTGGAAATGTACATTTTAATAAGCTCCCCAGGGGCTTCCGAGGCAGCAGGTCCTCAGACTGCATTTTCAGCATTGTCGAGATTGAGAGTATGTCTTGGGGGGACTCCACCAGAGCTGTCACTTCTTGCTAGACCTTTTCATGGCCCCCACTCCTCTCACACTCTTAGTCCTCTCACTCCTCATGGCCCTTCATGCCTTCCTTTTATATGATGTGAGCTGTGTTCATGCCCCCACCCCTCTCGCTTTTCCTTGCTCCTGCTCCTCTCACACACACACTGATATTTCCCTGTTAGATGATTCCATCTGAAATGTATATGCTAACGTAAGTCGTTGTCTGTTCTCTCATTCATGTGGTTCTTAGACCTTGCTTTAAGAAATATTCTTTAAAACTATGCAGAGGGAGATTAGATGAAGATCATAGGAGCTTCATGCCACAACAAGGCAGATCAATCAGCCAAGAGAAATGACGTTGCTTGGCTGGGGAAGAAGGTGCTTCTTTATGTGAGGTAAATAAGGTTGACCCCCCCAAAAAACCTTGACCAGAATTGTTCCTAAGCAGGAGGCCAGCCATGGGTCTCAGTCAGTCCCTAGCCACCTTCAGGGATGGTGGGATCAATAGTTAGGATCTTGTGACTTCATATGTAAAGTGCTGCTTGTCAAGACAGAAGCCACAGCACCTCAAGTTCTGTCTGGAGCCTAAATAGGGAACAGAAACCAAATATCACTGCTTCTGGCATTGAAGTAGATCATGGAGATGAACATCATTCATAAGTACATCAGACTCTGCCTCTCCGTGCAGGACCCAAAGTTCTACATGACTATAAAATGCAACCTAATAAACCACTGAAAATTATCTAGAGTTTTCCACTCAAGTAAAAATATTTATTGAACAAATATCATGCCCCAGGCACATTTGCTTCTGGGTCATCGATGCACATAATTAAATTCACCAGTGAAGATGGCAGAGTATACAGATATGCTGCCCTTTGTCCTTGCCTCATGGACTGCTTAGAAGTAAGAGAGTTTTTTAGGGGGTAAATAGAATACTAGAGCAGAGTTCTTGGGCTCACACTCCAAGTTCAATCTGAAAATTCCTTTCCTTTCCTTTATTTTTTAGATATTAGTGTTTACCTTCTTCCCTTGCCCCGTTCATTTCTTTGATAATATTAGGGTTTCATGCAAGCTTTCCTTTGAAGAAAGGGTTCCACTATTTTAAAGAAAATTGTAAAACCTTCTAAGTAAATTAAGTCACTTACTTGCTAAGAGCTGTCTTTGTGTAAGGCGCTGTGTTGGGTGTAAGGTGCTGGGGGCCCTTATCTTTCTTGCTTACCATTGTAGCCCCAGTACCTAGCACAGAGTTTGGCTCAAAAAATGTTTATTGAACAAATGATGGAACAAATGAATGAATAACACTAATTACACTGTATTGTAATAATTTATTTACCTGTTTGTTTTCCCAATTAACCTGTGAGCTCATGGACAGCAGAAACCATGTTTTATTTATTGCAGTATCAATGGGAACTCCCACATGACCCAATGTATTGTAGGCACTTACTAATGGTGGAATGAATGGATGAATGCAAAGCAGGTGTAAAACCTTGCCCATGGCAACAAAACTAAGTATAGTCGATCCAGAAACAGAACTGACAATTACTGCTTTCTGATTTCATACTTACTGTACAAAGCCATAAGACCCCCTCTATGAAGAATGAGACATTTTTGGGTATTTGGGGACTGGCCAGAGTGGTGAGCAGCAGCCAGCGGACAATACCACTGTGATCTCATCTTTGCCTGTCTTGCCTCTTTGGCAAGTTTGATTGCCAGGTCTGCAGAGGAATATGCTGGGCTGCTGTTTCCTACTTAACAAGCAGTCAGATGAGCTGGGTTGTAGCTGGAATCTGAAAGGGACACTGGAAAGGCCCTATGCCTTCTCTCCAAATGCAAATACCACTGGAAGGGTGAAGTCTCAAATCACCATTTCTCCACTCACAGTGAATAACTTAGATAATCAGGTACCTTTAACCTGTTATCTGGTTTAACTTGCTCTCATTGGAGACCCAGGCTTGCTTGAGAGGACATTGTGGATTGTCACTTGTTGCAGAGGTAGGTAGGTAAACATAGGGCAATGGACAACATGAGCAGAGTAGGGGTCCAGAGGCACTGGCTTCAGCACAGGTTAGCATGAAAGGCACCAGTCCTGAATCCAAGCTCCTCTTACTTCACATTTTCCCAAGGGTCTACTTGGACTCAGTCTATATGCCAGCTTACCAACTTTGTCATCCAATATTTGACAGCCCTTGATGGGAGCTACCATAATAGAAGACATGGCTCTATTCACCCTACACTTTCTCATCATTTTAACCTACAGAGGATTTTCCCACTGTTTCCAGGTTTGTATGAACCTTGTGTCTAGCTCAGGATCAATGTGCAGAGCATTGTACATAGCTCACTAGTAACTTTATGTTTATTATTGAACAAATTAGAATTGAACATGTCTTAAGTACTAATAGGGACAGCAAAACGGTACAATTGGGAAAAGCACAAGACTAGAAAACAAGAATCTCAGTTCTGCCATTTATTGGCTCCAGGAAAAAGAACCCCTTTTTGCCTCAGTTTTCTCATCTATTAAAAGGGCATAATAGTACTCACTGTACCCACCTTATAAAGCTGTTTTAAATGTTACTAGAGATAATGGATGACGAAGTCTACTGAAAGTTAAAATGAGATATAAAAATGCAAGGTATTTCTCTTTAAAATAATGGGCTCGATAGGATGACCATATAATTTACTCTCTAAATCAGGAAGGGAAATAATTAACTGTTATTAGTCTACAACAGGCATAAAATGGAACTGTCCTAGGCAAGTCTGGATATTCTGTAAGTCCCCCTTACATTGACTTTTATTCCATTCTGTGCATCCTTCCCACCTCTTCCCTTGGCTCCTCTCCCACCTCTTTGTTCTAAAATGCTCTGCTTTATCTTTAAGTGCAGGCATCCTGTTTAGGGAGAGCAAGAAAATGTATGAGTATGATTGTGTGTGTTCTTTGAAATATCTGACCTAGAAAAAAGTCGGGCCATGAATAAACATGTTGCTATTACAACCTAAAGATCCCCATATAAATAGCTGCAGTGCTCGGCTTTGGCTGATGATTGATTACTCAAATGGGCTCCAGTTTTCCCCTGGGCCTTTTTTGTTTCCTTCCATCTAATACTACAGTTTTTTCTGGTTTTGTTTTTTGGGCTTTTTGCCTCTGACATGTTGCTAAGTAGAGTGTAAGGCAGAACTCCCAGGGCTGGTCTGGACAGTCTCCCCAGCTGAGCAACCAGAGACAGTGGCCTGGGGCACATCTTGGGTGGGGACTCAGTGGAGAAGCTGAGAGGTGGCCCACTTTGGCTCTTGCAACAGAATAATCAAGTGACCAACTTTGCTCAGGCTCTTGGCTTTTGGGGTGGCCTTATCCTTTCCTGGTGGGGTTTTTCCTCAAAATTTCCATCCAGGATGGAGGAAGGAGCTCACCTGCCTTTTGGGGATTGAAAAAGTTACTCTCAAACAAAAGTGGGTGAGAAATGATAAAGCCAAAGGCCAAGTGGCTGGCCGAGTTTCTCCACTCTCCCTTTCTCACCGTAATGAGCACCATACCCAGAAGGCTGAGTGAGCACACATGAACAAAATTCATGGCTTAAAGTGAAATAAAATTTGCAGCATAATTAATCTGATACATGTTCAATGGTAAATGGTTATTATGTTGCTGCTCCATATACGTGTGTGTGTGTGTGTGTGTGTGTGTGTGTGTGTATAACCATTCACAGAAATGAACATAATTGGAATTGCTTTTAGACAGCAATATAAGTATTTCTGAGGTCAGCTATCAACAGTTGTCCCTTATTTTCCTTTAAAAAAAAAATAGGCCATTTTGGTTTGGTCCCATATTTTGGCATGCCTAGGCTAGAAAAGCTGGTTTCTTTGCCTCAGTTGTCCCCATCTTCTGTGGTACCTAGATCATAATGCTCTTTTACTCAGACTATGAATGGCTTCCCTTTACCTTCTAAAACTTGACCCCAGCTGATATTTCCTGCCTGATCTCTTACCATCCCCCTACTGACACCCTGTCCTCTAGTCACATAGATTATTATCTTATGAGCATATTTTCATTTTATGCCAAATTTTGCATAAGTATATCTGTGTCTCCACTTAGAATGTCAAAGTGCAGATCCAAAGTCCTACGTATAAAGTGGAAAGTATTCTGAGCCAGGAGATAGTAGGTCTGGATATTGGTTAGGTCTCTGCCATTAACTTGCCATGTGACTGTAAGCAAACCAATTCACTTTTCTGAGTCTTACCTTTGTAGATCTCTAAGGTTCTTTCCAATTTGAAAAGTTAAAAAACAAAATCATTGGGTAACAAATATAATCACACCTGTTTTGAAGGTCTAGTTCACGTATCATCCCAACCCAAAGCTCATGGCTTACAACGGGCTAAGCTCCCATAGTGCTTCCTTGCCCTCATGATTACAAGATGGCTGCTTTAGCTCTAGCATCACTTGCCCTGCCAAAGGAAGGAAAGAGTGATCTTTGTCTCAACATTCCCAATAAGTCCTGAGATTGGTTCTGATTGTACCAACTATCGAATCAGTAACTGTGGTCAGGGGGATATGTGGCTTCAGCCCGACACACATGTTCTACCCTGTAAGGCTATGTTTGAACTGAAGTTGGTTGGGAAGGGGAGTATCAAGACCATTGCCAGAAGAAGGACAAATGGATCCTGGAGAGGCACATGCCCACAACACTGTGCTATTATATTTGTTCCAGACTGCACTGTATAGTGGTTACTTGTGTGTGTGCCTTATTATCTCATTCATTTGTTCAACACATATTTTTGAGTAACTATTGTATGCCAGGCACAGTGCCATTAGCGGTTTGATGGTGAACAAGACTCAGTGCCTACCCTCATGATATTTACATTATAGTGGAGAAAACAAGCTAAAACCATAAATATATAAGTAAAGCAAGAGTCAGTTGTAGTAAGTTTTCTGAAGAAAACAAGCAGGATGCAGAGAAAAAGAATAAAAAGGCTAATTATTTTGCATAGGATGCTCAGGAAGGGTCTTTCTGAACTGATGATGATGAAGAGCCGCTGAGGGAAGGAATAGAGTTAATGGCATTCCAGGCAAAGGGAAGAGAAAATGCAAAGACACTAAGGAGAGAACAGGCTTGGTGTGTTGAATGAATAGGAAGAAAATGGGAGTGCCTGGTGCACAGTGAGAGGACTAGTCAAAAATGAGTTGGGAGAGGCAAGCCAGGTAATGTAAAGTCTTAGGGACCATGGGAAGTCCACTTGTCTGCAAACTTCTTGAGGGTAAGATGATGTCTTTTTTAAATGTGTTATTTATTTCTATAACTCAGCCCTCTTTTTAGTGCTTGGTATGTACAAGTGCTTCTTAAATGCTTATTGCAACATGGAATAAATGTCTGGGATTTTATCTTGTGTGTGGTTTGAAGTAGGGCTGTTTCTTTCTCATTGTAACATCCTCAAGCAAGAAAGACTTCTAGTCATTTGTCTTGGCTATTGCCTAGAAAGGAAGCTACTTTCCAGTCTACTTCTCTGTCGTGGCCTCCATGCTCTTGGCTCTCCCAAAGTTCTTTCTAGTCAAGATACTCTGTCCCTTGGGGGTTCTGTTTTGCTCTTGGGCTGAGAGTAAGGTTTTATTTATAAAAAATCTTTGATAAAGACAAAGTATCATTGGCCTTTTGGTGTTAAGAAGTAGCCAATGATATAATCAGATAAGAAATAATGTAATATAAATACACCAAAGGAAGCATTAAGGCAGGACATAAACTAGTGAGTAGGTGTGGGGGCTTTGGGAAAACAGGCTTGAATAATTCCCATTAGTTTGAGTAACCAGGGTAGCATAAGTCCCTTTGTGCCAGTCCCTCAGAAAAGGGCACCAACTACAGGTAAGATTCTAGAAATTATTCAGAAAAGGCACAATTACTCTCTCCTCAGGGAAGTTGCAGCTCTGGTTAGGACACATGGAAACAGTCATGGTAGCATGGCTTTTAACTGGTGCCTGTGGAATTAGGAAATTGAATTCCGTAGTTTCTCAGGCACACCCTAACTTATGCGGTCCTCTGTATCACTGCAGCTTTAACTCTCTCTTGCATCTCTGGCTAGGGTATTTCTAACCTCAGTCTGGTGGAAAACACCAGATTTCCCCTTAATGTGGAAACTAGATGCTGACAGTTCTCCAGGTTGTCGTTTACACACAGGTAGTTCTAAAAAGAAGCTCTTGTTTTAAAATTCAGGAGTCCCTCCAACTTAAAAGGCCTTCACTTGAATTGCAATCTGTTAGCTCTGCTCCCAAATTAGGAATTCAAAAATGTAGTATTTGTGGTTTGTGAGTTTGCGGGGTAGATGGCTGTGTGGGGAAGGGAGAAAGATAGGTGGTAAGAGAGAGTTCATAGAAGAAGGGGTTCCATTCTCTAGCTCCTTCTATCACCTACATGTTCCTGAGAAGAAAATATACAGAAAATGACAGGATGGTGGTGGAGGTTCCTTCTGAACATTTCCTCTATTCACCAAATGTTCATTGAGTGCCTACTCAATGGATCTTCATCTGAAAAGATAGCAGTGATTTGTATCAGCAGAAACATTTATCTACTAAGAGAGAAAAATATATAGTGATATAAAGCTATTAATAGAGCTAAATGAAAAATGATACCCAATTCGTATCCAACCTCCCTGCCAAAACACTAATTTGAAAGCATACATGCACCCTCGTGTGCACTACACCACTATTTACAATAGCCAGGATATGGAAGCAATCTCACTGTCCAGCAACAGATGAATGGATAAAGAAGATGTAAGATATATATACATATACAGTAAAATACTACTGAGACATAAGAAGGAATGAAATTTTGGTATTTGCAGCAAAATGGATGGACTTGGAGGGCGTTATGCTAAGTGAAATAAGTCAGAGAAAGACAAATATTCTGTGAGATGACTTATGTGGGATCTAAAAAATACAGTAAACTGGTAGATGTAACAAAAAAGTAGATGCACAGATATAGAGAACAAACTAATGGTTACTAATGGCGGGGGAGGGGCAATGTAAGAGTGGGGAAATGGGAGGTACAAACTGTTAAGATAGGTTCACAGATGAATGTACAACACAGGGAATATAGCCAATATTTTATAATAACTGTAAATGGAAAGTTACCTTTAAAAATTGTATAAAAATTAAAAAAAAAACGTTAAACACTATTTTTGTTTATGCTGCTTAAAATGGTTTTAATCAGTGTAAATTTAATTTTTGGAGATTAAAGGGAAAAATGACACCCAATTTAATTTTATTTGGAAGGTTCCTGTTTGTGATGTGTGCCTGACAAAGCATACTCCCAACAGGTCAGTCTGGAGATACTATTAGCTATATCCCCACATTTACTGTGCAGCCGGCCAGCTACAAGTGGGGAATATACTGTTACATTTCAGAAGGATTGCCGGTATAAATAGGCCTCCATACCAAGCTCGACTCTAAGAGATTCCACTGGCTGTGCATGTAATCATGGATTGATGGTTACTAAAGGCCCAGATGAAATCAAACAGATAAGGCTTTACCCAAAGCTCCGGAGATAGAGCTCTCCCAAGGTTTGCATTGTATCTACGGCGATAGGAGTGGTGACTGCAGAAGAGATGAACATAGCCCTACCCAGCCACAGGAAGGCCGCAGCTGAGCTGCAGTATGTTGTTCATTCATTGATCACCTAGTATATGCCAAGCACTGGGCTGGGTGCTAGGGATGCTGAGATGAGTAAGACATGCTACCCTTGCCGAATTTATAGATGCACTTGGGAGAAATGGTCACTTAAACACGTCATTACAATGTGATATATCAAAAGTTCAAAGTACAGTGACAACAGGAGTGAGGGAAAAGACAAAAAGACAAGAGACATTAGGAAAATTAACTGACAAATATGGTGGTGATTTGGCTGTGTGAGAAAAGTGTCCAGTTTTTCTTTATTCACCATTGTACCTCCATCATTTTTCAGAAATGATGTTGGGCTCCTCTGTAATTCATTCATTCATTCATCTCTCCATCCATCTCGCCTATGCCAAACACTATGCAAGCTACCAGTGATATAAAGATAAATAAAATATAGTCTCTGCCTTTGATGGGTTCACAATATAATGAGAAAGAAAAACTAGTGAACAAATATTTAGACAGATCATTGAGGCAGTTTTGCGGATACTGGACTGCAGTAATACCTCTGGAGATGATTGAAACAGATGAAAGATGGTAATGGCCTAAACTGAGGCAGTAACAGTAAGAATGAGTGCAAGGGAAAGATCAACAAGACACTTAGAACATTGAAGTGATGTGATGTAGCAAATGATTGGAGTCATTTTAGGGGATGGTGAGAAGGAAAAATAAAAATTGAGGTTCAATGAGCTCTAGGTTTCTAGCTTGGCTGATTGAATACTGTCATTAATATATAGAGAAATAATTCAAATGGAAAAACAGATCTGGGGCAAGAATTCAGGGAGAATATTGAGTTCAATTACAGAGCTGTGGAGTTGGATGTTTTGGTGGGCTATCTAGGTGCAGATGCCATAGATGGGCAGATATTTGAGTCTTATGCTGAGGAAATGCATCTGAGCTAGGGATTAAGATGTGGGAATCTTTAGCCTACTTGTAACAGTTAAAACTGTTGGAGTAGATGAGGTCATCCAAGAAGATTATGCAGCATGAGAAGAAAACGTGAGGAAATAGCAATACATAAATGTTGAGGAAAAGTAAAAGGGAGAAGCAGTGGAGGATACTAAGAAAATCTCCATCATCAATACTTTACAAAATGCTCTTTCACTCTGGAAAAAGAGATAGGATAGTAGCCAAGAGGCAGTGGTTCTCTTCATAACTTGGGATTCAGCACTGTCGTTAATGTGCTGCTCATGGCTCGGTCTATACCCTGGTGCTTCAGTCCTACCTCATACGTCTGCCATGATTGACTGATTCCTAGTACGTGTGATTATTGTGGGGAGACCGGATGAACACAGGGGCCAGCTCTGAGAATTTTTCTGATTGAAGGGTTTTTTTTTTTTCTGCTACAAAGTTGTTTTCCCCTGGAAAATAAATCTCTAAAGTGAGATGAGAAAAGGAAACTATGACTGTGGTGGAAGAGGAAGCGGGAGGGTGAAAGGTGGGAGCCATCTGGATGTCTTGGGAGAAAAAAATGCTTCAATCATTCAAAGGCTAGATTACACGGGTTTTAGTTGTAAAACCTCTAGTGAACATGTAAACAATCAGGTATGATAAAATCATTTCAAGCATTACCATCCTCTCTCTGAATAGTTGATATCTTTTTAGCAAACTTGGGCCATTCCCAGATCAGATTTTTCCATTGCCATTTCAGTAGAACATGGTTGTGTTCATATCCTGTTCTTCACCGGAAGATACTATGGTGTTGAGACAAATCATTTCAATGTAATTGTTTTAACTAATTGAGGTATAATGTGTACACAATAAAATGCACAACCCATAACCGTCAGTTCAGTGAGTTTTGACAGCTGTGTACACCCAGGTCAGATCAAGCTTATCAGCTGATCCCATTTCCCCTAGGTATCTTTGCACAGGGCTCCCAGGACCATTCTTCACTGATTAAGGGCTTCTCACTGGCTCAAGTCTCTGACTCAACTCTCCAAAATGCAGAGGTCAGAGTGTGCTGGGTACTTGACCCATCCTCTTCTGGTCTGCGTGCCTGGATTACATAATCCAGAGTGTGCTGGATTATGTACAGCCTTTTCATTCTGCCCACAGCAACCAGAATGCTTTTTTGAAAATTATGTATGTGACTTGCATAATATTTCTATCATGCTTCTATACAAAATAGAGAGCCCCTCCTTTTTCTCTTTCATAGCACCCTGGCTCTTCTTCACAGCGCAGCATTTAACACCACCTATAATTATATTAATCTTTGTATCTCCAACACCTAGCACAGGAGCTATCACACAGGAGGATTTAAATAATCATTTGTTGACTGAACACATTAA
The DNA here is from genome assembly GCF_009834535.1 of Camelus ferus. NCBI lineage: Eukaryota > Metazoa > Chordata > Mammalia > Artiodactyla > Camelidae > Camelus > Camelus ferus. Next base: position 72,610,099 of record NC_045732.1, on the reverse strand, counting down.
GTCAATAATTATTTCATTAGCAAATTGATCTGTCTACACTGACTCTTGCCCTCCTGTCCAGTCTCAATCCTGCAGTCAGAGTGATCTTGGAAAAATGTATATAGTTTATCCTGTTACTCATCCTGTCAAAAACTCTTCAATAGCTCTATGTTTGAACAAACTTCAGATATCTTAATGTTACTGCTTTCCTCAGGAAAGAGCATTGCACTGTGGTAACAAGGTAACCTCAGACTCTCAACAGTGACCTATTTATTGATCACTTCATGTTTCTGTTGGAGGTGTGGGAAGAGAGAAGGGGGCTTACATCATACCACACAGTCATTCAGGGAGCCAGGAGGCTGGAGACATCATCTTGTAGCTGAATCATCTGCAGTATAAATATGCTATATTTCAGACACTTCAGCTGTTTTTCACAAATTGTTTCTCTACTTCTAGCCTTTAGTAATCCTGAGAGGACTCAGCCCTAATGCCCTAAGGCAATGGTTGAATATATAATCCATTAACCTCTATGCATCTATAATAGCATTCATTATGTGCCATGTTTGGGAGAATTTAAAAAAAATAGTCACACGAATCTCTTCCTGTGATCTGTGGTTCAGATGAGGAATGCTGGTTAAGAAAGGCTGCAAGTCTAGAAGCATTTCTGGCACATAGTAGGTGGGGGATCTATGTCTCTGCCTTTTTTTTAAATTAAGATACCGACAGATGCTAGATCTAGAAGAGATCTTGTAGATCATCTAATCTAATGGCTCTCAATCCTGGCTATGTATCAGAATCACTTGACGGACTCCTTAAAATTTTACATTCTTTTTTTGAGTGAAAGTAGATTTATTCAGAGAGATACATTGAAAGGCAAGAGAAAGGCCACGAGGTGTCGGGGTTGGGTGCTCAGATTAAAAGTAGGTACACATTCCATACACAGAATGCGAGCCGTCTCCAAAGAGGGGGAGAGAGAGGGGCGGCCTAAAATTTTACATTCTTAAACTCCATTTCTAGCGATTCTGATTCAATACATCCCGGGGTGGGGGTGGGGGAATGTGTATTTTTAAACACCCTCAGGTGATTTTGGTGCAGCCATTTAATGACTGCTTTGGCTGATGGGCAGGTGTTTGAGTATCACATTTCATTTTCATTTGGAGTAGCCTTTGTCCCCTTAAATGCAGAACACAATTCAGAAGAAGTTAGTTGGGGTGTTTGTTTTCCTTGCAGTGTACGCACTCTTACCCTTTTGTTTTAAAAACAATTCCTGCTGGGATTAAATTGAGTCATAACATGGCTAGATGCTTTGCAAGGTCTTCAGCTCTAATATTCTGGAAGATTGTATTTTTAAACCAGAGCTTTACTTTCAAGTAAAGGAAAGCAGTTGGGGCAATTGCTTTTATTATACCATCTTTTCAAAAAGATGGGAGGAAGAGCAGGGATAAAGCTGTCTGTATTGGAAAACACTGTATTATGTTTGTTTCCAATCTCAGATGGACCAAGAGTCCTGGAAAATACACAGGGGCCATTCAGAAATCTACCAAGACAGCTTACTCCTGTTCTGGTCTTTTCAATCCAACCAAATCAACAATAAAATTCTAGAGTTTTAAGGCTACATTTCTTGTCCTAACACTGGTCTCTTATTTATGGTTATGTCTTTCAAAACACATCAGGTCTGAAACCTTTGCTCTGTGCTCTGCAGCTTCCTGGACTATTTGGCTGAATAATGGAGCATAACCTGTAATTGTAAGGGGCTGCACATAGGGTTTAGAAAGCATGCTGGGGTGGGTGGGCACCAGTTCAACGGAGAGTTTAAGTGTTTGGCTCACTTTCCCAAATTTCACTCTGCTCTGTTTCACCAGTAGTTAGGGGAGAAGGTCTTCTCCTTGTTACTGGAAAGAAAAATGTGTTTCCATCACAGTTGCAATGTGAAATTCCTTCCACCAGTCCCAGTATGCGACACTCTAGACAAGGTCTACACGTGTTTGGTGCAGTCTTTCCCCTTCATGTTTTCCAGGACTGAAGACACATGTATTAATATAATGTTTATAAAGTACATTTTATATAGTTCATAGACCAACATTTCCCAAACTGTTTTCTGATGTCTACTAGCCCCTCAGGATGCTCTGAGAAAAAAGGATTCCATCATAAACTAGATTTGGTAAGACTGCATATTTTAAACCTTATCTTACATATTTACTTTGCATGTAATCTTACTAAAGGCTCTGAGAAGCGCTACAGTTATGAGACCTGTTTATCTTTGTTAACCCACCATATCCTTATCATATGAGCATGGCATCTTTTCTTGGAGGAACATCTTATACTGCAGATCACCATTTGAAAAATGCTTTCAAAGGTTGAGAGATATCAATGAAGGAACCTCCGGAAGTCACCCGGTGCAACACTAAACCTGCATTTAGTGCTTATTTGTACTGTATACTTGTAGCCATTTCTGCCATTCCCTAGGTGAGTAAGGAAAAACAAACCTTTTATTATTGAAAGGGCCAGTATAGTTGGTATAATCGTATAGGAATGCACATTGACATTTTTGTAACACTTTCAAGTTATTTCTGAAGCAGCATAGAATAATTTTTTTAAAGGTATTGGACTAGGAGTCCAAAGACCTAGCTTCTCTAACAACTCTGCCACTAACTAGCTATGTGGCTTTATACCAGTGGATTAACTTCCCTGGGTATCCCTTTCTTCCTCCATAGAGGAGGAATAACAGTGCCTGTCTCATCCACCTCTTTGGCTTGTTGTGAAGATCAAATAACCAAATACATTGGATAATTATTTCCTGGTATTGTAGAAGGGCACAAATGACAGTGGGGCAGGGCTACTAAGATGAGAGGTAGGACCATGGGAGAACTAGCATTGTATCAGGGTCTGGGATGATGTGCATAAAGTACAGAGCCATCATTGCTCCAGAAAGACCGCAAGTCAAAAGCGAGGGTGAGGAAATGTATCACTTCAAGCTCATGTTTTGAAAATCCCTTTTACCCTCCCCCTATTTTGATAGATCAGAAAAGTCAGGACTGAGGGCAGATGGAGCACTGGTAATGGAAGCACATGAGTGATGTCTTAGCTCTGAGTTTCATCCTGTCTCATGTCACCCCACACCCCTGTCCCAGAAAACAACGAAGCAGGCTCTCTGGCTATTTGCAGGTGACTCTTCCTCTCACCATCCTGTTCAAGTTAACATTCCCCCTTCACCTTCCAGTTGATTTCCTCTTCAATTCACACAGCACATCTCAGAAGCTGCAAATGTTACAAGATTGCCCACCACAACTGTCCTGTCTTGCGTATGTGGAAAATTCTGTGATTCGGGCTTCTCTTCCTAGAATATCCCAAACCAGGGTAGTTTCTACTGATTGTCTGTTAAGACTTATTTCAATCAGCAATTTCCTCTTTAGGCCAATAATATAACAGCTCAGTTCATCTCATCTGCAGATGGCCCAGTTTCTTAAATCTGATAGGATTTCTTATCTTTCACTACACAACTTTTATTTTCTGGGCTCCAATTTCCTTGCAGGATTTATTTATCCCTACTTTTGATCAGTTGCTCTCTGAGAATGTCCTACTCTCTTTATTTTTCTTATCACCTTTTAGTATTTTGGCTCTAAATGGCCTCTGACTGTTCTTCAAAATAAGCCAGATTTCTGTTGTTATTGTTTGACAATCAAAGGACATGGGATCTAAAGTTTCCTTCATAGCTTCTCATTATTTTTTCTTGATTAAAGAGAAAACACAAATCATCAGTCATCTCACTGAGGAGTTTTATGTTATTGATTCCAATTTCCTGGACTAGAGGTAGATGCACTTTCTGTTCCTTAATCAGAAAAGTCTTGCTGTTCCACCAGAAGTGAAGAACAATCTCCAAGTGGTAATGTGCCCATTCGGCATTAGATGGGCCTAGCTTTGTATTTAATGAAGCCAAGTTAAATCTGTTTCTACAGGAAAAAGATCATCTCCAGCTTTCTGCAGGATTGGTTTTCTGTTCACCGTAAAGCAACCAATCAACTAGTATTTATTAAGTCTGTATAATGGGCCCAACACTATTCTAGGGGCTTAGAATATCCAGAAGAGAAGTGTAAGACTTGGTGATTCCCATAGAAGACCTGATGTCTGTGGTTTCCATAAGGTAGGTCTCATTTGGATTGAGACCAAACACGTGACATGAATTTCAACAATATTGTGGAGATGTGTGAAGCCGTGCCTTAGAATATGTGTAAGATTCCCCCGGCAGAGAGGAGAAGGGGGGGAAATGTCATGAAAGTAAAAACAGAACCAAGCAGGGGTGAGATGATATTTCCCTCTTCATTGTGTTTGCCTTCATGGATGTCCACCCATTTAGAAAAAAATCTCTCAATGGTAGGTCACAGGAGTGGCTTGAGTTTTCTGGTAATTGTCACTGGTGGCCAAGACCACTTTCAGCTCTTAGGCTGGCCAAAGCTGCAGTTTGCCTGTTTTTATGCTCTTTTATTTCCATTTCCTCTAGTCTACAACTGCTTTCATCTGCTTTGAGCTCAACTGCTAATACTTGGTCCAGATCTGAAACTTGTCCTGCATGTCTTCTTCAGTTCCCCATCTTTCTGTATTCTACTGGTACTTTCATAAGCATTTATAAAGTGCTTACTGTAAACCAGGCCTTGTGCTAAGTGCTATAGGTAAATAACAGAGATGAATAAGACTTGGTCCCTACCCTCAAGGAGTTCGTAGTCCAGTGGAATATGGGGACAGCTAAGATGACACCAGTGACTCTCAATCAAGACAAACTGACCAGTGCCACTGGGAATGCTAAAGCACACTACTGTGAAGAATGTGAGTTTTGGCTCCCTCAGTTGGGCATAACGCTGTTTGTTTTCACCTATGCATTTTGTAGACCTCAGTTATGCCACATGTCTTGAAATTAAAAGTGTGTATATGTGTGTGTGTGTGTATATGTTTTCCCCGGATGGCTATTGCATGGTCTCTGTTGTTTCCTACCAGCAGCCAATTCATTTCTGGAATGGCTGCAATGTCATTTCATAATAAGCTGAAGCTAAGCACTCTGGTTCATTCTCCTTCAAAGGGCTTTGATGGTGCCGGGGCCAGGGGAGGAGGGAGGAAGCGCAGACAGAGCTGTTCTTCTCAGCCTGGGGTTGGTGGGAAGAAACAGCAAGTAAACGGAGTCATTGGCCTCAGTGTGCAATCAGGCCTTCCCATGAGAAGGTGTTCTGTTTATTCTTGCGGAGCTGAGGAGAATTAGTCTCATTGGAATAAGTAGTTTCTTAATCCATCAGAAAGTAGACTCTTCTGTGCTGACATCTGGGTCAAAATGAAAATGTGATAAGACAGCGGGCAGGAGGTAGAGTCTGGCTGTGCGGGGTTGATAACAGCCCCGTGCAGTGGATGGCGTGTGGCTCTGGAAAACAAGACCTGTAAATACAGCCCACGTTTGACATGATGGCAGTAGGGGGAATTTTCAGACTCTATTTCTGTCAGGAAAACTGGCAGCTCTCTACCCAGTCCCCTCAGACTAGTAGGCATTACCGCACATTTGTGCCTACTAAGACCTTGGCAATAGCCGTGAGAAAGGAGATGGCCACAGCGGTGCAGGGGACAGAGAGTTGCTTTCTATCTCTACAGATGGAGGGAAGAGTCTGTGGGGGCAGAGGTGGAAAAAGGGTGGCTGGGCTGTAGAGAAGAAACCTATTATCTGCTGAGTAAGGGTAGAGACAACAAGAGACAATGGGCACATTTTATTACAATGACCTATCTTCCTGCTCTATTTGCAGTTTCAAACTCTGTAATAGTGGTTCCCAATATGAGGGTGAAGGAGATCAGAACAGGTTATCCCAAACCGTGCCAATTTCGCATAAGGATTATTTTGAGCTGAAGGCAGTCAGGAAGCAGCAAACACAGGAAGAGCTTTTTGTCCTCCCCCATCTGCCTCAAAGAAGGACATAAATTTCCCTTTATGATGGGGTACCTCCTCCCCCCTTCAGTACTAAGAGAACAATGCTTATCATCGGAGACAGAAAGTCAGCACCGAGCTAGATCTGCACAAAAGAAATGACTAAAAAATCCCTTCTCTTCCATTAGTTACGTCCATACGTCCTCCCCACAATTTCCCATGCCTGGAAGCCCAACCCCTTTTCCTTTGTCTTGTCACTTCTTCACAGTTTGCAGGCCCCGGGTACAGAATCTGCAAGACTAGAGAAAAAGGTTTTTTCCCACCCCTACAGGGGCAGGGGAGTGGTATTGGAAATACTTCAGATACTTTATGAAAAAGTCATTCATTCCTGACTTTTCAGCCATTGAGAACCATTGTTCTAGGAAAAACCCAGAGCTTGGGGCCAACTGAGAGCTCTGGTTGAATGACTTAAGTCACTTGCCTCTGCCTCTGATTTACCCTGATTCTGCCCCAGTGCTTGTGAATCAGGCGCTTCACTATTTCTCTTTGACCAATCTCCCTCTTCTTACCCCTGTTTCAGTAACTGGGTCCTTCTCCAGTTTCCCTGACACAAGCTCTTGGAATGACTTCCCAGAACCCACATTTCTCTAAAAGACAGGTCCTCTAATTTTAGACATTGGAATTAGGTGTACTCTGCCAGACAAAATACAGGATGCCCAGTTAAATTCAAATTTCAGATAAACAAGTTTTAGTTTAAGTATATTATATGTAATATTTGGGACATATTTGTAATAAAAATGATTTATTTACCTGAACTTCAAACTTAATTGGATTTCCTGTATTTTTATTTTCTAAATCTGACAATCTAACCTGGGAACTTTGTTAAAATGTGGATTTCTGGATCCCACTCCTGGAATTCTAATTTGACCTGTTTTTGGTAGGGAATTTTTAACAGGTGCATTTGTTAGAGCAGGCAGGTAGCTATGAGCAGAGAAAGAGGGACATGGACCAAATGGCAGGAAACCATACATCTTGTGAACAACGGAGGTCTTTGGACAGACTGAGAAGAACAAGAACCTTCAGACTGATAAGAAACCGTACTTTCTGGGTTGACAAGTGTCCTGGAGGCAAAGAAAGGTGGGATAAGACAGGACCCTCCACCATCCGAATGTAACCTTTCGCTCATTATAGCCCCATCCCAATGTAATCTTTCTCTTATGATACTTCCATCTGAATGTAACCTTTCATTCATTATGACCTCATCCAACTTCCCGATCAAGACTAAATAAGGACAGAAAAAAAAAAAATCCCTCCTCCTCTCAGGAAGGTGGAGCTGGGATGAAGATCAGGAGAGGATGGCAAACCCCTCCCTGCCAATGAATATTCTGCCCATTCATTTTTATACCCATATAACCAGCTTACCAAAGAAACTCGGGGCATCTACCCACCTGGGTCTGCTCCCTTTCCCTTGAAAGCATGCTCTCTATCCCTTAATAAATCATTGCTTTGCTTTCTTGACCTCCATATCTAGTTTTTGAATTCTTTCTGTGATGAGACAAGAACCTTCTCACTGACAACACGTGGAGACAGGTAGTTAAAGAATATACTTTATGAAGCCCTTACCTATGCTACAGACCTGTTTGCAACCCCTACTGCCTGGTAATTCTGGAGCCTGGAGTCTTTCTCTAGGACCTTCATCCTCTACCCAGGTTCTGTTCCAATTCCAGAGAGCACAAATGCCCCACATTTGCACGTGTATGCAAGGAAGCAAATCAGTACAGAAGCATTTCTCAAAACCCATAGCTCCAGGAAGTAGAGACAGATGGTGAGAGTGATTCAAAATATTCTCAATTGAAAATAATAATTTTAAAAATAACAACAATATCTATCACTTATATAGCACCTACTATGCGCCAGACACTGTTTTAAGTGCTTTTATATATGTTAACTCCTTCAGTCATCTCAGCAGCCAGTAAGATAGGTACTATTACTATCATCCTCATTTTAAAATGAAGAAACTAAAATACAGAGATTTTAAGTGATGTGCCCAAGGTTACACAGCAATTAAGTGCAGAGCCAGGCAGTTTGATCTATTTACAGTCACCTTAAATCCAATTCTTGGAGGGCAGGGTCCATTAATGGACCTAAACCAAACTGTAAAGTGGGCAGTTTGTTTTCCTTACCCACCCCCACCTCTCTTCTCTACCTTCTTTCCAGTCCCTAATCATTTTTCTATATTCTCTAATTTTCTCCTCAAGTCCAGCAATGTAACTCAGCTCTCTGTTGTCTCCAAGCATCACTAAAAACCCCAGGACATAGTTGCTAATCAGGCCCTTCTTGCTTTGAAAACTACTACAACAATAACTACCTTGCTGAGCAAGAGATCTGGAGGGGGTGGGGGAGAGGGAGGATGAATAAATGAATAAATGAATAAATGCATATCTGTGCGTTCAGGGCAGGGTGAGAGGTAGTACCCAAGTAAATCTTTCTAGGTAAATGTAGGCAGCTCCAAGGGAAACTGATGGTAAGCTATTACTGTCAGAGTGAAGTACATCTGACAGTTCTTGTAAATGGAGTAAACAGGAGGTTTATCCCCCTTAAAAAATTGGACGTAAAATTGACAATTGACTATAGAATCAAGCCTGATGCTGTTAAACTGAACTCTGTGTACCTCTTCTCTGGTCCCTGGAAATAGTCCCTGACTCAGAGGAAAGCCGCCCTGTTAGCTGCAGATCTCAGAATGGAATACTTCCTGTCTGTGTCCTAATTAATACCTCAGTTCTGCTGAACGTAACTGGCCTAGAACGTGGAGCTATGTTCAGTGTTTCTTGGGCTGGTTGCACAATAAGAGTTCAACTGAATCTACAGAACTTGTCAGCAGCAAGCTGAGAGCCTAAGAAATGAAGCTGTTCATGAAGGGTGGGAGAGCAGGAGAGCGCTTTTGGAAGAGACAGAGCAACAGAAAAAATAATAATTTGGTGAAGCTAGGCAGGGTTTTTTTTCCCTCTCTTTCCATAAGGAGAGAGTGTTAGAAATGACTCATTTACTTATTCATCCATTTACTCATTCAGAACTTCATTCAACAAATATTTAATGGGGGCCTACTACATGTCAACAACTATTTAAGTAACTAGTGATACAAACATGAAAAGGAAACATTTTTGGCCTTAACAGGGCTTACATTCTAGTTAGGAAAGATCTACTGCAGAATCCTGTGCTTTGGAGTCAGTAACATGGATCAAGACCATGGCCTGTCGACCCACTGAGGTCACCACAAGCAATGAGGTTCACTAGTGGATGAAGGTCAAAACTAGGAGGCTGAGTTAACTATCACCATTTGGATGTCCTTCTCCCTCATTGCTTCTGGGTCAAAACCTACTTGTTCCTCAAGGTCTCCTGTTCCACTACCCCCATAAAGCCTTCTATAACGACAGCAGCAATAACGTCTCCTTCCCCTGCTTCCCAAGTAGGCGGTCTCACACTTGATTATGCTAGGTCTCATTCGCTAGCCATTTTTGTGTTTGCTCTTATCTTGCTGATGGTAGGGGTAGGTTGAAGGAGTTGTAGATGATAAAAGAAAGAGTGAGTCTGATTCTTCTCCACAGGGATCCAGGATCCCGCAAGATCTTCCTCTGTCTGGTTCCCTGCAGATGCTAGTTCCATCCTGAACCTTAAATAGGACACTGCACCAGTGTCAAGGGAGTCATGAGGACAACTCACCCTTCCAAAGGATATAGAATTCCTTATCCCATCTTGTTCCCTCTGGGTCCTAATGGGAAATGCCAATCTGTGTAGTCCTGGGAGCAGGAGTATTAGGGGTGAAGGAGATGCATTATCAGTCAGGGTTCTTAGTTGTAAAGAACTGAAATCTAAATCTGATTAGTTTAGGCAGAAAACAAATTATTTGAGGCTTGTTAGAAGCGTATACAAGCCCTGAGAAAGCCAGAGAATCAACTTGGAGGCAAGGGAGTCAAAAACAACACTCAAAATCACAGGACAAAAGTGGAGGTCCCACTGACACTGCCGCTGGGCACAAGGACTACAGCTTAAACTGTGAGAAAGAGAAAGAGACCCTGACATGACGGAGCTAACTGATGCTGTCACCCAGGTCTTGGTGTTGCTAGGAGCTGGTCTGGCACTCATGGCTAGATCTTGGTGTTCTCCTGTTAAACAAAAGCAATTTCACAGAACAGCAATGTCATACAGGGTCACACTGAGATGGTGATGGATCAAGACATAAATGTAAACATTGCCCAAAGAAAAATGACCAGACATCCCCCTACCCTGGCTAATAGGAATGACTGCTGCTTCCTCACCAATTATAGCTCTAGCTTTGGGTTAGCCATCCCTCCTCTTAGCTAATATTTATTAAGATACCCAATCATGGAATTACCACTGCTTACTGACAGCATCCAATCCAGAACAAAGCCCTACTTCCTTAACCTTCACCCACCCAAATCACATAACACAAGTCTGAATCCTATAGTAAGTCCTCTCTAATAGCCTCCCCGTGGTATGCATTTTCCATTGCAGCAATGAGTGATAAACTCCACTTGTTTAACTGCAACATGTGTTCCTGGTGGTCTTTGTCTAGCGGACATTGACAGCTTCCAATATCACTTACTGTGGGCACCAGACTCCACCCCCTAGAACCTTTGCAACTGCTGCCTCTAAAAGTTAAATGGAACTGCCCCTGACATGGCCAGAATGCTGTCCATATAATATCTGCTCCTCCGCATCACTAGCTTCTAATTCCAAGTCTGAGTAGGTATATGTGACTGAAAGAGCCTAAGGCACACACCTATACTTAAGCAGTAAGAAGGCTTGGAAAGCAAATGTCTGTTGTTTTCGTTGAGGAGTCTGGGACTTATAAGGTGAGGACTTCTCAAAACATAGAAAGGGTGTTCAAAAATGCTGAGCAGTTGTAGCAGACACTGTAGGGGCTCCATCCAGATCCCCAGGGATTCCTTTTACTGGTCTGGTGTGCCTGTCCCTCAGCTGCTGTTGGTGCTGCTGCTAAAAGCTCACATCCCTAAAACTTCTCTGTTGGACTGCCTTTGGGCAGCTGGAATTCCCTAACCTGAAGGTGCCTAGAAGGTATGTCTGTCTCCTAAGGCCGACCATAGCCAATGACTGATCGAGGCAGCAGTACAAAATCCCCATCCCTTTTGTCTCAAGGTAGGATGGACTCTTCAGAGCTATTTATATATATCCAGATCTACCTGTAGGATTAGAGTCATGCTAGGTTCCATGGCAAGTTCACATCCTGTTTGGCTTCTTCCTCTTCTATTTCTTGTTTTCCTCACAGATTTCTCCTGAAAACGTTCCCCTAAAAAATCACTTGCATAAGAATCCATGCTGAAGAAGCAATTTTAAGACACTGTCTAATGTCCACACCTTTGGCTGACCAATATCAACATACATCCTTTTTCATACATAAACTTCACAACAACAAAAGCCTCCATATAATATAATGCAACTATTTCAGATATAAATGAAAACATGGAAAAGAGTGGCATCTCAAATTGATTAGTTACTATATCCAGGTCTCAATCCAGGGTCTTTAGATGGTGTGCCTTCATCCTTTGGTGCCATCACAATCCATATTGATATTCCATAAGCTAGAGACTATACGTAAAGTCAACCACTCTACATAAAATAGAATTGGAGGGGGAAATGAAGTGTGTCACAGCAAGGAAGAAATTATGGGCAGATATTACAGTCTTCTTTCTGAAACTTTTCCTATACTACTCAGTCTATATTTCTTCTGCCTTTCCCTAATCATCATCTAAGCTGATAAAGGTTCTTAACCTCAGACATGACCTAAACCTTCATTCCTGCGATATCATGGATCCTGGTGGTCCTGCCTGTATATGGTTGTCCAAGTCTTCCCTGTTAACTTGACCACTGGAATGGCAGCAGAAGGAAGTACCTTGAAGGTTCCTCTGTGTCCCACACATACTCCTCCCCACCTTCACCCTATAGTGACAACCCTATGTCACACCATCTAAGTCTGAAACTCCCATCTTTAGTGTTGTTCTGGTGGCATGAACAGCCTCAAATAGCCAGATAGCTGTCTCCTCTTCTGGGTAACAGACACATCGTTGTGTGTCTGTCCGGAAGAAGCAGATCTTCCTCAAATACTGAAACCTCTAAACCAGCAGAACCATACAATTTTATGAGTAGGCTAGTAGATGTAATAGTGGAAAGAGCCACTCCAACTTTTACCCCTTGGTTCCTAGAAGACTGGCTATACCAGAAACAGCACTGTCTAGTGGCCACTAGTTCAGAGTACATGTCACATCCTATAGGATAGCACGTCCAGTTCTCAGATCTTGAGCCCCAGAGTTTTTAATAGATCATTGCACTGCTTTGCCAGGATAACTGCTCCTGGTTTAGGATGTCCGTGGTGAGATCAGCAAGTCTTGTATTAGTCTGTCGCCTTCATCCTTTCTCTGTAAAATGAGTTTTTTGTGAGGGATACAATGGGAATGAAAAGGACATTCATTAAGTCTATGGGCGGTGGTGCTGGCAGAAGCATTACAGACTGGAAAAGCAAATCCTTGTCAGAGTTAAGTATCCAGAGAGAACAAATGGTTTTCTCTTCCACTATGGAGGGCATTCAAAGTAATTGACCTACTACCAGGTCTTGTTACAGAATGGGGCCCTATTGGGGGCGTAGCATGGGCCTCTGCTGTTGGCAGTTTGGGTAGTCAGCAGATACAGTAGCCAAACCAGCCTTACTGAGAAGTCCATGTGCTTGACGCCATGCATAACCGCTATCTCTACCCTAATGGATCTCACTGCTTTATTTGTGAGCTCATTAGGTAAGCACTGGGGGAACAGGGAAAAGAGGCTGCCTGACATCCATGATTGGGACATCTTGTTCACTTGATGATTGAGAGATTTCTCCAGAGTGGTGGACTTTTGGTGAGCTGTCATATGGGACATAAATATTCTCATGAATTGGTATCAATACTGGTCCTGTAAAGTCGAGATGATGTTGGGGGGGGGGGTCAGGTGATGCAAAGGGAAACAGTAAAGTAGCACCCTCCAAATCAATATTAAAATATAGGTCCATTATCTATACTCAGCCCCTTGAGAATGGCTAAGCTAGTAAGCATTTGAGTGATGATTAAGATCTGGCACCAGACTGATGAGGTTAGACCAGGGAGGAAAGCTCTGAGAAGTTTCATTGACAATAGAGGTAGGAAGAGCCTAGGACTGAGAATCTGAAAACCTGAATTTGACTTTCAGCTCTGTCCTTTAAGCTATATGACCATGGGAAACATGCTTTGCCTCTCTTGGTTTTACCTTCCTTGTCTATAAAACAGGGTTAATAATAATTTATTTGCCAACCTCATGGAATGTTAAGGTCTAAAAGTGAGATAATGCATTTGGAAGCACTTAGTAAAATATAAATTACCATTCAAATATAAAATGAATTTTTGCCATAAAGGAAGGGCTCCCACAAATTCTGTTTAACTTGGAGGAGAAAGAAAAAGGACCAGGACAGATGCTTGAGGGATGGGCCAGGCTGATGGACAGGTCCGTTATTTATAATCTCACCAGCCCTCTGCTTTAGACCAAGAGGCCTGTGGAGCTGACAGAAGTACCATAATCTGGAAGAGTCCATGTGAGAGATGCCTTGAAGCCTATTTTTGGCTGTGCCTTTTGAATCTGTCTCAGTTAATAGAGAAGCCAACATGTATGCACATGTTTTAGATTAATAATTCCCTTGATGGGTGGCTCTGAAAACCATGCGAGCAGATAATGAGGAAGCCACAGAGAGTTTTTATTGGCTCAGGAGCCAGAGGAATTACTTTTTTTTTTTAATGTGATATTCTGAAACAAATCCCCTTTCTTCCCTATCTCAAATCTTGGAATGTGTCTCCTGAGTACAGAATGAGATGGATAAGTGATGAGTCTGCTTCCTTGGACTCATGTGGGTGATCAATTTAAATAACCCACAAAAATAGTCCATTTTGGGGCTCTGTGTGCACACGTACACATGCGTACATGTGTATAAGTAATCCACACTCCGTGTGCATCCCCCAAAACCCCCACAACAAACATACTGTTATACCCTTATAGTACAGTGTTATTTGTTAGATGAGAAAGCAAGTTTCATGGAACAGTGGAAATGAATGATCGTGGAGAAGAAGGGAGGCTTGATTAGAGATGCAGACACTTAGGATGGGGGTAAGGGATAAAAATACCTTTGGCTAGGACGCCAGGGTTTGCTGGTAGCTACATGTAATTTTTCTAATTATGCAATGCTGCATTCTACGTAACGACAAAATGTGAAGGGAAAATACTTGTTTGGGCACTTTATTGAGTGCCTGCGATATGCCTTTCTCAAGGTCTTGGCTCCCTAGCAGCTTACAGTGAGAGCAGCGGGTGACATGGTCATACATCTCAGATGAGAAGAGGCCAAAGCAATAGGGCTATTGAGCCAAGGCCCTCTATGTTCCTAATGTCAGCATTTGCTTTCTGACTCTCTGCTCCTTCTTTCCAAAAGAAAGGTCACATAATTATCAAGTGGCAGAGCCAGGTTTCATACACAGGCTGCCTAGTTCCAGAACCTGAATTTAGATGATGACACAATTTCTGCTTGCTGGGATCTGTGACGCTGTGCAGATTGGCAACCTCCTCCATGTTGCAAACCTCCACTCTGGCTTAGGACAAAGCCTGCAGGTTGTATTCCTGAAATAGACCATCCCCTAGGACACACCGCCCACCAAACCATTCCTCTCCAGCCCCTATACCCGAATCCTGGGGTGTTTCCGTTATTTTTTTAAACTTCTCCTGAAATTACATTTCAGGGAACCAGTACCATGTACTTCCAGCTAAGGGTCATCAGAGTTCAGACCTGCAGGTTTTGTGTGCAGAAGATTGAATTCTCAATTACATTCTTTCTGCATACTGGAGACTCATGAAGGGCAGGCCATGAAGCAAACCACAGAGCTCCTGGGGATTTGGTCATTAGTTGTCAGGTTGGAAGCTTTAAGATGGTTCTCTGTAGAGCAATAGGAGATGATGAAGGCACTAAGTTATTTTAAAATACACCAAGGATTCTTTTGACCATCCTTTGCACTGAGGCTAGTGTTGCAATTTCACTCCACAAGGATTTGTTTTGCAGGTACCCAGTGTAGATGTTATGAGAGATTCAAAGCCTACGAAATGGTGCCTCTTCCTAGGAACTTTAAATCTAGTTGAGAAGACATGATACACACCTAACAGATCAAAACGCTGCATAATTATGTTAAAAATTACATGTAATCCAGTACCAGTATGAAAGGTGTTATAGTAAATCAGAACAAAGAGAGACAAATAATAATAAAACCACCTAGTATTTATTGAGCACTAAATATGTGGAAGATATTTTATAAGTACCTAAAACTATTAACATTCTTCATCCCCCCAGTGATTGTATTGAATTTGATACGAATTTTACCCCAATTTTAAAGATGAGGAAACTGAGGTCCAGATCAGTCAGGGAACTTGCTCAAGGTCACATTGCTAGTGAGTGGCAACACTTGGATTTCAACCCAGGCAGTGTGGAACCACTGTTTGCTAGCGCTCTATTCTGCCACCATTTCAATGAATCTGTTGGAGTAGCCTTCATAAATGGTGTAGGACTGTCTTCTAGCCCTAAAGTCTACACTACAACAAGGCTTGAAGGATGGTGTAGGTTTGGAAGATCGTGGAATATATCATAGTTTAAAAATAATATGATCACAGTGGTTGTAACTAGCTGTCTTTTCGTTGAGCACTTATTTGAAAGTTTTCTTTTGCAGTGCAATAGATCACATGTTCAGAATCATATGGAGATAGTATGATATAGTAAGAGGAACATGGGCTTTGAAGTCACACAAACCTGGGTTTGGTCCTGGATCTGTCTGTACTAGCTATGGGACTGCAGCTTAGTTTCTTAAACTCTCTGAGTTAAGTACAAAATCACATTGGTTTTAGCCAGCTCTCTTTTATTGTACACTTAGTAAGTGTACAATATGAGCTTTACCTGCATTACCTCATTTAACCCCCTTGGCAACCCCATGAGCTAGGAATTACTATCCTGATTTTACAGATGTAGAAACTGTCCTAGGTCAAATTATTAGTAAGTAGTGGATTAGGGATTCCAGCCCCAGCTTGTGATTATGTTCTCTGACTGCCATCCCTACAGACTAGGCCATGATTTTAGCTGGATGGCCTAAGTTAAGACACAGTTTAAATGTGCAGAATATTGAAAATCATTCTTAGTCGGCCCCTAGTAATTTGCTGTTTTATTGTAATTTCATACAAATTACAAGAGTAACATAAAGAACATTATATTTATTAAAGGTTCTTAAGTATCTAAATATTAAACAATCTTACTAATTATTAATTTACAAGAAGAAAACAGGTGATAACACAATAGCAGGGAGGAGAGGAGTGGGAAGCAACCAGCTCAAGCAGATATTAAAACAAATATTGTAACGTGACAGGGGTTAAAAAGTGTTGGTAGTTAGGTTTGTTTTTTAAAGGAGGTACAAATGAACTTATTTACAAAACAGAAACAGATTCACAGACATAGAAAACAAACTTATGGTTACCAGGGCAGAAAGTGGGTGGGGAAGGGATAAATTGGAGTTTGCGATTTGCAGATTTGCAGATACACACTACTGTATATAAAATAGATAAACAACAAGTTTCTTCTGTATAGCACAGGGAACTATATTCCATATCTTGTAGGAACCTATAATGAAAAAGAATATGAAAAGGAATATATGTATGTATATGTATGACTGAAATATTATGCTGTACACCAGAAACTGACACATTGTAACTTGACCAGACTTCAGTTAAAAAAAAAGCAAACATGATAGTATGTGAGTGAATAAGCAAATCAACAATAACAAAAGTATACAGCACTCAAACGGGTCCTTGTCCAAAACTTACTAGATAAACGAGAAAGGGTGCATACTGTAGATATTCAACAACTGGTTATTGACTGAATGAATAAATGAACAAGTCATTGCCAATCAGTGAGGAATAAAGTGCTTATGTGAAAATTTCATTTTATGTTTTGAGCATTTTCATTTTCGCACATGTTATCAGCTGTACATTTTACAACAACCCTGTGAAGTAGGTACTATTCACTTTCATTGTGTGGATGAGGAAACAATCTGAGAGAGATTAAGAAAGCAGGCCAAATTCACACGTCGCATGCGTGACAAAGCAGGACGTGAATCCAGGTTTATCTGACCCCCCCAGTCCATTTTCCTCCTATCACATCACACTGTTTCAAGATGATTGCAGCCATGCACACAGCCCACTGCACGGCAGAGCAAGCTGCAGGGAGGACTGTAGCAAATAGTAGTAGTGCTTGTGTCAGGGAGGTGCCTTATGGATTTTATTTTATTTTTTTGCTATTACCCATGTGTATAATTAAAAACCCCTGTTGTATACAAAATATTAATGAATATTAGAGAGACTAAAAGGTAAAAAGACAAAACTGAGGTGACAGAAAGAGAATGCTTTCCATCTGGTAGGAAAGTTCTCAAGGACCAGAACCATGCCTCATGAAGCCGATGTTAAACTTGATTTTTAGAATCTCAGTCTTATGGTAACAGAGCTTGCATTATACTTAGTTGTTTTTTTTTTTTTTTTTTGTCAGAAAGAAATCTAGTGGGTGGTTAAGGGAGCCCAACTTTACTTGCCTGGGTCAGTGTGCCCACTATGCAGGCTAGAGTCTCAGGAGTTTACTCAGAGGCTGCAGAGATGACAGTATGTACCACAGCTAGTAGGAGGGGTATCTGGGAGTTAATGAAGCTGTCTTTTTCAACTATGCCATCAGAAACAAATTTAATAATGCCCCTTGGCTGTAATCCCTCAGAAGGGGACACTGGGAGATAGTTTATCCTATATACACATGCTCCAAAAAACAGTCCAAGATTCATACATGCTCATTCTGCATGGTGGAAAGTTAGCCTGGTTGAAACGATTGACTGGTTGGTAATTTTCAGTATGAAAGACTAAGACAGGCCTTCTTCAAGGACGCCTTCTTAATATCCTCATCCTCATCCTCATCCTCAGCAGCAGCAGGCACACTTGCTGAGTAGGTAATACGTGGCAGGCCCTGTACTAATTGATTCGCATGTCATTTAAGCCTTACAACAAATCTTGTAAAGTGGGTACTATTGTTTATCATCCCCATTGTACAGAGGAAGAAGTTGAGACTAAGGAACTTGCCAAGGGCACACAACCTCCTACTAAGTGTAGAGAAATTGCTTCTTCTACTTTGATCACTGATAGAGATTATTCCCTAACTGGGTCTGAATTAAACCTGGGAAGAGGCTTTCCCTCCTCCTCACCAGTTCAAAGCCTGTAGGATTGCATTTTGTCTGCAAAGAAATGGTGGTGAAAAGCACGAGGATTTAAGATTTGGGCTATTGAGTATTAGCTGGTCCTTTTTGTCTGATCCACGTCTGACTGACAGTACCTGCACACTCTCTGCCTGGCTTTTGGAGATGTTTTTCCACAGATGGTTCTCTGCATACATCATGGTCTGTTTCATCTGTTGAAAAGATGAACCATCAATCATGATCGCTGCCCTTGAGACGCCTACCATCTAGACAAATGGTAATGTTGTATATGGATTGCATAACTGCTTGCATGGTTAAAAAATGTGAAAACAGCACACAGATGCAATCCTAAATCCTTTGCAGCAAAGAAGGAACATAGTGCAGAAATTGAAAGCTTTGGGAGAGTGAGTGTGAATGAGTGTTTGGAAAGTACCCAAGAAGATTTTGCGCTACCTTTGACTGCATGAAGGCCAGTTGCAGGAGCTATTTGAAAAACAGGAAAAATGGAGTGAATATGGCATGTAAAGATGTGAGACAAAATCATGATAACGGGAATGTTGAGAGAAAGCTTGAAAGAAGAAATGGAAAGCCTGAGTATGGGAATATTCAGGGGAGAACACCTATAGCTCTGAATTCACTGGGTAAGCAAGAACTTGTGTTTATGTAAGAGAGAAGGCAGATAGTGAGAAATAGTTCAGAAAGTTCTATTCAGGATGGGAGGTAAATACAGATGTTGGATGTTTTAGAGTAGAAGGAAACTAATGTGGCTCTCTGGACTGAACTTACCAGTTGTACTAGTGCCTCTGAATTCTTCTCCTTGTAGGTAAAGGCCAGCTTCTCATACTGAAAAGAACAAGCAAAATTTATTGTCTCATTTTCAGGTGCCAGAATCTGGCTAAACCCTTTACATGTATTATCTCATGTCATCCTCCAAAGAACTTCACAAAGTACAGTCCCTAACAGATGGGAAATTTAAGGCTTGTGGAGAGTAAGTGACAAGTCTAAGTTCACGCAGATTTTAAGCTTAGGGCTTTTTGACTCCAAAGCACACATGCTTTCCCAGGCTTTCCATGTTGGGAAGTGTACCATTCTTTCTATCCTTAAACAATATGGGACAGAACTCAAGAAACTAGTATGGCTGGCAGTCAGGCTAGCAGCTCTCTGATGAGTCTTCTTGTAAAGGACATATGCACTCATTTATGATTCCACCTGCCTATATTATTGAAATTCACACACAATCTGAAGTAATAGTGTCACTCTCCTCTCCCCACAATTAAATTTCTTACCAAACCAGTTCATAAGGAATAATACTGATTGATTTTGCTCATCATTTGTCTTGATTAAAGAATATCTATGCAATAAATCAGTCAACACATAGAAAAACAGGAAGAAGGACAGGAAGTAAAAGAGGCCTTCCAGCCATTAAGGTTATACTAGGCAATTAACAGATTAATTCGTCCATGGCTCCTAATTAGCTACAGAAAAATATAAACATAGATCTAGAAAATTTGGGGTATCACTAGGTCTCAGGTAACATTAGTAAATGGGTTGAGACAATTGGCTTTTAAGACACTAGGCCACAAGGTTGTTTTCTTTTAATAAACATCTTTTTAGTAAGAACCTCTAATAGAGCCAGAATCCCTAGGATTCTACCCCTCAGATCCTGTATATATGTTTTAAAATCATTGTGAAAACACAGAACATAAAATTTACCATCTAAACCATTTTAAGTGTACAGTTCTGTAGTGTTAAGTATATTCACATTGTTGTGCATCAAATCTCTAGAACTTTTCATCTTGCAAAACTTAAACTCTATATGCACTAAACAACAATTCCCTATTTCCTCCTCCCCCCAGCTCCTGGTAATCACCATTCTACTTTTTGTCTCTTTGTATTTGACTAGTTAAGATACTTCATATAAGTGGAATCAAACAATTTTTTTTGTCTCTTTGTGGCTTCCTTTTGTCATGTAATAATATACTCAAGTTTTCATTCTGATCCTGTTTTAAAATCTCATGAAGGCCCTCCTTGTATAGGTGAGAGTCAGGACTTTTTTTCATTGTGGTGAAATAAATATAACATGGAATTTAACCTTAGTGCCATTTAGTATAATTTGCAATGTTGTGGAGTCATCACCACTGTCTACTTCCAGAACATTTTCACCATCCCAAAAGAAAACCCCATACCCATTAAGCAGTCAGTCTCACCCTAGCCCCTGGAAAGCACTAATCAGCTTTCTGTCTCTGTGGATTTACTTATTCAGAATATTTCATGTAAATGGAATCATATAATATATGACCTTGGGGTCTGGCTTCTTTCACTTAGCATAACATTTTCAAGTTGCAATCATGTTGTAGCATGTGTCAGAATTTCCTTCCTTTTTATAGCTGATTAGTATTCCATTGTATGGATTTAGAGCAATGCTAAAACTATGATGATCAGTACCCACTACCTTCTAAATACCATGATAGTCTTACCAATTCCATGAATCCTTCTCCCATAGTATTAACATACACTCCACAGATTCTTATCCCAAAGCATAGTGTAGCATATTTTTATTTAAATATATCATATGTGGATGCCTAACATCTCAAACTACAAGCCAATCAATTCCTTCCATGGCCAGAACTAATTCTCTTATCTTTCATATGTCCCCAGATGCACAAAGACTAGTATCTTCCTCAAAATACTTAGTAAGAACATGAGTTTCTATCCCAACTTCATCACTCACCAGCTGTGTGACCTTGAACAAGTCTTTTTTTAATCTGTCTGATTCTTGGTTTCCTTATCCATAAACTGAGGATAATGGTAGCAGCTATCTCATTGGGGTTTTGTGAAGACAAATGACTTAATGCATATGTAAGACCTTTAGAATAATGCCTGGGACATAGTAAGTGCTCAGCAAATATTAGCTGCTATTATTAGTAGTAGCGTTTAGGGTCAAGTGGAACTGAGGTCAATTCCTAGCTCCGTCAATGATTAACACTACCTGTGGCTCCCATTTGCATGCTGTGTCATTGCAAGCTTGTTGCTTACAGTACCTACATGTGCACACAGGTACAGGCTCCTGGGTTATAGCTCTCTGACAGAGACAGGCTAATTTTTTACCACTGCCTCTCATCTATATTCTCTCCTTTGGTGTCCTGTAAGACTGCATTGCAGTTAGGTGGGGCCACATGACTGCATTTTGACTGATGGAATGTGAATGGAAGGGGTGTACATGACTTCCAGGTCTGGCCCATAAAATCTCCCCCGAGGTCCTCCTCATATTCCTCTCCCTTTACCTCCTAGTTGGATGTGAAGTCTGTAATGGAGGGCACTAAGCCCCTAGAAGATGATGGGAGGAGACTGGGTCTACCTGCCAAATATCTTAGGACAAAGGAGTGAGTAAGAAATAAACTTTTTACTATGTTAAGTCCCTAAGACGTTGAGGTTGTTTGTCACAGCAATTAACCTTTAAGACTAATATAATAATCCTCTAATTTACATGCTCAGTGCTCAACTAGATTAAAACTATAGCATCCTCAAAAAAATTATAGCAACCTCAACTGAAATGCACAAATTCAGGTGTAAAATTCATTTCCAACCTAGGGCTTTTCCTTTAGTTCTGTACAAACTGATCCATCCAAGCAGGGCTAGGACAGTGATGAAATAGTGAGGTGACCAGGGCTCACACTCTCAGCACTGTGCAAATGCAGGGCCAGCAAACTAAGAGTGATGCCTCCTTAAAGTTGGCACCCTAGGTGCCTCACTTGCCTCACCCTAATCTCTATCCTGCATCTCAGTGCCCCTAGTAGTGATGTCACCGTATACCCCTATACCCTGCCCCATTTTCTAACACTCATCCTAAGCCTGGCAGCTTCCTGAAAGCTGGTTTAGTCACTAATTTGCTGTTAACCGGAAGCAAGTTAATTGACTTCTCTGAGCCTCAATTTCCTCTTCGGAAAAGAACAGTACCTGTTTCATAGCACACAGTAAGTGGTACAATTGATACTATTATTATTCTCAAAACTGCTGAGGAGAATGAGTGAATTCCTTTGCTGACAACTTCAATGATTCCCTGCTCCCACGACTGCTCCCCCCCCCGCACTCTTCAGGTCAACCCTTGGCATCTGTGTGTGCTAGGACACATATGCCCATGGATTCCTTAAATGGGAGAGCTATGGCTACAATTTCAAAGAACCTTCATTTGGAAACCCAAGCAATTTTCAGGACTGGCCCTTACTTGCTAAGCAGACAAAAGGAGCCTGAATGTACTCCCTCTCCACCAGCTGCTTTTCTTTGCTGAGCTGGCTGACCTGTCCCGACCTCTCCATAAAGATGGTCTAATATGATTCCTTTGGGGAATTAACTTGCTCTTTGCTTTGGTTCACTGGCTGTCTTTATAACAAGGGCATCTGTTCAATGGCCAGATTTGGCCTTGGAATGGGCTCCAGATCCAGCATTTTGGGGCTGGTGATAACGCAGACATAGGGAGCTCTACCAGTCTAGCACCCTCCACCCACAGCATGGCCAAACACACACCCCTACATATATGCTTCGTGTGCCTGTTGTGAAAATGTAGCCCCTTGAGGATTCCAGTAGAAGTACTTCCTAGGGGCTGACTGTTCTAACTTTGTCACCTCATATTGGTAGTATAAGGGATTTGGCTCCCATCCATTTTAATTTTGAATAAGAGAAACTGGGGACTAGGAAGAGGAAAGGAAATATAGAGAATGAAGATGCTCTGCTGCTAAAAAATAATATCATTTGTGTGTGTGAGAAAGAGAGGGGAGGAGGTGCAGAGAGAGAGAGAGAAGCAGACAGAGAGACAGAGAGTGGGAAGGGAAGGGAAGAGACAATGTGATGCCAGGGGTAGGAAACCCAAGATAGAAGGGAGTAGGGGATGCTACAGTGGATGATAACAGAAATAAAAAAGAAGGAAAGAAAAAAACAGGAAAGCAAAAGTTCAGGACACAAAAAGGGAAAACATAAATAGAGATGTGAGAAGGAAAAATTATTGAGAAGTAGCAGAGGGGGGATGAGAAGGTGACAAGCCAGGGGCCATTGAGAGGGGAAGGGAGTGGTAACAGGGCTTGTGCCTCAAAGAGCTCAGGCAAGGCCAGACAGTGCCAGAGGAGAAAGGCCAACCCTGCTGCAGCAAGCCTTAGGGTACAGCGCATTAGACGGTGAGCCCTCTCTAAGGCTCTGCTGCCCACCTGGGACCATTTCTGGAGTGTTTGCAGGTATCATGGAGGCCCCATCACAAGCTTTGCTGCAGCTTTATCTCACTTGATATCTGTCTATGGGTGCTGGATCAAATGAGGAAATAAGAAAAATAACTGTTCCTGGCCACTCCTCCTCCACAGTCTTTGCTTTGGGGCCCTACATTTTGGCTCTGCTCTCAGGACAATAATGAATGAAAGATGGGAACTATGAAGGAAGTTAACAGGTACAGAAGGGGTTCTGGGTCAAAGTGCCATCCAGTTCAATGTCTCCCTTGTTCCTCCAAGGCGATCAGATAACTGTGATCATTTAGGGCAAAGTAATAGCACAAAGAGGAGAGGAAATGTAGAGCTAGGATACCACGGGGGGCCCTGTTGTCAGCCACCTCCTCTTGATGATGCTGGCAGCAAAGAGGAAGTACATGTCAACTTGGCAAGCCTGAGAAACCCACTCCTCTGCCTTGCCCGGTGGCTGCAGCCTCCCAGTGTTAATGCCAATGCCTCAAGGCACAAGGACCGCCCAAGAACATAAAGCCCACCTGAGACCCTGATAATCCTACTTTTGGGGTGACTGTGTAGGACAGGTAGGGTTGGTGAAGAGCTGTTGGGGACCAAGGGTGAGTGGGGAACATTTTAAGGTAAATAAATACTCCTGAATCTTCCCAATTCTCCAACTTTTTCTCTGTCCCCCTTCCTCTCCCCTCTCCTCTCTTTTTATACCTGATTATGTATATATTTACATACTCCTTGGTTCATGATATGTTATCATCATTGGCCAATGCATGGCTTTATTTATAAATCTAATATGATAAAAAACTGTGAAACTACTGCCCAGTGGAAAAAAACTAGAACATTACCAACACATGTACATCTACTTATATGTTCCTACTCTGTCCCATTCCTTTGCCTCGCTCCTTGCTACCAAAGGTAACAACTATCTTGCTTTTTAAAAACTATAGTTGATTTATGGTGTTGTGTTAGTTTCAGGTGTACAGCAGAGAGACTCAGTTACATATATATATATATATTTTTCAGATTATTTTCCATTATAGGTTATTACAATATATTGAATATAGTTCCCTGTGCTCTACAGTAGGTCCTTGTTGCCCATCTGTTATACATATAGTAGTTTGTATCTGTTAATCCCATACGCCTAACTTATCCCATCCTCCATCTCTTTCCCCTGTAGTAATCATAAGTTTGTTTTCTATGTCTATGAGTCTGTTTTGGTTTTGTATATAGATTCATTTGTATTTTTTTTTAGATTATACATATAAGTGATATCATATACTTTTCTTTGTCTTTCCCTGTCTTACTTAATTCTCTAGGTCCATCCATGTTGCTGCAAATGGCATTATTTTATTCTTTTTTATGGCTGAGTAGTATTCCACTGTATAAAATACCACAGCTTCTTTATCCAGTCATCTGTCGACAGACATTTAGGTTGTTTCCATGTCTTGGCTATTGTGTAAATATTGCTGCTATGAACATTGCAGCGCATGTATCTTTTCAAATTAGTTTTCATCTTGTTTGGATTTATATCCAGGCATGGAATTAATGGGTCATAGGGTAGGTCTATTTTCAGTTTTTTAAGGAAACTCTATAGTGTTTTCCAGTGGCTACAAAAATTTACATTCCCACCAACAGTGTAGGGAGGGTTCCCTTTTCCCCACAAACTCTCCAGTATATATTATTTGTAGCTTTTTGATGATAGCCATTCTGACCAGTGTGAGGTGATACCTCATTGTGCTTTTGACTTGCATTTCTCTAATAACTAGCAGTGTTGAGCATCTTTTCATGTGCCTTTTGGCCATCTGTATGTCTTCTTTGGAGAAATGTCTATTTAGGTCTTCTGCACATTTTTTTTTATTGTGTTATTTGTTCATTACTGAGTGTATGAGCTGTTTGTGTATTTTGGATATTAACTCCTTGTCAGTTGCATCATTTACAAATATTTTCTCCCATTCTGTAGTTTGTCTTTTTGTTGATGGTTTCCTTGACTGTGCAAAAGATTTTAAGTTTGATTAAGCCCTATTTATTTTTGCTTTTCTTTTTCCCTGGGAGACCGATCAAAGAAAATATTGCTATGATTAATGTCTGGGAATGTTTTGCCTATGGCCTCTTCTAGGAGTTTAATGGTGCCATGTCTTATAATATATATCTATATATAGATATAGATATCTATATCTATATCTGTGTGATCTAGATAAGTTTCTCAATG
The DNA here is from genome assembly GCF_009834535.1 of Camelus ferus. Lineage (NCBI taxonomy): Eukaryota > Metazoa > Chordata > Mammalia > Artiodactyla > Camelidae > Camelus > Camelus ferus. The sequence continues at coordinate 72,584,452 of NC_045732.1, read as the reverse complement.
TCTTTAGGTTTCAATTTTCCTCTTTCATAAAATGACAATAATGATAATACCTAACTCAGAGGATTGTTGTGAGATTTCAGTGCCTTAATGCATAGAAAGCTCCTAGAGAAGTATTTGGTATATGATTATGGGTAGTGGTGGTAGTAGTAGTAGCAGTAGCAATAGTAGAAATACCTTACTGTTGCCTGGATTGCTTTGCCTGGTGCTCATGTGCCACCTCCTCCAGGAAGACTAACCTGATTTCTTCAGTTGAAACCAATTTTTTCTACATTCCCATGGTACCTATTCACACCTTCATTCTGGCCCATGTTTTGTAGTAGTGCTATTAATAAATCTGTTTCCCTTTAAAGCAGTGGTTCTTAATATTATTAGCACATTAAAATCATTTGGGAACTTTTCAAGAGTCCTGATCTAAGCCCCATGTCACACCAATTGAATGACAATTTTTGAGAGTGAGACCCAGATGTTAGCATTGTTTAAAGTTCTCCAGGTGATTCTATTGTGCAGCCAAGGTTAAGCCCTACGCCTTAGGGCAGGAGTTGGCAAACTCTGGCCCCCCGGTCAAGTCCAGACCACTGCCTATTTCTGTATATAAATTTCTGTTGGTCTATTTATTTAATGTGTTATCTATGGCTAATTTGACACTACGATGGTAGAGTTGAGTAGTTGCAACAGAGTCTACATGGCCTTCAAAGCCTAAATCGTTTACTATCTGAATCACTGCAGAAAAAGTTTGTTGACCCCTGCCTTAGAAAATAATCTTGCTCAGTATAGGGACCATATCTTATTCATTGTCTACATATGCCTAGCACAGTGCCTTGCCCATAGTTGCTTAATAAGTGGTTGTCCAAGGAATAGATAGAAATAAGGTGGAGGGTCCTGTCTGCCAAATTCAGGCTTGAATTTCATTTTTCTAGTAGTGCTGGCATCAGCCTGTACAGTTGTCCCTCAGTATCCACAAGGGATTGGTTCCAGAAGCCCCTGCATATACCAAAATCCTCCTCATCACTGCCATCCAGTCTTCTTCCGTTTTAGGATCTCTAATTGGCTTCCATCTCTCCCAAGTCCCTCTAGTTTGAGAAACACTTGAATTGGTTGACTTTTGGGGATCTCTTCCAGGTTTGTCTTATGGGCTGTCTTGTGGTTTAATTATTTATGTCATAGTGCTTAGAAGTTGAGGCTTTAGAGCCAGGCAAACCTGAGTGTGAATCTTGGTGACTCTGATCTCACTGCTTACTGGCTCTGAGACTCTGTTTCTGCATCTGTAAAATGGGCATAGCAGTACATACCTCATAGGGTTCTTGGTGTAAATGAGATAATGCGTGTAAAACACTAGGCACAGCATTGGGCAAATAGTTAAGTACTCAGTTAAAGGTAGCTATTACCAATTTCATCATAGCTCTCATCACCACCAGGGGTCTCACAGACTCTGCCATCTTATAAGCCCCTTATAGGCAGGGGCCACATCCTAGCCAATTTTGCATTTGTGCCATGCCTGGTAATGCCTGTTACAGAGTGGGCTTTCAGTGTGCATCAATTGTTTGAATTGTATACTAACTGTCACTCCAAATAAAGCTTATGGCAATGATGCAGATGTCAAACTCCACCTTACCTCAGCCTTTCCGCTGCTTGTATCCCTAGGCATCTGTGTGTTAATCAAGGCCATATATCAGAAACAGGCACTGACATATGTGGTAATTTTACCAGCCTTGGGGCCATCAAAAAATAATTTGTCTACATTCTCCAAATGAACAGTAACTTTATTAAAATTCCTACCTGTAAAAAATACACAGCACATTAATTTTTCCTGGAGAAAGGAACTATCATTGGAGCGGTATTTGCAAAACACTTGTCTCAACAAGTCTAAATTGCTAAGATAGTGCTTAGATTCAAAACTTGAGGACATATAAAGGGTCAGATTCCCAGCCTTTGACAGGAAAATAAATTAAAAAGGCATTTTAAAGCTGGAGACCATTTTTCTTGCTTCAACACTGAGTTGGGCTCAGGGACTGACATGTTAGCCTGGGAATATAGTACTGTTTTGAAAATGTAACTGTTTGTATTAATAAAATGCCACTGAACAGAGGCTCCCAGGCCAGCATGCCTGGACTTGGCCACTTCCATTGATTTATTTAACACTGTCCTCAGGAGGCTAAATGGGGTAGACACCTCAGCCAGTGAGAGATTGCTGTGGGGCAGTGTCAAAACCCTTGTCAGTTCAACAGCAAAAAGCACAAGATCTGGGGTCCTCATTAAAGGTCAGGCCTCTGGGTACTCAAGGCCAACAGCAAAACCCATGGGGCAAGTGGGGAGCTTAATTTTTTAGCTCCTGCCTCCTCTTTCTGTGCCCTTTGCCTGACTGTCACCCCGATCCTGCAGTGCGTGATACATTTCTTTACACTCAGTCTTAAATTAATGGCAAATCTTCATGCGGGCCCTTCTCAGGGAGATTTACATTTATATAGAGGTCACTGGATTCAAAATAAAAGAATGACATGCTAGTAGTAAATAAACCTAAACAGATTCATACCAAGACACATCTTAGTCAAACTTCTGGAAACTAAAAACAGAAAAAAAATATTGAAAGCAATAAGAGAAATAACACCTTGCCTAGAGTGGAAAAACATAATTCAAATTACAGTGGATTTCGCATCAGAAACCATGGGGACAGAAGGAAGTGGCACAAGATTGTTAAAGTGTCAAAAGAAAGAACTGTCAACCATAAATCTTACATCCAGGAGAAATATCCGTCAGGAATTAAGGAGCAATCAAGATATTTTTAGATGAAGGCAAACTAAGAACACTAGTTGCCAGAAGACCTACCTTAAAAGACACAGTGTATGTTTAGATGTGTCAAGGAATTTTCTATAACTATTAGAAAAATGAATGAAATTTCAAAGTCCTGGAAGGCACTGAATTGCTATGTGCTTCTTTTATAGACTTCTTTCCGGAACATGTGTTTCAACTAGTGGCTATGTGAACACCAGTGACTAAAATGGCCTTTCTGTACCGAGCGGCTTTGGGAGGTGTAATTGGGTCAGTATGGCTGGTCAGGAGGGGTGTGACTTAGAGTGTTTCCCTCTTCTATCAGAGATCAAGCAGCTCTGACATAGCAAGATACTGATTTCAAATCCTAGCTCTGCCATTTACTAGCTGCGTGAATTTAGGGCAGGTAAGTTAACTGCTCTGAAGCTTCATTTTGTCACTTTTAAATTGAATTAGTAATATCTGCCCCTAAAAGGTGTGCCAAGTAATAAATGCCAGAAATGGATATTCTATCTTTCAGTAGTGTGAAGTTGAGTATCATTCACAATTAAAGCACTGGGCACAGTACTTGGATAGAGTAGTCATTTCATCAACTATTAGTTCCCTTTCGCTAGATGCACACAAATTCAGATTTTATCCCCAAAGGGATGAGTCTTCTATGCACAGGAAAAACTGAAATTCTACGTGGTCCTCTATGTAAAGTAAGCGGAATTGGTGGAATACAGTCACAACTGGCTTATCAGTGAGCTGGACAGATAAGAACTAGTGCCATGTAAGGTATGTACTAGAAATCAGTGAGCAGGAAGCAGGTTCAAATAGACCCCAGGATCAAAACTGGTATCAGGAAGCAATACCAATAATTCAGTGCATGAATGCTCAAAGTGATAGTGGCAACCAATGACTTGAAAGTGTGGTCCTGATACCAAGGTAGTTCTGCTGACTCTACTAAATGTTGTAACTCACTTCCAGGACTTTTATTTGTAAAATGTAGGAAGTGACTCTCGCACAAAGGTGACATTGAGGATTCATGATACTATATTCCCTTGAAGGTTTTTCCATTTTCTTGGCCAAGTGAGACCTGAAGTTTCATAGGGAGACAATAAAACATGGCCACCAATGTAGAAGGCTTTACAGGTGTAACACAAGCTTCCAGAGCTCTCCCAAGGGCATGAGGTGTTAGATTTTTACCAAGATATAGGTATAGCTTAAACCTCTATTTTGTTTTGGAGATGACTCTTATGGTCATAGGCAAGATGGTGCTGGGTTGGAAATTTTCAAGAGTCCAAAAAAGGGTGATATTTGTTTTACTATCATGGATAGAAGTGAAGGCAGTGACAAATGGGTCTCATATGTTGCCATCTGGACAGAATGTAGGTGGTGAGAATTGGACCAGTCATACACCCTTCTTTCTCTAAAGGTCCTGGGCAGGGGCTCATGTCTAGTCATATGTTATGTCTTCATTCATGGCAGTATATTCTGATGATTAGACTGAACTATGAAGTATTGTAAGAAGCAGTTACTTATGCCAAGTACCATGGTGCTGGGTGTGAGTGGAAGTACAGGAAATGAAAACCATAGGTATTTAGAAGTGTTATTATAGTTGTAGACAAATGAGAGGGATAAAGAGAGAGACTCACTGTTGAGGCAAGGCTCCCAGGGAGGCCTTCAATGGATTCACTATGGTTCATGCTGTGATGCTGACTTTGCATGGTGAAAATATTATTTTGTTTCTAGTGTGCTCAGAGATGATTAGGGTCTGGAGGATTGATGCTATTAAAACCCACAAAAACTGGTGTATAAGCCAAACACCAATTTATTCATTTATAATGAGAATTAACTGCCAAGTAGGCTAGAACACTTCATGTCAGCTGGTTAGCAAATTTTCTCTCCCCATAGCAAAGCTTATATGGGAAAGTAATTAAAATCAGATTACTTCTTAGAGCATGGAGTCAGAGCAAGGGGAGTTAGGTGACAATCTGAATGGCTAATGATACAAATTGAGATGAGCTGGTGCTTCCACCCCACTGTAGACCTGCTAAATCATCTGCTGGTCACATCCCCTTTCTGACTCTAGAGAGGTTACCAATGTCCTATGGCTGTTTAATTGCCCCCTTTTCTAGATTCCATGCAAACCATTCTCTTGTGAACAATTCCTTCTTCAGATTTGTAAAGTGATTAGATTATCTCTTGCTTGGTGTCATCAAATATGTATCAGACTTTCCTCCCTAAAACTACAGTCTTGATTGGACCTGGGGGTTCCCCAAGCCTTTGAAACTGCAGCCTACATCTTTGAGTAGAGTAGATCTCATTTGTTCTCTGTAGATTTTAATTAGTTTCACTCTCAGAGAAATTCACTTAGGTATAAGCTCCGAGGATGCATCCATGTAACTCTTTATGCTAAGTAAGTAATTCATTCTAACTGAAGTGGGTGATGTCACTATAACAAAATTTTGAAGTGGTCAACAAAATGGTTGCTAGCTATTAGGCAGTGAAGCATTATCCCAGTATCCTATTCATATCCTCAGTCTGGATGTTAAATTGTATCACACAGAGCACAAGAAGTCATTGATTGGAAACTCCTCAGCAAGGGGCTTCTGGAAATAGGAAGGAAACTGAAGTTCATGGCCTGGGATTAATTATCTGTTCTGAGAGGCTATGAAATCTGAAGATTCCTTGGGGCATAAGGTAACGTTGCTGCAGAGGGAAGGTCCTCTGCATAAAATAAAGTGACATATCTTTATATGTAAAAAGTACATACACATAAAGAGTACACAATGATAAATTGTGGCCCTAAGATAAAAAAAGATTGGTGATTAAGCCAACTGAATGCTCCTATCAACATTCCAGGACCATACTGGGGTCAGTAAGGAAAGCGACTAGAGGCCCTTGGGTTAGTCCTTTATTGCAGGATTGGTGGTGCTAGATCAGGACACCTGCAGGTAATACCAGAGTCAGTAAAATTCACATAGGAGGAGCTCATATAATCCCACTACACCAGGGGGAATTTCACAACTTTGCACAACTGGAATATATGCATTCAGGCCTCCTTGTTGTGAGAGCATATGGAGTAAGGTGGATGTATAGCAAGCTGTTGATAAAGGAGACTCCTTGTGAATACCATTAAGAATTGGCACAGTGGTTAGTGAGGCACTGATGAGTGCAAAGGATCTGTTAGTGCTACAGGATGAGAGGAATAAAGCCCTAGCTGGGCTTAAGTATTGTCAAAAAGTCAGCGTAATTCTCCAGGAACAGGGCCAAACTACAATGGCACTTCATGCTCTGAGAGGCCCTCATGGCTGCTAGGGAACATGAACCACAGAAATGATCCCTGAAAGTACAGTCTTGGCTGCCTGCTAGGGGATACAGAATTACTGATTTACTTCGGAAGACCCATTATGGGGATACACATCAGCACCAAGAAGCAGGGAACAGAGGACTGGTAATTATCAGAAAACACCAATTACCACTGTATATCCTTAACATTTTAGGGATTTGTGCCTTTCCAGCATAGCACTACTTCTGTTCAGAAGCATTAGGGATCCATATATAGATTTGATGTGTGCCAAAAGCACAACATAAGCAATCATATCATAGCCCCACTTCGTGAGTTTTATGTACAGATGGTGTTGATGTACATACCCCAGGATTTTAAAGATGAGATGGTTCAGAAAGTTGTCTGCCATTAATTGTTCTTCAAGGGTCCCCAGAAGTGGTCCATAAGGGTAGAGCTGCCCACATCAATGAGCAGTGATCTTAGATGGTGACCACGCTGAGACCTCTAGAGTCAGAAACTACTGCAGGGCCTTATCTTAATCTTCAGTGGAGATTTATTTAGCCAGATTCCCTGTATAAGGCAGCAAGTATATACTTTAGACACAGTAATTATGATGGGATACATACCCCAACTCTCACTACTTGTTAGAGTTCATTATCCTAGAGCATGCTGGAGCCTGAAAGTGGGTTGTTGGGGAAAAGGGGAGTAAGCTGGGATTGGTAGGGCCTGACTAAAAACATGTACCTGCCTGAAGGGCTAACTCTCAAGGAAGTGAACCAAAAGTTCCAAGCAGAGTGCTCAAAGGGCCATAAAATCTAGTCTGTCAGTAGCCAAGAGGTCCAGTTTGTTGGGCAAGCAGAAGTCTTTAAATTGCAACAAAATGCATAGCTGTATGAAAGGATGGTAGAGCTGTGTTTCCATGAAGGTTGGTTTGTGTTAAGCTGGACTGTAGTCAGTAGGTGGAACAAGATCTGCCCCTAGTAGGAAAATACTGGTAGGACGTGGAAATGCAATTGAGACTTCAGCCAAGAGTCCTAAACCAACAGAAAACTAGTATACACACCAGTGAGAGCAAGGGTGAAAGGCTTGTGTCCAACCGTAGGCCCAAAAGACTTGGGCCAACAAACTCAACCCAGGTGTCTACCACCCACTGGTGGGGATGGAGTTCCCAATGTATTGCCAGGGTGGTTTCCATTGGGTCAGCCTAAGCAGAGTTTTGCCTGTAGGTTTTCAGTACTCTTGGAAAACCCATCCCAACTGCAGAAAGTGCATGAGAATTGTTTTTATCATTGTTGGATTAAGTTTGGTGTTGTGTCATCAAATGAACAAGATTCAGCTGTTTGAATTCTCAGAAGTACATTAGTTCATGACTGACTATAAAGTGGTATCACAGTTTCCCACCTATATTTTAAATATTAATACAGGATTTAAATCAGTAAGGCTGGAGGTGACAGTGATGTAAGTTTACAATGTGACCTGCCTGGGCTCCTCTTACTGGTAAGCTGGGTTATTTGTCCTTGCTGGGGCTCGAAAACGTTTGGCAAGGCAATCTCTTGTGAAGTGACCAGCCTGGCCGCAGTAGAGGCATAGCTGAGTTTCTTGCTGGCGGGCTCTTTTGGCTGGGGTGAGAGGCAGCTGGCTTCTTCGCAGCTGTATAGGGTCTTCCTTGGATGGTGGACCCCTGGGGCTGAAGAGGGCTTGGTGGTGGACCAGGGAAGCCAACATTGAGGTCTGGGCCTCTGACGGTAGGAGCTCTGGCCTGTGACTACGTTTCTTGTCTAACTGAATACACTGAATGATAAGGTCTGGGAGATTGTTCATCATATCTGTGCCACTAATTTCATCCTGAATGGAGTCACCTAGTCCCTCTTGCAAGTGATCACTCTGATCGGGTTCATTATATCTCAGATTCTGAGCAAGGAGCTGGAAAGTAGTAGCATCCTGCTGAGAGAAACTGTTCTCTTTGTCAACCTTAGCATTCACCAGTGGGTTCATTTCCTGTTCTGTGGGCTCACCAAATGACTGCTGGAAGTCAGGAACAAAGTTCTCATATTGCTCCAACAGAGCACTCTCGTCGGGCCCAGATACGACCCCACAAACTTCCATCTGTTGAGGCAGGTAGTCAAAAGAGAACTTGACGTGAGCATCATCTGCAGGATTGGTGATCTTGAAAGTTGTTGAGGAGGTAGTTACCTGAGCAAGAAGCCCTGAAAGACTGGCAGGGTCATCATGAGACTGGGAAAGATGCTCAAGTGAGCAGGGTACAGGCATCACTGGGGTGGCTAGGGCAGGCATCAGTTGGTCCCTCAGAGCAGGGTTCTTCTCGGTCAGATGCCACATGTGTGGCTGCGGATTCAGATTCTCTGCCCAAAGGGAGGAATGCTCTACCTGCAAGGTAGGTGGTGATTCTGTGTAATTCTCCATTATATCTTCTAAAATCAAGTGGAACTAAGCAGAATTGAGTACCAGTGCTAAGGACACAATGGGCAGACGATGGGTTTGCTCTGTGATCAGAGAGATGGTGTCATGAGCAAGTAGCCAAAGCTGTTAGCTATGAAAAAGTCACAAGGGTCTGCTGAGAGCTGAGCTGGAGAAATGCCAAAAAGTGTCCACTACTCAGTGTTGCCTCTTCTTCATGGAGAATGCCAGTGGTCTGCACATTCAGAGGAAATAAGTTACCTTAGGACACGTAGAGGGTTTGGAATTAAGATAAATACAAACGTTACAGTAGATCTCTCTCCCCACTCCCCTTCTTGGTAATATAGGGGCAGTCTGCACTCAGACTAACTCTGTGGTTCTAAACTATCTTTCTTTATCAGAGAATCTAACAATCTTATAATCCAAAGTGACCTTAGAAATCATCCAGGCCAAATTCATGATTTCACAGATGAGAAAACAGGCACCCAGACCTAGCAAACAAGAACAGAGAGGTGAAACTGTTTGCCCCAGGTCATACAACTAGTTAACCCTGAAGCTGGCGTGTTCATCAGGACTGCTGTACTTGTTTGCTTACACTACTAGGGCATCACCAGGGAGGTTATTGGAAATGCAGACTCTCAGGTCCCACCCTAGACCTACTGAGATCAGTATTCCACTTCAACAAGATTCTCTAAGTGCACTGAACTTTGAGAAGAGCTGCTCTAGATAGCACTTAGCCAGAATTGTAATACTCACTGGTTGGACTTGACCCTCAGTGCTCCAATGCTAGCCTGCAGTGCTGTGGGGATCCAGTTGTTGTGGTGGTAGTTAATCCATTTTTTCTGGCTTTCTAGTCCCTATCTGAGGTCACATTTGGTTGCCATGGAGATGATTAAGCCATCACAGGCAAGATGAAGGAAGAGGTGAGGCTGAGAACCTAGCAAACAAGAACAGAATATTCTTAAAAGGATAAAGATCAAAATGTTCAGCAGTCCTCTCTGCATTGATAATAAGAATAAAGCAACCACTAAAAGTTAAAAACAAACCCCAAACATATGGTATATTGATTGAACTATTGTGCCATCTAATTCCTCTCCTTGGCCTTTCCTTGTGTAGTACAGTGTTTAAATATATTTAAATTGGCCTTTGGTGGGCAAAAAAAAATGTGTATCATTGAATGCAAGATTTGATTCCCTAGGTTTTATTTGATGGTGCCTCATCTCTAGACCTATGAAAGAAATTATTGGAAGAATGAAATAGTTTCAGATTAACAGCCAGAAACTTACCCAAACACTAGCATTAATCAGTTGGATGACTTTGAAGAACTTATTTGGTTCTCGAGGATAACTATCTTGTCTATCTCATAGTTGTTGTGAGTATCAGTGAGATAATAGGTGCTCTGAGCAGCAACAAAAAAATGAGATTTGCTTCCAAGACTGTTCCAGTGCAGCTGAACAATGCCAGTGATGAGGCCCTATACTCACTGCATAACGCCAAAGTAGGGAGATACTGTCATACCTCCTTTCTTTCCGTATCTCACCTTTCAAGTCTCCTATTTACCTTTCAGACATCTTTCACTTTCCAGCTGCCCATCCATGAGTTTATTCCTGCCAGCCCAGCTAGGTGTCAACTGATAGCTAAGATGTTAATTAATTATTGAGAGTTAATGATTGGTCTTTCTCAGGGCATTCCTTTTTTTTTTTTTTTAACTTTAACATGTATAAGAACCAGCTTGGTTCCATTCTCTAGTAATTCTGATTCAGTAAGTCTGGAGTGGATGCCAGAAACCTGTACAAGTTGGCCAGCAGATTTTTGATGCCAGTGGTCCTTGTGAGAAAAGCCATTCATACAAACACCATGGAATAAAGCCATATCAGTAGCATCTCAGAGAAGTAGGGACGGGGAGTAGATGTATTTGGAGGTTGTCCCTCAAATGACATAGAATAGGTGGTAGCCTATTCTACCTCCACATAAAGCGCACACTGTCCTTCACAACTGTTCATCTCTCCCAGGTAGGAGTGCAAGACTTCAGCATGTAGGTTCTAGAGTCAGACTGACCTGGGTCCAAATCCTGCCTTGGCCAAAAGTTGTGTGACTCTGGGCAAGTTATTTAACCTCTCTGAGAATCAGTTTCCAAACTTTAAAATGGAGATGACTTTAATACCTGCCTCTTGGTGTCATGAGGATTAAATGAGATGAAAAGAGATTAGCACAGCCTCATGCAGATGGCAAGTCCTCCATAAATGTTAGCTATCATTATTCCAGGTCTGCAGTCTGTTATCTGTGCTTTAGAATTTAAATTGTTTTTGGATTTCAGAAAGGTAAAACAGAGTATGTACTGTTTATTACATAACATTTCCAATAGTGTCTGGAAAAACATCCCATAATTAAGCAATTAACATTTCTGTAGGAAAAAAATGTCTGAATATTCATACTAAAAGAGATAAAGAGTAAGTTCATTTCAGTTCAGGTCAGGTTTTGCTGCCAAATGAGTTTTGGCACCAAATTAATGAAAAAATAGCTTCTGGTGTACAGAGCTTTTTGATTTCAGTATTTGAAGTTAAGGGATTGTGGACCCCTATCAAACTTTTTTTTTGTGGGAGGGCACAATTTCCTTCTCTGTCCCTGCTTTCTGTCCTTTTCCTCCACTCTCCGAAGTTCTGGAATATCTGTAGAGGTCTCCTGTTTCTTTGCAGAATGATGTATTCAAGGTGGCAGAATATTTAATTTTTCTAATTATGTAGCACTGGTGAAATACTTGCTAAAATTATAAGCTTTAGCCCAAATGCAAATCATACAGCAGCACTGCTGTCAATGGCAATGGCTTAATCCCTCAAAGAAAATCTACCTTACCTTATCGTTTTGGAAACTGCTCTCCTTTTAGAGGTCAATGGTCTTCTATTGGATTGTCCCAGCCGATTCTGGGGCAGAGCTGCCAGTCTAGAGGAGTTCCAGACCACAGTCTTGGGGAGATGAAGCAGAGACAGAGCTGGTACCTCAAATGCCCAGGCTTGAGATTGAGAGATCAGACTAGTGAGCTTGGACCAGGTCTGACACAAAACTGCATATGTTTAAGCTTTTCCTGAATCAGTATGTGTTTCAACTAGAAAAACAACACAGAAATAGGTTTAGTAAACTATTGCAGGCCATTTCCATGTTTGTGTTCAGTTTGACTGAAAACCATGGTTAACGGTTTCCCCGGATATACAACTACTCCACTTTGAAGTCCCTCAAGACCCCATTTGGAGAAGGGCCTGCAACACCCTGCTGCTTAGAAGAGAGCTTTGCGACCTTACACTGCTTTATTTTCAAGATGTACTACATAACCCATTGGAGAAGCTTTGACCTAAGGTCATGCACCTATCCAGAACAGATGCATTCTGACTCTCGAGCATTTTAAGGGGTGCTGTGTCCACAGAAGTCGAACTGAGACATAAATACCCCTCATAAGGTGAACATAAGGGGCATACTGTTTGGACTTGTCTAAAGACTTGGATGTGACCCTAGCTCTGGCACTATCTACACTGACAACCTTGGGCAAGTCACACCCTCTCTCTGGGTCAGTTTCTGTCTCTGTATGATGAACAGATTTGGTTTCTCAAAGTTTATTAAGACAAGAAATTCTGACTCAGAAAGGTTAGTAGGAGACCTAAGAATCTGAATTTTTATAGGCACCCCAAATGATTCTGTGGCAAGTGGTCTTCAGATTTTACCTTGGGAATATGGGGTGACTGCCCACACAAGGCTTCTATATTTGTCAGAGGTTCTTAAATTTCAGGATACATCAGAATCCCCTGGAATTTTAACATGCAGATGCTTGAGCCTCACCTCTAGACAGTGTGATTCAATGGGTCTGGGTTGAGACCAGATAATCTGCATTTTGATCAAGCTCTGTAGATGCTGCTGATGAAGAAGTTTCCCCAGTGACGCTTTCAAGGACGTCTAGGCTGAGTAGTCTCAAAAAACCCTGTCTGTTCCAGCACTATCTATAGTTTTGAAAGTAGAAAATATTTGACTCTAAAAGTGGCCCCTGAAGTGTGTGGATTGCTTCCTTCCTAGGCTCTGCTTGAGGCTGCATGGTCACCTCTAAACAGTGGGCTAGTGCAGGCTGGCTCAGGCATGTGACATGTAGCTGGCCTGGGGGCAAGAGTGAAGGTAGCAATTGAGTTGACCCTGCTTTCAGGCCTCTGTAGTTTCTGCTGGGAGTTATGCACTACTCTGCTCTGCCTATGAATGAGGGAGGGAAACCATCCTCATATCCCCATATCAGGGATGGAGCAGCTCAGCTGGGATCAATTTGGCCATTGCTATGACTCAGACCTCATACCTTCCTTTAAGCTTCAACCTTCCTTCTAAGAAGGAATCTAAGTTTCATTTCTGACCTGCAAGTGCTGAAGACATGGTGGGCCTCTGACACACTGTAAATACAGAGGTTTTCATTTGTATTTGGTAAGAATGGGAAAGACAAGTTCTGTTTTCCTTCAGTTGTACTAGGCATTTTGTGGGTCTTTGGGTGAGGGTGATAACACGATTTCTTGAGTACCTAATGTATGCCAGCTTACTCTGATTAGTACTGGCTACCTGGAGCTGTATTTACTAGGATTCTGGACTTGTGACCAGCCTCACTGGTAGAATGTTGTGAAGGGTTGTCACTGTCTGCCATGGGCTCTGGAGGAAGAAATGCAACATGCTGAACATGCATTTGCCACCTTTCTACTGGACCACGTAATCCTCACAGTAGTCTTATGAAGTACATATTTGCATTTCACACACAAGGAAACCAAGCCCCTACACCTCCACTTTGGAACATGTAGTCATGCCCACTCCTGCTTTCGATCTCTCTCTCCCCTCACCTAAAAGCCCATTTCTCTCTACTTCCTATGCTCTGCCTAAGTGCAGCCTCCTCTGACTACTCAGACCCTTACTAACTTCTCTACTCCTTGAGCTGTGGAAGGACACATGATTGTATGTTCCCTCCTGGAGGAAGCTTCTTTCCTTTAAACTCTCATAATACCTTGCACAGGGCTGGTTCCGTGGACCTTGTATCAATCTGTGTTGATGGATACAGGAAGATGATAAGGGCTGGGGGAAGGACAAGCAAAACAATTCCTACAAGTAGTCTGAGTTTAAAATTGTGGTAAGAAAAATAAGACCTGGAATCCAGCCATGAAAATCTTGCCAAGATGGGAGGAAGCTGAATGAGCAAGCAGGGGGATGGGATCTCTGTAGAAGTGGTCTGAGCTTGAGGGAAGGCCTAGCAGGCATTGGTATCACCAGCTTTTAGCTTTTCATCCCCCATCTTCCCTTCTTCCTTAAGCCCCATAAATTCTGTGATTTTTTTTTTTTTGCAAGGCAAAAGCAAATGACACCTGATAGACTTCTTTACTACTTCTAGGTTCAAGAAAGCAGTCTAGAAGAGTGTTTTGCATAAGTGAATATGCACCTTGCCATGTTTTATGAGAAGAATAACATATTTTAAATTGGGACCATCTCAATAAATCTGAGTTGAGCTATCACCATACCCATCTAATCAATATGTGAAAATATTAAAAGAACAACCCAAAAGGAATGATTAGATTCGCATCCCCATTGAGTTTCATTGTCTGTGTGTACAGAGATTTACATATCTTAAAAATCACTTTAGTATTCATTATCTACTTCAATCTTGACCACAGTTTTGTCATTTTCCAGGTCAGAAAACCAAGGCACTGAGATATTAAGCCAAGGGTCAAGGAGGAAGCCTGATAGATGTACAGCTGTCTCTGAAGGGCTCTCATGTGGAATACTTGTTCTCAGAAACAAGGAAGGAGCTATCTAAAGATGTGTTTGGGAGGGAGGAGGTGGAGACGAGATGAAGTAATTTATGAGTTCCATATCACTGGAAGAATGTAAGCAGAGTTTGGATTTCTGCTTGGTGAGGCGTTAGAGTGGAGACTGCAAGAATCTGATAAGAGGGAGGGATTGTGAAGATGACCTAATCCTTTTAAAGATATAGATTCTTTAAGTTGCTTGAGAACATATCTAAAATACAGGTGATGACACGGACTGTTACTTGTATGCAATCTAGAAGTCTGAGCCTCAGATCCACAGCCAACCTGAGCATTACCCACCTTGCCCATCTCTCTCTCACAGCTCCTGTCCCTAGAGGGGGCTCCGTGACTACAGCAGGCCTTGTTTACCACCTTGAGGACTTTGCTTGATTCCTCTGTCCATTCCCAATGCCCCCATCATTTCAAACAGTATATGCTGTTTCAAGTAAACAACTAGAGGAAGAAGGGAAAAATTCTGATATGCAGATCTCAAATGATCATAAAATGAGCCCTTTAAATTTGAAGTGAAAGGTCTTCTCCTGCATTTGTGCTCCCTGCTGCCTCATTCATCTTTAATTCATTAAGTGCAGTTCACTTAGTGCTGAACACCACTTGCAACTGATGAAGCTGCCAGAGCCTAGCCCCCCTTAGATTTAAACTTTTTTTTTGCTTTGCCAGGTCCCTGTGGTGTGCAGGCAACCTGCGGCCCTGCTCAAGGTAGAGAAAACTTAATATAAGCAACTTAGTACATATCATGTTTTTCAATTACAAGAAACCTAAAGCCACAGATTAAAGTTCCAACTTTAAAGATGAAAAATTTAAGACTCAAGAAATGGAAAATTATTAGGGCTATGTTTATGACTCTCTGCTAAGTTCCAATCTCAAACCCTTTCCAGTTAGCCTTTCTTTCCTCTCCCAGACTTGACTATGAGTGAGAAAGCAACGCAGGGATTAGAGTATGGTGAAGCAACTTTTTAATGTCATTCAATAAAGAAGTCTTCTCCTACTGTCTCATTTATTATTTTGATAAACTATGAAGTCAGCAAGGCATGTATTCAACACTCCTGCCAACAGATAAAGAGTTGTCTAAGGACATACAAGTATTTAGCACTAGATCTGGGACTAGACTCCTCACCTCTTGCTCCTAACAACACTATGTCCTGGAAGTAGTTTGAAACAGTGGAAAAATCATTGGCTTGGGAATTAGAATTTAGATTAAAATCCCAATGTGAATTCAATTCAACCCTGAGCCTTAGTTTTCATATCTGTGTTGCAAAGTAGTGTGATGAGTTAAGTTCCTGGCATCTAGCAGCCATCAGTGACAGAAGCCACTGATAGCATGGTATTTTCTGAAGACACTGGGAGGTTACTTACCAAACATCCTTGTCACCAGCTCCAGTTTCAATCTGGGGATTCAGAGAAAGGTGATTCTACCCAAGTTTCTTGGTGTAAAGCAAGTGGCTTAAACTTAGCATATATCCTGCTTTAGTCTTTCTCCTTTGCAACACTTATGTCACTTGTAATTAATTATTATATGCCTGTTTTCCCTACTAGACTATGAGCTAATCAAGATAAGAGTCATCCAACGTCATTTCTGTATCCCTAGGGCCTAGCATACTTTCTTACACATAGAGGTGCTCAGTAATTCCTTGTTGATTTATCATCTCTGCCCATGGCAGACATAGAACTAGATAGCAGCAAAGGTGGTCTTACTGTGCCCCATTTCCTCCTATCTATTTCTTCTATTCTTCCCTGAAGTGAATGAAAACCCAGCCCTGCTCCAGTGCATGTTAACATGTTTCTGCATTACAGATGCCTGAGTCAACCAGATAGAAATATAGCCAAAGACAGGCAGTGGAACTAATGCTCAGGAAGCAGATTTCCCAGCCCGAGACGTCAGAGAAATTAGCCAGAGCAGTGAGAAGCCTTGGAGAACCCTGAGAATGTACTTTGCTAGGATGAATGGGTCATTTAGTTTGAGGCTACTCTATGCTTAGAAGAGTTTCAGATATGCCCAGGCCCTAGTTCAAGAAAATTATCTAGCAGGCTTGGAAGGAAAATGAGTGCAAAATAATCCAGACAAGAGTTGTTTAAAGATAAGGTATTTTCAACCACCCTTAAGTGAAGACAGAAGAATTACATGTTGTGCCCCAAGCATATTCAGGCCACAAGCTTCAGGAGTGGGGGAGATTCTGGGGGACAGGAAAAGACAAAATGGGAAAGGTGAGGATTCCCTAGCAGTCCAAGTAGCAGCAGCATCCATGTTCACTGGCTGACATTCCCCAACCCCTCAACACAGGGATCACTACCAGGTACAGGATGGTAGAACTGGGCTTTGCCAGTTGAGAGCTATGTAAACTCAGGCAAGTTAATCTCTTTGAGCTTCATTTTTTATGGTAAAGATTGAGCTGATAATACCCACCACAGAGGGCTGTTCATTTATTCATGTAATAAATCTTGGTTGAATGTCCTAATATTATATGGCAGGCACTGTGTTGAGAACTAGAAAATAGTAGTGAGCCCTCATGGAGCATGGGCATTCTAGAATTATTGAAGTAGTGTATGTAAACTGCTTGTCTCAGTACCTGGCTCATAACAATCATTTAATCAATGATAGCTATTATTTTAATAGCTGGAGATAAAAGGACACGGCAGTTAAGAGCCCAGGCTCTAGAGTCAGACCTGGGTTGTGGTTCTCTCAGAATATTAGCTCTAGATATATTAGTCATGAGAACTTGGGCAAGTTTTTTTTTTTGAACATCCCATACCTCAATTTCCTCAACTGTAAAATAACTAATAATGATCATAACTGTTTTATAAGCTTGGGAAGATCAAGTAAGAGTGAACATAAAACTTCCAGCAAGTCTTCTCTCTCTAAGGTCTAGTTGGGTCAAAAATATAAGGCCTTTCAAGAAAAATATTTCTTGAGTTGCTTGAAATTTGTCTAGAGCAAGAAGAAAAGTAAATGGAAGATCTATTGTTAGAAAGGCCAATAACTCTGATAACATTTTAAGTACAGATATGGCAGGGAGATACTTCATAGGTGACAAGCAAACAGCTCCTTCACATCCATCACAAGTGAGAAAAATGCTGTCATTGTATTTATACATTGTATTATACATTGTATTTATAAATACATTATACAATGTATTATATTACATTGTATTTATAAGCCTTTGCTTATAACAGATTCTATGCCCTTTTTGCAAAGCCCTTCTGTCTTGAGCCCCAGACTTCAGTAAGTTCATGTCTACTTCTCTCATCTTTTCTAACTGGATCGTATTTCCGTAAGACTTAGCTGTCTCCACCTACTTGTGTATCTGTGTTCTTGGTGACCTCTGTACTGAGGATGCTGCTGCCGTTGGCACTTGGGGTTCCCAAAGGATAACTGGGGATGCAAAGGGACCAGCAGTAACATGATTCTGCAGAAAGCTGGCCTCTGCCTGCCTTTGAAAATATCTGAAAGTATATTGGGGTGTAATTTACACACAATAAAATTTATCAATTTATAATGCAGAGTTAATGAGTTTTGATAAATAAATATACGTGTATGTGTGTATATATACACACATACACGTATATTTGTTATATATACACAAAACTCACCACAACCACATTCAAAGTACAGAGAATTTCCACTATCTCAAAATTCTGTCACATCCCTTTGCAGTCAGTTTACCCATCCTTGGCTCCAGACAATCACTAATCTACTTTGTTTATATAGATTTGCCCTTTCTGGATATTTCCTATCTATATAATCATACAATATGATGTTTGTTCTTCATAGAATTAGAATAGTCTTTTGTGACTGGCTTCCTTCACTTAGCATGTTTTTGAGAGACATCCATGTTGTGGCATGTATCAGTAACTCATTGCTTTTTATTGCCAAAAATATTCTATTGTATGGATATAAAACATCGTGTTTCATCTTTTGATAGACATTTGGATTGTCTCCAGTTTGGGGTTGTTACAAATAAAGCTGCTGGGATCATTTGTGTATGAGTCTGTGTGCATACATATATTTTCATTTCTCTTGGGTTAAATACCTAGGAGTAGGTCATATGATAAGACTGTTAAATTTTATAACTGAAAATGGTTTCCCAAAGTGGCCATGCCATTTTGCATTCTCACCAACAGTATATGAGTGTTCCAGTAATATATCCTGTCAACACTTGGCATTGTCAGTGTTTCACATTTTATTTGTGTGGCATTTTAGAGAAGCTCCTGAAGGGCCATGAGCCATCAGATCTTTCCCGTATTGGCTGCTCACCATCATCCTATCCCAATGTCCTTTAAGGACTATAGTAGGAAATGGGAAGAGAAGCTTCATTTCTTACCTGAGGGTAGGGAATCAGGAAAGCTGTCTGTACCTATCCAGAGAGCCTTCATGGGAGGCAGTCTAATTCCATGAAGAACAAACATCAATAGTATGGAAGCTGCAAGGAAGCATATTTGGGAGTCTCATAGCATAGAACTTTCTAGAATTTAGAACTAATGATAGAGCGTGCCTTTCTTATTGAAGTTCACTCTATTATTGGAGGTGTTCAAGTAGCAACTGGATAAACACTTTGTGAGGATGTTCTGAAGCACATTCATGTACCAGATAAAGGTTAGATGTCCTCAGATGTTTCTATGAGAATGTGAAGTAGACAATATTGAAGTTGTGTGACTTTTGATTCTTCCTTTCACCTGACTTCTGGCTAACCCCCAAACCTTAATGCTCTGGTACCACAAATGGCTGAAAATCAATCCTTACTAAAGTAAACTAAAGATTTCCTTTTTCTAGAGTGTCTGAGTTGTAGTATGTTCCCCAAATAAGAATCTCTAATGGTAGAATTTCAGGCAAAGTGACAATCAGTGAGTAAGATATTTTGGCTAGAATTTCCTGCCTGATACCACTCACATTAAACATAGCATCTAGATCATCATCCAGTCTACCTATTGGCTAATAGTGTAGGCCTTTAAGGAAGTCAAAGAGAAATAAAGCAAAGCTTCCAAATGTCATTTTCAAAGGAGGACAACAAATGAGGACTAGCAAACTCCTTGTCAGCTGGGTTTTCATATCCATATAGACTTGACTATCAAAAATTGTCCATCTGCCAACTCTTTTTTGTATCCAACACCCTCTAGCACTGATATGGTACTGTATGTTTTTAGAATACAGCTTACATCGACTGACAGCTTTTTTTTTATATATATCCATCAAGAGTGATGTGTCTTTTATTCATCTTCACACTTTTAAGTGTCTGTCAGACTGTCAAGTCTTCCCGTCTTCTGTAAGGATGTGTCATCATAAAAGAAACTGGTTGGGACCTGCCACTAAGCCTCAGGGAGTCAGTCTGCAGGGAGACTCTGAAGAGCTGTGCTGGAGTAAAATATCGCCAAGCCACATGATTACTTCTTCATAAAAAATAAACCAAGAAAGAAATAGGATGAAACTGTATGAAGAAAATGGTCATTTAGATCTGGAGATAAACTTGTATACATGCATGAACAAAAAATGGAATCAGTATATTCAGAGATGGCTAAAGCACCAGCCATGAAATGGATTTAAGTTGACCTATAGTGGAGGCAGTGCACTGGGCTAGGTAGCCTCGAGTGTATTTGTCATGGATAGTGACAGCTGTATAGAGGACACTTATTTTCCTCTTCCTTCCACCCTTTTTTTCCTGCCCAGATGGCTTTTAATCATTCTCACATGCAATCATTTTTAAACTGTATTGGAAGATTTTTTTTCGAAGTCATGAGAGAAGTCTCTAGCATATGGGTAGCATCACTTTGAAACATGAAGTCCCCTGTTCCAAGTCATTCCAGGAAGATAATTGAGACCCAGAGAGGGAAAGTGATTGGCCCTCAGTGCTTCTAGAAGAAAGGAGAGTAACTCTTAACTCTATCACATCCAACCCCAAGTCCCAGAGAGAGGAGTAAAGTGAGCCCAAATATCAATGGTGATGGAGACTAGTTTTGATTAACCTAGTCAAGTTTAGCCACAATTGCAGAGAATAAAGGAACGCTGAAAATCAGCCATTAATCTCACCATGGACATAGAGTGTTTTGGCAGCAATACTCCATTCCAGATCCCTATATTTCCTACCTGTGCTTCGGTGGTGTAGGCAGGGGTTTAATCTGCTTAAAACCCTCAGGACCCTACCAGTATTGTTTGAGTTGAGGGCTACTAATGAAGCCTATGAGCAGATGGAGCTATGAGAAACTGGAGAAAGCTGATAGGTTTACTTCCCTGTTTCTGGGTTCTATATGGACATTGGTTCCCTCAGAGTTCATGACTTTAAAGATTAGTAGCTTCCATGATCTCTCAAGCGACTACAACTGAACTTTGCTGGTTTCAGGACCCACAGTTTAACACTCCCTCTCACAGGTCTTACCACTTAGTGAAGGGTGAGTGGTGAGAAACACAAGCTCTGGGTTTAGTTTAACTGAATGGTTCCTCTGGTTCCATCAGCAGAGGAAATGTTAGGAAGGAACTTTTGCTCAAAGCTCCAGGTAGTTAGTATGACAACCAGCTAATCATGACTTGAAAAAATCTATTTATTGAACCTCTGGGAAATCTCTAGGACCTTGGTGACCCCAAATCAATTTGTGTTCATAAAGATGAGTAGAAGCTTTACAAAGACAAAAATCATCTTTGAAAAATGATAAAAATAGTTATTCAATTGTTGCAGAACCATGGCCTCTTGTACCAGCTTACACAGTGTGCACTGAGCCCACCCTCAACAATAACGTTAAAAGAAACCAAACAGCTGATGCATATGGGTTCCAAAGAAAGGCAACACATAAACTACACAACCACCACTCAGAGTGTTTATTTTGGGCTGAACACTACACTCCCTTTACATCAGTAATTTCATTTAACCATGAAAATAAGCTACTGAAAGCATTATTAGCCTAATTTTACTGATGAATAATGAACCTGAAAAAGTAGGTGGCTTGCCCAAGCAGTGAGTAAGTGGTAAAACCAAGGTTCAATCCCAAGTCTACCTGACATAAAAGCCCTATATTCTTAATTATGCTGAACTGCCTGGTAGAGGTGATCTGGGAACAAATATGCTGGGGTTGAGAGAAGCATCAATTTCTTAATTGGTGGAAGCCCTTCCTTTCCTATCTTATCGCCAACATATCCCTCCATCCATTGTCTGCCATTCCATTGTTTCTTGGTAGTTTCCCCAGAGCAAAAATAGAGAAAGCTGTGATGACTGAGATAAGAAAGTAGGCAGAAGCCAATATGCAGTATAAATTTGGAGGATTTTCTGTGGAATTTGTTCATCATCTCCACATATTGTAATTAGTATGTGCAAGACACGGATTGTTCCTGTTTTATAAATGGCAAATCCAAAGAATAGAATATCCACTATGGGGCTCAAATGCCCTTTACAGTAGTTCAGTGTTTCTTATTTAATAGGCTACTCTGTGACTGCCATTAGGGTTCCTGGTTGATTGCTGCCTTTGTCTGAGTGGAGAGGAAATGGCCCATGCAGAAGAATTAATTTTTGTGGCTAGCAGCCCAAAGGAACAGACTGAAACTTATGCTGAACAACTGAGCTTAGGTTATACTTCTCACACCTGGGGTGCTAGAGAAGCCAGGGGAACTTTACTCGAGAAATTATATGATGAAAAAAATTCTTTCTCCTCTCATAATTGGAGGAAAGCTGATTTATCAGGAATTACCAGGTTATTCCACATCTTCCATCAATTTCTATAGATATACATATAGAACAGAACAACAAATCATATTTACTTTCAGAAACACTGTTCTGTGTTAATAAGGAGGCTGGTAATTTTATGAGACCTATTGATTTTTCCTAAAATAACATGATTTAGTCTTGAACTCCCATGCTCACAGCAGAGGAGATGAGAGCCTGGCACTTTCAATTATGAAGACTTTTCTTTCCACTGTGAGGTGGAGATTAAGGTTTCTTTCAAATATCTATGATTTCTCCATCCTACCCATTTTATCTCATCTTCACATTTCCTCATTAAACATCCCTAGCAGATCAACTTTGATAAAAAAGAAATTAAGCAAAGTTAATTTAGAAGAAGAAACTTCTGGTATGGTATTTATAATAAAATTAAATGAAAAAACATGAAGAGTTTGAACATGACCAAATGATAAATATCCTCCTTAAAGGGGTAAAAGAGAGAAATAAGGTATGTGTGTTTGGATTTAATCAACTATAGAATTATCATATCCTTAAGGAACAAAAGGCTTAAAAAAGAAATTTTAAAAGTCTTTATCTTTTGTCAATAGTTAAGATAACATCCCTTAGCTCATTTTGGATTCTTTCTAGCCTTCTCCCCACATTGAATTTTCCTTCAGCCTCCTCTCTGATACCTTCTGAACCTTCTGCTTCCCTTCCACCTCCACTACTTCTACCAAAAAGTAGCTTGAATCCAAGGAGAGCCAATTACTGGAGATGTGTCATGAGGGCATGGGGTTTGTTAGCAATCACTTCTTTCAAAATTGTTTCCTTTACAAAATATATTTTCCTAAAATGAAAAAAAAAATTCTCCCCAAATAATCTAATGCTATTTCATGAAACTCCCAAGGAGAGAAAGGAAAAGAAGAAACATTTGCAGCAATAATGCCTGAGAATTTCCCCCAAATTAACGTTAGACACCAAACCAAAGATCCAGGAGGCTCAGAGAACACTAAGCAGGATAACTGCAAACAAACAAAACAAATAAGCAAAGAAAACTACACCTAGACATTTCATTTTCAAATTTCAGAAAATCAAAGACAAAGAAAAAATCTTGAAAGAAGCCAGACTAACAAAACACCTTACCTACAGAGGAGCAACAATGAGAATTATAACTGATTGCTCCTCAGAAACCATACAAACAAGAAGAGAGTAGAGTGAAATACTTCTTAATGTGCTGAGGGAAAACATAAACCTAGAATTCTGTACCCTGTGAAATTATCCTTCAAAGGTGAAAGGAGAATTAAAGACTTTCTCAGACAAACAAAAATTGAGGAAACTTATTGCCAGTAGACCTGCCTCCTTACAGATAGAACTGTAAGGAGAAAGAGATTCAATCCACTATAATAGCTGGAGACTTCAATACCCCTCTATAAGAAATGGACAGATCCAGCAGGCAAAAGTCAAAAGGACACAGGTGAACTCAACCACACCAGCAATCAACTAGATATAATGAAATCTATAGATCACTTCATCGAACAACAGCAGAATACATTCTTCTCAAGTACACATGAAACACTCACCAAGATAGACTATATTCTTGGCCATAAAACACACTTTAACAAATTTAAAAGAACAGGACTCAAACAATGTCTCCTCTCAGACCACAGTAAAATTAACCTAGAAATCAATAACAGAAAGATAGCTAGAAAGTCCCCAAATACTTGGAGATTAAACAACACACTTCTAAATAATACATATATCAAATAAGAAATCTTAAGAGAAATTTAAAAATATTTTAACTAAGTGAAAACAAAAATAGAACTTATCAAAATTTGTATAATACAGCAAAAGTGGTTCAAAGAAGGAATTTTATAGGGATAAATTCATTCATCAATAAAAAATATCTCAAACAAGCGAGCTTTACATCTCAATGAACTATAGGGAAAAAGAAACTAAGGTCAATGTTAGTAGAATAAATGAGTAAAGATTAGAGCAAAAATAAATGAAATAGAGAACAAAATAATAGAAAAGATTATAATAAAACAAGAATTGATTCTTTGAAAAGATAACCAAATTTGACAAACCCCTAGCTAGACTAATCAAGAAAAAAAGAGGATCCAAATAAGTAAATTATTTATATATTATATTATTTATTTATAAATGAAAAAGACGTTGTAACTGATACCACTGAGATACAAAGGATCATAAATAATAGAGTACTATGAACAACTATACATCAACAAATTGGACAATCTAAAAAAATGAATAAATTCTTAGAAACACACTACCTACCAAGACTAAAGCATGAAGAAATAGAAAATCTGAACAGAACACTACTGAGTAAGGAGACTGAATCAGTAATCAAAAACCTTCCAACAAAAAATAAGCCCATGACTAGATGGTTTTAGTGGTGAATTTTACCAAAAATTTAAAGAATTAATACCAATCCTACTCAAACTCTTCCAAAAATTTCAAGAAGAGGCCTTATTTTACCAGTCCAGTATTACCCTGATACAAAAGCCAGATAAAGACAATACAAGAAAAGAAAACTGCAGGCCAATATCTCTTTGGAATAATATAGAGGCAAAAATTCTCAACAAAATAACAGCAAACTTAATTCAACAGCACTTTAAAAAGATCATGCACCACAATTAAGTAGGATTCAACCCTGGGATGTGAGAATAGTTCAACATAAGCAAATCAATAAATGTGATACATCATTTAACAGAATAAATGACAAAAGTCATATAATCATCTGTTCAGAATGCAGAAAAAAGCATTTGATGAAATTCAACATGCATTCATAATAAAAACTATGGACAAATTGGGTACAGAAGGAACCACCTGAACATAAAAAAAGGCAATGTAGACAAGGCCACAGCTAACATCATACTTAATGCTAAAATATCGAAAACTTTCCCTCTAAGATCAGGAACAAGACAAGGGTACCCACTCTCACCACTCCTATTCAACATAGTACTAGGAGTCCTAGACAGAGTAATTAACAAGAAAAGGAAATAAAAGGCATTCAAATAAGAAAAGAATAAGTAAAGAAAGAAAAGAAAACAATCTCATTGACAACAGTATCAAAAACAATAAAATACTTAGGAATAAATCTAACCAAGGAAGTTAAAAACCTGTACACTGAAAACTGTGAGATATTGATGAATGAAACTGAAGACACAGATAAATAGAAATATATCTCATGTTCATGGATTAGAAAAATTAATATTGTCATAATGCCCATACTACCCAAAGCCATCTATAGGTTCAATGTAATCCCTATTAAGATTCCAGTGGCATTTTTCACAGATTTTTTTAAAATCCTAAAATTCGTTTGGACCCATTGAAGACCCCAAATAGCTATTCAATACTGAAAAAGAATAACAAAGCTGGAGGCATTGCATTCTGATTTCAAACTATATTACAAAGCTATAGTGATTAAAATGGTATGGTACTGGCATAAAAAGACACATAGACCAACAGAACAGAAATAAACTCTTGCAGATATGGTGAACTAGTATTTGACAAGAGAGCCAAGAATACTCAATGGGAAAAAATATTCTCTTCAATAAATGATGCTGAGAAAATTTGATATACACATGCAAAAGAATGAAACTGGACCCTTATCATACATCACTCACAAAAATTAACTTGAAAGGGATTAAATTCTTAAATATAAGAACTGAAACCCTAAAACTTCTAGAAGAAACTATAAAGAAAAACTTTATTGACATTGGCCTTGGCAGTGATATTTTGGATATGACACCAAACGCACAAGCAACAAAAGAAAAAATGAACAAATGGGACTACATACCAAACTAAAAATCTTCTGCACAGCAAAAGACATAATCAATACAATGAAAAGGCAACCTGTGAATGGGAGAAAATATTTGCAAATCACATATCTGATAAGTGATTAATATCCAAAATCTAAGGAACTCATACAACTCAATAGCAAAGCAACAAATAATCCAATTAAAATGTGCAAAGGATCTGAATAGATATTTTTCCAAAGAAGATATTCAAATGGCCAACAGGTACATGAAAAGGTGCTCCATATCACTAATCATCAGGGAAATGAAAATCAAAACCACCATGAGATATCATCTCACACTTGTTAGAATGACTGTTAATCAAAAAGACAAGCGATAATAGGAGGAGGGTATAGCTCAGTGGTAGAGTGCTTGCCCAGCATGCACAAGGTCCTGGGTTCAATCTCTGCTACCTTCATTAAATAAATAAATGAATAAATAAAACTAACCCCCCACAAAATTTTTAAAAATAAAATAAAAATATTGAACAGTGAAAAAAAAAAAAACAAGAGATAACAAATGCTGACAAGGATGTAGCGAAAAAGGAAGCCTAGAGCACTCTTGATGGAAATGTAAATTAGTATAGCCACTATGGAAACCAGTGCAGAGGTTCCTCAAAAAATTAAAAATAGAACAAACATACAATCTAGCAACCCAAAGCAATCTCTAGAATTAATGTTATCTCTATCAAATTACTCAGGACATTTTTTTACAGAACTAGAACAAATAATCCTAAAATTTATATGGAATCACAAAAGGCCCAGAATTGCCAAAACAATACTGAAAAAAAAGAATGAAGCTCCTAGACTTCAGACTATACTAAAGAGCTACAGTAGTAATCAAAACAGCATGGTGTTGGCACAAAAACAGACATATGGATCAATAGAACAGAACAGAGAGCCCAGAAATAAATCCACAGACTTATGCTCAATTAATGTTTGACAAAGGAGGCAAGAATGTATAATGGAGAAAAGACAGTCTCTTCAGCAATTGGTGTTGGAAAAACTGGACAGCTGCAGGTACATCAATGAAGTTAGAACACGCCCTCACACCATACACAAAAATAAACTCAAAATGGCTTAAAGACTTAAACATAAGACAAGACACTATAAACCTCCTAGAAGAAAACATAGGTAATACATATTCTGACAAATATCATAGCATTGTTCTCCTAGGGCAGTCTACCTAGGCAATAGAAATAAAAGGAAAAATAAACAAATGGGACCCCATTAAACTTACAAGCTTTTGCACAGCAAAGGAAAATAAAAACAAAACAAAGACAACCTACAGAATGGGAGAAAATATTTGCAAATGATAAGACTGACAGGGGCTTAATTTCCAGAATATACAAACAGCTCATACAACTTAATAAGAAAAAAACAAATAACGCAATCCAAAAATGGGCAGAAGACCTAAAGAAGCAATTCTCCAAGAAGACATACAAATGGCCAACAGGCACATGAAAAAAAATGCTCAATATCGCTAATTATCAGAGAAGTGCAAATCAAAACTACAATAAGGTATCACCTCACACAAGTCAGAATGGCCACCATTAAAAAGTCCACAAATGATAAATGCTGAAAAGGGTGTGGAGAAAAGGAAACCCTCCTACACTGTTGGTGGGAATGTAGTTTGGCACAGCCATTATGGAAAACAGTATGGAGATTCCTCAAGAAACTAAAAACAGACTTATCATGTGATCCAGCAATCCCACTCCTGGGCATATATCTGGAGGGAACTCTAACTTGAAAAGATACATGTACCCCAATGTTTATAGCAGCACTATTTATAATAGCCAAGACATGGAAACAACCTAAATGTACATTGAAAGATGACTGGATAAAGAAGTTTTGGTATATATACAATGGAATACTACTTAGCCATAAAAATGAATAAAATAACGCCATTTGCAGCAAGACAGATGGACCCAGTGATTGTCATTCTAAGTGAAGTAAGCCAGAAAGAGAAAGAAAAATACCGTATGATATCACTTATATGTGGAATCTAAAACAAACAAAAAAACCCCAAATTAACTTATTTACAAAATAGAAACAGACTCACAGACTTAGAAAACAAACTTACAGTTACTGGGTCAGGGGAAGGAGGGTGGGGAGGGATAAATTGGGAATTTGAGATTTACAGATGCTAACTACTATATATAAAATAAATAAACAACGTGTTTACACTGTAAAGCATAGCAAACTATATTCAATATCTTGTAGTAACCTATAATGAAGAAGAATATGAAAAGGAATATATGTATGTATATGTATGATTGAAACATTATGCTGTACACCAGAAATTGGCACAACATTGTAAACTGACTATACTTCAATAAAAAAAGAAATAAAAAGGAAAAAAGCTAGCAACCCAACTTTTGGGCTTCTGGGTAAATATCGAAAGAAGATGAAATCACTATCTCAAAGAGATATCTGCATTCCCGTGTTCATTGTAGCATTATTCACAATAGCCAAGGCATGGAAAGAAGCTAAATGTCCACCAACAGGTAAATGGATAAAGAAGATGTGATACACACACACAGTAGAATATTATTCAGACATAAAATAGAAAACAGTCCCTGACATTTGAACAACATGGATAGACCTTGAGGGCATTTATGCTAAGTGAAATAAGTCAGACAGAGAAAGGCAAATACTGTATGATCTCACATATATGTGGAATCTAAAGACATCAAACTCATAGATAAAGAGAGTAGAATGGTGGTTGCCAGGGACTGAGGCGTGAGGGGAAATGGGGAAATGTTCATATGTTGCAAATGTTGAGTTATAAAATGAATAAGTTACAATACAAATCTAATGTACAATATGTTAAGTATAGTTATCAATACTCTATTGTATACTTAAAGTTGCTATGAGAGTAGTTATTTAATGCTTTAACTGTAACAACAACAAATGGTAATTATGTAATGTGAGGAATGTGTTAACTAACCATATTGTGATAAACATTTCACAATATATGTGTATCAAATCATCACATTGTACACCTTAAACTTACACAATGTTATATGTCAATTATGTTTCAATAAATTTGGAAGATTAAAAACATATTTCTATTTACATTTGCAGTCAAATTTGAAATAGGTATAAATTTTAGGAAACACGTATAAGATATATGTGAAGAAAAACACAAAACCCTGATGAAAGATGTCAAATTAAAAATAAAAAAATGGAAGATATCCCATAGTCATGAACAGGAAGGCTAAATACTTTCAAGTTGTCTGTTCTTCCCTATTGATATAGATAGATTCAATGTAATGCCTATCAAAATCCCAGCAAGTTATTTTGTGGATATTGACAAACTGATTCTACAGTACATATGGAGAGGCAAAAGACCCAGAATAGCCAACTCAATACTGAAAGAGAAGAGCAAAGTTGGAGGATGGACATTACCCAACTACAACAATCACTATATAGCTACAGTAATCAAGATAATGTGATATCAGTGAAAGAATAGACAAACAAACCAATGGAAAGGAAAAGATAGCCCAGAAATAGACCCATATAAATATGGTCAACTGATCTTTGACACTGAGCAAAGACAACACAAAGGAACAAAGTTACTCTCTTCAACAAATGGTTCTGGAACAGCTGGACATCCATATGTAAAAAAATAAATATAGGCAGACCTTTCATCCTTTATAAACATTAACTCAAAATGGATCATAGACCTAAATGTAAAACACAAAATTGGAAAACTCCCAGAAGATAACATAGGAGAAAATATAGGTGGCCTTGGGCATGGTGATGACTTTTTAGATATAAAAGCAAAGGCATGATCCATTAAAGAAAGAATTGATAAGCTGGACACCATTAAAACTAAAAACTTCTACTTTGTGAATAGCTATATCAAGAGAAAGAGAAGACTAACCTAGACTGGGGAAAAAATCTGCAAAAGACACATCTGATGACAGACTGTTATACAAAATATACAAAGAACTTTTGAAATTCAACAGTAAGAAAAAAAAAATTGGTTACAAAATGGCCAAAAGACCTGAACAGATATCTCACCAAAGAAGACATACAGATAGCCAACTGTATATGTATGTGAATATATGTTCAACATTATATATCATTAGAGAATTGCATATTAAAATAATTAGATACCACTACACACACATTGGAATGGCCCCAAATCCAAACCACTGGCAACACCAAATGCTGGCAAGGATGTGGAGCAACAGGACCTTTCATTCTTTGCTGGTGGGAATGCAAAATGGTATAGTCATTTTGGAAGACAGTTTGACGAGTTCTTACAAAACTAAACATACTCTTATGGTCTAGCAAACCTGTTCCTTGATATTTACCCAAATAAATTGAAAACTTATGTCCGTAAAAAAAACTGCACATGGATGCTTTATTCATAGTTGCCAAAACTTGGAAGCAACCAAGATGTCCTTCAGTAGGTGGATAGATAAATAAACTGTTGTACATCCATCCAGACAAGGACTATTATTCCACACTAAAAAGAAATGAGCTATCAAGCCATGAAAAAACGTGGAAGAAACTTAAATGCAAATTACTAAGTGAAAAAAGCCAATCTGAAAAGGCTACACATTGTATGATTCCAACCATATGGAAAAGACAAAACTATGGCGGCAGTAAAAAGATTAGTGGTTGTTGGGGGTTAGGGGAAGGGAGAGATCGTAGGCAGAGCAGAGAATATTTTTAGGGCATGAAATTATTATTTATGATACTCTAATGGTGGGTACATGACATTATACATTTATCAAAATCCATAGAATGTACAATACCAAGAGTTATCCCTGATGTAAACATGGACTTTGGGTGATAATGATGTGTCAGTGTAGGTTCATTAATTGAGATGATATATCTATATCTATATCTATATCTATATCTATATCTATATCTATATCTATATCTATATCTATATCTATATCTATCTATACATCTCAAATATACCAGTCTGTTATGGGACGTTGATAGTGGAGGATGTGTGTGGGAGGAGATAGAGAGTATGTGGGAAAGCTCTGTATATTCTATGCAATTTTGTTGAGAATCTAGAACTGCTCTAAAAATAAAGTTTAACTTTAAAAATTCAGTCAAAAAATTCCCAGCTTTATTTTTTGCCTATCTTCCTCATACATGAGGAAGAAAAGCAAACCAAGGCCATTGAAAAGTCCTTTCCCACGTAGACATGGTGACATTAATGCTTTTGATCTGCTGCTCATATTGAGCTGTTTTATTGAATTGTTATCCTGCCTGCTTCAGATTGGTTGCAAGCTTAGCAGAGCTGTGCACATAGAAGATCCATGTCCTGGGCAATGATCCAAAAGGATCATTAACTGAAACCCCAGATGTAGCAGTTGCCAAAAGATTTATTTTTCAACCTCCTCACACAATGATAATCAACCTTTGTGTTTTCAA
Organism: Camelus ferus; assembly: GCF_009834535.1. NCBI lineage: Eukaryota > Metazoa > Chordata > Mammalia > Artiodactyla > Camelidae > Camelus > Camelus ferus. Next base: position 72,553,309 of record NC_045732.1, on the reverse strand, counting down.
TGAGTGTTTTGCAATGCATGTGAACTTTCCTATAACTCAAAGTCCAAAAGAGAAATCAGACTGAGTGGAGCTAGACCAAAGAGAATTTTTAAATGGAAAGAATTCTGTCAAAGTCAAGTTCCCCATGGATATTAACAAAGTCTATGTATTTGCTGCCTTGTAAATAGTATATTAAAGTTTTTTCTCATCCACACCCTTTATAGCATGTGCTGGGATTGTTATAACTGCACTTGAGGTAATTTATGTATTTCCATTTATATAATATCTAGAAGTATCAAGAAAGAACTCTCCTTTTGGATTTACATGGCTGATTATCATTAATCCATGAGGGAGCTTTACAAAACTATCCCAGATATTGTGTGCATGAACTAAAGACAGGTTTCAGCAGTGGAGAGTGAGCATCTAGATTTAGAAAAGGAACCTAGGAAGGGAGAGAAAACATGGGAAAGTCCAAGTCAAGTAGGTAAGGGCTTAGATCTGAGTTTTAGGATATTAGATAAGGGGAATATTAGATAAACACAGCATTAGAACTTAGGTAGGATGTCAATTGATGAATGTACTAGTTTGAATCAAGTAAGGATCTGAAGTCAGAAAAGATAAGCCATGTACTGTATTTTTTAAACTTCGTATTAATTCATTCATAGAAAGATCATTTTAAAAAGCATATAAGGAAGCCCTGAAATTACAGTTTGAAAACCATTGTACTAGATGATCAAGGCACCTTTGGGAAGTGGTGTTGACCAGTAGATTCTAATAAACTCTGCTCCCTTTCCTGTCAAAGATTGATCACTAGTTTGATCTAAGGACTCAGGCCAGTCAGTAAGTTGCTTTGCTTTTATAAGTCTATTATCCACATTCATTGACCAAGTCTTGACCAAGCCAGACACATGACTGTGCCAAGCATTTGCAATTTTTGAATGAGCATGAACCCATGCAAAAAAATTACATAATAAGGTAGTTTTACAAGAGAAGAGTCAACCCACTCAGACCATTAGGCTGGACTAAAACCAGGGATCCTTTAAGAAAGAGTTCTGAACTATCAACTTAAAGTAACCCCTTTACCTTTAGGTAAATATTTCATTTGAATAAACCTACAAGTTTATGCTCTAAGTCTCATACTGAACAACTCTAGTTACTTTACATATTGTGTTTTCTTGACTTCTTGTTTAGGCCTTTTGAAAAATTTTATTCTTGTTATAGAGGATCCATGTTTTTCTATAAAGTTCTCCTCTTCATCTACACACAAAGACCCATCTCCTCTTTGTGTATCATGCTCATATGGAAAAAATACTTTCAGAGTGTGAAGCTGTTGCTTTGGATCCAATGTGTCATTTCAACTTTGGATTAGTTTTTGTTAGCCAAGATATTATTTGTTTTTCTGGTTATTCTCTTGTCAGTTGGCTAATGTTTTTCTCTTCACAAATTGTTTTCTAGATACGAGGCTATAAAGAGTCTTCTCAAATAACTCTGTCTAGCTCCTCTTATGGTAAAACTGTCTTGCAGGCTCGTCACTCAGTCTTTTTGGTGAAGAGTCATCTTCAGTCAGTTCCTAGCTATGTGACTTTGGGCAAATAAATTCACCTAAGCCTCAGATTTTTCATCTATAAAGTGAGAATAATGACCATACCTCTTCCACGGTTGTTAAGAGGATTAAAAAATAGGCATAATTCTAAGTACTTTCCATGTACTCTATCTTATAGTAGTTGATCTATATGTGTTAATTTTTGCTATTCCATTTCCCAGGAATGATATTTTTTACCCTAATCACTTATTTAAGAGATAAACACCTAAGTTCTATTTCCATTCAGGTTTGCTATTTTGAGGGAAAGAATATAGGAGGGTACTTCACAAATGACAAAGTACAAAAATGCTCCCAGTAACAAAACTTTAATATCATTACTGTATTTGATAAAATTGGTTCTGAGATTGACCAATCTATGTATTTTATGTTTTGTTGGGTCTAAAACTGTCTTTTAATATATTTATTCTATGTATTAACTTTACATTATTTCCCTAATTTCAGTTAAGTTCAACCACTACTTACCAAGAGTTCCCAATGCTGCCAGCAGCTATACTAAGCACTGCTGTGAGTAACACATAAGTAGAAGACCAAGTCCCTGAAGTTATAGAGCTTATGGAATTGAAGGCAACATCATACTCACACACAAAAATCATGTGTGAAGAATGAAAGAGTGTATGAAATCCCCAATTGAATATCATCATCAAATATGTGTATTACAGACAAGAATTACAGTATGTGCTCCAAAATGAGTATCCTTATGTCATCCAAGGCATCATGTCAGCCTTCACTGTGGCTGCTGTTATTATTTACGCTGCTAACTTTCCAACTCTTTCTTGTGTACATCAAAGATCCACTTCTCCACAGTGCATGGGGATTAAGGTATCTTGGTCTAAAGATGCTCTAGTTATGTAAGGGAACTATATCAGTTATGTTGTCCATAGATTCTCAAACACCAAAGAATCAGAACACTTTTTAAAAAACAAATGTTCACGATAATTCAGAAAGTACTTCATGAACTAGAAATACACTGGGATTGTTAATACATATATTGATTATCATTTGACAGAACTAGAGAATCTCTTAAACTCTCCAGTTTAAATTCTGGATAATCAACTCTTTATATTTGTATAAAACTTTAAATTTTTTAGTACTTTCATATATGTCCTTATACTTTTTCTTCATGGCAACCTACTATGAAATAGATGGAATAAGTGTTAATAAGCCCCTTGACAAACTCACGTCTAATCAATGAACTTTACTGAGTACCTACTATGTTTCGGTGTTAGTTGATGCAAAAATATGTATTAATAGAGACCTTATTCTCCAAATGTCATGGGAATTACTAAAACATGTGCAGTTGTTAATGCTAGTGAGGCACTTAACACATTGAAATTATAAAGTGCAATGGGTTGTTTCCATGTCTTGGCTATTGTATATAGTGCTGCTATGAACTATAAAATAGATAAAAAAATAAATTTCTTCTGTATAGCACAGGAAACTATATTCAATATCTTATAGTAACCTATAATGAAAAAGAATATGAAAATGAATATATGTAGGTATATGTATGACTGAAACATGATGCTGTACACCTTAAATTGACACATTGTAACTGACTATACCTCAATTAAAAAGATGCGATGGGAATACAGAAAAAAAAAAAAGCTTTATTCCTGCCTGGATTAAAGGAAGCGGAAAGCTCTGCAAAAGTGGTAAAGCATTATCTGGGTCCTAATGAGAAAATAAGATTTTTAACTGGGTAGAAAAGAGGGAAAGAGCATACTAGACAGAAAGATCAACATAAGCAAAGGAGAGAAAATGTGAACATGTATGATGAAATCTGAGACTGGTGAACAGTCTTGTGGTCCTGTGTGGCCAGGCCTAGGTACGTGGTGGAGTTAGAGGAAATGAAGCTAGAAATATAGGCTTGGATTAAATTGGGAAGGGCTTTGAATGCCATGCTGAAGAGTACAGAATAACTGTTTTTAATTTTAGCACTTCCTATGTGCCAGGAAATATGCTACATACTTTAAGTATGCAATCTCATTTTCTCTTCACAGTGGCTGCATAATATCAGTATTGTTCTCATCCCATTTTATAACTAGCCCAGAACATAAGCGGCAGAGCCAGGATATAAATGAGGTCTGCTTGATGCCACAGCCCATGTCCTTAACCACTCTGCAACACTGCCTAACATACTTACTTCCCTGTTGGCAGCATACCCCTCCCATCCTGTCAAGTCCCATGAGTACTCCCGCATAATTCCCTCTCCCTCAGCTCCCTCTTTTAACTCTTTAAAAATTTTTTTGAACACTTTTTTTGTTGGTAGGGGGAAGCAATTTGATTGATTGATTGATTGATTATTTTCTAATGGAGGTACTGAGGATTGAACCTAGTACCTTATGCATGCTAAGCACGCACTCTACCATTGAGCTATACCCTTCCCCTACCTGACTCTTTAATATTAAAGCATCTCTTGAGATAACAAAATGAGTTACAAGGAGCTGGTCGTGACTACTTCCTTAGTCTACTAGTTTCCACTGGAAGAATGTGTGTTGGGGGAACATTAGAGATCAGCTGGTCCCTGAAGCCTTAGGACTCCCAGACCCTACCTGAGCTGAATGTGCCTGCCCTTAGTTCATCAAGGTGACCTACCAGCTGCTTATCCCATATCCACTGGATGACTTATCTGAACTTACCTGGACGGCTCTGTGTGTGAGAGGAGACATAATAGGGTTAATCAGTTTCTAAACCTTAGATTTTTATGGAGATTCATAAAGAATTTCAGAAGAAAAAAAAAATCACAGCCACCTACCCACTCTCCTAATGACAGCTTAGCTCTTCCCAGAGAAGAAATTTCCCATTTCTGGGTGTGAATGTAATTTTCTCTGCTTTAGAGGCCTACCCTGTAATCTAGGGAAGCTGACATTTTCCATTCTGTAATAGGGTGAAGACATTGGTTTGATGATTTTTCTTTTGCCAGAAGCACTTTTTCTTTCATGGCATATGGTAGCCTGGGCTACATCTGTTCTGGCTGCCCAGAGCTTCACCATCCTCTGGGGAATCTTTACAAAGACAGTGGATCTAGAACAATAAAACCATCTCCAAGGCCCTCTCTTGCTACAACAAGAATCTCAGTCCCCTTAGCCTTTCTCAGGGAGTATGCTTGTCACCTGATTGGGGTCACTGATTTATATACTTGAATAAACATACCTCACGTTATATGTAATTTTGTACCATTCCAAGTAGCTTTGTTTCCTTTCTTATTTGGTCTATAAGGCAAGCAGGGTAAATACCATTGTCCTTCAATATATGAGAAAACTAAAGCATAGAAACACTTAGTATTATTTAAAGGGAATCCAATTTGGAATTAAAGCAAAATTAGAATTCACTTCTCCCTACTCACAGCATTGGGGAGACTCTAATACATCACATTGCTTGAATAAGGAACAAACAAGTTGTCCCCCCTTCCCTAGACACTGCACTATTAGTATGCTAATTTTTCTTTATCTCCTAAGAGCCTCTGAGGCTCCTAGAGTTCTGGCTGAGGATCTGTAGCCACCTAGAACCAACTGGACACTTGGAGAAGCCAAGAAGAGCTGCTCTAGGGTTCAGGGTACTGGCTGGCTGTGCAGTGTATCAGTGTCGTTCGGCCTCGTCTGTGCTGTAGTAACCGGTAATATCTAGCCTTTATCCAGTGCTTACTATGCACCAGGCAGAGTGCTATGTGCTTTGTAGGACTTACCTCATTTACTCTTCCTAACAATTCCATGAGGTAGGTAGCATTTTTAATTCTTATTTTTCATGGTCTTAACCACTTGAGTCTGCTATCACTCCAGTATTACAAAATTAGAGACTTTCTAAAAGCCCCATGGCAAAGACTACTATTGAGAAGTTGATTCATCATTTGTGTTTTCCTAACTCTTGACTGATTTCTATTTTTTAAACAGCTTTATTGAGATATAAGTCACACCTTATAATTCAGTCATTTAAAGCATACAATTCGATGTTATTTTTTTTTCCAGTATACTTACAAAGTTGTACAGTCATAACCACAATGAATTTTAGAAGACTTCCATCACCTCCAAAATAACTAATCTCTCAATTTTGGTGATTTTATTTTATTTTATTTTACCAGAGAATCGGATCTGGCCTGATTCCAAATCTATCCTGGCCAAAGATCTAGAGCAGGGGTCACAAACTCAAAAGCTCCAGGGACCAAGCAGACAACATCAAAAAGTGAGCCAGCATCAACACTGGAGGGAACCATGGCAAATCTGAAGGAGCCTGCCGTCTAAAAGAGAGGAGCTACAGCTGAGCCATGTTGAAATATGGACTCAATTGCTTTTCAAAAATAAGCCAGAAATATGGAATTTTATAAACAATTCACTGGTCATTTTTGCATGATAGTAATTGAAATTTAAAAAACAACTACATGGGAAAAATAAAAAATATCTGTGGGCCAGATTCAAATACTGAGTTACTGGTTTATGACCTCTACATTCGAGAAACACGGAAACTCTCCAGTTTCAGTTTTCTTGACACTATCCTCCCCTACCACTTGCCCATCTACCAAATTGGAATCAGAGTTCTCTGGCCTTAGGGCTTTGATTTGGGTATGGTTTTGCCCTGTTGTAAGGATATGGACTAGATAGTTTCTTGGAGTGACACAAAAATAACCCTTCCTTCATACTGATCTATCTTAGATCTGTGCTCATCTCTCTGAAGAGACCTGAATCTATATTCTTTGAGATTTTCAAGAGAGATTCTAACAGATTTATCCTTTTGAGGATCCTAACCTGATGTTCAGACTCAAGCTGTCCCTAGGAGTCATTCTGAAGCAAAGTTATTATAGCTCTTTCAGCCTCTGATTGTGTCCCTAACATCAGGACAATCTGATTTGTTACAGAGCACCTGGCACTGGCATGTGTCCTCCTCCTTTGGGTCACACTGTCAACTAGGTGCTATTGCCTGCCTTTCGCCATCAGGGTTAATTCTAGGGGATGCCCTTATATAAATACCTACCTTAAAGGTTGTGTTAAGGATTAGAAATAATGTGCACCAAGCACCTAAGATAGTTTGTGGCCCTTGGCGGGTACTCATTAAACACGCACACACATACACACACAGTACTGACTATGATTCTGCTGAGGCTTATGAGAAAACAGGGATTTCTGGTGAGAGGGGAAAATAGCAGCTCTTAGCCAGCATGCCCTGTCAACAATAGAAATGCAAAATTTCTAAGAGGCTGGTGCCCATCTGCAGAAATAAGCAAACAGGCATGACCCTTCTTCAACGTGGGCCTCACCTGGCCCCTATATCCCTTTTTCCTAGTGCACAAGAGAACACATGGCTCCAATTAGAATACCAGTTAGTGTTACGGATGGTTGGGTTGCTAAGCTCACTGGGTGGAAAGAACATTATTAGCCTGGCACTGAACTCAGTCCAGCCACTGCCCATCCTCCTGACTAGTCATATACAAGCGCTGTTCCTGCAGGTACCTACCTCACAGGCATAAGTGCTGTAGTAATAAAAATTGTAATTTAAAAAACACCATGGTACCTCTTTACCCACTATGTTCATTGCTGAATTGATTGAAGTAAGAGATGTAGGAAAATGTCGTGGGTTAAATGTTGAAGTCCTAAGCCTTGGTACCTGTGAACACAATCTTATTTGGAAATAAGGCCTTTGTAAATGTAATGAAGTTAAAATGAGGTCCACTGGAATAGGGTGAGACTTTAATATAACTGGTGTCCTTGTAAGAAAAAGAGAAAAGACACAGAGAGAGACATGCACAGATGGAAGACAGCCACGTGAAGACAAAGACACAGAGAGGGAAGACTGCCATGTGACTACAAAGGCAGGCATTGGAGTTATTTAGCTGCAAACCAAGGGACACCAAGGACTGCTGGTAACAGCCAGAAGCTAGGAGAGGGAGCCTGGCCCTGCCAACACCTTGACTTTGGACTTCAAGCCTCCAGGACTGTAAGTAAGTTTCTATTGTTTTAATGCATAAAGCTGGTGGTAACTTGTTACCACAGCCCTAGGAATCTAATACAGGAGGAATAGTAGGAATGTGTCTTTTGGAGTCAGGCAAGTCTGTGTTCAAATTCTGGCTCTGCCATTTTCTACCTGTAGATTTGGGCAGATTATTTAACATCTCTGGACCTGTTTAGTCATCAATAAAAAAAGGATAGCACTACCTCAAAGGGGTATTATGACCATTAAATGAAATATTTTAAGTTGAAAGTGTCTAACACTTAGGAGTGGTGACTGTTTTCCATAATTATACATATATATTTCTGGAAAGCAACTTGGTATAAAAATACATAAAAGCTTCACATGTGCGTTTTCCATGATCCACTAATTTCTAACGTATATACACAATAGTCATTTCTAAGGTATACACCTACTCCTAAGTATATACCCAACAGAAATGCATATACTTGAGTGTTCATAGCAGCAACAGTCATGATAGTAAAATAATATATAAAGTCATATGCCCATTAGCAGGAAAGTGAATAAATTAAATTGTGGTATATTCACACAATGAAATACTATTCAACAATTAAAATCAATACTCTGTAACTATAGATACTACAAACGTGTTGAATAAAAAGAAGCCAAGAAAACTGCATACTCTATGATTCTAAACATATATAAATTTTTTAATTCTGGCAAAACTAATATAGACTGTTAGAAGTCCTGATAGTGCTTACCCTTGGGAGGAAGTAGTGACTGAATGAGGCATGAGGGAGGCTTCTGAGGTGCTGGTAACATCTTGTTTCTAGATATGGTGGTGTGTTCACTATATGGGTGTGTTCACTTTGTGAAAATTTGTCAAGCTGCACACTTATGTGCATTTTTCTGTACGTACATTATACTCCAATAAAAATGTTTAAAAATTCATACAATTTGACCTAGTAATTACACATTTTAAAAAATAACAAGAGAAAATCAAATATATGTCTGAGAATAGTCAGCATAGTAATACATGTAATAGATAGTATAGAGAAAATTATGCTAATATTGAACAGAAAAGTCATGGTTTAATCATTTATGATTTACCTAAATAAGAAAATATTAGGTGACAAAGAGTTTTTTATCCAGTTCTTCAATAGGGAATTTTTATTTTTTTAACAATTCTTATAGGCTGTTAAAGGGATCTTAAAGATGGGTTCAACCTCTTACTTTGTGCCTCTGTGTTTATTTATAAAGAGAGAAAATAACTTGCTTAAGAAGTGTGTTTCCCCAAGTCAACTTGTGTTCAAATCAAGACCAGAGGAAAAGTTCAAGTTGAACAAGTTAGGATTGGGCTACACACTACTTGGACTTGAAGAAAAATAGACATCCAGTCATCTGGGAGACAGCAAGGATTTTAATTTACATACATTATTCAATAAATATTTATTTTACTTCTTACACCAGAAAAAAGTCCAGATAGACCAAATAAGATAACTATAAAAGCAATAAAAGAGAACATGGGAGAATTAAAAAAAATTGGTTTGTAATGTGCAAGGCCCCTCTGAGCAAGATTCAAACTCCTGCAGACTTTAAGGCAAAAGACTGATAAATTTGACTATAAATCATTGAAAATGTCTTTGTTGAAAAAGTAATACTATGAGAAAATTCCATAGACAAGTTAAAATGTGAGAAAAATGTTTTCAAAATATGGTGAAGGACAAATTATCTTAATAGATAAAGAGCTTTTGCAAATCCAAAGAAAAATACCACAACCCAATAAAAACTGGGGAAAGGAAATGAATGAGAAATTCACAGAAAAATACAAATGGCACATGAATAAAACCAAACTTATATAGTGCTTATCATAGCCCAAGTCCTATTCTAAGTGATTTACACATTTGAGACTCAACAGCAATCCTATAAAGTAGGTACTAACAGAATTGTCATACGTAAGGAAACTGAGACACAGAGGTTAAGTGGTCTGTCTAAGGCCATACAGTAGATAAATAATAGTGCTGGAGTTTGAACTTATATTTTAATGTATACACCCTTGTACTGTTGGATTTTTTTTTACCATGTACATGCATATATGATTTTTCAATTAAAAGTAATGCCAACAACAAAAATTACATGGAATATTGAGTTATTCAACATGAGCTAAATTAATGTGTCCAGATTCGGATTTAACTAACATTTATTAGGACATAACCTGAACAAAGTTTTATTCTAAGCACTATCATTATCATCTCTTCTATGAACTGACTGGGTAAACTCGGAAGGCAGAGACTGAATAAAGTATATTTTTCTGTCATTTGTCAACAGCCATAGGAGAAAGCCCACACTTAACTTTCTTATTTGCTATTAGATTGCAGAAGAGTAGGTGATACAGTTCTTTGTTGTTGATACAACCCCCTATTTCTTTTTCTCAAAAATTGTAACATCTACCATTTACTAAGTTTCTACTATGTGTCAAATGCTGCAATTTATGATTCCTGTTTAATACTAACATCCCTATGAAGTGGACACTATTTTAACCTTTACTTGTAGAAGAGAGATCTAAGCCTCAGAGAAATAAAGTAATTTACTCAAAGTCACAGCCCAGGTCTGTTTGTTTATAAACCCCTGATCATAACTACCATACGATTTTACTTTCTTAATTTTAGGGAAAAGAAATAACAGTTACCATTTAATGGGAGATAACCATCTTTTTTGAATAGTACTAAACACTTTACATGAATGGTTGCATTTAATGCTTATAACAACCCCATGAGGTAGCATAACAATTATTGTTATTCCCTTTGAGAGATGAAGGAACTGAAGCATAGAGGGTAAGTGACATGCCTATAATTATTCAGCTAATAAGTAAAATAGCCAGGGTTTGAACAGGGTTATCTGTATGGCTTAACAGCTTGTGTTTTTTATTCTAAATCATACAGCCTGGTAGAGTGACTGAGTGAATAAAATACAAAAACAAAAAACAAGACCAAACTGTATGCTGCCTACAAGAGACTCACTTCAGCTTCAAGGACACAAACAGACTCAAAGTGAAGAGATGGGAAAAGATATTCCACACAAATGGAAACCAAGAGAGCAAGGGTAGCTGTATTTATATCAGACAAAATAGAATTTAAGTAAAAAAATGTAACAAGAGACAAAGAAGGTCATTATATAATGATAAAGGGGTAAATCCATCAAGAATACATAATAATTATAAATATATATGCACCCAACATTAGAGAGCCTAAATATATTAGGCAAATAATAAATAGATCTGTAGTAAGTAATAGACAATATAATAATAGAGTATTTCAACATCCCTCTTTCGACAATGGATAGATTGTTTAGAAAGAAAACCAGTAAGAAAACATTGGACTTGAACCATATTTAGACCAAACAGATCTAACAGAGATATAGAGAACATTCCATCTAAGACTAGCAGAATACACATTCTTCTCAAGCACATGGGGAACATTCTCCAGGATAGATCATACGTTAAGTTACAAAACAAATCTCAGTAAACTTCAGAAGACTGAAACTATACCAAGTATCTTTTCCAACCACAATGTTATAAAACCATGAAGAAAACTGGAAAATTCACCATTATGTGGAAATTAAACAACACATTTCTGAATGACCAATGGATCATAACAAATCAAAAAATACATTTTTAAAAATACATTGCAACAATATATTTGCATAATAATATAAACAAAAATGAAAGTATAACAAACAAAAACTTACAGGCTGCAGGAAAAGCAGTGCTAAGAGGGAAGTTTATAGTGATAAATAACTACATTAAAAAAAAAAAGATCTCAAACAACTAACTTTAAGCTTCAAGAAACTAACAAAACAAGAAAACATCTCAGCCCAAGTTAGAAGAAGGAAGGAAGTAACAAATATCAGGCAGAAATAAATAAAATAGACAATAGAAAAGTAATAGGAAAGATTAATGAAACCAAGAGTTGTTTTTTTGACAAGATAAAATTGATAAACCTTTAGCTAGACTTATCAATAAAAGAGAGGACTCAAATAAATAAAATTATACATGAAAAAAGAGACATTACAACTGATACCATAAAAGTGCAAAGGATCATAAGAGACTACTATGAGCAATTATATGTCAACAAATCAAAGAGTCTACAAGAAATGATTACGTTCCTATAAACATACAACCTACCAAGTGTGAGTCATGAAGAAATAGGAAATCTGAACAGACCAGTAACAAAGAGATTAAATCAGTAATTTAAAACCTCCCAACAAAAATGAGGATCAAACGGCTTCACAAGCAAATTCTATCAAACATTTAAAGAATGTAAAATCTTCTGAAACTCTTCCAAAACACTGAGGCCGAGGGAAGGCTCCCAAACTCATTTTATGAGGCCAGCATTACCCTGATATTAAAGATAAGGGTAGTACAAGAAAAAACTACAGGCCAATATCCCTGATAAATATAGATGTGAAAATTTCCAACAAAATGCCAGCAAATCAAATTTGACAGCACATTAAAAGGGTCATACACCATGATCAAGTGGAATTTATCCCTGGGATGCAAGGATGGCTTAACATACGTAAATCAATTAATGTGCTACACCACATTAGTGGGATGAAAGACAAAAACCATATGATCATCTCAATAGATGCAGGACAGGCATTTAACAAAATTCAACATCCTTTCATGATAAAAACTCAACAGATTTGATACAGAAGGGACACACCTCAACATGATAAAGGTGATATATGACAAACCTGTAACTAACATCACACTCAACAGTAAAAGGTTGAAAACTTTCCCTCTAAAATAAGTGAAAGAGATAAGGATGCTGCTTTCATCAAATCTATTCAACATAGTACTTGAAAGCCCTAGCCAGAACAAGTAGGAAAGAAAAAGAAATAAAAGGCATTCAAATCAGAAAAGAGGAAGTAAAATTGTTCATGTTTGCTGATGACATGATCTTGTATAGAAAATATCCTAAAGACTCCACCAAAAAACTGTTAAACCTAATAAACAAATTCAGTAAGGTTTCAGGATACAAAATCAACATACAAAATCAATTGTAATAACCTTTAGTGAAAAAGAATATGAAAATGAATATATATGTATATGCATGACCAAGACACTATGCTGTACACCAGAAATTGACATATTGACTGTACTTCAATAAAAAATATCTAAACACTAATAATGAACTATTTGAAAAAGAAATAAAGAAAGTAATCCCATTTTACAATAGCAACAAAAACAATAAAATACTTAGGAAAAATTTAACCAAAGAAGTGAAAGATCTATACACCAAAATTATAAGATATTCATTGAAAGAAAGGAGACACAAATGAATGGAAAAATATTTCATATTCATTAATCAGAAGAGTTAATATTGTTAAAATGTTCATCCTACCCAAAGCCATCTAAGTTTCAACATAATCCCTATCAAAACTCCAATGGCACTTTTCACAGTAGAAAAAAAAAATCCTAAAATTTGTATGAAACCCCAATGATCTTGAATAGCTAAAGCAATCCTTAGAAAGAAGAACAAAGCTAAAGCCATCATAGTTCCTGATTTCAAATTGTATTACAAAGCTATACTAACCAAAACAGTGTAGTGATGGCATAAAATCAGACACACAGACTGATGGAACAGAAATGAAATACAGAAATAAACACATGCAGATATGGTCAACAAATATTTGATGCGGGAGCCAAGAATATTCTGTGGGGAAAGGATAGTCTCTTCAATAAATACTGTTGAGAAAACTACATCCACATACAAAAGAATGAAATTGTGGACCCCTATTTTACACCATTCACAAAAACTTACTCAAAATGGATTAAGGACTTAAACATAAGACCTGACACCATAAAATTTTGAGAAGAAAACTTAGGGGAAAAACTCCTTTTTATTGGTCTTGGCAATGAATTTTTGGATATGACACCAAAGGCACAAGCAACGAAAGCAAAAATCAACAAGTGGGACTACATCAAACTAAAAAGTTTCTGCACAGCAAAAGAAACAACACAAGGAAAAGGCAACCTAAGGAATGGAAGAAAATATTTTCAATTCACATAAATGGTAAGTGATTAATATCCAAAATACAAGGAACTCATACAACTCAATAGCAAAACAACACATAATCCAATTTAAAAACAGGCAAAGGATCTGAATAGATATTTTTCCAAAGAAGATTTTCAAGTGGCCAACAGGTACATGAAAAGGTGCTCCATAACACTAATCATCAGGGAAATGGAAATCAAAACCACAATGAGATATTACCTCACACCTGTTAGAATGGCTATTATTAAAAGGCAAGAGATAACAAATGCTGGCAAAGATGTAGAGAAAAGAGGACCCCGGTGCACTGTTGGTGGGAATGTAAATTGATACAGCCATTTTGGAAAACAGTATGAAAGTTCCTCAAAAAATTGAAACTAGAACTATCATATGATCCAGAAATTACACTCTGGTTATATACCCAAAGAAGATGAAATCACTCTCAAAGAGATACCTGTGCTCCCATGTTCACTGCAGCATTATTCAGAATAGCTAAGATATGAAAGCAATCTAAGTGTTCAGTGATGACAAATGGATTAACAAATGTTGTAGATATATATTCAATGAAATACTATTCAGCCATAAAATACAAGGAAATCTCTGCCATTTACAATATGAATCAACCTTGAGGGCAGTATGCTAAGTGAAATAAGTCAGACAGAGAAAGACAAACACTGTGTGATCTCATTTATACGTGAAATTTAAAAACATGAAATTAATAGAAAAAGAGACTAGACTGGCAGTTGTCAGGGGCTAAGAGAGGGGGGAAATGGGAATATGTTGGTCAAAATGTACACACTTTCAGTTATAAGATGAATAGGAATCTAATGTAAAGCATGATGACTATAGTTAACAGTACTGTATTGTATATTAATAGTTGCTATGAGAGTAGAGCTTTAATGTACTCACCATTACAACAATAATAAAATGACAATTATAGAAGTAAATGATGTGTTAACTAACTTTATTTTGGTAAGCACTTTCATTGATAATTGATGTATCTAATCATCACACTGAACACCTTAAACTTACACAATGTTACATGACAATTATATCTCAATAAAGCTGGAAAAAATCATATAGCCTGTATAGTTCAAGAGGAGGCCCTTTCAAACAAAGTAAGTATTTTTCAATATCAAGCTCTTTCCCAGCCCTGTGCTTGGACCTATAGGGAAAAGAGGAGAAGGATAAAATATGAATCCAGTAAGTTGGCAGGATGAACTCTCCAAAACAAGGCAACACCAGTGTGAACTACATGCAGGGAAAACAGGTAAGTGAGGCCTGGAGTGATCACCAGTAGCTTTATAGAGGAGGTTACTTTCAAGTAGGAATAGGACTTGGTAGGTAGAAGAGAGGGAAAAGAAAGCATTATGAATGGCATGAACAGAAGCTGAAAGGCAAGACTGGAAAACTGTTTTGGGCTCACATCCTCCCTAAACTAGGGGAAATTATTTTCACCAATGAACAAAAGAGATTCTAGAGAGGCAAGCAAGCTCATGCCAACACTCTGTCCTTAGCTAAAAAGTGATGCAATCTATTCTTATCCTAGAGAGGTGGAACAGGGAAGAATTATGCAAAGGAAATTCTTTGAAGAGAGTGAGAATTCTAGATCACATTCTAGTCCTATCTAAGACTTTGTCTTGTGGTGGATTCCTGCTGCATCTGGTAAAGCTGCCTTTGATCTACTTACTGTAACCCAATACAAAGCCTCTGTATATGAAATTCTGGATTATCAACCTCTACAAACAAATGCAAATATATGACCCCCCACCTTTACTGTTATTAACATTAATACTTGAGTGGACTAGAAGGTTGCTTTTCAGGTGAAGTGATATATACATAAAAGTGGTTCATAAACCATAATGCCAGGTACAAAATATATTGGTAAAATAAATGACAAAGCCCATAGAATGTTTGCATGTAAGTCTCCATGTTCTCTTAGAAAGAAAAATCATGTTGGATATCTCTTGAAAATATAACAAAAATAAAAGTGATATTAAATAAAATGTAGGTGTGCTAACACAAGGACAAAGAGTAATAGCTCACACATGCATGGTGCTTTTACTTTTTTCAAAACATCTTCTCATCCATTATCTCACTTGATCCACAAAACAACCTTATGAGCTAAGTAGGTATTAACCTTTGGAAGTATCACTTTCTTCTTAAAAATGAGGATTAGCAACATGTCTGAGGGAAGACACTGTACTGGTAGCAGCCATAGATCTAAAACTCAGGAATCTAGACTCCTAAATCCAGTATACTGAATTAGAATCTCTAGGAATTTTATGCAGATTTTCTATTACTACTGTAATTATCACAAACTCAGTGACTTAACACAGATTTATTATCCTACAGTTCTGGAGGTCAGAAGTATGAAATGGGTCTCAGTAGGCTAACATCAATGTGTCAGCAGGGCTGTGTTCCTTCTGGAGGTTCGAGAGTATAATCTGTTTCCCTGCCTTTTCCAGCATGGAAAGGCTGCCTGCATTCCTTGGCTCATGGCTCCTTTCTCCATCATCAAAGCCAGAAATTGCATCACTTGGATCTCTTATTCTGACTGTCTTCCCTCCTTCTTTCACTTAAAAGGACATTTGTGATTACAATGTGCCCACCTGGATAATCCCCATCTCAAATCTTTAACTTAATTATTTCTTCAAAGCCCTTTCGCCATATAAGGTAACATATTCACAGGTTCTGGGGATTAGGATGTGGACATCTTTGTGGGGGTGTGCATTATTCTACCTATTACAGACAGGTCCCAAGAATCTGCATTTTAACATTCTCCAGGTGATTCTGTCGTAGGAACACAATAGCAGACCAGTGGTCTCTGAACTTCATGTTCCCTAAAAAAAAAAATCAACAATATAAATTCTAAAACTTTTTTTTTACATATCCCAACTCATTGTCCTATATAATCCTTGAGTTGACCCCTACTTTGGAGAATAGTATTGTAGACCAGGGCCAGCAAACTTTTTCTGTGAAGAGCTGTATAGAAAATATATTAGACTTTATGGTCTATGTAGTCTCTATTGCAAATATTTAGGTCGGCCATTGTAGCATAAAAGCAGCCATAAATAATGTGTAAGCAAACGGGCATGGCTACCATAATAAAACTTTATTTCCAAAAACAAGCAGTAGGCTGGTTTTGGCCTGCAGACCATAGTTTTTCGTATGTTATTAGCTATGCTATTCTTTTTTGTCCATAGTTTTTTGCCCAGAGAATTCATCTCTACTGTGACACTTTCCTATGATGGGGGACAGGGTGGGGGCATATTTTCCCAAGGCCATATCCACAAACATGACTATGAGTCTTAGGAAGTGGCAGTTTAAACTGGGAATTTTAGTCCAACCACTGTTATTAATCCACTGCCCATTCACCTTGTTTCCCCTTCCTGACATACATCTTCCAGCTACAAACTCTCCCAGGTGTTTCAATGCAAAGCCAGGCAGACCTAAAAGCTAGTGTTGCACTAGGAGTTATTGCTTGAATTTGCGCTGAAGAGAAATAGCCAGTATTTTTTCCTACTAAGAATTAGTGAGATGGCAACCACCATCCTACTCTTTGGTTTTATGGATTTGATTATCTTAGATATCTAATTTAAATAGAATAATGCAGTATTTGTCTTCCTGACTGGCTTATTTCACTTAACATGAGTCCTCAAGGTTTATCCAGGTTGTTGCATATAGCAGAATTTCCTTCCTTTTTAAAAAATACTAAAGAGTATTCCATTTTATGTATCTGCCACATTTTCCTTATCCATTGCTCTGCCAATGGACATTTAGGTTGTTTCCACATTTTGGTTAAGGCTGAGATGACATGGGAGTGCAGATACCTCTTTGAGATCCTGATCTCAATATTTTTGGATAAATACCCAGAAGTGGGATTGCTAGATCATATGGCAGATCTATTTTTTGTTTTCTGAGTAACTTCCACACAATTTTCTATAGTGGCTGCACTATTTTTCATTACCACTAACAGTGTGCAAAAATTCCAATTTCTTCACATTCTTCCCAACAATTGTCTTTTGGGTTTGGTTTTTTTTTTTTTTTTTTTGGTAATGGCCATCCTGATAGGTATGAGATAATATCTCATTGTGATTTAGATTTATATTTCCCTGATGATTAGTGATACAGCATTTTTTTTTTCATTTGCCTTATTGCCACTTGTATGTCTTCTTTGAGAAATGTCTATCCATGTCCTTTCTCCATTTTAAAATCAGGTTATTAGTTTTCTGCTCTTGGGTTGTATGAGTTCCTTATATATTTTGGATATTAACCCTTATTTAGATGTATGGTTTACAAACATTTTCTTCCATTGTGTACATTGCCTTTTCACTCTGTTGATTGTTTCCTTTGATGTACTGATTATTTTCCTTTCTTTTTATTTGATTTGCTTTCCCTTGAAGATTTTTAGCTTGATGTAGTCATATGTTTTTATTTTTGTTTTTGTTGCCTGTGCTTTTGGTGTTATATCCATGAAATCATTATCAAGACTAATGTCATGAACTTTTCCTACTATGTTTTCTTCTAGGAGTTTTACAGTTCTAGGTCTCACATTTAAATCTTTCATCCATTTTGAGTTGGTTTTTGTGGTGTAAGACAGTGGTCCACTTTCGTTCTTTTGCATGTGAATATCCAGTTTTCCTAACACCATTTATTCACAAGAAACTATCCTTGTGAATGAGAAATATATCGAAAATATATTCAACTTAGAATAGGGGTTGCAAATGTAAAGACCAACAGAAGTCAGGAAGGTAAAATAAAACACTAAATTGGGAGAGACAAATAAAGCTCCTGCTTCTTTAGGTTTTATATGTCCTCTTACTTTTGATAGAGATACAGATACAAAAATTTCACTTTCCTTTTAAATCTGATAAAAGAACAGCAGTAGTGAAAATGTGATGACAAATGGTAACTGACATTCATCCTCAATGCTATAGGAAGTAGTGGGGGGCTGCAGTAAACTAGAGAGTCAATGTTCCACATAAAGAATAAATGAGAAACACAAGGCATGATAACAAATGGCAACTACTTTCAACCTCAGTGTCAGGGAGACAATAAGAGGGAATGAAGGGGGTGGTAAACTGAAGAGCCCAGGCTAAAATGGGCATCACTCTTCCATACCAGCTGGTTGACCTCTTGTGGAAATGAGGGTCTCTTAACTTCCTGATATTATGATTCTTTTAGAGATGCTAGAAATTTGGATTTTTATGTGAGATCCATTGATTTTTAAATGCTAGTAACTAATTCAATTTTATAAAAAAACAAGTTCTGAAAAAGAAAAAAATAAACACTGTCTGGTCAGACATAATTATAAGCTGTATTGACCCTTGGGCTATATGTGACCTCTGAATCCAGTTACATTTAACACATTTCTGGCTTTCATTCATCAAAATAGATGAAACAAACAAACAAACAAACAAAAAGAGCCGGGGGGGGGGAATATTGGTCTAGGAAGTGAGAAAAGATTTCTCAGAATCTAAGAGGGAACAGAGCATCAAGGAAAAGACATATATCAGAAGAACTGCATGCAACAAAATAGTCGCAAATACATCAGATATCACCCCTGAATGGTACTTGAGAGACTGTATAGTTCAGCCTCTTAATTTAACAGATGACACACCTAAAGCGCAGAGGTTAAGTGGGTTGCTCAAAGTCAAACAGCCAGTTAGTACTGTTTGGTCTCATGATTCTCAGTACAGTACTCTTTCTACTAAACCATGCTTTCTCTAGAGGGTCAGTTCAGTGAACCTGTTAGTAAACCAACTTTGAGAAAAGAAATGATGACTGTCTCCCAGCAATTCAACTGGCATGCCTTTGTTTCCCTCCATGTAGACAGCTGTGAAACACCTGATTGTGACTGAATCTTTGTGGTTCCTGTGCACAACAGATAGCTATATGTACTGTAGTCTATTTACTAAGACCAACTTGGTGGGGCAAGTAAATGAAAAAAAAGTCAACAAGAGCAAAATTCTGAGCATTCAGTTTTGGCAGGGAAAAGGGCGGTGGTTGCAAAGAGGTGGAATGCATTTATTCCAACCGTATCTATATGAAACCAAGAAGCTGAGTTGCTTTTACTTCACTACTTCAGAAGCCTAAGAATGAGTTCTGAGTTGAACAGGGCAAAGTGTGATTTCAGAAGCCTTAAAATACTGTTCATGCCGCATACTAAGTTACTCAAAACAAGTTCAAGATGTTTGCTTCTGTGAAATCCTTTCACAGCTCCCTGCTTCCTTTCCCTTATTTAGCACACTTTCATTTCCAAGAAAGCCGGCTGACAAATTTTTTTTCTTCACCCCTCCTTAAAGCTATCTCACTCTTAAGATCATAGCCATTAACTGATTGCTTATCCTAGAGGTACCATGACATAGTTACGTCTTATGTCATCTCTCTCTTTCTTTTTTTTTTTTTGTGCTAATATTGGATATTTCTTCTTAAGCCATCAAGGTCTAGAGCTCTGAGCTTTTCTTTCCCCTTTTGTCACAATGATTTACTCACAGATTTTCAAACAAAGAGCTGCCAAGTTCACTAAGGAATGGATGATATGATGCAAGCACAAATCCTGCCATCAAGACAGATCTGCATTCCAAAATCCAAGCTCAGATTCACTAATCAAGGACTTGTTTCTGAAAAGTTAGAAATGGGCAGTGGTCAGAAAGTACATGCAAATGTCAGCATAACATGAATAAACATGAGCACAAACTGCCTTAGGAGCCAGTACCTTTATAACAACATGTGCGCGTGCACACACACACACACACACAGACACTCACAATGATAATTTAGGAAGGAGAAGAGCTAAATCTCAGTTGAATAGCTTAATCAATCCACGAAAATTCCTTGACAAATAACATATGTTTGGAAGATACCAAGAGTAGGAGAAGGTATGGTTTGTATCTCTAATGACTTTAAATTCTACATGAGGAGACAAAAATTACCAGGCATGAACCAATCAGATATTTAGCAATCAGACAATGAGGTTTACTGAGGAAGAACAATAGGAGCTTACAAAATAAAGTGATGAGTGTGTTCTGAAGCAACAGACAAAGGTTTCATGGAGGCAGAGTCTTGAGCTGGGCCTTGAGGGATAATTAGGACTTGGAGAGGTGGAAAAGAGGATACACCAAGCTAGAACAGTAAGCATAGGAGCAAGAACAGGAAAATGGAATACAGAGAAGAGATCATCCCGAATGAGGCTGAGAGTTTATATACAAGTGAGTTGAGGGACATAAGAGTGCATTAAAAAGATGGGATAAGTATCTTAAAAGTCAGTCAGAAGCCTGTATCAAAGGTGTCAGGCAACAGAGAGTTATTGCAAGTTCTTACACAAGGGTATGACTTGATAAGAGTATTTAAGGAATAATATTTTGGCTGTAATATCCAACAGGGTTAGATGGAAGAAAGAAAGAAAGCATGTCAGAAGGCTATGGTATTAATGCAGGTGTGAAGTAACGGCAACTAGCTTTCAGAAAAAAGAGGGTGGGTATGATCATGAAAATTTAAGTTTTAACCAGAGTTACTTAGAATAAAAGAATATTAAAACTAGAAAAGACTTCAGAAATTATCTAATCAAGCTTATTCAGTTTATACATGAGAAAATTAAAGCAAAGTGTAAGTGATTTCACCCAAGTTACCTAGTCAAGTAGTTAGTGGTAAAACAGGAACTAGAATTCAAGCCTTTTGACACCTTAACAGGTAGGTGCACTTTACAAAGCACCAAGCTCTTAAATTTTAAATGAGAGCAAGATATCTAAGTGGAATTCCCACTAGGCAGCAGTAGATATGATACAGACATTAAAGTAAATGAATACTTAAGATGTTATTAGAAGGGATGGTACCTGGACACACAATTACAGATGAGCTCTGAGAGGGAGAATGTAAAGATAAGAACACAGATACCCAGATTAAAGTGTGAGTGGAACATGAATAGGGGAAGACAATAAAGAGGAAGTCATGTCACAGGAGCCAAGAGAAAGGATATTTTTAAAAGTTAAGAGTGGGAAACTTTCACTTTGGGCCAAGATGAAATAAAAGGGACTGGATTTACTCTCCTGACTGAAACAACTAAAACCATGGACAAAACATATGATACAGTTCTCAAGATATTGACATCAGGGAATAAAATTCAATGATCCCTGAGAGATGGAGGACAAACAAGAGAAGCTCTTCAATTGCCTCAGCTTTAGAGTGTTTTCAAGCTACAGTACAAGGAGCAGAAACCCAGGCAAAGCTTGAGAGGCTCCTTGATTTGAAGAGACAAAGCTAAGGATGTAGCGAAACCAAGGCAGCTTGGGTTTGCAGGACAGAGTACCAAAGATAAGAGATCTACACAAAAAGAGAACCATGGAGATCTGTAGAGGGTCTCCTAAAGTATTCAGCTAAGTACGAATCAACATATGTGTGTGCTGAACCATCTGAAATAATTAGACATAAGAGTGCTCAGTGCTCAGACAGGCTGAGAATAGTATCTGTTACCAGTAGTCAGATTGCAAAAACTCAGGATTCACAGATCATTGGGTAGAGTACACAGAAATGTCTCAGCTCAGTAATGGAAATAATTAGCACTAGACTAAGCACTGCTGCAATCCCAACTATCAAATCTCCTAAACAAATCCAAAGGGATTATTCTGTTTCAAAGTACATTTCCCAGAACAAAGCTCAAGAATATTTATAGGAATACAAAGATACCTAGTACCCAGCAAAGTAAAATTCACAATGTTCGTCTTCCAAACAAAAACTGCCAGGCAGGAAAAGCAGCAGGTAAATATAATTCTCAATGAGGAGGGGAAACATCAATTAATCAAAATCAACACAGAAAGAATACAGAAGACAGAATTAGTAGACAAGGACATTTAAAATTAGCATAATTGCATTTCAAATGTTCAAAAACTAGAAGATGAAACACGTTAGAAAAAATGGAATGTAAGAAAGAACAAAATAAAGTTCTAGATATGAAAACTATAATGTCTAAGATTTTAAAAGTACAATGGACAGGATTAATGGCAGAGTAGACATTACAAAAGAAAAGATTAGTGAACTTGAATACATAACAAGAGGAATGATAAAAATGAAACATAAATAGAAAAATATACTGGGATAAAACACAACATCAGAGAGAGCTATGGGGCAACTTCAAATGGTCTGAAACAAGAGTAATTGGGGTCCCTGAAGAAGAGAAACAGACAGAAACAGATAGACAGAAAAAATATTTGGAGAAATATTGGCCAGTTTTTTCAAAGTTTGATAAAAACTATAAACCCACAGATCTAAGAAGCTCAAAATACCCTTAAAAACAATAAATATGGAGAGAATTTTAGCAAGGCATACCAGAATTAACCTAATTAAAACAAGTGATAAAGGAAAAAAATCTTACAAGCAGGAAAAAAAGGACACATTACCTACAGAGGATCAAACATAAGAATAACCGCAGATATCTCCTTAAAAAATAAAAAAGAATACAGTAGAGTGACATTTTTTAGAATCAGAAGGAAATAGCTGTCAAACTAGAATACTTTACTCAAAGAAAATATCTTCTAAAAATAAAATAGAAATTGAGACTTTTTCAGACATGCAAAAGCTGAAATAGTTAATCTGCAATGAACCTATGCTATAAGAAATGTAAAAGGAAGTCTTTGTGTAGGAGAAAACTGATACTAATGGAAATATAGATTTACACAACTTAATGAGGAATCCCAGGAATAGTAACAACATGAATAAATATAAAGACCTTTTCTCATAATTTACATCACTTTCAAGCATAACCAACTGTTTGAAGCAAAAATAAAAACATGTGTTTTGGAGTCTATAACATATGTAGAAGTAATGTGTATGACAAAAATAGCAGAAAGATTGGAAGGGGAGAAATAGAAGGATACTTATAAATTCCTATACCATGTGTAAAGTAGTATAAAAGCACTTGAAGACAGACCAATAAGTTAAAAATGTGTATTATAAACTCTAAACACAATACAGTATTATAACTAACAAGACAAAAGGATATGAAATGGGATCATAAAAGTTATCCAATTTAAAATAAGGTGGAAAATAGGAACAAAAAATAGATGGTCAAAATAGAAAACAAATAGAAAGAGGATAGATTTAAAATCAACCACATCAATAATTATGTTAAATGTTAATGGTCTAAATACCCAAATTAAAAGGTAGAGATTCAGTATTGCTTTGGCAATTCTGGGTCTTTTGAGATTCCACATAAATTTTAGGATTATTTGTTCTAGCTCTGTGAAAAATGTCCTGAGTAATTTTATAGGGGATAGCATTAAATCTGTAGATTGCTTTGGGTAGTATGGACATTTTAACAATATTAATTCTTCCAACCCAAGAACATGGGATATATTTCCATTTCTTTAAGTCACCTTTAATGTCTTTAGTCAATGTTTTGTAGTTCTCCGCATATAACTCTTTCACTTCCTTGGTCAGATTTATTTCTAAGCAATTTTTTGGATGCAATTTTAAAAGGGATTGTTTCTTTACTTTCCTTTTATGATATTTCATTGTTAGTATAAAGAAATACAACTGATTTCTGTGTGTTAATCTTGTATCCTGCTACCGCGGTGAATTCTTTTATCAACTCTAGTAGTTTTTGTGTGGAGTCTTTAGAATTTTCTATATATAGTATCATGTCATCTGCATATAATGACAATTTTACCAATGAGGCTGCAGGAATAACCCTCCAAGACTTCAGACAATACTACAGAGCTACAGTAATCAAAACAGCATGGTATTGGCACAAAAACAGATATATAGATCAATGGAACAGAATAGAGAGCCCAGAAATAAACCCACAGACTTACAGTCAATTAATCTTTGACAAAGGAGGCAAGAACATACAATGGAGTAAAGACAGTCTCTTCAGCAACTGGTGTTGGGAAAACTGGACAGCTGCATGTAAATCAATGAAATTAGAACACTCCCTCACACCATACACAAAAATAAACTAAAAATGGCTTAAAGACTTAAACATAAGACAAGACACTATAAATCTCTTAGAAGAAAACATAGGCAAAACATTATCTGATATAAATCTCAGCAATGTTCTCCTAGGACAGTCTACGCAAGCAATAGAAATAAAAGCAAGAATAAACAAATGGGACCTAATGAAACTTAGAAGCTTCTGCACAGCAAAGGAAACCATAAGTAAAACAAGAAGACAACTTACGGAATGGGAGAAAATTTTTGCAAAGGAAACTGACAAAGGCTTGATCTCCAGAATATATAGGCAGCTCATACGACTTAATAAGAAACAACCAAACAACCCAATCCAAAAATGGGCAGATGACCTAAACAAGCAATTCTCCAATGGAGACGTACAAATGGCCAATAGGCACATGAAAAAATGATCAATATTGCTAATTACCAGAGACATGCAAATCAAAACTACAATGAGGTATCACCTCATGCCAGTCAGAATGGCCATCATTCAAAAGTCCACAAATGATAAATGTTGCAGAGGGTGTGGAGAAAAGGGAACCTTCCTACACTGTTGGTGGGAATGTAGTTTAGTGCAGACATTATGGAAAACAGTATGGAGATTCCTCAAAAGACTAAAACTAGTCTTACTAAATGATCCAGCAATCCCACTCCTGGGCATATATCCAGAGGGGCTCTTAATTCAAAAAGATACATGCACCCCAATGAACATAGCAGCACTATTTACAATAGCCAAGACGTGGAAACAACCTTAATGTCTATTGGTAGATGACTGGTAAGGAAGCCATGGTATATTTATACAATGGAATACTACTCAGCCATAAAAAATAATAAAATAATGCCATTTGTAGCAACATGGATGGACCTGGAGATTGTCATTCTAAGTGAAATAAGCTAGAAAGAGAAAGAAAAATACCATACGATATCACTTATATGTGGAATCTAAAAAATAAAAAGACAGACTTATTTACAAAACAGAAACAGATTCACAGACACAGAAGACAAACTTATGGTCGCCGGGGGACTAATGAAGTGGGAAGGGATAAATTGGGAGTCTGAGATTTGTGGATACTAACATATATATAAAAACAGATGAAAAACAAGTTCACACTGTATAGCACAGGGAACTATATTCAATATCTTGTAGTAACTTATGGTGAAAAAGAACATGAAAACAAATATACATATGTTCATATATCACTGAAGCATTATATCGTACACCAGAAACTGACACATGTAAACTGACTATACTTCAATTAAATATATATACATACACACACACACACACACACACAAAGCCCAAAGATTGTAATAAAGGCAAAGAAGGGCATTATATAATGATAAAGGGATCAATGCAAGAAAGGATATAACATTTATTAACATATTTGTACCTCATGTAAGAGCACTTATATAAAGCAAATATCAACAGACATAAAGGGAGAAATTAACAATAATTCAATAGTAGGAGACTTTAAAACCCCACTTACGTCAAAGGGCAGATCATACAGACAGAAAATCAATAAAGAAATAGTGGTCTTAAATAACAGATTGGACCAGTTGGACTTAATAGATATCTACAAAACATTCCATTCAAAAATAGTAGAATACACATTCTTTTTAAGTGTACATGGAACATTTACCAGGCTAGATCACATGTGAGGCTACAAAACAAGTCTAAACAAATTTAAGGGAAGAGAAATTATAACAAGCATTTTTTTTCCAATCACAATTGTATGAAAGTAGAAACCATTTAGAGGAAGAAAAACAGGAAAAACACAAATACATGGAGACTAAACAACAAGTTACTAAAAAATCAATGAGTCAATGAAGAAATCAAAGAGAAAAATCATTAAATATCTCAAGACAAATGAAAATAAA
Source organism: Camelus ferus (assembly GCF_009834535.1). Taxonomy (NCBI): domain Eukaryota; kingdom Metazoa; phylum Chordata; class Mammalia; order Artiodactyla; family Camelidae; genus Camelus; species Camelus ferus. The sequence goes on along the minus strand of NC_045732.1, from coordinate 72,526,951 downwards.
AACACAACTTTCCAAAATCTCTGGGATGCAGTAAACACAGTTCTTAGAAGTTTATAATGATATAAGCGTACCTCAAGAAACATCTCAAACAAAACAAAACAAAACAAAACAAAGCAAAAACCTAACCCACCATCTAAAGGAATTAGAAAAAGAAGAACAAACCAAGCCCAAAGTCAGCAGATGGAAAGAAATAATAAACATCAGAGAGGAAAGAAATAAAATGGACTAAAAAAGAACAGAAGAAAAGGTCAATTAAACCAAGTCTTGGGTTTTTCTTTTTTACAAGATAAACCTTTAGGTGGACTCACAGAGAAGAAAGGAGAGAAAGAAGGAGGACCCAAATAAACAAAATAAGAAATAAAAGAGGAGAATTAACAACTGATACCACAGAGATACAAAAAATCATAAGAGAATATTATGAACAGCTATATACCAACAAATTGGACAACCTTGAAGAAATGGACAAATTTCTAGAAACATACAGCCTGCCAAAACTGAGTGAAGAAGAAATAGACAATTTCAATAGATTTGATCACTAGAAGTAAAAATGAATATTTTTTAACCCCCAGGGCCCAATGGCATGACCCAGGGGTGCACTGTAGACAGACTGCCCTGCCCCCATTGACCAGTGTGTGGAGCAGGAAAAGTGGGAATGGGAGAGTGGGTAAGCCGTGGGAGGGGTGGCCTGGCCACCAGGACACTCAGGTGTGCTCCCATAGAGGGCACTTTCTTGCAGGTGGGCATAGGGAGAAGGGAGAGCATGATGACAAGTCTGCTCCCTCAGCCCTGGGATTCCATTAGTGCTGCTGCCAGAAAGCTGTAACACTGGGGAGGGAGATGGGCCCACCACACCCCTCTCCAGGGAGGGTGGGAAATGATGGTCCACTGAGCCTTCTTCACTGAAAACAAATTTTTAATAAAAAGACTCCCAGCAAACAAAAGTCTAGGACAGACTGGCTTCAGAGGGAAGTTCTACCAAACATTTAAAGAAGAGCTAATTCATATTCTTCTCAAACTATTCCAAAAAATAAAGAGGAGGGGACACTCTCAAATTCATTCTATGAGGCCACCATTACCCTGATACCAAGACAATGACACTACAAAAAAGGAAACTACTAGTCAATATCTCTGACGAATATAGTTGCAAAAATCCTCAGCAAAATATTAGCAATCTGAACCCCCAAAAATATATATAAAGGATTATACACTATGATCAAGTGGGATTTATGCAAGGATGGTTCAACATCTGCAAATCAATCAGTGTGACATAACACATTAACAATAAGAAGGATAAAAATCACATGACCATCTCAACAGATGCAGGAAAAGCATTTGACAAAATTCACTATCCATTCTTGATAAAACTCAACAAAGTGGGTATAGAGGGAACATACCTCAATATAATAAATGCCATTTATGAACAAATCCACAGCTAACATCATACTGAACAGTGAAAAGCTGAAAACCTTTCCTCTAAAATCAGGAACAACAAAAGGATGTCCCCTCTCATCATTTCTGTTGAACATATATTAGAAATCCTAACCACTGCAATCAGATAAGAAAAAGAAATAAAAGGCTTCCAAACTGGAAGGGAAGAGGTAAAATTATAACTATTTGCAGTGACATGATGCTTTATATAGAGAATCCTAAAGTCTCCACCAGAAAACTACTAGAACTAATAATTGAATCAACAAAGTTGTAGGATACAAGATTAATATACAGAAATCTGTTGCTTTTCTATACACTGATAATGAACTATCAGAAAGAGAAATCAAGAAAAGAATCCCATTTAAAACTGTATCAAAATGAATAAATACCTAGGAATAAACTTAACCAAGGATGTAAAAAACCTGTTGTTTGAAAACTATAAAATGTTGACGAAGGAAACTGAAGATAATACAAACAAGTGGAAAGCTATCCTGTGCTCTTGGATTAGAAAGATTAATATTGTTAAAAGGTCCATATTACCCAAAGCAATCTACAGATTTAATATAATTCATATCAAAATACCCAAGACATTTTTTTACAGAACTAGAACAAACAATGCTAAAATTTATATGGAATGAAAAAAGACTCCCCAAACCAAAGCGATCTTGAGGGAAAAAAAGAACAAAGCTAGAAGTATGATGCTCCCTGACTTCAGACTATACTACAAAGCTACAATAACAAAAACAGCATGGTACTACCAAAAAAAAAATAAAACCAGACACATAGATTAATGGAACAGAATAGGAAGCTCAGAATAAATCCATGCACTTATGGTCAATTAATCTATGACAAATGAGGCAAAAAATGTATAATAGGGAAAACATTCTCTACAATAAGTGGTGCTGGGAAATTGGACAGCTACATAAAAAAGAATTAAATTAGAAAAAAGTCTCACACGATATACAAAAATAAACTCAAAATGGATTAAAGACCTAACTGTAGGACTCGAAATAAAAAAGAAAAACTCCTAGAAGAAAACACAAACAGAACTCTCTTTGACATAAATTGTAGCAAATATTTTTTGGATCTGTCTCCTAAAGCAAAGGAAACAAAAGCAAATTAAGCAAATGGGATCTAATTAAACTTAAAAGCTTTTACACAGCAAAGGAAATCATTGACAAAATGAAAAAACAGCCATTGAATGGCAGAACATAATTGTAAATTATATGACTGATAAGGAGCTATTATCTAAAATATAGAAACAGCTCATATGGCTCAATATCAAATAAAACAAACAACCTGATTAAAAAATGGGCAGAAGATCTTAATAGACATTTTTCCAAAGAAGATATACAGATGGTTAACAGGCTCATGAAAAGATGCTCAACATCACTAATTATCAGAGAAATGCAAATCAAAACCACAATCAGATATCACCTCACACCTGTCAGAATGGCTATTATCAAAAACAACACAAATTACAAATATTTACGAGGATGTGGAATAAAGGCAACCCTATACACTGTTGGTGGGAATGTAATTTGGTGCAGGCACTGTAAAAAACAGTATGGAGGTTTCTAAAAAAAAAAAAAATGAAAACTAAAAATAGACCTACCATATGATTCAGAATTTCCACTCTTGGGTATATATCCAAAGAAAATGAAAATACTAATTTGAATAGATAAATGGACCCCAGTGTTCATAGCAGCATTATTCACAATAGCCAAGCTATGGGAGCAACCTGAGTCCATTAACAGATGAATAGATAAAGAAGATGTGGTATATTTACATATGTATATACATGTATGTATATATATACACACACATTATATAGTTTAGTATTACTTAGCTGTAAAAAGAAGAATCAAAATTGGCCATTTGCAACAGCATGAATGGATCTAGAGGGTATTGTGCTTAGTGAAAAAAGTCAGGTAGGGAAAGTCAAATACTTTATTATCATTTATATGTGAAATATAAAACATTAAAACGAATGAGCATAACAAAACAGAACAGACTCACAGACATAGAGAACAAACTAGTAGTTATTAGTGAGGAGAAGAAAAGGGGAAGGTCAGGGTAGGGATAGGGGATTTAGAAGTACAAACCACTAAGTATAATATAAATAGGCTATAAAGATGTGTTATACAGCACAGGGAATATAGGTAATATCTTCTAACAACTTTAAATGGAGTATAACCTATAATATTGAATCATTATGTTGTACACCTGAAACTAATATAATATTGTAACTCAACTATACTTAGTTTTTTAAAAAAGACTGTGGAATATTGATAGAGGGTTAGACACATAGATTAAATGAACACAATAGAGCACCTAGAAATAGATGTACATGCATATGGCCAGTTAATTCTTGACAAAAGTTCAAGGACAATTTAATGGAGAATAGACGGTATTTTCAACAAATGTTGTTGAAACTACTGAATTCAAGTCCTACAAAGTATGATTGCAAGAAAAAATTATAATAAACTTTTACCCAGACTTTGAACCTTATACAATAATTAATCCAAATGGATCACAGGCCTAAATGTAAATCCTAAACTATGTAAACTTCTATAAGTAAACATAGGATAAAATCCTTGGGATCATGTGTTTACAAAGATTTCTTAAATTTAACACCAAGTGCATGATTCTAAAAATATTTTTAAATAATAAATTATACTTCATCAAAATTGAGAATTTCTGCTCTATTTAAAACACTTAAGAAATGGAAACAAGCCACAGACAAAAATATTTATAAACACATATCCACATTATCTGACAAAGTACTTGTCTCCAGAATAAAGAATTGTCAAAACACAATAATAAAAGGATAAACAAACCAGTAAAAAAAAAAAAAGTTGGTAAATTGATTGAACAGATACTTTACCAAAGAAGATATATGAATGGCAAGTAAGCCCATGAATAGATGATCACATCATTACTCATTAGGGAAATGCAAATTAGGCCTGTAATGAGGTACTACTACAACAACAGGGCCACTTATACGGCAGCTTAGACCTGCTACAGAGCCTTTTCCTGCTCTGGGCCCTACTCACAGCTGGCAGCCCTTCACATCATCAAGTAATATGTTGAAGTAGTATTTCAAAATGTGGAATATACTACCTGTAGAACCCCTACAATGTATTGTGCTCTCTTCTTAGTGATGAGAAATATGATGAAATAAATTATCCTCTATTTTTGAAGGAGTTATCCTGGCATACCCTAGACCAGTCTAAAATCTTTAGTAATGTCATGGGCCTCTAAAGCTAACGTAGGTTTTATATCTTACCTCTGGTGCTCATATTTCTTACTAATGCCTTCATATTACCTGTCACTTATTTTTTTCTTGTCTGATGGCATCATCAGTATGTACACCATTGTGATGCTGTGTAGAATGTTCAGAAAATTCAGAATTCTTGGAACTATATTAAAGAGAATAGATGAATTAAAAGTGCTGGTAGAAAGAAAATAAATGTAGTCTGTTATCTGTTTTAAGTAAGTGCAAATTACTTCTGATCCTCTTTCTTGTTAGGGATGAAAAAAACTCGTTCATCACATCAATGACCATGTACTAAGTACTTGAGGCCTTGTTAATCAGCTCTAGCAAAAGTACAAATTCTGATGTAGCAGTTGCTACTGAGGCTTATTATTTGCTTGAACCTACTGTCATCCTGCAGGAAATATCTGATTTGTCTAAATACCAGACTAGTGAATTAAATGGCAATATGATGGGAACCACTACTCTTAAGATCTTTAAAGAGGCCTTTAATCAGTGCCATTTCACTTGGGTTGTAATTTTTTTTTTAATTTTCTATCTTCGCCTGGGGTTTGGTGGAGGGGAGTCTGAGAGGCTTCCACTGGGCCTTCCCCTATTATAATAGTTCTTATCCTATAGGCGAAAGTTCTTATCCTATAGGTTGTAAGGGTCCTTACAACCACCAAGTATACACATTTTAATTAGATATTTGAGGACTTGGGAAATAACTGTTGCCTTGGACTCTAGATCCTTTGTAAATTTATCTTAGGTTAGGACTCCATTTATCTCCTGGCTTCCATACTTCCATATTCAAAGAGGGGTGTTCAAGGATGATGATTCCAGTTCTTGAGTATTAAAGTTGACTCAGATCCAACAGCTATTGAAATGTTTTGGTATTCTCCTTTCCCCAGTGTACAGTTATCTGAGTAAATGACAGGTATATTAAGGACAGAGTTTCTCAACCTTAGTATGATTCAGATTTTGAGCCTTTAATTTATTGTTATGGGGGCCTGTCCTGTACATTGTAAAATGTTTGGCAGCATCCTTGGCTTCTACTCACTAGATGACAGTAGTATTCCCCCATCATGAAAATCATGAAAATCAAAAATGTCTCCAGTCATTGCCAAATATACCCTGGGGGAAAAAATCACTCCTAGATGAGAATCAATGCTGTAGAAAAAGACTCAGGAAATCAATGCTGTATATATTTTCTATAGTGTTGGAAGTATTTGGCGCCTGAAAAATGACTCATGTCCATTCCTGAAATTGGGCAAAAGATTGTGACTTTTCATTGGTATGTTTACACTTAGTCTCCTGATTATCCATCTTTGGTTTCTCTTGCTTATATAGGTCTGAGGTTAGCAAACTTTTTATTTAAAGGGCTGGATAGTAAATATTTTAGACTTGTAGGTCATTTGGTCTGTTGCTACTACCCATTTCTATGATTCTCCCACTGTAGTGTGAAAGCAATCATAGACAATATGAAAATAAATAAGCATGGTTGTAGTCTAATTAAAATGTATTTATAAAAATAGGTTGCTAGTTCATGAGTTATAATTTACTGACTCATAGCATAGATTGGACAATACCTTTTTCTTTTGACTACCCTTTGTCTTGCCTCTAGGGATGCTATGTTTTATTAACTATTATTTGTCTCTGATGGTAAAGCACCACCAGCTAGCCTCTATTATTTCAGGATTATTTCTCCCCTTTGGCTATCAGTCAGCCTACTTTTGTAATAGCATTTCCAACCATCATCCCAGTGTAAATAAGATAGCCCCTCTTAAGTGTCTTAATAATTCTGATCCCCCTTCTCATCAGTACATTCCTTATCACTTTGGTAAAGTGAATACCTCTGTGTTCTCTTACAAAAACATAATCAACTGATGAGTTTTCTAGCCTAATACAGTATTATCCACTCAAACATGCCCACTACTCTAAGCCTTCTGATCTTTTCTATCACTGTATTCTATGGCAGTTCTGGCATTTCTGCTTCACTTAGTGTGAGCCATCATTTTCTCTAAGTTTCTAAGAACCATCCTAGCAGCTTCCTAGCACTGATTCCCAAGGTCCTTTCCAGGATGGTAAAGCCTGGGTCAGTGGAGACTGTTCCCATATCAAAATACTCTCTTTATCCCATCTTGTATTCCCCTTGCCTTTCTACCTTGACACAACACCTTCAAGACTCAGTCCCACATGTACTCTCCTGGCTTCTCTTAGCCAGATCCTGTAGGTGTTTTGGGGTATGGTCCCTTTTCTTGTTTAGCAGTTCAGTTTATATTGTGACTTAGCCTTATTTTCTGGTGTCATGGGCAGGAGTAGACTGTGAAGGAGTCACATATTGCTTTGTAAGGCAGAGTCCTCTGTATCATTTTCAAGCAAAGGAGGAATGCTAGTCTTTAAGAGTGAGGAGTAGACCATTTTTACAGGCCTATAGGGTTCAAGAGAAACTGGAGTTCCAAGGATTTTTAGTTATCTGACCCTGGTGTCCCCACTGAAAGTCCTGTGACTCCTACACAATTAGTTTCCAGTTATGACAAAGAAGACTTTCTGTGGCTGAGAAATCAACTTTCTCTGGAGCACTGCTATTCATATGATTGAGTCCTGAATCTGACCCTCAGCTTCTTCTCTCTTCTGCAGGAGATGAATGTTTTTATATGCTGTCAAACAGGCCCTTTGACTTTCACATTTTATTTTCAATTGGTGATTAATCAACCTCAGCCATTCATTGTCTTTTTTCAATGCATTGATGGCATTCAGGAAGAGCCATCTTATTCCACTTTCTTTATAAACAGTGCTTCCATAAAAACTCTCAAAAGCTTGGTATTATACCAGCCAGTGACCAATGCATTCTCTTTAGCCAGTATCCCATCCTGCTCACCATAGGTGAAAGTTTTAACAGTTGCACAACTAGAGCATGTCAGGTGCTCCATCTTACTACTGGTGATAGGGTCCTAATTGCCAGATGCCCAGTGAGTGATTAATTAAGGTCCAAAATTCCAGTTTAGTCTGCATCCTCTGACACTCCTGGTACCAACGGCTTAGGTAACAGACTCTGAAGCAAAAATTTATACTGCTATAAGATTACTGGAGAGTACCCTCAGGGTCAACACTTATGGGGGAGTATAAAAAGTAAAGTTATGCAAAGGAAGGAGTTGAGAGCAAATAAATAGCAACAGAGCCTTATCCAAACCCAAGGGACTCTCTGGAGGTGGGATGGCACTTAATAGTTGTCCATCACTGAGTAGCATTGACAGATTTAGTTAAAAACTAAAATAAAACAAAAGCAAAGCAAAAAGTAAGCTGCTAAATTTTTTGGATAAAGAAGGGTTAACTTTTTGTATAAGTATGTTTAAACATTAATACAAGAATTTTTATTCATCTGAGATTCAAATTTAACTGGTGTTCAGTATTTTATCTGAAAATCCTACTCCTGTGGCAGGGGAATGAAGCTTTATAACTACTGTCCTGTATCAACCAGTAGGAGAGGGGTGGGACTTATGGCTAGGCATCTCTTTTCAGCTGAGGAAAATTCCTGGGAAAAACACTCAGCCAATAGCCCTCAGCTCCCAAAACTCCCAGCAGCTAGGGAAATGAGTTCCTTAGTCCTGAAGGAGGAGATATGGTGGGCATACCACAGTTTCTACTTTACCTAGGAGTAAATTTAGCAGAAGATATTCAACATGTCTACATAGAAAACATTAGAAAAAGTTTGGAGATAAAATTTAGAAGATTTAAATAAACAGACATTCCATGTTCATGGATTGTAAGGCTCATACTGTGAAAATGTCAATCATTATAAAATCAATCTATAAATCAATGAAAATTGCAGCAGATACTTTTGTAGAAAAAAATGACAAGATAATTCTAAAATGTACATTGAAGTACAAAGGATCAAGGACAGACAAGGAAAACTTGAAAAGGAACAAAGTTGGATGACTTATACTAACCTGATTTCAAAATCAATATACAGCTATACTAATCAAGGCAGTGTGGTACTGGTATAAAAATAGACAAAACAGATCAACAGAACAAAATAGTGTATGGAAACAAACTCACACGTACAGACCACTGATTTATAACAAAGATGGCACTGAGTAAAAGACAACTTTTTCAATAAATGGTGTTAGGGAACTGGGATGCTTACACTGAATATGAAACTTGACCACTATCTCAATATAGACACAAAAATTATTCCAGGTATATTTTAATCTAAATATGAAAGGTAAAACAGCAAAGCTTCTAGAAGATAACATTGGATAACATCTTCATGAACTTAGGGCAGGCAAGTATTTCTTAGACTCAAAAAGGACCCAAAAACATTATCAATAAAAGAAATGATTGATAAATTGGCCTAATTTATATAATGTTGACTTTTACATATTAAAAGTCAACATTAAACTACTCAGCAATAAAAAGAACAAATTACTGTGACAACGTTGGTGAATCTCGAAACTATTATATTAAGAAAGAAAAGAAATAAACAAAATAAAACATACTAAATAATTCTTTTGATGAGAAAACCTAGACAAGATAAATCTAATATATAGTTACTAAACGTAGACAAATGGTTGACTGAAATCAGGGTTGAGATGGAAATAGACAGGGGAGAGGGAGGAGATAACTTTTTGGAGTGATAGAAATGTTCTCTACCTTGATTGCGGTGCTGCACCCATTTGTCAGAATTCATTGAACAACACATTTAAAATCAGGACATTTTATTGTATGTCTTGCATTATACTTGTTGTATGTAAATTACATCTCAGTGAATTTGCTTTTTAAAAAAGCACCATTAAGAGAGCAAAGCAACCCACAAAGTGAGAGACAATATCAGAAACATATATGACTTTAAGAACTCATTTCCATGATATAAAAAGAATTCCCACAAATCGTTATGAAAAAAGATTATTTCAATAGAAAATGGGCAAAAGAAATAAAATGGTACAAATGAAAATGTACTCAACAAGAGAAGGTAAACCACAATGAGTTACCATGATATGCCTATAAGAATAGCCAAAACAACATCAAATGATGATATCAAGTGTTAACTAGGATTTTCATACACTGCTGGTGGGACTCTACATTGATATGACACTTTGGAAGACTGGCAGTATGTGCTAAAGTTGAACATGTGCATACATGAATCAACAATTCTACTTCTGGGTATATATACCCAAAAGAAAGGTATACATGAGTACATCAAAGATATGTATAAGAATGTCTGTAGTAGCATTTTTTGAGAGTTCTGCTTACACTTAGGATATAGAAAGCCACAAGAGAAAATTGCTCCTACCCTGACAGTGCAGAGAAGATGGATAATCTACAAAATAACTTTTGTAAAGCCTTTCAGAGAGTTGACGTATCAAAGCAATCAGATAAACATTCCGAAGTGTGACAAGTACCTCTAGGGAGAGATGCAACGCAGATTTTTTTTTTTACCTTTGGCAAAGCACAAGAGAAAAAATGGCCACCATACAAAAAGCTAACATGAAATCAGATAGCATTTCATCAAATTATTAAAGACAAGAATGGACAACAATCAGTTTGGAATAGCTAGAAGTCCTTGACACAAGATGATCTCACTGCTATGGAAATCTCCAGGTGCTTGTGAAGAAAATTGGAAGCAGGGCAGGAGACTGAAAGAACCCCCCACTTCCAACCCTTGGTGGTGCACTATGTGAATAGCTGCTTCTTGACAGGCAGGCAAGATGCCAGTTGATTCCCAGCATGCTTCTTTCCTACAAAGTGAAAGTCAAGCTGTTGGTAGCAGGGCAACAAGCCCTTTCTCCCTTAAGGTGCAAGCAAAAATCCACTGATTCTGTGGCAGGAGAAGAAATCCTCATCTGTCTCAAGTGAAGGGGTAGAAAATCCTCTTACCTTCCAGACACAAGAGAGGTAGCATTGTTTTTAATAGCCTCAAACTGGAAACAACCCTAATGTTCATCAACAGTAAAATGATGAATACATTTTGTTATACTCATATAATAAAATGTTACACAGCAAAGAAAAAAAATGGATACTGCCACACTAAACGACATGGATGAAACTTTCAAATATAACGTTGAATAAAAGAAACCAAGCACACTAGAATACATGCTATATGATTCAACTTAAATAAAAAGTTAAAAAAGCAGATAAATCTATGCTATTAAAAGTCAGGAGAGTGGTTACCTACAGGGAGGAAGAACGAGTGATTGGAAAGCTCAAGGGGCTTTCTGTAGTGCTGGAAATGTTTTTAATTTCTGACTGGTTACATGGATCTATTCACTTTATGATAATTTATAAAATATGTATTTATTGTTTATATACTTTTCTGTATCTGATGAATGAACAACAGCAATTTATTTATCAAAAATAAAAACATATCAGTTATATATGTAAGTCTTTCACATAGAGGCACCTTGTCTATGAAATTAGACAAAACTGGAGAATGAAAAACTCATAAAATTTGGAAGTGTGCATATTATGTTTTTTCCCATGGGCTATGAATTAGGATCTAAATATTTAATGCTAAATTTTAATTTCTAACACAGATGGTTTCAAAGTGCCTTTAAATGGTATGACAGATGAATAGAGAGATGGATATTTGAGAATTATAATACATAGGTAGGTCAATAATTTCATTTCATGGTTGAAAACAATTTGACAGAAATAGAACATATCTGAGAGGGAGAAATTAACCCTAATGAAAGGAACTTGACATTCTAAAGTTCAAATCATTACATTCTAGATTGTACATTTGGGGAACATTTTGTCCTACTTCTATATATAAGTAGATTTTATGCTTTTAAGACTTCAGTTTAATCTGCTTTGTGGAAATTAACAGCAAGAAGAAGATAGGTTTTGGCTAATAGTAAATGCAGAACTTACAAAAGGCATTTCTTACCAAGGTTCTCTGTTGACATTACTCTTTCTAGGTCCTCTGCTCAGAATACTGCATTCTTAACAATAGTCAGAGGATAAAATAGATTATAGTAATTCAGGATGGGTGAGGAGTATGACTTTCTTTTGTAGAGCAGAAGAGTGATTTTGAAAGGAGAAGCACAAAGGAGAACTAGCATGACACTCCAATTATACATTTATTTTAGGAAAAAGCACTTATAAATATTGAGAACCTGGCAATTGATTGTTTTCTTAAAATTGTGTCTAAGTGACCCCTAGGAGGTCTTTATGTACCCCCAAGGGTATATACAACCCAGTATGAAATGGTTATCTTAGGCAGTATGTGTGTCCCTGCACCAAGAACCTTGTGTGAATGACCTTTGTCACCAGAGCCACAGAACTTAGAAATCAAGATTGATTTATTCTGATTACAATGTGAAATATACCTAAATAGTTTCAAGGGAATTAGGACCAATGCTGGATGCAGTCCTATCCAAGAAGCAGAGCAGGGAACATGATGGCCTTAGAGCAATGCCTCAGCCCAGTATCTGCTGCTTCTCCTTTTCTTGTTCCTCCCTTATAAATCAACGCTTCCATCTCTGTGTCTGCACCTCAAGAGGAGTTAAGATGAGTGCCCTCAAAGTAAGAGAAGTGTCCTTTGAAATGATGATAAATACTGAGCAGCAATGTTGGGAGTGAATATCCTACCTAAAGTAACACCTACCACATGGACCTTTCAGCCTTCAAACATTAAGTTGAAGATGCGTGGAGCAAGGCAAATGCTTGCTCTTCTCAGAATTCAGAGACAATGGTGCCTTCCCCTCCCTTGCAGAAAGCAAACTGAAAGGTGGCAGCTTGCATGTAAAATTGCTTTTAAAATATTTGCATATGAATTACACAGAGAAAAAACTCTCCTCACCCTGATAAGAATGGATTCTTAAGCTAGGATTAATAATCATTATATTAGCCTGGAGGAAATGATAAATATTTATAACCAAGTAACCTCTTAAAGGTTTAAATATCACATGGAAGAGTTAGCTATTGTTTCTGTGAGAGGAATGCACAATGGGGCATAGTGTAGAGAGCTAAGGTTCCAAAGTCCCAAGCCCCTTTATGGAGGCTGCTAGGGGCAGGTTGGCTGCTGGCAATGTTCACTCCATGAAAAGTAGGCAGGCAGAGTTAGCCCCTGGTTAAATGACAAAGGTTTATTAATGTTGGGTCTAGATCTTGATTCTTTTCTTTCTCTATACACCCTTCATTGATAATCTCATTCATTCCCATGGCTCTCATATCTTCATCTCACACCTCTCTCCAAACTCGATGATACAACCTTCTGCCTTCTTGACATCTTCACTTAGATGTCTGATACATATCTCAAACTCACTAATCCAAACTGAATCTTAGCTCAGGTGCAGTGTTCCTCATCTCAAATGTTGGAAACTCTATACTTCCTATTGCTCAGATTCAAACTCTTGGAGTCATCCTTGAGCTTTCCTTTGTCTTGCAGCCATATCCAATCTATCAAGAAACCCTGTTAGCTCTGCCTTCAAAATATATCCAGAATCCACTCATTTCCTACTGCATTCATTGCCGCCTTGCTGATTTTGATCACCACTATTACTTGCCTCTGATTACTGCAATGGACTCCTAGGTGGTCTTCTAGCTTCTAGCTAAGAATATTGTATTAAAGCATAAGTCAATGTCTTAGTCTATTTGGGCTGCTATGACAAAAACTACCATAGACTAGGTGCCTTATAAACAACAGAAATTTATTTTCATAGTTCTGGACTCTGGGAAGTCTAAGATAAAGTTTCCAGCAAATTCAGTGTCTGGTGAGGGCCTACTTATTAGTTCATAGACTTTTCACTGTGTCTTCACATGGTGAAAGGGGTTAGAAAGCCTTCTGGGCCCCTTTTATAAGGGCACTAATCCCATTCATGAGGGTCTCACACTCATGATCCAAGCGCCTTCCAAAGGCTCTGCCTCCTAATACCATTACATCGGGATTAGCTTTCTACATATGTTTTTTTTTTTGAGGAGGGACACAAATATTCAGTCTATAGCAGATTTGAAAACCCCTAAACACTTTGAACAGTGTTGCCAACATAGCGGGTACTCAGTAAATATCTACTAATAAAAAGTAGGCTTGCCTTTCTCCTTTTTCCCTTCCAAGGAACTCAGAGGTTCCTCTTTGCCACCCAAAATGTAGGGACCTCATGCATTCACTTGACAAGCATTTACTTACTTATTGTATGCTTACCATGTGCTGTGAAGGCCTAAAGTAAGGACCCCATTGCCTAGATGACTGTGGAAGTCTGAGTGGGAGCTTCATAGCCTTATATAGATGGCCTGAGTTTTATTCCCTTTCTATAAGGAAGCCCCTAAGAGTGGGAGACATGCCTTCAGGAAGGATGTTTCTTAATACAGAATGAAGAGCAGCACCTGCTATCAAAATTTAAGCTACACCCTAAAGCCAAAAGCTAATAAAATATCTTGGCCTAGGGTAGACACTTTGTGGGACTTTGCCTGTGGTCCCATACATGGGGCTAAAAGCTGCACAAACAGGGCTTCTGATGACAAGAAGGATTCTAGGAGATATACAGCCTGAGCAGGAGCTGCCATAGCCCCATCATTTCTTTCCTGTTCCTTTGCCATAAAGTGTTAAGTGGGTACATAGCTCAGACATGGAAGCAACCTAAATGTCCATCAACAGATGACTGGATAAACAAGTTGTGGTGTATTTATAAATGGAATACTATTCAGCCATAAAAAAGAATAAAAATAATGCCATTTGCAGCAACATGGATGGACCTAGAGATAGTCATTCTAAGTGAAGTAAGCCAGAAAGAGAAAAAATCATATGGTATCATTCATATGTGGAATCTAAAAAAAAAAAAAAAGGACATCATCTACAAAACAGAAACAGACTCTCAGACATAGTAAACAATCTTAAGGTTACTAGGGAAAGGGGGTGAGAAGGGATAAATTTGGGAGTTTGAGGTTTACTAATGTTAGCCACTATATACAAAAATAGATTTTAAAAAAGTTTCTTTTGTATAGCACAGAGAACTATGTTCAATATCTTGTAATAACCTTTAATAAAAAATACAAAAACAAATATATGCATGTATATGCATGACTGGGACATTGTGCTGTACACCAGAAATTAACACATTGTAATTTACTATACTTCAATAAAAAAATAAATTAAAAAAGGAAAACAAAAATAAATAAATAAATGAATGAATAAATAAATAAATAAATAAATAAATAAATAAATAAATAAATTTATATTAAGAGGGAAAAAAAGAATACAGACAGGAGGCACTCTAGGTTTATGGAAGATCAGAATAAGTTTGCAGATCTACTCTAAGTGCCACATGCACATATACTCCAAATACTTGTAGCACATGATTCACTCCAATACTCTTGAAAATTGACTTAGGTTATTGAGATCACATACATCAATGTCTGGTTTTTATCAGCCATATAATTCTAGTAATGTCTCATTTATTCAGCTGGTCCACAGAAGAGAGTCTTCTAGATCACTAAAGCTGATCCCTTAAAGTGTCAAAGTATACACAAACACTCAAGCTTGTAAACTCATAAGCTTTAAATAGACCTCTGAGTTTATCTAATCCAAATCCTTCATATTATCTAGCCCAAGGTTTCACAACTTTGGTACTGTTGACATTTTGGGCCAAAAAACTCTTAGTTGAGGGAAAAGAGCTCTCCTGTGCACTGTAGGATCTCTAGCAGCATTTCCAGCATCCACCCACTCAATGCCAGTAACACGTCTCCCCCCTGAATGTGACAGCCAAAATGTCTCCAGACATCATTGCCAAATGTACTCTGGGTGAGGGACAAAATCTCCCCTACTGAGAACCATCAATCTAAATTCCTCATTTGTAAAACAGGGAAGCTGAATTTGATTTCAAAGTTAGTGAATAGCTAAGTAGGGACTACTCAAGAAAATGACACTACCACCATCTAACCACTGCCTATACAGAAAAAAAAAATTGGATGGGATTCTCAACTCCTTTCTTTCCTTCACCAGATATTCACAATATCCTATCAACACCATTCCTAAGTCTCTTTCAAATCCACCTTCTCTCCATTGATATGGCTTCCATTTTCTTTCACCTGGGTCACTAAAACAGCTGCCTAACCACACTCTCCATCTCTAGTCTTGCTCCCTCCAATCTATTATCCACAATGTAGCCAGAGTAAACATTTTAAAATTTAAAAATTGACTAATGTTACTTAATAACATAAAACTCTCCAGTGGCTTCCCATTGTCTTTATGAAAAACGTCAAACATTATAAACTGTTATTTGGCACTTACCCATCTTTTTCTTCCTACTTGACTAACTAGTATTTCCACAAATATACCATATTCTCTTTCATTTTCAGTCTATCATATATGATGTCACCTCTGCATAGAAATATTCATCTCCACTTATTTTGGTTTGGCTAACTTACTAACTTAAACATCATATCCTCTGTTAAGCCTTTCTAGAATGCTCATGTCCAGGTTAAGTGTCCCTCCTATGTGGTCTCAGCACCTTGTTAATCCCCTTCTCACCCTGCATGTTAACTGACGGTTCCCTTGTCAGTGTCTCCCACTAGAATATCTCCAAGGTGGCATGAGCTATGTCTCATTCTCCATTCTATCCCCAGTGCCCGGTACATAGCAGAGCACTGAATTCATATTTTATGAATGAGAGAATCAGTGGAAGAAAAGAGATTTCTGAGTTTCAGTGGGTTGTTTTTTTCATTACAATGTTCTGCCTTCCTTTAAAATTACACAGAAATAGAGGTCTATGCTTAAAGAGAAAATATCTAACATAATTTGGTTTGACATAATTTGGTTTTTTTATTCCTGATGATTTAGTGCCATCATTAAGCATAGTATGGTCATTTCATGTAATGCTGCCTTTAGGGACACTGAAGACAGGTATTACTATTTGCCTTGACACTCAAAGGTGCCTAATAGTTGAAGTCTTCCATTCCTGGGTCTTTTTAGTTCTCACTTTCCACTCATGTGTTGTTTCTTGCAACTGTCAGCATGACTGACACTAATAACCTAGCAATAGGAATGGGAGAGTCCTATGCCTTGTTCCCTTCCTATTTTGCTGCTTCTAATCCACTACGGACAGGGAAAGAAAATGTCCAATTCTGCTAGAACTGTATACAGAATAAAACTATGTTGGCATGGGGTGAGGATAAAGGAGTTTTCTTCCTATGTAAAGAATGTGAGTATTAGGGCATGTAGCAGCTGTTGTGACCATTAGTAGTGCTTTGTTCAGCTTCCTTGCCCCACAGCTGTGATCCAGGCAGGCCAAGTGGCCTGAAAAGCAACTGTCTAATCATCTCCATTACCACCAGAGAAGGGAGCCCACAACCTGCTTGTTGGAGTCAGAATGGGCCTCTCAGGATCCCATTTCAGGGCTGGCCAAAGCTGCCTCAGATCAGACCTCCAGCCTTGCCATCTGACACTTTGAGTCCTCAACCAAGGAAAAAAGACTCATCATTTTTATTCTATCAAGTATACATGGGAAAAGAAGTCATAGGTATTATTTGTGAATGCTGCAAATGCAAACAGATTTGAAATTTGCACAAGTTTATGGAGTGTGGATACATAAAAAAGGGAGAGCTGCCTTCAAAAGAATAATTTGGCAGGCAGGGGTGCATGAAGAATGTATGTCAGACAGCCTGGGAAGGCAGCCTAGCATATTGATGAAATAAGCCACTGAATAAATAGATACTTAACTCCAGAGAGCAGAACAGTTGTCCGGATGGAGAAGCTTAATTACATGAGCGTACAGCCTGCAGTAAACTCCAGGATCACACCTCCTCTTTCCCCAGAGGCAGCTGCTGGGCAAGGAGTGGACTATGGTGTGTTTGGAGCTTGTAAAAAGCTACCTGCCAATGCATCTATCTGCGTTTGTGATCTGTGTTACATATGTCAGGTCTGGATATGGTGATGAGGATGGTGATCATATAATTACTACCTTTTTTTGAATATTCTACTTCTCAGAGTACCAATCATATCCATTATTTCTTTTTCAAGAAGAAAACCAAGACACAGCAAAAATAAGTGACTTACTCAAGATCTCACAGCCAGGGCAGAGCAGAGCTCAAATGAGACTCAGGTCTGCTGATGCTCCTTCACTTTCTATCCAATTACATCGCCTCAACGATCATAATTTATTGACATCGTTTAATGGCCAAATGAAAGACACCTCTCTGGTTCTTTCAGAAAGTTGAAAATGCTTGTGGGTTACTGCAAGCCATAGCTCAAAGCAGAATCTAAGTTTCCAGGAGGACATCAGAAGTGAAGGAAAGGAGGGTCTTGAATTCAGTAGGTCTGCACCAGAGAAGACGGAAACTTCCTGAACAACCAGAGGAGCCTCGCCAGGAGTACAGACTGGAATCATAAGGGGCATCTGGCTTGAATAAACAGGGAAGGAGGACTTTATGGGATCAGAGATAGTCATAACTGAGAGGACAGAGTATATGCTTTCCCCAGGTTGGATAAAGCTGGACCTACTGACTATGTGGTTGTAGTTTGTATCTTCCTAATATCCTTACACTTAAGCAGGTAGCCTGGGGTGACAGAAAGAGCATAGAGGTGAAAGGCAGAAGATCTAGGCCAGAAATCATGAGCATTCAAGTCAAAAGGGACACTAAAGGGCAAGTTTTTCCATTTGTGGGTCAGATAGATCACAGATATTGACATTAAAGTCCCTGGGTAGTAGTTCCTTCTACCTTTAGTCAGGTGACCTTCCCAGGGAATCTACAGACTTCTCATATTAACTTAAAGAGGAGCCAAAAGTATTTCACATTGGTGGTTTGAAGACTTTCATCCACAGTGGCTAAACCCTTACATAACTGAGTGTCTCCTAGCCAAAGGAATGACACCCGGCAGAAATAAACTGGAAGGGGCTTATCCCTGTATATGGTCCTGGGAAGATTGGTAGGAAATGATTGGTTTCCTATAGCTCTTAAGACAAAGTATAAATAAATTAATATGGTTCTTTTATGATTGGACCCCAGTCTGTTTTTCCAACCTAATCTCTCATCTCCCTCCACCTGCAATGTGTTCCAACCAGACTACTATTCTTTTCAGTTCTTTGAAATACAAATCTCTCTTTTGTCTCTGGACTTGTGTGTATACTATTTCTTCTGCCTGGGACTCTCTTCTCACCCCCACCTTCTCCCCTTGGCATATTTCTTCTGATCCACTAGGCATCAACTTAAAAGCATTTTCCTCTGAGAAGCTTTCCCTGTCTCTACCCAAGACTGGAATAGGCACTTTCTCTGTGCTCCTTTACACAATCACCTCCCTACCATCTCATACCTTGTATAGTGATTGCAATTCCAGGTAATCTTTACCAGACTGGAAGCTCCATGAGGGGCTCCATCACTGCTGCATACCTAGCACAGTGCATGACATACAGTAAAGCCTGCAATACATCTTAATTGAATTAATAACAATAATTTGACCTCAGAAAATGTGTCATGTCATAAAGCATCCATGGCAGTAAATCATCTAGACTTTGTTTAACCCAGCTCATTCTCTTTTCTCCATCTGCTGGCTGTTTTATTATTTATATTTCTTCTTCATGCTCTTACCTCTCTTTTTATACCAGTTTCTGCTTTCTACTGCTTACCAATCTCCATAGCTGCTCAGAGATGCCTCTATTACTCCTCCTGCCCTTCCCAGCAATGATCCATGCTCTGGGACCGATCTTTACCCTTTGTACTCCTACTACCATCCCCTCTCATCAAAAAGATCCATCTTAACTAACACAATATTGTAAATCAACTATACTTCAACATAAAAAAATCCATCTTTCCCCTCCAGATCTCAGATTTATATCCAGGTGTTATACTGGAATGCAGTTCAAAGTTACAAAGTCATGCCAAGATGCTGATGTCCAACCCAACAACTGCTCTAAGTCTTAGAACTTCCAAAATGATTATATATAGTCCATTTCTGAAGCCCCAGCGCCATAAGCCAGAGAAATAAATCTGTGATATTGGAATCATGGTCAGACCTCATGTTTATGAATGGATGCTGGTGGGGAATGGTGGACGTGTTGAGAAGGGCATGTCCTTCAAACCATACAATGACCAAAGCAATGGCTTATATGGTCTCACTGTGATGATCATCTTGGGCTGGGGAAACAGTGGAAGAGAAAAGCCAAGTCAATCACACTTACTTCTTTGGGAAGAGCTTAGAACCTCAGCTAAAATTAACTTTACAACTATTGGGCAAAGTGGATTTCCACTACCCGTGTTCTTCTTGTTTCATTCAACAAGTTCTACTAAGTACCTGCCTTCAATGTCCACAGGACTGAGGAAGTTGATACTAGTATTTCTAAAAAAAAAAAAAAATCATTCTTCTCTAATGGTTAACTGAAGCAAATCCCCTCACTAATCAGAAGCGATTTTGCTCCCCCTCCCTCCTCACCCATCTTCCTGAAAAGTATCCCACATCAGTGCCTCTGGCTCCCCATGTCAATGTGTATCTTACTGTGGTCACCTCCTGAATGTCCTGCTTATGGGTCAGTCCTCGAACTACTGAACAGTTTGTGTTTAATACGGAGACTGTGTCATATTTATGTCAATGGTGCTGAAGGTTAATGGTGCTTCAGATAATGAGCTTTATTTGAAAAAAATACAGCAGCAAAGACAGGAGCATCTGAAATTAAAGGGCATTTGACACAGTGCAACTGAACAGGGAGCAGGTGTCTATTTTTGCAGTGAAATTGTGATTCAACTTCTATCTCTTGCTTGTTTACCTTCTGAATGATTTCACTTAGGATTCAAATATCAGAAGCTTGCTACTGGTTGGTCTTACTCAGGCATAAGTGTGAATATAGGGCTTCCTGCATCTATGGTCAACTGGCCAACTGCTGTGGGCTCCTGGAGAGGACATCACAATAAACAGGGAGTTTATTTCACAGGTGACCCCACCATTTCCCAATTTGTTTCCCTCTTGCCCTTGATTTAAAAGCAGTTGTCCTCTTGGGACTAATTTCAATGCAGATAGCGCCTTCCCCTGGAGACCCTCCAAGCATTTAATAGGAAGAAATAATGATGTATCTCTTGGTTTCCCTGCAGATAGGAAGGGTCACAGAATTTTGCAGAGCTGGTTCATTTCCAAGTCATGCTGTCTGGCATCAACTGGGTCTTTGCTGCCAATCTGCAAGCCTTTTATTGTTTTCATTGACTTCCAAGTGTTCTCGTCACAAAGTCTGTTTCAGAGCTGATCTCTCCTTAAGTCTCAAACTTACTTCTCTCCCACCTCCACCCTTTCCTGAACAGATAACTTTGCCTCCTCCTTGCGGAGAGAAAAATGGGAACTGAGGTTTGAGATAAAAGAAGGGAGGAAGGACAAGTTACAGAGTACACTTTGTGCTTTTGTCATGCAACCTTGGGAGAAATATAGCTTAGGCCTTGGGAGGTATTTCTGCATGTTTGAGACAAGAGACTTGAGATGACAGGATAACTAACCATCCTGGTTTGCCTGAGAGGAAGGGGTTTCCTGGGACATGGACTTTCAGTGCCAAAACCAGGACAGTCCCAGGAAAACCAGGATTCTTGGTTATACTAGATGTGGGTAAGAGGCTGAGAGAGCCTACTGGGAAGGGCATTATAAAAGCAACCGTGGTCTGTGTAGAACCCTATCTA